>NC_089503.1:310764536-311389536 GCF_036850995.1 Saccopteryx leptura
GGAGAGACTCTGGGGTCTGACGGAGATGTTTCCAGAGAGGATCCGGTCCGCGGCCGGAGCCACTTTTGATCTCTCCCTCTTTGTGGCTCAAAAAATGTACAGGTAAGGAACAGGGGCAAAGAGAGTTGGGAGTGCCTGGAATACACGCATATACCATAACTAAACATGGGCTTTGGAGTTGCATACCAGGGTTGGAAGCTAGTCTGCCACCTAGATCGTTGAGTGACCTTGGACTCGTGATACTTTAACCTTTCTTTGTCTCAACTTACTTTTTTATAAAGTGGGGATTCTTATCGGGCAGGGTCATTGTTAGAATCATTTCAGATGATGTGAGATAAGTAACGTATTAGTACCTTTGTAAGAACTCAGGAGAATGTTAGAAGTACTGTCACTTAGATACACAGCTGCCAGAACTGCTTCTCTTCTTTCTAGTAGGATATGGTGCAAGAGTTGGGTAGAATACATTAATCAGAAACATTTGCTTATGTAGCATGAGAAATTTGGTTTTCTTAGTCCAACTCTCTAGTTTTGCCCCACCATCATGCTCACAATCCCCCTGCAGGTTTTCCAGGGCAGCCTTGTGGATTGGGACAACTTCCTTCATGATTCTGGTTCTTCCTGTTGTCTTTGAGACTGAGAAGTTGCAAATGGAACAGCAGCAGCAACTGCAGCAGCGGCAGGTGAGTCCATACCCTGGGCTTTTTGCCAGTGGTGGAGACGCAACTTGGTTATTTCTCCAGGACCAGGGTAAACTAGCAGTTAATGTGTGGGTCGAGATTGGGATCTGGCCCATGTTCTTTTAGGTACTTGATTGTATGCTGTAAGCATTCTGTAGACCTTGTCTGCCCCCAGTGAGGTAGGGGGTAAAAAAAGATCCCTAGACTCGTACAGTGCCTTACATCTTCCCTTTTCTGTTCCAGATACTTCTGGGGCCTAACACAGGGCTGTCAGGAGGAATGCCAGGGGCTCTACCTTCACTTCCTGGGAAGATCTAGATTGTTACTACTATCTTTAACCTGTCTTGGTGGATGAAGTTTGAAAATAGTGTTTGAACTGCTGATTTTTTTTTTTAACTTTGGCATTGACCTATCTAAACCTGGTTGAGAGAATTTCCCCCCACATTGTCCCATGGAGAGACTTCCAACTTGCAGCTGTGCCCTCCAAGCTATCCTGACTTCTGTCCTCACTCGGATGGATACCAGAGTGCAGCAATGCAGATGGTTACTCCAGCCCTAGTCATCTTGCCTCTTTCACTAGATTACTCCTCACCAGATCTTGTATCTTTTGTGGGGTATGAACTGATGCCATTGGGAAGGATGTACCCCTGACCGTTAATGACTATTTTGTTTTGATATGCACACTATATGAAATACAAAATGCATTATAGCTGTAGTGTAAAAGCAGCCACTGTGAAGTTCTATATATGTTGGAAAAGGGAGGGGCCAGGGGCAGACAGCAGCTTCAACCACAGGATGGGGACTGTGGAGGGCAGAGCAGAAACTCACTTTCACTGCACTTTTTGGCTATTAGACCTGTGTATATGGTCTAAAAGAGGGGGGGGGAAAGTCAGTGCTCTCTTTTGTATTTAAATAAAAATGATTCCAACTGAAAGTGTCATGCGTGTTTCTGATATACACCTCAAAATTACTTAGATCATTTTAGAAGGGCAAAACATGAGCTGCCCCAACCACAATATATCTAAAAGATGACCTGTGATATTAGTGAATTCCTTCAAAAGCAGCATCATACTCCAGTTTGCCTTTTTTTTTCCTTTATGTACATAATTACAGAATTCAGACATGAGATTTATATATGGAGTTTTCCATTTTTAATATTTGGTTAAACAAAATACATCTTTTGTAAACAAACCCAGCACAAGGCCAACAAAAAAGGGGAGGGGGGAGAAAAGCAAGAAAAACAAAGCCTAGGGTTGCCGCTTACCGGGCATCAGGATCAGGCCTGTCCCTTTCCTTAAAGGAAATGGGGCTTTTTGCCCATGGGCATCAGCATGGGTCCCTGTTCCTAAGCACCAGAATTGGATATGAACAGAAACCAGCCCTGAAATGTTTAAGCGTCTTTGCATATCCCATTGGGTCAAGGACTCCCAAGTACATGAGGACTCCTTTGAAGTGCAATTTGCACAGGCCCAAGCAGACTGGAGGAGTTTCCTCCTCTTCCCAGGAGATGGCTTACTAGATCACTGACAGCGCCAATGGACCCAAGGTCCTGTTTGTGACAATCAGCAAGGTCAGCTATAACTTCTGGCTGGTGGTGGTTGGAATGTCATTGTGCAGGGGTAGAGAACTCTGTGGTGCCAAGCAGGTCTGGTGTAGAAAATGGTGCAAAAGAGACTGGTCAGTTGCTTAGATGGTGTAATGCAATGGCTGCTTGGTGGCCTCTGTTACTCAGCACAAAAACGGCCTTGTTGAAGATGTATGTGCAGAGAAAGTGCTGGTGTAAACATGCACTCCAGTCACAGTGGGGAGGAGAAAGCCTCAGCTCCATCCTGTATAGCTTGCTCAGGTTTGACATGCAAGCCCAGGCTGGCTTTGCTGCTGGAGGGAAATCTGGCCAGTGGGGCAGCTCTCAGGCCTGCCAAGACCATTGATCTGTAAGGGATGCACAGGCCATCCCTGCCTGCCCACCTGCATCGAGAAATCACACTTTGGTGACACGCAGTGTGGTATGACATGTACTTCCCCTCCTCTTGTGTTCCAAGGGTGCAGGAGAAAAGTGGCCTACAACTATCTAAAGAGGTAGGGGGTGGGTCAATTCTTAGTTGATTTGGAAAGGAAACTACAGAAAGATGACAAACCCAGGTCCTATAACATAATGCACATAACCATCAACTTGAGGACTGCTTGTCACTATAGTGACTCTGACCCGAGGACTTCTGATTCCAGCTGTTAACAATTCTATCCTCACCCAACTGTGTCTTAAATTAGTAATTTTGTATTGAAGGCAGGCTTATTTTTTCCTGATTTTGCTGGAGTGGGTCAACTGGGAAAATTGCCCTTTTGCTTATCTTGTGCCCCTGAGCCTCCTAAATTAATGAAATGGCAGGGACAATGCTGGAGTGAGGCAGAGGGGTCATCCATGCCCACTTGGCTTTGGCCATGTCCTCTTAGGTATCTCTAACTCACACTGTCACTCTAGAATGTTTCAGGATTCCACCACTTGGTATGAAATATTAAAGAACTTTTCATTATAAAACTCTTAAGGATGACCAGAAACCACTCTTAAAAATAGAGTGAGGGGTGGCATTAAGGGTTGGAGACGGCATGCTTACTGCTGCTGGGGTTTTGGAGATGGGTTCCTGAGAGGCCCTTTTGCTCTGGGTCCTTCAAACCAGTCTTCAGACCCACTAGTTGCTAGGAAAAGGGGAAACGGAGGAAGCATCCTCAGGTAAGTCAGAGCAGCAGTGAACTCCAGCAGAGCCTTTGTCAAGTCCTCAGAGGAAAGGGCATAATAAGCTAGGACCCACCTTTTTTCCCCTCTCTTCAAATAAAACAAGGGTCTTCCATCGCTTGCCCTAAGGACAGTGCTCCTACCTTCCTTTCCCAGGAACAAGTAACGCTGGTTGTTTCTTGTAACATTTCACACATCTGGCCTATTGCACTGTCAAATCTGAGGGAGAATATCCCGATGAGATGTTTGGGAAGTGGCAAGGCAGACCCACTGCATAGGCCACAGCACGTCACAGAGGATTTAGGGGGCTGAGGTGAGGAAAGGTTGGGCAGAACTGTTATATATCAGTCCTCCAACTCTGATGGGCCTCCACTTCTTCTGGTACCACCAGCAGGAGTTCACAGTTCTTTCCCCGCAAATGATGTTTTAGAAATTTCCTATGGGAAAAAATACAGATTAAATGATGGTAAAATTATAAATTCCTATCTTGGGCCCCATGCTCACTGGTTACCTCATTATACTGTTGGCCATCCTAAACACTTGTAGTGATCTGTTCTGTGAGGATTCCACCTTTGGTTACCCCTTAATCTGTTCAGTTAAATTTCCAATCTGAATTTCTGCTCCTATCCCTATTGCCAAAACTAGCTAGTTCTGTGACAAATAGAGCCAGCCCAGAGTACTATAAAGGACTTCTACATCTAAAAAAAAAGTTTTAGCCTGACCAAGTGGTGGTGCAGTGGATAGAGCGTCGGACTGGGATGCCGAGGACCCAGGTTCAAGACTCCGAGGTTGCCAGCTTAAGCGCGGGCTCATATGGTTTGAGCAAAAGCTCACCAGCTTGGACCCAAGGTCGCTGGCTCGAGCAAGGGCTTACTCGGTCTGCTGAGGCCCGCGGTCAAGGCATGTATGAGAAAGCAATCAATGAACAACTAAGGTGTCGCAATGCTCAACAAAAAACTAATGATTGATGCTTCTCATCTCTCCGTTCCTATCTTGTCTGTCCCTGTAAAAAAAAAAAAAAAAGTTTCTTCTTTGGTCCCAGGGAAATTTAGCCCTCTCTGGCCTGAATGCCTTTCTTTTTCTGAACTGACCGCTCCGTCACAATTGTCTAAGTGTAGATAACATGACAGTGCCAGTCCCACCACAACAGAAGGCCAATATCCCAGGTGCTGAAACTTCATGGGTCATCAAAGATTCATGTCTTTGATTCTAGTAGGCAGGAAGAGGTCCAAAGAGTTAGGAATTTCATTTCTTTTTTCAAATAACCAAAGATGAGCTCAACTTCCTCAAAACACCAAAGGAAGGGGCCCAGCCAGCACATTAGCAATCACAGGCACCTGAGCTCACTCTCGCCTCCAATCCACTCGGGCATCTTCAGTTTGGAGTCAAGGTTGTAGTAGGCGCCGCCCACCTCTCGAACACAGATCCAGTGCTGCCTTTTGAGAGGCAATTTCAGTGGACCCCAGCACAGGCTGGAGGGGAGATTCATGATGAAACCCATGACATTAGTGAGGGCAATGGCACTGACATCCCTGCAGAAGAGAAATGGTGTCAGGATACAAGCAGCAAACCCGACACGGTTCCCTGCCATACCACAACTGGCCGCCTACCACCCTACCCATACCGAGTGCCAGTTCGCATCGTGTCAAGCCTGGCTCAGATTACCTTCGCTTGTCCCACCAAACAGCTTCATAGCCTTTGGTTTGAAGTGCTGCCATGATGACATTCACATCGTAGTTCCCATTTCCCAGCATGCTCTTCTTGTGGGGTGTAACCATGGTGTTTGGAGACAACCTATAGATGTGAAAGGAGGGCTGAGACTTGAGACTTGCTGATGTGCTTACCACCTAAGCCTGCACTACTGGAGACAGAAGGGTACTCTAGGCCATTGTCCCCTGGAAGTTTGTTTATCCCACTGACCATAACCAGCTTTCAACAAAATATACTGCTCACAAAAATTATGGGATATTTCAAAATGAATATGAAGTGATAAAATATTCCCTAATTTTTGTGAGCAGAATATTTGTCATCCGGGTTCCTACTGTCCCAGGAATTATTCTCTTTTTATGCAAAATAATAATTCAGTAGTGATGGGGGCTGTCTGTCATTTAGAAAGTGTGTCTACAGTGAAGTCAATGGACACGAAGAATGTTCCATGGAGTATCATTTATGAACTCCCCAGCCTACACGTCTGCAGTCTTTTTCCTTGCTGATTTTCTGCCCTGACACAAGCCTTTATTTTTTTTCCAACAATGGAAAATAGTATTTCCTATTTTCAGCACAGAGAGTATTTGCTCTTCATTTACAGTTTTATTTTGTTTGTTTGTGTTTTTACAGAGACAGAGAGAGGGACAGATAGGGACAGTCAGGAACGGAGAGAGATGAGAAGCATCAATCATCAGTTTTTCATTGCGACACCTTAGTTGTTCATTGATTGCTTTCTCATATGTGCCTTGACCGCAGGCCTTCAGCAGACTGAGTAACTCCTTGCTCGAGCCAGCGACCTTGGATCCAAGTTGGTGAGCTTTGCTCAAATCAGATGAGTCCGCGCTCAAGATGGCGACCTCGGGGTCTCGAACCTGGGTCTTCCGCATCCCAGTCCGATGCTCTATCCACTGCGCCACTGCCTGGTCAGACTTCGTTTACATTTTAAATGTTTCCTACTGAAGGCTTGCACACCAGTCCTCATTAATCATCTAATACTCAAAGGCCCACAGGGGCCCAAGCAGGTAACAGAAATACAGGAATTGGGGCCAGATATAAAGCAATAAAAAGTACTATAGTAAGTTATTAAATTACAATATTAAACTGGAAAGCATTCCAAATATACATATATGTATAAAATACTTAAATAAGATTTCTAAAAATATTAAAACACAGAGAATCAATTAAAAGTGTTTTGTGCCAGATAAACAAAACTCAACTGCAATCTGGTTTGCTCAGCCAAATTAAAGCCGTTTTTGGCCAGGCCTCTTAACCACTCCTTCATCTCAAGGCAAGGTCAGTTCTGAAGGCATTCGTAATCCTATTCTTTTTCTTTCCTAGGCTTGTCCAGCCAGGACCTGAAGGAAAGGGCAGCATGTGTGGAGGAAGGGAAGTGTGGAAGGGAAGCAGAGATATCTAGAGGCTGCTAAAGGCCATCTCCAGAAGAGAACTGAGACTTGAGGTCAATTCTAAAAACTTAATCTGATAAAAAGTTAAAAAAATCTCTATGCAGTAAACATACAGATAATTTTTCAACATAAAAGATACTCTTGCTACTGCTTAAACCCTCTGGTGGCTTTCAAAACACTTAAATACAATCCACACTACTTCCTCTGGCCTGCAAGGCCCTCGAGATCCTGCAGACCTCATCACACAGACCTTCTCTGCTACTTGACATACAAAGCTCTTTCACACTGAGGGCCTTTGTACTCACCCACGGCTGCCACCGTCTAGAATACTCTTTCCCTGGATTGTCATTTGGTCTGCTCCTTATTTGGGTCTCAAGTATTATTGCCTTGAGGCCTTTTCTGACCATCAAACTTAGGTTTCTCCTAGTCACTTCCACTAATATCCACTGCTTTACATTATTTACAATAATTATAGCACTTGTCACTATGATACATGTCTTCTCATCTGTCTGATTTTTCATACTACAATGACAGCAGAGGCCACAGGGGCCCTCTCATCCTGTTAATGCTACATCACCAGGGCCCAAAGAGTGCCTGGCACATTATAGGTGCTTAAGTAAGAATAGTGTTCAAGTGTTCTCTATGTTTATTTTGTTATCCTATCTCTTTCCCTGAAAATAGAAGTGGACCCTCAAAATGAGAAGAGCTTACATGCTTGTCTCCAAAGCCAGCAAACTATGATATCTGAAGACGCTCAATTCCACCCTACAACCAAAATGTTTTCCCTGTAACAGTAACTACCATTTATTGAAAACTTCTGTGCCAAGCCCATGGCGTGCTTTTGTATGTTTCTAATTTAATCCTCACAATAAGCCTATATTAGGCTATCAATTATTTCCATTTTATAACTTTTAAAAATCTGAAGTTTGAATGACTTGTTCCTGATCACTTATCTTTCAAGTGACAGAACTAGGATTCAAACTGAGATCTGTTGGAATCTGAAGTTGTGCCTGTTTTACAGCAAGGACCCAAGATGAGAATGGTGGTGGTGGCAAGCTGATAAGACAGGCCAGCTGAGTCCCTGGGGCCTGGGCTTAAAATGTAGCTTAACAGGAAGGACAAATGCTCTCAGTGGATTCTTGGGCACTTGGATTAAATACAAAAGCCCACGAAAGAAAAGCTCAGCTTAAGATATATATATATCAAGTTCCTGCCTGATTAGTGGTGGCACAGTTGATAGAGCATCAACCTGGGACAGCTGAGGTCTCAGGTTTGAAACCTCGAGGTCAATGGCTTGAGTGCAGGATCATCAACATGATCACATGGTTGCTGGCTGGAGCCCAAATGTCACTGGCTTGAGCCAGGGGTCTCTGGCCTGATTGGAGACTCCTGCCCCCCAAGAGGCAATCAATGAACAACTCAAGTGCTGCACCTACTAACTGACGCTTCTCATCTCTCTCCCTTCCTGTCAATCTTCTCTCTCTAAAACACACACACACACACAATCAAGTTCCTTTCTCTTCACCATTTTTTCACTTCACTTTCAGTGAAGTCTCTAACCAATAGGTGCATGAAGGCTCCAACAAATAAATTGCTGAGTCTTCCTCCTCTTTCACCACCTAAGTCCCTACCAGACTCAAACCTTAGAGCTGCACTTTCCCAAATATGTTCCCAGAGGATCACAGAAAACATTCACTACAATGGCTGAATGAATCAAGAAAACAGGTTTCCTGGAACTTCTAGTTTTCTAATACTACCTTGAGTCATTTTTCTTTTTAGACAGAGAGTCAGAGAGAGGGACAGACAGGGACAGGAAGGGAGAGAGATGAGAAGCATCAATTCTTTGCTGCAGCACCTTAGTTGTTCATTGATTGCTTTCTCTTATGTGCCAAGACCCGGGAGCTACAGCAGAGTGAGTGACCCCTTGTTCAAGCCATTGACCCTGTGCTCAAGCCGGATGAGCCCGCACTTAAGCTGGCGACCTCAGGGTTTCAAACCTGGGTCCCCTCCACATCCTAGTCCAACGCTGTATCCACTGCTCCACCGCCTGGTGAGGTTTACCTCGAGTCTTGAGAATTATCTTTCAGTTCCCAAACATGTTTGACCACACATTTTTTTTTTGGAGGTGCACCCTATTGGACCTTCTCTCCTACACCTTCTCAGATTCAAATTATTTCCTGTCTGCTCTATCTTTCCCCTAACTGGAGGCCCCTCACCCCACACCTAGACTTTTAAGAAGGTTTCTAAATTGATCTTGCTTTCAAACTCTTCTACCTCCTATTCACCTCTATGTTCCTGCTGCATTCACCAAGGCATCACCATTTCGCTCTTATATAAGAACTGCCAATGGAGGCCCTGGCCGTTTAGCTCAGTGGTCGAGTGTAGGCCTGGCATGTGGAAGTCCCAGGATTGATTCCCAGCCAGGGCACACAGAAGTACCCATCTGCTTCTCCCCCTTACCCTTCTCCTTCCTTTCTATTTCTCTCTTCCCCTCCCACAGCCAAGGCTCCAGGGGAGCAAAGTTGGCCTCAGGCGCTAGAATGACTCTGATTGCAGCTGAGCAATGCCCCAGAGGGGTGGAGCATCGTCCCTGGTGGGCATATCGGGTGAATCTGATCCCGGTTGGGCGCATGAGGGAGTCTGTCTGTCTGCCTCCACCCTGCTTCTCACTTCAGAAAATACAAAAAAAACAACAAACAAAAAGAACTGCCAGTGGAGCCAAGTGCCCTCTTGGCCAATTCCAACCCCCAAACCCTACTCAGACTGCTGTTTCCCTTTCATTGGGCTTCACGCACCATGACCATGTGGCCTCTTTCATCCTCCTTTCTGTTTCAAGTCAAATCTTAAAGCTTCTTTAGGCTCAACCTCACATCCTACCTCCTCCATGGACTCTTTCCTGGCTCCTTATAACAGAAAAAGGAGGGAGACTGGGAGGACCACACAAACCTAAGCTTACATCCATCCAACAGTGATACTAACCGTGAGATTTAATCTTCGTGCCTATCTGTAAAAATGGGGATGATTCTGTGCTCGCTTTGGCAGCACATATACTAAAATTGGAACGATACAGAGAAGATTAGCATGGCCCCTGCACAAGGATGACACGCAAATTCATGAAGTGTTCCATATTTTGTGCATTTGCCCAAAGGGAAACTGAGGCGAAACACCGTGTGTTGCACTGAACTGCAAAAAAAAAAAAAAAAAAAAAAAAAAAAAAAAAAAAATGGGGATGATTCCTATCATATAGGACCATTGAAAAATTCAGGCATTTTATACATGTCCAAACAAACAATAAATTCCTGAAGGAAAGGAAATGGCTCTTCTACTCTGTATCCCTCACAGCTAGGCACTGCCAACTCAGTAAACATGTGTTGGCCAAACCAATCAATACAGGAAATGCTAAGAATGGCTTCCATCTCAATCACAGCATGCAATCATTTGAATAAGTGGGGTCCACCCAGTGTGCCTACTATGCTAGCACCTGCTTTTATGTTAACAATAACTAAGTGCCCACTGTTACTTTTGTAAACTTTATTAATCCTCCCAACAATTTTGAGAGAGATTAGCCTCACAGTGTAAATAAGGAAACTACTTTGTTCACAAAAATTAGGGGATATATATATATATATATATATTTATTTAGTTAGAGGAGGCAGAGACAGACTCCAGCATCCACCCCGACCAGGATCCACCTGGCAAGCCCACTCGGGGGCAATGCTCTGCCCATCTGGGGCCCTTGCTCCACTGCAACCAGAGCCATTTTTTTTTTTAGTGCCTGAGGCAGAGGCCATGGAGCCATCCTCAGCGCCCAGTGTCAACTTGCTCCATAGAGCTATAGGTGCAGGAGGAATGGAAGAGAGAGAAGATAGAAAGAGAAGCAAAAGGGGGAGGGGTAGAGAAGCAGATGGGTGCTTCTCCTATGTGCCCTGGCCAGGAATTGAACCCAGGACATTCACATGCCAGGCCAATGCTATATCACTGAGCAACTGGCCAGGGTCAAGGGGATATTTCAAAATGAATATGAAGTGATAAAAAAGGAAGCATTTAGGCCCTGGCTGGTTGGCCCAGTGTTGGAGCGTCAGCCCAGTGTGTGGATGTCCTGGGTTCAATTCTTGGCCAGGGCACATAGGAGAAGCACCCATCTGCCTCTCCACCCCTCCCCCTCTTGCTTCTCTTTATCCCCCCTCTTCCCCTCCTGTAGCCAAGGATCCAGGAGCAAAGTTGATGCTGGGTGCTGAGGATGGCTCCATGGCCTCTGCCTCAGGTTGCAACAGAGCAATGCCCTAGATGGACAGAGCACCGCCCCCTAGTGGCTTGTCCGGTGGATCCCGGTCAGGCACATGTGGGAGTCTGTCTCTCTACCTCCCCACTTCTCATTTCAGAGGAGGGAAAAAAAGCATTTAATTTTTTTTATTAAACAAGAACATCAGAAAAGCAAACAAGTCAAAGAAAGTTGTTCAATTATGCAAATGAGATGCAAAACCAACTTTTATTTCGTTGGTGAAAATGCACTATACAAAAGGCTGAAAGTACTGGAGTATAGTATCTACATGTTCCCTGGTATTGAAAGTGCACATCCTGCAATTTCCCAGCCCTTGCAATGCCCCTGCAACACGATTTGCTTGAATGCAAAGTCTGGAGAGCCACAGGACGTCTCGAAGCTGGTCAAACGCAGATGACAGTGGCAACAGCACTTGGAACATCCCAAAGCATGGTGAGCAGACTGTGAATGCTTTCAAGAGACTGGCACGGTAAAAAGACGGTGAGAGTAATGCAACAGAGCTGCAGGGACAGCTTCTTGCTTCTACTAGACGACAGATATGCACCCAGACCATATGAAATCGGCTCCACTGTGTTGGACTGCATGCCTGGAAACCAATGGTATGCATTCCGTTATCTGAACACCGTAGAACTTGTAGAAGGTGGCTGATGAGCATTGTCATTGGACCCATGATGAGTGGTCAACTGTCCTCTTCTCTGATGAGTCATGGTTCAGTCTGCAGCCTGACAATCATCATGTCCTGATCTGGCGTGAAAAAGGAACACAGGAGAATCCATGTTTCATACGAGAAAGGGACTCCTTTGGTGGTGGAATCATGGTGTGGGCTGGCATCAGCATTGGTGGTCGTACTGACCACCACGTCATCAGTAATGGATTGCTGACTGCTATCAGATATCAAGATGATGTCCTGCACTCAGTAGTGGTATCCTATGCTGGAGCAGTTGGAAACAACTTTCTTTTCATGGACGATAATGCAAGGCCCCACCATGCACATCTCGTCAACAACATGCTTCAGGAGGCAGGAATCGAACACATGGACTGGACTTCATGTTCTCCAGACCTGAATCCCATTGAATATGCTTGGGTTGCACTGGGAAGATGTCTGGGAAACCGTCCAATGCCTCCCACACTTCTTGAGCTGGAGGTTGCCCTGGAGCAAGAGTGGCAGAGGATCCCACAAGAACTGCTGGACAATCTGATCCTGTCCGCTCCCCATCACTGTCAGTGTGTTTTGGCAGTCTTGGGTGACCATACACCCTACTGAATGTGTGGCGCTCTTGTCCAGTTTGACATGCTTTTGTTCACCCCCCACTAAAATGTCACTTGCTACTCAATCACAAAGATTGAGTTTGCATCTCATTTGCATAATCAAACAACTTTCTTTGACTTGTTTGCTTTTCTTTTCTTTTTCTTTTTTTCTTTTTTATTTTTTTACAGAGACAGAGAGTGAGTCAGAGAGAGGGATAGACAGGGACAGACAGACAGGAACGGAGAGAGATGAGAAGCACCAATCCTTAGTTTTTCATTGCGCGTTGCAACATCTTAGTTGTTCATTGATTGCTTTCTCGTATGTGCCTTGACCGTGGGCCTTCAGCCGACCAAGTAACCCCTTGCTGGAGCCAGAGACCTTGGGTTCAAGCTGGTGGGCTTTTGCTCAAACCAGATGAGCCCGCACTCAAGCTGGTGACCTCGGGGTCTCGAACCTGGGTCCTCTGCATCCCAGTCCGACGCTCTATCCACTGCGTCACCGCCTGGTCAGGCTCGTTTGCTTTTCAGATGTTGTTTAATTAAAAAAAAATCAAATGCTTCTTTTTTAATCACTTCATATTCATTTTGAAATATCCCCTAATTTTTGTGAGCAGTGTAGGTGCCAAGAGTAGTGACTTGCCAAGTCATCTACAGCTAGTTAGTGGCAGACATAGGCCTGACTCAACCTCCTAACTCTGAACAGAGCTAACTAAGGTTATACTGAACAGTCTTCTAGATATTTCGACACACTGAATTAAATGGGATCCTTTTCTATTCCAATATTGTTTTCTTTCTTTTTTAAAAATTTTCCCATTGATTTGAGAGAAAGTGAGAGAGAGAAGTATCAAGTCATTGTTCCAACTCATTTGTTCTATTTAGTTGTACACTCATTGGTTGCTACTTGTATGTACCCTGACTAGGGGTTGAACCCGTGACCTTGATACACTGGGACAACACTCCAAAACTCTATCCACTCAACAACATGGCCAGAGCTGGATTTTCTTGAGACTCTTTGGCCAACTCCTGTTCAGGACTGACTCTCAATGATTTTATTAGAAATTCTGGACCACAAAGCAGGTTTTTCACTGTTGCCACAGCCAGAGGTTAGAGTGATAAAATTTGAAGTGATCTCCAAGTAAGAAGATGGGCTCTAGTCCAGGTCTCACACCTCAGATTAAATTCCAGGTCCTCTCTCACGGTTACCACTGTGTCTGGCTATGCTAGTAAGTTCAGATTTTAATGAAAAGATGATGTGGAGACATTTATCCTTATTCCTTTTCTCCCATAATTAGTATTTTCCTTTTCATCAGGTATCAAAAGATGTGACATAATACAGCTAGAACTTCCTGATGTCTTTAAATTATTAAGTGTAGAAAGTACAGATCATAGGGCCAGACACACAGAAGTACTCTGTAGTAAATGTTGGCTATGAGGACAATGAAGTTTGGCCCTTGGATGAGATAATTCAAATCTCTACAGATTAACACTCAACAACACCTCTTCTCAATTTACAACTGCAGTATCTTTAAATGTGGCTCCTTCCAGCCTGACCAGGCGGTGGCTCAGTGGATAGAGCATCGGACTGGGATGCAGAGGACCCAGGTTCGAGACCCTGTGGTCACCAGCTTGAGCGCGGGCTCATCTGGTTTGAGCAAAAGCCCACCAGCTTGAACCCAAGGTTGCTGGCTCCAGCAAGGGGTTACTCAGTCTGCTAAAGGCCCGCGGTCAAGGCACATACGAGAAAGCAATCAATGAACAACTAAGGTGTTGCACCGCGCAATGAAAAACTAATGATTGATGCTTCTCATCTCTCCGTCCCTGTCTGTCTATCCCTGTCTATCCCTCTCTCTGACTCACTCCTGTCTCTGTAAAAAAAAAAAAAATGTGGCTCCTTCCACCTGCTCAGGGGCCTTTTAATAGGGAGGCAGGAGAACTGCCCTTTTGTGGTACAGAATGCTGGTTGTCCATCAGTATCTATAATCTCTGGGACTTCCAGCTGGCATTAGATTTTCCCCCTAGTACCAAGCTAGTTTTTGTCTATTTAGATCTAAACATCTATTTTATTTGGGAGAGGAACACATACCTAGCTGCCAGAACATTTGATCACTGAAAAACTGAGATGATCTAATGAAAATCTTTGAGACCTGAGGATTTTCAAAACAATCTTGCAAAGCTGCTACCATATTATTTAACTTCTAAGTCCTATCTTTTTTATTTATTTATTTTTTGTATTTTTCTAAAGTTGGAAATGGGGAGGCAGTCAGATAGACTCCCGCATGCGCCCGACTGGGATCCACCCAGCATGCCCACCAGGGGGCGATGCTCTGCCCATCTGGGGTGTTGCTCTGTTGCAACCAGGGCCATTCTAGCGCCTGAGGCAGCGGCCTTGGAGCCATCCTCAGCACCCGGGCCAACTTTTGCTCCAATGGAGCCTTGGCTGTGGGAGGGGAAGATAGCGACAGAGAGGAAAGAGAGGTGGAGGGGTGGAGAAGCAGATGGGCACTTCTCCTGTGTGCCCCGGCCGGGAATCAAACCTGGGATTCCTGCACACCAGGCCGACGCTCTACCACTGAGCCAACCGGCCAGGGCTAAGTCCTTTCTTTTTTAAAGCACAGATACATATGATAAAATGTATGGTAAGGAAGGAAGGAGAGAGAAGGGTTTAGGAAAGGGGAGGGGCATAAAGAAAATAAAATTAAAGGTGATGGAGGACAATTTGACTTTGGGTGATGAGTATACAACATAATCAAATGTCAAAATGATCTGGAGATGTTTTCTCTGAATCTATGTACTCTAATTGATCAATGTCAGCCTGTTAAAATTGTCTAAAAAAAAAAACTCCAAAAAAGTATGAGATAAAATATCCACATCTATACACATGCATACTGATGAAACGTGCTGTATTCTAATCTTTTCTGATTTCACGTTGCAAACTGACCCTTTTCAAACCTCTTTTTGCTATCACTGTGGACATTACCACTATCTCCAAATCCTGTACTGAGCCTGAGCCTGTCACATCTCTGACTACTGTCTTCCCCGTCCCCATGTTGCTGCCGACTCATTAGTGTAATTCTTCCTAAGTTCCTATTCGTTTGTGTTCCAAACATGAGTCATCTCCTATGCACAACTGTATTAAAACTCCACCCCGCTTTTGTATTTCTCTTTCATCTGGCTAAAATTCAACTGCTAGGATGAACTTCCTCTCAACAAAAAGCATTAATAAAAAATTTTCTCATTTCTACTATTCATTAGCCACATCTTCAAAAAAGTGTATAACATCAACCTGGGAATTTAAAATCATCTAGTTAAACCTGCCAACATTACTGTTCTGTTTGTTAGAAAGCAAATAGATCTCTTTTCCTTTTAATAATATCTTTTTTTTTTTTTTTACAGAGGCAGAGATAGACAGGGACAGACAGGAATAGAGAGAGATGAGAAGCATCAATCATCAGTTTCTCGTTGCGCGTTGCGACTTCTTAGTTGTTCATTGATTGCTTTCTCACATGTGCCTTGACCACGGGCCTTCAGCAGACCGAGTAACCCCCTGCTGGAGCCGGCGACCTTGGGTCCAAGCTGGTGAGCTCTTTGCTCAAGCCAGATGAGCCCATGCTCAAGCTGGCGACCTTGGGGTCTCGAACCTGGGTCCTTCCGCATCCCAGTTCGACGCTCCATCCACTGCGCCACCACCTGGTCAGGCAATCTCTTTTCCTTTTAGATTGTTCCAAATTCCATGGTTCTCAAGTCCTGGTCAATGTGTATCTCTGAAATGTACGTCCCAGCGGCGGAGTCCTATTCAATCTGTTTTCTCTACAGTGCCTAGCAGTGCTTACACTGCAGGTAGCCAGTAAATGTTGGTTTAAAAAACTTTCTCTCTCTCACCTCTTCTCCGTTTGCTTTTTCCTCTGATGTCTTTCAGGATTGTCTTGTTTCTTTTTTTTTTTTTTTTTTGTATTTTTCTGAAGCTGGAAATGGGGAGAGACAGTCAGACAGACTCCCGCTTGCGCCCGACCGGGATCCACCCGGCACGCCCACCAGGGGGCGATGCTCTGCCCCTCCGGGGCGTCGCTCTACCGCGACCAGAGCCACTCTAGTGCCTGGGGCAGAGGCCAAGGAGCCATCCCCAGCGCCTGGGCCATCTTTGCTCCAATGCAGCCTTGGCTGCGGGAGGGGAAGAGAGAGACAGAGAGGAAGGGGGGGGGGTGGAGAAGCAAATGGGTGCCTCTCCTATATGCCCTGGCCGGGAATCGAACCCGGGTCCCCTGCACGCCAGGCCGATGCTCTACCGCTGAGCCAACCGGCCAGGGCCAGGCTTGTCTTGTTTCTAATCATCCAAACAAAGTATTCTATATAGCAGGGGTCCCCAAACTTTTTACACAGGGGGCCAGTTCACTGTCCCTCAGACCGTTGGAGGGCTGGACTATAAAAAAAACTATGAACAAATCCCTATGCACACTGCACATATCTTTTTTTTTTTTTTAAAGGTTTTTTGTTTGTTTGTTTGTTTGTTTGTTTTTTAATTTTTATTTATTCAATTTTTTAGAGAGGAGAGGGAGAGAGAGAGAGGAGAGATGGAGAGACAGAGAGAGAGAAGGGGGAGGAGCTGGAAGCATCAACTCCCATATGTGCCTTGACCAGGCAAGCCCAGGGTTTCAAACCGGCGACCTCAGCATTTCCAGGTCGACGCTTTATCCACTGGGCCACCACAGGTCAGGCACATATCTTATTTTAAAGTAAAAAAACAAAACGGGAACAAATACAATTATTTAAAATAAATAACAAGTAAATTTAAATCAAGAAACTAACCAGTATTTCAATGGGAACTATGGGCCTGCTTTTGGCTAATGAGATGGTCAATGTGCTCCTTTCATTGACCACCAATGAAAGAGGTGCCCCTTCCGGAAGTGCAGCGGGGGCCGGATAAATGGCCTCAGGAGGCCGCATGTGGCCCGCGGGCCGTAGTTTGGGGACCCCTGCTATAGAGAATACTATCCTTGCCTGACCAGGTGGTGGCGCAGTGGATAGAGCGTCGAACTGGGATGCAGAGGACCCAGGTTCGAGACCCCGAGGTCGTTAGCTTGAGTGCGGGCTCATCTGGTTTGAGTAAAAGCTCACCAGCTTCAACCCAAGGTCGCTGGCTCGAGCAAGGGGTTACTCGGTCTGCTGAAGGCCCACGGTCAAGGCACATATGAGAGAGCAATCAATGAACAACTAAGGTGTCGTAACGAAAAACTAATGATTGATGCTTCTCATATCTCTCCGTTCCTGTCTGTCTGTCCCTATCTATCCCTCTCTCTGTCTCCGTAAAAAAAAAAAAAAGCATTAAAAAAATAATAATACTATCCTTGGATTGGGGACAGAGTATAGGTAGATAGTCTCTTTGTGTACTGGTCTGCTATTTCTTTAAGGTAGATCTTTACATTGTGAAGACTGGGAAAAGGGAAAGGTAGCACAACTTACTAAAGCTTTAAAAGCCAGGACTAGAACTCTGGTTCCATGTGAGTGTTTAACATATATTTAGCATTCTTTCATTCAGAGAAAACACAGTTAAGAGCCCCACCATTATTCACAAACAGCTTATAATCATAATCCACATCTTCATGCCTGACCTGTGGTGTCGCAGTGGATTAAGCATCGACCTAGAATGCTGAGGTCGCTGGATAGAAACCCTAGGCTTGCCTGGTCAAGGCACATACAGGAAGCAACTACTATGAGTTGATGCTTCTCGCTTCTCCCCGACTTTCTCTCTCTCTCCTCTCTCTAAAAATCAATAAATAAAAATCTAAAAAAAGAAATTATAGTCCACATCAGACCCAGACCCAGACCAAACTTACTAGAAGGGTGGATAGCTACTCATGATACATGCTTTTCCAATACTCAGGAAGTGACAGAACAGTTAGGAGGCCAGGCCCTGGAGTCACAAAGCTTGGGTCCAAATCCTGCCACTGATAACTCTGTAAACTGTGCCATGATTTCCTCATCTAGAAAAACGGGAAATAACACAGAACCTACCGTTTAAGATCAGTGTGAGGAATGAATTAACACAAGGAAACAGTGCTTTGCAGAGTGAGTGTTAATCTGTGTTAGTGATCGTTATCATGTCAGATCAGAGGCCAAATTTATAGAAGTGAAAAATTTCTAGGCCCTGGCTGGTTAGCTCAAGGCTGTGATATGGGTTCCATCCCTGGTCAGGCACATATGGGAAGTGACCAATGAACAAATGTACAACTAAATGGAATAACAAATGAATGCTTCTTTTTTTCTGTTTCTCTAAAATAAGTAAATAAATAAAAAATTATGAATGAACACATGGAATCTTGACTTGAAATTTACCAGTGAGTGAAATTGGGCAAACTGCTTAAATTGAATCCTAGTTCCTTGGCTTACTATTGATGAGGTTGTTGAAAGGTTGCTACCTATTACCAAGTACTAAGCTCATTCAAGCACTCACAGTGAGTTCTTTCCTTCACTCTAGTCTTGGGTTAAGAAATAATTCGCAAATATTGAATTTAGAACATTAATGGCTGGTCAAAAGGAAGCAGTCTAATGGATTGGCCTACTTTCTACTCCTTTCAGTTACATGACTTGGTGATGAGACAAATTATCTCAACTGCCAGGGCCCAATTCCTGAAGAGTTAATTCTACTTGCCAGATAATAACCATAACGCAAATAACACATTTGCCCTGCTAAGGCATAACTATGGTTATTATTGGCAGTGAAAAATAATTACTCTCATTACCATTTTGTGAGCACACTAGGATTAACATTCATTTAAGAGAGGACTATGGCCCTGGCCGGTTGGCTCAGTGGTAGAGTGTCGGCCTGGCGTGCATAAGTCCCAGGTTCGATTCCCAGCCAGGGCACACAGGAGAAGCGCCCATCTGCTTCTCCACCCCTCCCCCTCTCCTTCCTCTCTGTCTCTCTCTTCCCCTCCCGCAGCAAGGCTCCATTGGAGCAAAGATGGCCCAGGCGCTGGGGATGGCTCCTTGGCCTCTGCCCCAGGCGCTGGAGTGGCTCTGGTCGCAACAGAGCGACGCCCCGGAGGGGCAGAGCATCGCCCCCTGGTGGGTGAGCCGGATGGATCCCGGTCGGGCGCATGCGGGAGTCTGTTGGACTGTCTCTTCCCATTTCCAGCTTCAGAAAAATACAAAAAAAAAAAAAAAAAAGAGGACTATGGCTCTTTCAGGGTAAATGGTCCACACCTATGGTTTCACAAATCACTCCAAGTAAGTTGTTTCCAACTGTAATTCAGGTCCTTCTGGTGCAATACTTTCATCACTGAGTGAAGGGAGTCAGAAAAGGGTCTTCTGGAACTGTCAAATGCACTGCTTGAAGAATTTTTGAACTTTCTCCACACTGAGAACTGAGCAGGTCTACAATTTCTAGCTGGAGGAATCAGGCTCACTGCCAAAGCTAGTATGTACTGCAGTCATGCTAACATGCCTTGGTGATCTTAGACAAATTATCTCACCTGCTCAGGCCCCATTTCCTGATGAGAATTAGTTCCTGCACAACTAATTATCAAACCTCTTTGATAAAAGAAGTTTAGAACAACAAAGCAGAGAGAAAAAAGCTGAACTCTTATCAACCTGTCAGATAGCATTTGGCAAAATGGTCAGAAAGGGTATCTAGAATGAAGTAGAAAAGAGAGGGGATCAAAAGCTTCACATCATAGCTTTGCTACTTAGAACTGTTTGGACAAATTACCTGACCTTTCTGCCTATTTCTCCATCAATAAAAAAGAGACAGGAAGCCTGCTAGGCGGTGACGCAGTGGATAGAGCGTCGGACTGGGATGCCGAGGACCCAGGGTCGAGACTCTGAGGTTGCCAGCTTGAGCGCGGGCTCATCTGGTTTGAGCAAAGCTCACCAGCTTGGACCCAAGGTCGCTGGCTCGAGGAAGGGGTTACTTGGTCTGCTGAAGGCCCACAGTCAAGGCACATATGAGAAAGCAATCAATGAACAACTAAGGTGTTGCAATGCGCAACGAGAAACTAATGATTGAAGCTTCTCATCTGTCTGTCCCTGACTATCCCTCTCTCTGACTCTCTCTCCGTCTCTGTAAAAAAAAAAAAAAAAAAAAAAAAAAAAAGAGACAGGAAAACATTGTTGGGAGGGCTACACAAAGCAAAGTATGAAAAGCACCAGGCTGAGCACTATGAATACACTATAAATATATCTTTCTATGGTACCCACAACATTCCACCTCCGATGACAGGTGACTGAATACTTATCCCCTTCTAGACTGTAAACTCCTTGGAAGCAGGACTTGAGAGGCATGATAGCACAGTAGTCAACTGCACAGATGCAAACCTGAATTCAAACTTGGCTTCATCTCCTGGTATGGGTGTTCAGACAAGTTACTGAACTTCTCTGAGTCCTATCTTTATCCATGAAATAGAAGTAACACATACTGCATGAGATTGTTGAAATAAAATCCCTGAGGCTCTGAGCACTGTGCTTAACCCATAGTAAGTTAACAATAATTATCTTTCCAATTCTGTGTCCCTTATACCTGCGAACAGCACCCCGCTAATACCCGTTGAAGGTGTATTGAAATGAGACTATGCCCACCCACAGAAATTTAGAAATAGCAAAAAGTATCAAGAAGCCAAGAAGGGGTCCCTTACCTCTGGAAAATCTCCTGCAGTGTTTCCCGGGTGAACGCACTGCTATCCTGGAAGACATTATTGAGGGCATGCAGAGCACAAAGCTCCCTGCGCTGTTTCTCATGGTAGATTTGTGGGGGTGCTGCCTGGGGCAGCTCCAATGATTCAGATTTGGCCTTGTCTCCTTTCCATGGCACGCAACTCATGTTTTTCGTTTTAGGTTCCAGAGAGGGCTAAAAACACCCCACCCTTCCCTCCTGGGGAAGAATGGAAGTAAGCTTCTCAGTCTTTTCAGGATTCCTGAGGTCCACCTTATTTTCTGGTGTCTATGATTTATGCTTTGTCACGGGAGAAAAGGCTGGAATCAAAAGGAAAAACGATCCACCTCTTCAGTTATTAGAAAAATAACTTCTGGATTAGTCTATTTCGCCACCACTGTCAAAGTGCTTTAAAAAAAATCATATAAAACCTAAGACCTTGTTCCCTTCTCCTACCCTACCCTCCCACCCCCCAAAATACACGACTTTCTTGTATTTTCCTCTCTGCGGAAGCCAACCAGGCCTCAAAGCAGGAGGACAGAAAGAAATCGGTCACATCGTTCCTTTTCTTCCATTTCTTTCGAACCACAACGCCACTAACTCAGGAGACAAGGCCTAGGTGGTGGATAAAACGCAATATTCGAGCAGCTAGCGAGGGCCCGCCAAGGCGGGCTCGCGGGCAGTGCTGGAGCCTCCGAGGCGGCTCTCCATCCCCTCCGGGTGCGGTGGGGTCCTCAGGACGCAGGTCCAGGAGGGCGCCGCTCCCTTCGAAAGTGCGGACTCTCACCTTCCCGCCGCGGCCCTGCGGGGGGAGACAACCCGTCAGCTCCGGCGGTCACACGGGCAGCCGCAAAGGACCAGCCAGGCCGGGAAAGTGGCGGCTCTCTGGCCCCAGCCCGAGGGAAGCTCCTGCGCGGGGACTGGCAGACCCACGAGGGGTGGGGCCGAAATATTCGCTTCGCTCTCGTGGGCCCACCCGTCGCACCGCCCCCACCCAAACCTCTCGCCGGTCACGTGAGTGCAAACCGAGGGGCCCTCCCGTCGCTCCCCTAAACCCGGTCCCCTCGCCAAGTCGCGTCCGCGCCGCAGGGCAGCTCTCACTGCCGCAGGGTGCCACCCAGAGCTGCGAGCCACCACCTGGGCCGCGCTCCGGCGGGCGCGCGCACCTGGGCCCAACGTCAGCGGCCCTCGCCCAGCGCGTGCTCCGGAAACGCCCTCCAGCACCGCCCCAGCTCCCGCCCCGCCGTAGCGTCACGTCTGAGGTCAGCCTGACGTCAGCGGCGCCGGCTTAGGGGCCGTGGCAGCGGCGCGGCGGTTGGCTGGGTTCCGGCAACGTTGGGCGACTGGGTCGGTGTGGGGCTGCGGAGCCGGGTAGTGGCAGCGGGTCGCGCTGGAGCCGAGTTTCTCGGCTCTGAGCCTCCCCTAGGCTGCCCTGGGTCGGGTGGCCTGCGGAATCCCGCCTCGACACCCGCCGCTCCTCCCCGGGCGTCGTTCAGGGGTGCTGACCTAGGCTGCGGCTGTACTTGGCGGACCTCCCCCGCCCCGCCCCGCCCCTCTCTGGGCTGGGCTACTCCGGCTGAGTGCTTTCGCCTACCGGGTCGACGACTCCTGCGCAGACCGTTTTGTATTTGTTTAGAGTGGGGTTCCCCAGGTGATTTCAAAGCGCCTAACCGGCAGGCTGGGCTCAAAAATCTCGGTTACTGGGCCCGACCGCGCCGCACTCTACGGGAACGCTGAGACTGTCACTTTTTAGAGTGAAGAGTCTGATTTCAGTTCCTTGGTGTCGTATTTCGGTTCACTACATACAGACTACTGTCCTCTCGCCTTCACGGCGGCTGCCCACGAAGCTTTCCTCTTAAGGTTTATCTAAGCGCATCGTGTATGTCAGAAGGGTAAATTTTTAGTCCTGCGTGGATTTTTCCCCCTTTACCCCTAGGACATGTGGAGGGCATCACCAAATACTATCCATCTTAGCTGTCTTCCGTTTGGACTTTTGTTCAGAAAACTGGAAAAACATCTCTGACAATTCTGTCACTTCAATCCTAATTGAACAGCACTCTTAACACAGTTATCACTTAACACGTTTGAGTGCCTACTACCTGGCTTGGAATCCTCTGGGCTGAGCCAGACAGCTTTTTAAAAAAATATTTTATTGATTTTAGAGAGAGAGAGGAAGGGAGAGAGACAGGGACAGGAACATTCATCTGTTCCTGTATGTGCCCTGATCGGGTATCTAACCAACTCTCCTGGCAGGGCCAGACAACTTTTTGAATTACCTGAAAATTTTTGTATTTTATAAGCCTAAGTGTTACAGTTATATTTATGTAAGATTGGTTATTGAGGCTTGCAAGCATTGTTCTAAGTGCTTTACAAATATAAACTTATTTACTACTATCCTGTGAGGTAGGCACTTTTTTTTTTTTTAGTGGAGAAAACTTATGCTCAGGTTAATTAACTTGCTCTAGGTCAGTGGTCCCTGTTAGATTCAGGGAGTACTGACATGCTGGGGCTGCCAAGAGTGTACAAGGTCCCTGTGACGCTGAGAACAAAGAGTTCAGCAACATCCTGCATTGAGTTAGAGACCCTTATCAGAAGTTTATGTTGGAAATTCTCCACTGAGCAATACCCCCCCCCCCCTGTAACTGCGCACGACCTCCCTAGCCAATGACTAACAGCCACATCAGCTTCTGTATGATGGTTTCTCATCCTAGATAGCCACCCTATAAAAAGGAGCCATTTTAGAAGCTCGGAGCTGCAGTCCCTGTGCAGGTTTGGGGGGGCTGCAGTCCCTGCGCAGTTTGTTGGCTGCGCAGGTTTGGTTGGCTGCAGTGCTCCCTTGCATGGGTTGGCTGCAGTCCCTGTGCAGGTTTGGGGGGCTGCAGTCCCTGTGCAGTTTGTTGGCTGCGCAGGTTTGGTTGGCTGCAGTGCTCCAGTCTCTTTGGAGGCGTGGGTTGCCTGCAGTCCCTGTGCAGGTTTGGGGGGCTGCAGTGTTCCCCTGTGTGGGTTACCTGCATCCCCTGTGCAGGTTTGGGGGGCTGCAGTGCTCCCTTGCATGGGTTGCCTGCAGTCCCTGTGCAGGTCTGCAATAAAACTTATAATATTCACTTTGTGTCTGCTGTGGCCTGTCTCCTAGGATGTAACAGTCCCCAACCCTTTTTGGGCCATGGACCTGTTTAATGTCAGAAAATATTTTCATGGACCCTCCTTTAGGGTGGGACGGATAAATGCACAAAATAAAATCATGCGACCGGCGTAAAAACTGTGGTATTTTTAAATATAATTGTTGAACTTACAAGACAAGCGTCAAGAGTGAGTCTTAGATGGATGTAACAGAGGGAATCTGGTCATTTTTAAAAAATAAAACATCGTTCAAACTTAAATATAAATAAAACGGAAATAATGTAAGTTATTTATTCTTTCTCTGCGGACCGATACCAAATGGCCCACAGACTGGTACCGGTCCGTGGCCCGGGGGTTGGGGACCACTGCTCTAGGTCACATAATAAGTAGTGGACCAAGGGTTTGAAACCAGACTCTAACCTGTCTTTAGAAAGAGGATTTAAAGATGGCTAGGGAATTCCCTTTATAAAATGTGATTTTAGACTTCTTTTTTTTTTTTTTTTTTACAGAGACACAGAGAAGGATAGATAGGGAAAGACAGACGGGAATGGAGAGAGATGAGAAGCATCAATTATCAGTTTTTCGTTGCGACACCTTAGTTGTACATTGGTTGCTTTCTCATATGTGCCTTGACCGTGGGCCTTCAGCAGACCGAGTGACCCCATGCCCGAGCCAGCGACCTTGGGTCCATGCTGGTGAGCTTTGCTCAAACCAGATGAGCCCGCACTCAAGCTAGCGACCTCGGGGTCTTGAACCAGGCTCTTCCGCATCCCAGTCCGACGCTTTATCCACTGTGCCACCGCCTAGATTTCTCTATTAAAGAAACACCTACTCAGAGAATATTCTGGGCAAAGCCTTGTGGTAACAAGAACATGCTTTTAATTTAATTTTATTTAGATTTTTATTATTCACTTTTAGAGAGAGAGGAGAGAGAGAAAGAGATAGAATGGGGGGGCAGGAACCATCAAATCCCATATGTGCCTTGACTGGGCAAGCCTAGGGTTTTGAACCAGCGACCTCAGCATTCCAAGTCGTATCCTCAGCGTATCCACTGTGCCACCACAGGCCAGGCTGACAAATCAAGATTTTAATATTTGTAACTACATCATAGAGAAATATAAAGGATAGTGGTGAGCATTTTAGCCAGTAAAAAATGAAAAAACAACTATTATCAAGACATTTAGAGTTGGATGACTTCTTGTCCAGGGTTCCCAGCTGTGTTTGTACACTGTACATTGTAGCATCCACCAGGTACGAGAACAAATGTTGGAGACTTTCAGGAGTTAAGATGTTACTTTATTGGCCAGTTTAACCTGTGCAGGGGCGAACTCCCGAGATGTCCGGAGACACCTTGCTCACTTAGGATATATAAGGGCCTGGCTGTAAGCTCCAGGTGCGGCTCCCATTTGCAGCTCCTTGTGGGCAAGGTGTCTCCGGACATCTCGGGAGTTCGCCCCTGCACAGGTTAAACTGGCCAATAAAGTAACATCTTAACTCCTGAAAGTCTCCAACATTTGTTCTCGTACCTGGTGGATGCTACATTTATATAAGACTTGACTGTAGTTGCAGACAGGAACGAGCAAGCTTGCCCCTTGGAGCTAGTGGTCTACTCCTTAACTCATCAAGCTTTTCAGATTTTTGAAACAGGAATTCAAGACACTAAAACTTTTGCTGGTGGCATTTGGATTGGGGCTTTCCACAAGTGACGACACTGAAAGACCCATCTACCACAAACTACCTTAATAGACCCTAGCTAGATCTCAGCACCATAGTTCACAAATGGGGTGAGATATGTTCATAAACATTCAACCGAGTAAATTTGAAGATCTAATAGGCTTTATTAAATGATTCACAAATTGCCCTGGCCAGTTGGCTCAGTGGTAGAGCGTTGGCCTGGCGTGCAGAAGTCCCGGGTTTGATTCCCGGCCAGGGCACACAGGAGAAGTGCCCATCTGCTTCTCCACCCCTCCCCCTCTCCTTCCTCTCTGTCTCTCTCTTCCCCTCCCACAGCCAAGGCTCCATTGGAGCAAAGATGGCCCCGGGCGCTGGGGATGGCTCCATGGCCTTTGCCTCAGGTACTAGAGTGGCTCTGGTCGCAACAGAGCAACGCCCAGATGGGCAGAGCATCACCCCCTGGTGGGCGTGCTGGGTGGATCCCGGTGGGGCGCACGCAGGAGTCTGTCTGCCTCCCCGTTTCCAGCTTCAGAAAAATACAAAAAACAAAGAAAAGATTCACAAATCGGCAGCAGCAACCCATCTAGCAAATAGAAGGGATCTCCAAGGAGTTGTACAAAATGGGAGGTGTTTATAGGCATTAGGAAAACGGGCCAAGGAGGTTAAAAGAGTGAATTATTTCAGGCAATGTCACCTTCCTTTAGGAGAAGGCAGGGAGTCTTTTCAGGCAGCTTATTTCACAAGTGGTCAGGAAATTGCGGACTGATTGATTTAAAGTTCCACTTCTGGGAGAGAATGAAACTACAGTTGTTAGGTGTTAAGTCTTGGTGGGGCTTACCCATAATGACTCCATTTTGGGTCTATTTTGTTTTTGGTTTTTTTCTGAAGTTGGAAACGGAGGCAGTCAGACTCTCGCGTGCGCCTGACTGGGATCCACCCAGCATGCCCACCAGGGGGCAATGCTCTGCCCATCGGGGCGTTGCTCTGTTGCAACCAGAGCCATTCTAGCGCCTGAGGCAGAGGCCACGGAGCCATCCTCAGCGCCGGGGCCAACTATTGCTCCAATGGAGCCTTGGCTGCAGGAGGGGAATAGAGAGACAGAGAGGAAGGAGAGGGGGAGGGGTGGAGAAGCAGATGGGCGCTTCTCCTGTGCCCTGGCCGGTAATTGAACCCGGGACTCCTGCACGCCAGGCCGACGCTCTACCACTCAGCCAACTGGCCTATTTGTTTTTTAAAAATGTTCTCTGTTGCCTTTTTTTGTCTATTTTTTTCTATTTTTTAAATCTTTTATTTTTATTGAATCCAGTGAGAGGAAGGGGGTTAAGGGGGAGACAGAAGCATCAATCTGTTTCTGTATGTGCCCCAGCCAAGGACCGAACCAGCCATCTCTGCATTGCAAGACAATGCTCCAGCCACTTGAGCCATCCAGCCAGGGTGGCCTATTTGTTTTGTTTTGCTTTTTTTTTTTAAAGATTTTATTTATTCATTTGAGAGGAAGAAGAGAGACAGAGAGAGAAAAAAAAGGCAGGAGGAGCAGGAAGCATCAACTCCCATATGTGCCTAGACCGGGTGAGCCCAGGGCTTCGAACCAGCGACCTCAGCATTTCCAGGTTGACACTTGATCCACTGTGCCACCACAAGTCAGGCTGGCCTATTTGTTTTTAACAGGTACTTCTGGCTGCTGTTCCATCTGGTTGCCTCTTTTTTGGTCGTGTAACTGCTCTCTCCTTAGAGTCAGTGAATGGAGAATTCTCCCTAAGGTCAGCGCTCAATTAATTGCCTTGCTCTGGCTGCTACAGTATTCCAGGCATCGATCCGATCCTATTATCAAAATTGCCTGGAGATCACCATCACATCGAGCTTCGGACTTCCAGAGACTGTCTCGAATCACTGAGTGGTGTGGCACGCGCCCTGTGCTGTTTACTATCTCCATGGGCAGTGGCCCAAAGCGCGGGACCTATTCGATGCCTGGATTGGGCCTTGCCCCAGTCCATCATCCGGAGGCTCTAGGCGCCGACTGTTTTGCAGTAAGATTTCGAAACTGAGCCCGGCCTCTGGAAACCAGGAGAGTGAGGTGGTGAGGGTAAATGTTGTGTTTATTTCCTTCCTTATTGGATAGCTACCGTGTCAGTCATACTCTGCGCTGCTCTCGTTGGCGGGAAAGCTCCGGGCTGGTAGCGCGGGCATGGTGCTGCCCTCTGTCGAGCTGCAATCCAGGCGCGTGACGTCTCAGAAATTTGTTGTTGAGTTTTGAGTCTTATTAATTATTCATTAGGTACTTGAAATGGCTGCAACGATTGGTGGCTAAGAGGCCTGGCCGATTGTTTCCTCGTTAGAGTTACGTGTCACCTTCGTCGAGGCTGTTAAGAATTTCGCATAAAATTTTTCCGATAAGGTACGGGGCGGGGCCACGCATATATTAGGCAAATGAGCAAGAGGGACGGGAGGCCGGGTACGATTTAGCCTAAGTTATTAAAGATGGCGGCGGAACGGGGTCGTTCCCCGATGGACTCGCCGGTCCCGGCCTCTATGTTCGCCCCCGAGCCTACTTCCCCAGGGGCGTCCAGAGCCGCGGCGGCTGCTGCTCGACTCCACGGCGGCTTCGACTCGGATTGCAGCGAGGACGGAGAGGCCCTCAACGGCGAGCCGGAACTGGACCTCACCAGCAAGGTAGGCCCAGGCGGCGGCGGCGCTAAAGGGGACCGGGCGCGTAGGGGACAGGGCGGCTGACCGATCCGTCTCCTGGGCAACAACAGGGGCGGAAGAGGCCGAGCCCGCCTACTTGCCGGTGCGGGCTGCGCAGGGACTTCCCGGGTGAGGGGCGGCCTTCACAGTCGCTTCTTCTCCGCGGTTTTTCCTCGGCGGCGCCGACCCAGCCTCCCGCCGTCCAGCTCCGGGGGAGGTCACTACCCCTCGGCTCCGCCACGTGGAACGCAGGTGTCCAACGCCCGCAGATTCCAATTCTTCCGAGACCGAGAGGGGCCCTCGCCCTGGACTATCCATGGCAGCCTAGGGTCACAGATGGCTTGGCCCGGGGGAGCGGAGGCGCGGGAGGATCAGGATCAGGTCGTCGTCCGAGGAGCGGGTAGGCGGTTCTTCCTGGAAAGGAAACAGAAAGTAGTCGCTCAATCGGGGAGAAGAATGTCTGAGCTTTGTCTACTTGACTAGTCCACCCAAAACAAAATGGAAATATGGGCATGACCCATAGTCTCGCTATCCTAGGAGTGGAAATACAACTTGTATGAGTGTAATAATGAAGGACGTTTCAAATCGTGTCTTCTGAGCTCTTGAGAAGGTGAGCAGGAGTTAAGTTCTCACCTTCTGCTTGGCATTGTGGGTGATAAAAAAGGTAAGTATAAGATGTGATTGGTGTTTTGAAGGTGCTTAACGTTGCTGAAGGAAAGAATGCTAGCTTGGGAGTCAGGGATGGATTCTGTTAAAAAAAAAAAGAAAAAGAAACAGGCCTAAGGTAGGTTCTCTTGCTCCCACTACAACAAACCAAGACTTAATTGCAGTTTTCCGCCTCTCCTAAGTGTGGAATATTAACCTATAATTTCCTCATTGACTTTAGAGAGGTAATCTGCATAAGAGTCCCCTAAAAGCCTTCCCCACCGAAACTGGTGACTGAAACAATCTTTTGTTTTGCTAATAACTCTCTTATTCCACCCAGTTTCTGATAAGAATCACCCATTTTGCACCACTCAGAGCATGTCTCTTATATACTAGGTGGGATGCTGTGCAATTCTTGAATCTCTCAATAAAGACATCTTCAAATATACTCGGTTTTGTTTTTTAACAGATTTCTTTCCTGCTCTGCCACTTAAAAAGGCTCTGTGACCTTGGGGAAGTTTCTTAACCTCTCAGTTCTCCAGCTATGTCATCTTTTAAGTACGGGTGGCTGTAAAAGTGAGCGATATATGTTAGACACCTAGTATAGTGCCTAATACATACTATTCAGTGAATGTTTGAAGTGAACTGAATAAGTGATGATTTTTTGTGCAGAGTAATAGCCAATGGAAGATAGATCACCAATACCCATTCTTCCTGTTGTAATATTGCAAGAGTTGTTTGTGACTTTTCAGTTTTTGATGGCAAAATGGCGTGAAACTTGGCCCAAAATGGAAAAAACTTGTCCTGGTAATCTGAAGAACCAAGTTTCAACGGCTCTTTTTCCTTTAGTGTCAGCAGAGCACTTAGAAGCCAGTGGTCCTGTCTGGTTCCTTTAATGCCATAATGAGGATGACCAAGCTGGGAGAAAGGGAAGAAGGTCAGGGGAAATGTGTGAGGCAATGTGACATGATGCAGAAGACCCAGGCAGCACTCAGGTTACAAGTACAAGCTCTGATGAGTCAACTCAGGAATTACAAGAGATGTACTTGACTCAGGTTCATGGTCAAGGTGCTGAAGAAACCTGAAAGCACAGTGGGAAATGGCAAGGTAGAGTTGCAAAGACAGTAATAGCTTTATTTTCTGACGACCTTATTTAATGTTCCAGAATAGGGAGGTGCTACTACATCACATAGCTGGGGTAGTTTGCCTCACTATTTTAAAGTTGTGAAGCTATATGTATATAAATATTAGTGATATTGAAAAGAAAAACTGATCATATGGAGGGAGAGAAGGGATAGGTTCATAGAATGATTCCTGAGGAGAAGATTAGAAGCTATAAGTTTATATACTTGCTACAATTATATGTGATCTAAGGCTCTGAAAGTTTCCAAAGGGAGAAACAATTAGTCAACTGTGGTGGCTAGTTTCATTCAAGAAGGTTTTTGGAATGACTGAAGAAAACTATACTTACCACTTATTGAGCTGTGGACTAGATACTTACATGTTATCTTATTTGGTCTTTACAGTGGCCTTAGAGTGCAAGTGGTATTATCTTCATTTTGTAGCTTGAAAAAGATAAGACTCAGGTTAAGTTCTTTGTCCAAGGTCACACATGAATGGTTAGAGAATGGAACCTGACATGCCTATTGGTAAATGGCTTCCTCAAATAAATGGTGATAATTCAATGTTATTGGCACACATTTGTAAAATGATGGTGCTAATATCCATCTGAATGGTAATGGTGTTTTGTTGATGAAAATGAGTCTTGCAGGAGTTTTCATTGCCGATTCCTAAAAAAATCAAGATAGCCAAGGCAGGAAGGCACGAAGGCTGGACAGAATGGAATTCTTTTGTTGTGGCAACCACTGGTCTTGGGTGGAAGGCATGATGACAATATAGGAGGTCTCTGTCTTGTTAGTTGCAAGGTGCAGGTAGAAGACTGGCATGTAGGTGTGAAGTACTGTTCATCATTTGCTACCCACAATTTTCAGTCATTGTTGGTCCTTCCCCTCCTGTTAAGCAGCAGGAAGCAGGCTGCTCACACCCTCTTTTCTGTGGGTGGTGTTTCAGACATAGTCATTTTGGTAGTTATAAAACTCAATTCACATAAGGCCTTAGGCTCAAAGGCTATTTAAGGAGTGACAGAGAGGGAATGAGGGGGCTTTGCAGCCATTTTAGATGAGGGTGCTGTGGGGTTCAGTCAGGGTCTTTGGTCAGACTATTGATCTGCTTTGGCTGTGGTGTTCTTCTAGTAAGTGTGGTCCTAAGGCTGTTGGTTTCTTTTCTAGCTGGTTCTAGTGAGCCCTACATCAGAGCAGTATGACAGCCTACTTCGGCAGATGTGGGAGAGGATGGACGAGGGATGCGGAGAGACCATATATGTCATTGGGCAGGGATCAGGTGAGCATAGTTTTCCTTTCACTTTAATTTTAAAAAAATTATTTAGAGCATATTTTCTATCTTTTACCTACTTTTCTTGTTCGGTGTCTGCAGAACTGTTTGGGAGGACATGGAAGTACAATGTGATGATGTTAATTCCCACCTTAGTGGTCATAATATGCTTGACTTTAAAGATTCACTTTCCACATGGTTTACAGAGGCTTCTTTTCTACCTCCAGTGCTCTCCATTCGCATAATGGGGAGTGACGCACGAAGCCAGGAAACTTCTTGTCCCAGGTATAGAGCAAGTCACAGATCTAGAATGAAACCTTCCCTGTGCCGTTTTAGGTCTTCCCCTCCAACCAGTTTACAGAGCCCGTTGCTACTTATGTCTGCTTAGCAGAGAACTTCCATGTTCCTTCTTGATGTCAGCAAGAAGGAAACTCCCAGATTTCCAATTTCTTCTCTTTAAGAAGGCTTCCTTGCCCCAGACCACACTGACAACTCAGAGGGGCTATCTGTGATAACAAAAGTCCTCTCCTCCCTGTGAGATCCCATCAGGCTTGTAGGCTTGTTATGGTTCTGTAAGAAACTAGTTATTGTCTCCAGTTGCTTATTTCATTGTAATGGGACTATATTAGTAGGAAGGCACCCTTCATTACAGACTCCCAGATTATATCTTGGGCATTTTTCCCTCTGGTCATTCCTAGTTTGTACTTTCAATACAAGGCCTACTTACCCTCATCTTCATTATGACATTATCTTTGCTGAAGCGGCAGCTGGTCTTGTTAATGATTCTGAATTTAGCCTGTACCAGAACTTGTCTCTCATCTTCACAGGAAGCCTCAGTAGGGCTGCACGCATTGTTAAAGGAGCAGTTCTCTTTGCTGAATGTAGGCTTTGTAAAGGCAGGTGATACTTCTTTTGTAGACCCAGTTTAAGATGGAGAAAACCTAAAAATCATTCTTTTTTTTTTTTTTCTTTACAGAGACAGAGAGAGAGAGTCATAGAGAGGGATAGACAGGGACAGACAGACAGGAACGGAGAGATGAGAAGCATCAGTCATTAGTTTTTCGTTGAGACACCTTAGTTGTTCATTGATTGCTTTCTCATATGTGCCGTGACCGCGGGCCTTCAGCAGACGGAGTAACCCCTTGCTTGAGGCAGTGGCCTTGGGTTCAAGCTGGGGAGCTTTTGCTCAAACCAGATGAGCCCACGCTCAAGCTGGCGACCTCGGGGTCTTGAACCTGGGCCTTTGGCATCCCAGTCTGACGCTCTATCCACTGTGCCACCGCCTGGTCAGGCAAAAATCATTCTTTATTTAAGAAATACCTATTAAGTATCTTCTAAGGCAGTGGTTCTCAAACTTTTTGAAGTTGGGGTGCATTTAAAATCCTAAAAATAATTGTAGGCACACTATATACAAATTTCTGAGAAATGTGTTATAATAATTAAGTCAAATATTAAAGAAAAAAATATAAAGTCCAAGCGTGCTTTTATGGTAATTAAACGAAATAAATATGACAAAATTAAATTTATTTTGACATTAAAAAACATTTTTATGTTACATTTTTTATGTTTTTTAGAATTCATAAAAAAGAGGGGTTAAAAATAAAAAAAACAACAAAAAAGTTATCTTTTTATATAGATAGATCCATTCTTAGTAAGATTTAGTAAATTGGGCAGGTCCCCATGCAAATGTGTTAAGTCTTTTCATTCTTGTGTTTATGAGAAACATGAGCCTGATGTGTCCTAGCGATTTCTTCAATGTTTGGCCACTTATTTGAAAGACAACTCTCATTTCCTTGTCAATACATTGAAGAATTCCTCTCTTTTTACTCTTAATTGTGTTGAGTGCAGAAACCTCCACCATACATATCACGTTATCTTTACACCAAACAAAGGATAGAAGAAACTTGCCTCCAGTCTTTCCGGGGAACATGGGGGGTAGTGTAAACAATCCAGCACCACAGCTTAACAGCCTTTTGCAACCTAATCAGGCAAGTGAGGTGGGCGTTGGGCAGATGTCAGGTTACAGCCAATTCCCCACACCTCTGTCCCCCAAAAATCTAAATTCCAAAAACCAGCTAGCTTGGTTGGTCTGAGCATTGGTCCCCAACAGGAACATATTTCTCTGGAATACCATAGGGCACACCTGGAAATCTTCTAGGGCGCACCAGTGCTTCCTGGTGCACACTTTGAGAACCACTGTTCTAAGGGCTTGATACTGTTGCAAAGAAAGCGCTTTTGGAAACTACAATCTGTCTCTGCCCCAAGGAGGAAAGATGGCATATATATAAATAACCTCAATAGAAAACAATATTTAGAAATGCTGTAAGAGTGACACAAGAAGAAGGGCTTGATCTCTAGGACTGCTGCGCTTCCTTTGAAATGCTTTCCTTATCTAGCCTTTCCATCTAGCCTTTCCTTTCTATCCTTGCTGCCACCTTGAGGAAGGCATGGTCCAAGAGAGTACAGGTCAAGAAAGGGAGGGAGTTAGTCAGATTGTCAAGTGCTAGGGAGACAGCAAGGAAAATCTGGTTCAGAAAAAGCCATTCTGTTTGGTGACTAGGGGATCATCAGTAGCCTTTTACAAATTTTTCTGTCAGGTACATATCTGGCTTGCTGTACTAGGATGCACCACTCAGAGGCTGCTTCAGTTCAATTCAAGTAGAATTGAAGAAACCAAATCTGGATCAGTTTTGACAAGTGTTAGACTGTTCTTTGAAGACCCAGATTCTTAAGTCACACCCCCATTCCTTAATGTGGACTGTCAGTAAATTTTACCATACCATGGCAACTCACAGCTAATTAACCCTCTCATGGCAAAGCGTGAGATGTCAAACATTCAGTAACACATCTACACACCCAAGCATTATCTTTGCATCTATCAATTGGATGCTATTAGAGTAATAATGACTCCTTCCTGCTGGAATTTTTTAGAGGTCATAATTAGTTAAACAAGTTGAGCTTCAAACAGGACTAAAGCAGATGTAAGGCCCCTAGGGGTCAGCTTCATCACCTGCTTCCTGTGTGTGCTTGGTACTTTACCTGTTTATCACTTCCTTTGCCTGTAAAATGAGGATAATGACATCCTTCTCCATTCTACTCCTAAGAAATTTTGTGTGAATAAGTTAGACATTAAAAAAGTCTAAGCAGTACAGAGGAATGTGCTGTTTAAGTATACATTTCTAATTTAAGATGGATTTTTTAGGAGGAGGCAATCTCGCCTAGTAGTTCAGGGTCTGGAGTCTTGACAGGTCTGAGTTTGCCGACTGGCTCTTTAACTTACCTTAAACTGGGGATAGTAGTGTCTTGGTTAAGCTTAACACTTGGCATATAGTAAGCATTATATAAATTCTAGCTAGCATTGGTAGTTGCAGTAGTAATCTTTTAAGGGTTACAGGTTATAGCTGATTTATCATGAGATTTCTTTTAAAAAGAAACTTGTTAATTTGTCAGATATTGTTATGACTTTTTTTTTTAACAGAGACAGAGAGAGGGATAGATAGGGACAGACAGGAACAGAGAGAGATGAGAAGCATCAATCATCAGTTTTTTGTTGCGACGCCTTAGTTGTTCATTGATTGCTTTCTCATATGTGCCTTGACCGTGGGCCTTCAGCAGACCGAGTAACCCCTTGCTCGAGCCAGCAACCTTGGGTCCAAGCTGGTGAGCTTTGCTCAAACCAGATGAGCACGCGCTCAAGCTGGCAACCTCGGGGTCTCGAACCTGGGTCCTATGCATCCCAGTCCAACACTCTATTCACTGCGCCACTGCCTGGTCAGGCTTGTTTTGACTTTTCTTGAAAAAGAGTTTATTTATTGATTTTAGAGAGAGAGAAAGGAAAGGAGGAGGAGTGGGAGGGCTCATAGTAGTTGCTTCTTGTGTGTACCTTGACCAGGCAAGCACGGGGTTCTGAACCACTGACCTCAGCATTCCAGGTTGACGCTTTATCTCCTGTGCCACCACAGGTCAGGCTAAGTTATGACTTTCTAAGAGCCAGTACTAGATTAAAAGTTCAGGGGGCCTGGCTTGTAGTGGTGCAATGGATAAAGCATCGACCTGGAATGCTGAGGTCGCAGGTTTGAAACCCTGGGCTTGCCTGGTCAAGGCACATTGGGAGTTGATGCTTCCTGCTCCTTCCTCCCTTCTCTTTCTCCTCTAAAATGAATAAATAAAAAAAAATTAAAAAAAAAGTTCAGGGGGGCCGTGGCCCGTTGGCTGAATGGTAGAGCGTTGGCCCGGCGTGTGGAAGTCCCGGGTTCGATTCTCAGCCAGGACACACAGGAGAAGTGCCCATCTGCTTCTCTACCCTTTTTCCTCTCTTTCTCTCTTATCTCTCTCTTTCTCTCCCGCAGCCAAGCTCCATTGGAGCTGAGGATGTCTCCATGGCCTCTGCCTCAGGCACTAGAATGGCTCTGGTTGCAACAGAGCAGTGCCCCAGATGGGCAGAGCATCGCCCCCAAGTAAGCTTGCCGGTGGATCCCGGTTGGGCGCATGCAGGAGTCTGTCTCTGCCTCCCTCCTTCTCACTTCAGAAAAAACAAAAACAAAAAAAACCAGGGAGGAACTGGCTAGTTGGCTCAGTGGTAGAGTGTTTGCCTGGCGTGTGGACATTCAGGGTACACATGAGAAGTGACCATCTGCTTCTCTTCCCCTCCCTATCTCCCTTCTCTCTCTTCCCCCTCTTGCAGTCAGGTGTTTGGTTTGAGCATCAGCCCCGGGTGCTGAGGATAGCTTGGTTGGTCCGAGCATTGGCCTCAGGCGCTGAGGATAGCTTGGTTGATTTGAGCATTGGCCTCAGACGGGGGCGGGGGGGTGCTGGTAGGATCCTGGTCAGGGTGCATGTGGGAATCTGTCGATTTCCCCTCCTCTCACTTAAAAAAATAAGTTCAGGGAACAAAGTAGAAGTGTTAAGTCTTTGTGGGGAGTCAGAAAGGCTTCAAAGAGGAGGTTCCCCTTGAATTTGTTCTAAGAGATAAGTAGGAGTTTTCTAGATTTGTGGAGGCAGTCATGAGGGAGCAGAGGAAGCCACATGCACAAGGCACAGAGCCATTGGCAGTTGTGGAGTAGTTGGTGGACCAGTGGTGATTCAGTAAAGTAGGAGCGTAGTGTCTGAGATTGGGTGTCAGTTAGGAGGCCAGGCTGGAAGATAGGCAGGGCCCAGATCTTGAGGGTCTTTGAATACCATACCAAAGAGTTTAGACATTTATTCTAAAAGTTTAGAGAACTGCTCACTTCAGCAGCACATATACTAAAAAGTTTAGAAAACCTTTGCCTCACATTGAACAGGAGAGTACACGTAGAAAAGGTAAGTCAGATGGCAGGATGGAAGTGTCATTTAGAGCTGGGCATGGGTGAATATATATGACCTTTAGTAATTGGACTTCAGCTTTTCTCCTTGGCCTGTGTCTCCCCTCCTACCGAGTGAAGAATGCAGTGCTTGCTGGCGAAGCATAATGTGACTGGGGGCAGTTTCTGGGAGCTCTGGGTGGACAAGGTGACATTGGTTATTGCTCCCTCATGTGAAACAGGACCTGAAAGCAGTGCTTTTTGTTGTGTCAAGAGTCAGGAAAGGGTGAATAGAATTTGGGGGTCAGTCAGGGTTAGCAGGCCTTCTCCGAGGAACACTTCTAGCAAGTTCTTCTCTAACCCAGATGTCCAGAGCTCAGTTGGCCTTGCGTTTAGAAACTCCTTAACCCAACTGCTCCATCTTTGTTCATTTGTTTTGCATTTTACAAACTCTTGAGAACTTTATATAGAAAAGACATCCTACATGGGGTATTCAGGGAATGTTTGAGTTTGATCCCTGTCGAAAATGTTTATGTAGTGGGGGAAGACATGTATCCAAAACACTGTCCCACAAAGTATAGTGTGTGGCAAATTCCATAAGGGAGCAGAATGGGTGGATTTTTGACAGGTGGAGGGTGCAGATGGGCTCCTTAGGACAGGACATACATAAGCATAGGTATAGAGCGGGAGAAGTGCGGGGAACAGGGGGAAGGGATGGTGACTGGGCCAGTTGCTATGGGACAGAACTGAGGAGGGAGTGTGGAATAAATGGGGGAGGACTTTAAGGAATTGAAACTGAACACAGCTGGGCCTGGGGAGCCATTCCAAGGCTTTGGCTAGAAAGTGACATTAGAGCTGGGCTTTGTGTAGGAGCTTGGGCTGTGTCTGTGCAGGATGGGTTGGAGGGAACAGAGACTGGATTTGCTAAGACCAGCTAGGGGTCTGTTGTGACTGAGGGAGAATAAGGGCCTGAATCATACTTGTGGCATTGGGTTGGCAAAAAGAGGAGAGCAGGGACAAAGAAAGAAGGCCAGATATAAAGCTAGACTCAGCAGTACTGGAGTGATGAGCGGTAAGCTTGGGTGATTGGAAGGATGGTGTTGTCATCAGAAATAGGGAAAACAAGAGGAGGAACTGGTTTAGCATTAAGTGGAATAGCTCTAGGTTTGGACTCAGAAGACCCAGGCTCATAGGGCCCCTCTGTTCCCTACCACCTCCGAGTCCTCTCTGGGCTCTCTTTACCCCACTGTTAAATGGGAAAAGTAATGCTTACCTCATAAAGGTTGCAGTAGGAACTAAAATGATTGATTAATCTTGTCAGGTTTTGCGTTGTTGTTTAAGGGGGAAGGGTTGTTGAGTTTAGACATTGGGCTTCTAGGAGTCATCCAGGCAATAGGGAATTCAGTCTAGAGTTCTGAGAAGAGGACAGTGCTAGAAATTGATATTTTTTGTAGTTTTTTTAAATGACAGCAGAAGCCATAGTATAAGATAGCCAAGGAGAATGTTCAGAAGATAGAGAAGAGGGCCACTGGCTGACTACTGGAAAAGACTGGCGTTTATGGGACAGGAGTGGGCGGGGAATCTGGCGAGCTCGTGCACTAGGTGGACAGGGTGGGAGGAAAGTGCTTCTGGAAGCAAAGATGAGTGGCCAGCAGTGTCAAATGCTACTGGGATCAAGAAAGGGGCATTGAATGAGTGGGAAGAAGGCCATTGATACTTGAAAACTGGTTTTTCTAGAGTTGTAAGGAAGATTCAGGTAGTAGGTTGGTGGTAGTCAACAAGTGTCAGTTACTCTTTTGAGAAGCTCAGTGGTGAAAGGAAGAACAGAGAAGATGGTAGCTCAGGAGATATGCAGGGGCAAGGGGAGAGGGGATGGGTGGCCTTTTCCTAGTTTAGGAATGACTTGAGCTTGTTTGTAAGGGGAGAAGTGGAGGGAGAAAGAAGAGAGGGTGAGAGAAGTTGCTTAAGGGTCTTTTTTTTTTTTTTTAATTTTATTTATTTATTTATTTTTAACAGAGACAGAGAGTGAGTCAGAGAGAGGGATAGACAGGGACAGACAGACAGGAACAGAGAGAGATGAGAAGCATCAATCATTAGTTTTTCATTGCGCGTTACAACACCTTAGTTGTTCATTGATTGCTTTCTCGTATGTGCCTTGACCACGGGCCTTCAGCAGACCGAGCAACCCCTTGCTGGAGCCAGCGACCTTGGGTCCAAGCTCGTGAGCCTCGCTCAAACCAGATGAGCCCGCACTCAAGCTGGTGACCTCGGGGTCTCGAACCTGGGTCCTTCCGCATCCCAGTCCGATGCTCTATCCACTGCGCCACCACCAGGTCAGGCAGCTTCAGGGTCTTTGGAAGGAGTGAGAGAGAAGAGGTTGGGCCCATGCTTGGGGTATTAACCTAGAGGAGTAGTAGCAGGGGTGCTCTCAGAGACAGGCTGGAGGAGAGCCTGAAGGGAGTTGCTGTGGGATTTATGACAGCAAGTGGAAAGCACCTGGTGGGAATTGATATACAGTCCTTCCTCATCCTGAGCTCAGACTCGTGTTTTCAGTCTACTTGCCTGCCAAGCATTTCATCTGAGCTACCTCAGTTAAAAATCTATCCCTAAAGTCATTCGTGTGTGTGTGTGTGTGTGTGTGTGTGTGTGTCAGAGACAGAGACAGCGAGAGTGACAGACAGACAAGAAGGGAGAGAGATGAGAAGCTTCAGTTTTTTGTTGCGGCTCCTTAGTTGTTCATGGATTGCTTTCTCATATGTGCCTTGACCAGGGGGCTACAGCAGAGTGAGTGACCCCTTGCTCAAGCCAGCGACCTTGGGCTCAAGCCAGCAACCTTAGGCTTCAAGCCAGTGACCATGGTGTCATGTCTATGATCCTATGCTCAAGCCAACGACCCCATGCTCAAGGTGGTGACCTTGTGGTTTCGAACCTGGGTCCTCCGTGTTCCAGTCTGACGCTCTGTCCACTGTGCCACCACTTGGTCAGGCCCTAAAATCATTCTTAAATTCTCTCCCCATTTCCTTTGTCTCCTGTCCTCATTATTGCTTGCCTGGATTATTAGAACGACTTCCTATCTGGACTCCCCGCTCTGGTTTTTCGCTTGTCATTGCACACTGTTTACTGCTGCCCAAGAGATCTTTCTAACCCACAGTGGTCTGGTCCTGTCATGCCCTTGCCTAACCCCTGAAGGCTTCCCACTACCTGGTACATAGTGTGTTTTGCTGTTTATTGTCTGTCTGCTTAACCACTTCCACCTCTTGTGTGGTCTCTTTCCACTTGACAGCCTGCTCCCCAACTCACCGAGCTGCTTGCTGGTCCCTGAATGTGCTGTGCTCTGTGATGCTCCATGCTTAGCTGCTCTGCCTAGGATGTCTTTCCTTCTTTCTCTGTGGGCCCATTTTTTACACTTGGAGACCCAGCACCCTGCAAAGCTGTCCTCAGCTTTTCCAGGCAGTGCTGGTTGCTCACACTTTACATTCTCTTTATACAGTTCTATAGTACATTATTCCAGCTATATTGCAGTTAATTTCCTATTTCTCCCACTGGGATGTGAGCTTGCTAAGGACACCTGTATTTCCAGGACTCAGCATGAGGCTTGGCATAAAACCCAGGAGAGTCTCAGTGATTATTGTTGAATGAACTAATGAGTGCTCTGCTTAATGAGGAAACCCGTGGCACTATTATTTGTTAACTATGTGTGCCCAAGTTTTTGAAAAGTGTCAGGTAGAGAAAGCCATGTTCTCTGGTGCCTGGGTTGGGGCCTTTGTTAGAGATTGACTTCTGGCTTGTTAGAACACTGATGTCTGGCTTCTTGTCACCAGATGGGACTGAGTATGGGCTGAGTGAAGCTGACATGGAGGCCTCCTACGCCACAGTGAAAAGCATGGCAGAACAGATAGAGGCTGATGTCATTCTCCTGCGGGAACGTCAAGAAGCTGGGGGCCGTGTGCGTGATTACCTGGTCCGGAAACGAGTAGGGGACAATGACTTCCTGGAGGTCAGGTGAGGAGGCCTCAAAACAGTTCAGGGGTCCCCTGCAGCATAACCTTGGGTCCAGGGCTTCATAGAAAGTCCTGATTGAGCCTTTGATACCTAGAGTGTCAGCTCAGCCCTTTCTTTCTGAGGCACGGAAAGAGTGTGCAGAGAGACACAATAGTGCCTACAGTATTTCTACGCTTCCCCACCCCTAAAGATTTCTGTTTGGGAAGAGTAGGAGAGAGGCGACCATACCTTCCATAGGCTGCATTTTCTTTCTTATCCGCCTGTGAGGCTAGAAACCAGGGTGATGGAGAAGAGTGTTGTGGACCTCTCTTGGCTTTGGGCCCGCTGTCCAGCAGGTTTGGGGAAGGTGGTGGAAGTTAAGGGAGAAAACCACTGTGGTGGGAGCCCACTTCCTCCTGAATAACTGTACTCCCCGGATACCTCCAGCAGCATTCCCAGTGTGCTCACCTGCGAATAGAACGGACTCCTGGAGGGGCTCAGGAGCAAGCTGTCCTCGCAGATTCAGTTAGTGGGTTTCACTTTGCTCACCCACGAACTCTCACGTGGATGTATGGGTTCATGTACATGCAGGGTAGCAGTAGTGGGCAACGTGGATGCCGGTAAAAGCACACTTCTGGGGGTCCTGACTCACGGGGAGCTGGACAATGGCCGAGGCTTTGCCCGTCAGAAGCTCTTCCGCCACAAACATGAGATTGAATCTGGCCGCACCAGCAGTGTGGGCAACGACATCCTGGGCTTCGACAGCGAGGGCAATGTGGTGAACAAGCCGGACAGCCATGGTGGCAGCCTGGAGTGGACAAAGATCTGTGAGAAATCCACCAAAGTGATTACTTTCATTGACTTGGCTGGACATGAGAAATACCTGAAGACCACTGTCTTTGGCATGACGGGCCATTTACCGGATTTCTGCATGCTCATGGTAAGTGAGTGGTGCTCCCAGGGGGTGGCTTCAGCAGGACTACTGAGAGCATGGCTATGCGCAAGAGTCTGAAATTGTCCTGAGGCTAAAGCCTATTGGTTTGGGGCTTTGACATCCTTAAGGGTGACAAGTTTTGCCAAGAGTGCCTAGGCCTCTAAGCTCTACTGTCTCCTGAAGGGGGGTAACTTGATGTCCTAGGTAAGGCTCAGAAGGGATCTAACCAAGGTATTTGCAGACCTCTCATTTTTTGGAGAGCATAGAGGAGGGCTTTGTCCTAGGGCTTACTTATTACCTTCAGAAATGTTTCTTCTGGGCTTGGGCTACTTTGAGGAGGTGATGGCAGACCTTTACCTCAGAGGGGGAGGCTAGGGAAAGAAATGGACAAGAGCACTTCCAGCAATCAAGAACGGCCTGGTAAAAAATATATTTAAAAAATGTAGGGGAGCCTGACCAGGCGGTGGCACAGTGGATAGAGCGTCGGATTGGGATGCGGAAGACCCAGGTTCGAGACCCCGAGGTCGCCAGCTTGAGCGTGGGCTCATCTGGTTTTAGCAAAAATTCACCAGCTTGGACCCAAGGTCGCTGGCTCAAGCAAGGGGTTACTCGGTCTGCTGAAGGCCCGTGGTCAAGGCACATATGAGAAAGCAATCAATGAACAACTAAGGTGTCGCAATGTGCAACGAAAAACTAATGATCGATGCTTCTCATCTCTCTGTTCCTGTCTGTCTGTCCCTGTCTATCCCTCACTCTGACTCTCTGTCTCTGTAAAAAAACAAACAAACGTAGAAGAGCCTGACCGAGTGGTGGCGCAGTGGATAGAGCATTGGACTGGGATGCAGAGGATTCAGGTTCGAGACCCCAACATTGCCAGCTTGAGCGCGGGATCATCTGGTTTGAGCAAAGCTCACCAGCTTGGACCCAAGGTCGCTGGCTTGAGCAAGGGGTTACTTGGTCTACTGTAGCCCCATGGTCAAGGCACATATGAGAAAGCAATCAATGAACAACTAAGGTGTCGCAACAAAAAAACTAATGATTGATGCTTCTCATCTCTCTCCATTTCTGTCTATCCCTCTCTCTGTCTCTGTAAAAAAACAACAAAAAAAACGTAGGGGAACCTGAGAGAAGGCCTCTTCTGAAGCCTGGAATGAGTTTCCTTGTTGGGAGGGTTCGGCATGCCTGGCACCTGCTGGGCCGGAAGGTGCAGCTGGAACAGGGCTGACCTGGGCTCCCATAGAGCTTATTGTCTAGTGGGAAGAGATTTTTAAGCTGAGATTTTTAAGATGAACTGAAAAGTAAAGGGAGCAGAGGCCTCTCTGTTGGATCATGTTGCTAAGTTTGTATTTGGGTTCCTTGGATCTTCCTCCCTGGACAGAGTGGCTGTCCACGAGGCCCACAGCCCTGGCGGCAGCTTCACCTTCACCACTTTCAGAGAACGCAAGCAAGTTCTCCTTTGGCAAGTCCTTCTCGAAGTCCTACCCCATATCCCAGTTCCTCCAGCCGCTTGCATTAAGTTTAGTAAACACAAGCGTCTGTTCAAAGCGTGCTCTATCAAGTTGCCCCACAGACACAGGTTCTCAGGCAGAGTCTCCCCAGACTGGAGACTGAGAGAGGTGGAGCATATGGACAGGCACCCATGGCGCTCTGCCTGGGGCTCTTGGGATCTTGGTGTTTCATGTCCCAGGGCTTCCATCACTGCAGGGGGCCTTACCAGTCTTCACTGGGCTACAAGAAGGGGTTCAATGGATGGTCCAAAAGGCATATGTTGGTGGTGGGTGGATATCAAAAAAGATATAGAAATCAATCAGTTAAAAAATTTTTTTAAATTATTTATTTTTACAGGGACAGAGAGAGAGTCAGAGAGAGGGATAGATAGGGACAGACAGACAGGAATGGAGACAGATGAGAAGCATCAATCATCAGTTTTTCGTGTGACACCTTAGTTGTTCATTGATTGCTTTCTCATATGTGCCTTGACCAGAGGCCTTCAGCAGACCGAGTAACCCCTTGCTCGAGCCAGCGACCTTGGGTCCAAGCTGGCGAGCTTTTTCCTCAAGCCAGATGAGCCCGCGCTCAAGCTGGTGACCTCGGGGTCTCGAACCTGAGTCCTTCTGCATCCCAGTCTGACGCTCTATTCACTGCGCCACCACCTGGTTAGGCCAATCAGTTTAAAATGAGCATTTTTCTAACTGAGCCAGAGTGAGCAAGGCCAGTTATTGAAAATATTTTCACCCAGATGAAACGTTATACATTGTCTGACTTTTAGGACATGATTCTAATGTTAAAATTTTTCTGTAGAAAAGAATGAAATACTATATCACTTTTCCGTAGCAATCAGTTTCCCAGGGTTGGGGTAATCTTATAAACAATATAACAGAGCAGTAGACCTCTGTCTTATCCAGGCTGAGAAGAACAAAAGCAAGTCTGGGTTGGCTAGAAAAGATTGGGTGGAAATATTCAGAGGAAGGTAGTAGGGGTGTCTTTATGTAGGTGAAAGGGAGTATAGACATGGGACATCTGTGTCAGTGGTGTGGTGGCTCACCTGTGAACTGTGATGGTCAAATGTCATGGCAGTTTTAATTTTATCTTGTTTTAGTAAGTAACATATTTATATGATACAAAATAAAAAAAGATATCAAAGGGCTGATAGTCAAAAGTCCTTCCTTTGTCTAGTTTATTCCCTGAGTCAAGTAGTAGTATTTCCAATCCCTTCCCCTTCCCTTTCCCCTTCCCCTGCCCCTTCCCTTCCTACCTCCCCCTCTCTCCCTCTCCCTCTCTTTTTCCTCCTTTTATCCCTTTCTCCTTCCCACACTTTTTATCCAGTTCTGCATATGAATAAAATCATGTGGTACAAGCCTTTCTCTAACTGGCTTATTTCACTTAGCATAATGCTCTTTAGGTCTATCCATGCTGTTGGCAGAGGGTAAGGTTTCCTTCTTGCCTTGGCTGGGGTAGCTTAGTTGGTTAAAGCGTCCCAATATACGAAGGTTGTGAGTTCTATCCGCCGTCAGGGCACATAAGAGAATCAACAATGAATGCATAAATAAATGGAACAAATCAGTGTTTCTCTCACTCTCTCCCTTCCTTTCTCTTTAAAATCAATTTTTATAAAAATTTCCATTTTTACATTGGAATACATTTCCATTTTCCATTGTGTAAATACACCATAGCTTTTTTATCTACTCATCTACTGATGGGTGCTTGTGCTGTTTCTAAATCTTGGCTATTATTAATGCTGCAATGAACACAGGGGTACATATATTCTTTAGAATCAAGTGTTTCAGGTTTCTTCAGATTTATTCCTAGAAATGTAATTATTGGATCATAAGGCAGTTCCATTTTTAATTTTTTCATTTTGTTTTTAAGTTTTTAAAAATTTATTTTTTGATTTGAGAGAGCAAAAAAACATCAATTTGCTGTTCCATTTACCTGTGCATTCATTGCTGTGTGTCCTGACTAGGGATCGAACCTACCACCTTGGCATGTCGCGATGATGCTCTAACCAGCTGAACTACCTGGTCAGGGTCCCCTTTTTTTTTAAATTTATTTTTTTGAGTGATGGAGACAGAGGGACAGGGACAGATAGGGACAGACAGGATGGGCGAGATGAGAAGCATCAGTTCTTCGTTGTGGCACCTGTGTTGTTTATTGATTGCTTTATCATATGTGCCTTGACCAGGGGGCTACAGCAGAGCAAGTGACCCCTTGCTCAAGCCAGCGACCTTTGGGCTCAAGCCAGCAACCAGTGGGGTCGTGTCGATGATCCCACACTCAAGCCTGTGACCCCGTGCTCAAGCCAGATGAGCCAGTGACCTCAGGGTTTCGAACCTGGGTCTTCTGCATCCCAGTCCGATGCTGTATACCAGAGGTTGGGAACCTATGACTCGCGAGCCAGATGTGGCTCTTTGGATGGCTGTATCTGGCTCGCAGACAAATCTTTAATAAAAAAAATAATGTTAAAAATATAAAACATTCTCATGTATTACAATCCATTCATTTCCTACCGCTCATGTTCATGGTTGTGGGTGGCTGGAGCCAATCACAGCTGTCCTCCAGGACAACACCAAATTTTTATTGGATAATGCATAACGTACACAGGTTGTTGTATGGCTCTCACGGAATTACATTTTAAAATATGTGGCATTCATGGCTCTCTCAGCCAAAAAGGTTCCTGACCCCTGCTCTATACACTGCGCCACTGCCTGATCAGGCCCATTTTTAATTTCTTTTTTTTTTGTATTTTTTCGGAATGAGAAGTGGGGGTGGGGGGATGGGGCAGGCAGGCAGACTCCCGCATATGCCCAACCAGTATCCACCCAACATGCCCACCATGGGGGGCGATACTCGGCCCCTCTGGGGCATTGCTCCGCTGCAATCGGAGCCATTCTAGCACCTGAGGCAGAGGCCATGGAGCCATCCTCAGCACCCGGGCCAACTTTGCTCCAGTGGAGCCTTGGCTGTGGGAGGGGAAGAAAGAGATAGAGAGAAAGGAGAAGGGAAAGGGTGGAGAAGCAGATGGGCACTTCTCCTGTGTGCCCTGGCCAGGAATCGAACCTGGGACTTCCACATGCCAGGCCAAAGCTCTACAACTGAACCAACTGACCAGGGCCCCATTTTTAATTTTTTGAGGTAACTCTATACTGCTTTCCACAGTGGCTGCACCAATCTTCATTCCCACCAACCATGCATGAGGGTTTCCTTTTCTCCACATCCTTGCCAACACTTGTTGTTTGTTGGTTTATTTATGATAGCCATTCTGACAGTTGTTTTAATTTACATTTTTCTGATGATTGTGACATTAGCATCTTTTCATATGTCTATTGGCCATTCTAGTTTCTCATGTATCCTCCAGACATATTTTGTAATCATACCAGCAAAAGTGTATATATTCTTTCTCCAATTTCAAACATTGAAAAAGGTTGAAAGAATAATATAACAAATGCCATAAACTTGCCACTCAGATTCAACAATTAATATTTTCCCATACTTACTTGTATATGTGATGAATGTGTGTGGTTTCTTTTATCTTTTGTTTTTGGCTGAATCATTTGAAAGAAGATTATAGACATTGTAACTCTTCACCCCCAAATACATAATACTTCAGCAAGTAGCTCCTAAAAGTAAGAATTGCCTCCTTCTGTTACTGCATCCAAGAATAGGAACAAGAGCTCCCCAATACCACCCAATATCTAGTCTATAAGTATTTATATTTTTCAGATGGTCTCCAAATTTTTTACATCTGTTTTATTTTTTTTTAAGTGATCCATTCTCTTTTTTTAATGGTAGTGTGCTATATACACCTTTTTAAAAAAATTTTTTATTTAAAAAACAATTTTTTAAATTTATTGACTTAGGAAGGGAGCGAGAAATACCAATTTGTTGTTCCACTTATTTATGCATTTATTATTGGTTGATTTGTTTATACCCTGACTAGGAACTGAACCCACGACCTTGGCTTATCAGGACGATTCTCCAACCAAGCTACCCAGCCAGGATTACCTTGCTTTCTCTCCCTTAAAAACATATCCTTAAAAAATAAAGATAGTCTGACTAGGTGATCGCACAGTGGATAGAGCATTAGTTGCAGAGGACCCAGTTTTGAAACCCTGAGGTCGCTGGCTTGAATGTGGGCTCTCCAGTTTGAGCATGGGGTTGCTGGCTTGAGCATGGGATCATAGACATGACCCCATGGTCACTGGGTTGAGCCTAAGGTCTCTGGCTTGAGCAAGGGGTCACTCGCTCTGCTGGAGCCCCCCTCCCCCAGAAGGCACATAGAGAAAGCAGTCAATGGGCAACTAAGATGCTGCAAAGAAGAATTGATGCTTCTCATCTCTCTCCCTTCCTGTCTGTCTCTCTCTCTGTCACACACCAGACAGACAGACAGACACACACGAGATAGAAAACATATCTCAGAGGATTATCCTTTATCAGTAGATAAGAGTTTCCTCTTTCTTGGTATAGCTCGCTTGTGCATGTGCCCTGATTTAAGTAGCCTTGTGGTGCTGTTTTAAAATGTTTATTATTATGGGAAGGAATAGTAATAGTAATAACAGCTGCCGTTGCTTGAACATCTAATTCATGCTAGTTGTATGCTGGACCTCTGACATATGTTACGACATTTAAACCTCCAGTAACCCCCTAAAGTGGATATTGTTATCCCCCTCTTTTATAGATGGGGAGCACTGAGGGCCAGAGATGTTAAACTGAATTCACTTTGATGATTCTAGACAGTTGTTTTCCTAGACTGTCTAGGGTTGTCTTGTTTTTTTTTTTTGGACAGAGAGAGAGGGACAGATAGGGACAGACAGACAGGAAAGGAAAGAGATGAGAAGCATCAATTTGTTGTGGCACCTTAGTTGTTCATTGATTACTTTCTTATTATGTGCCTTGACTGGAGGGCTACAGCAAAGCGAGTGACCCCTTGCTCGAGCCAGCAACCTTGGGCTACAAGCCAGCGACCATGGGGTCATGTCTGTGATCGCACACTCAGGCTAGATGAACCCACGCTCAAGCCAATGACCTTGGGGTTTTGAACCTAGGTCCTTTGCGTCCCATTTTGACCCTCTATCCACTGCACCACTGCCTGATCAGGCTGGGTTTGTCTTTTTTAATGTTTGTAAGCCTCCTCAGATTTGATGGCCTGCATTGTTGAATCAGGTTTAGCAGTCTGTGCCCAGCTTAGCTTTCATCTGCAGCCATTTTTTCCTGGCCTGAGACCTGTGCTCTGTGTCCTGTTCTGACAGAGGCCTCAGAGATGGGAGCTCTTATTCCAGCATTGAGTCTCTGTTCTGACCCAGCAGCACCCTCTGTCTTCCTTCCCCTGACAGTTCTTTCTGTGTTGGGGCAGGTGGGCAGCAATGCTGGTATCGTGGGGATGACCAAGGAGCACCTGGGCTTGGCATTGGCACTTAATGTGCCTGTTTTTGTGGTGGTCACCAAGATTGACATGTGTCCTGCTAACATCCTGCAAGGTAAGTGATGACTCCAGCTAGCAGCAGTCTCTCTGTTTGTGGCTGTCACATACTGTGGCTCCCTGGTGGTCTGCTGCCAGGGTTGAAGCCCAAAATCTTCTGCTTCCTTTTCTTGTGCTCACACCTGTCCTGGATTTTCTGTCATCCCAGAGTCTTGTGCTTTCTCCCCTGTTCAGCTCTTGGTCTGAGCACAGTGTAGAGTAATCCCCTGCACTTTGTTCTTTCTGGTTCTAAATGCAAGATTCTTGAGATCCCTAATCTGGTACCTCTTTTCAGATGGACCCAGACAAAGGGGGTTAGGTTTCGCCATCTCAGCTGGATATATGTGGCAACATTGGGCAGAGGGTCTGATAACCTTTTACCACCAAAGGCTTCCGAACAGGGTTGCAGGACTAGGCCTTGGTGCATTTCTCCTTCATTACTACAGGTGGTGGAAGAGAAATGGAGAGATGTCCTTTCAGAGGACCTCATGAGGACCTCTGCAGGTGTCTGAATGTCCTGGAGGTTCTTTTGTCAGATGCATTTTTTTCCCTAGGAAGGAGAGCATTCTGAGAAGAACATTGTCCTATGGATCCCCTAGTCACTTATTTATCGGATGCCAGTCTTCTAGAGCAGTGGTTTTCAGCTACCTGTCTGTGGACTAGTGCCGGGCCACAGACTGGTGGTTGAAAACCACTGTTGTAGAGACTCTAGGGAAACCCAGTGGGTTTCAGACTTGTAACCTCAACAGACAGGCCCCATCTGTTCTCTGTTTCTACTTCAGCAAGCACGCATCCACCCAAAGTTTGAGCTTCCTTTTTGCCTCCCCAGGCATTGTGGCATTTAACACTGTCTGTCTCCTGCTTGCAACAGCAGTGAGTGGATCTGTCTTGCCGTGGAAGCCTGGCCATAAAGAAGGCTCTGTCCTCCTAATTTTGTTCCATTCACCCTTTAAGAAACCCTGAAGCTGTTACAGCGCCTGCTAAAGTCTCCAGGCTGCCGGAAGATCCCTGTGCTAGTGCAGAGCAAGGATGATGTGATTGTTACGGCCTCCAACTTCAGTTCTGAGAGGTAATGACGTAGGGAGCACTCACTTCTGGGCAGGCATCTGGGCAGGCCCAGACAATGGATGAAATATACACAAGGTCTCCCAGGTTGGCAGTGTTGCCCAGGAGCCATTTAGGTGACTCAGATGCTGAGGAGTTAGCCCCACTGAGGTTGGAATCCCAGCTGAGACTTCAGTGTCCTTATCTGTGATGGGGATAATATTATCTTCTCCCAAGGGCGCATGAGTGTAAGTGATGTACAGAACGCACGTAGCACTGTCCCTGGCTGCTGTGTGAAAGATACACAGACATTATTATAACTTGGTATAATTTTTTTATACTGCTGTTTCTCAAAGGCTCTCAAATCACAAATCAGTTTAGGCCTCTACTCATTAACATATCCTTTGATTCCACAAATAGTTTTTGGATGTCTGTACTGTGCCAGTCTCTTCATCTAGGCATCAGAGTTGGCTTGGGCACTGTTTTTGTCCTCTAGTGATCAGCTCCTTGGTCAGAGATACTCTCTGGACTTGGTTAACTCTGTTCCTTCTTCCAGAGTCTTGGGGCTGCTTAGAGCCATCTGTCTCCTGGGTTGGTCTATACGTAGTACAGGACCCTGGCATTTTGGCCTGTGGCTCTGCCTTGATTCTGTTCAGTAAGTACATCATATGGGCAGCAGAGGGAGTATTTTTCAGCTGTCCCCATTTTAATTCACTGATTTTTTCAGGGGCCTGTTCTGTGTAGGTGCTATTCTAGGAGCTATGGCAGGGGTCTCAAACTTGTGGCCATGCAGCCCGCGGGCCGCGAGTTTGAGACCCCTGAGCTATGGGGAATGAATAGTTCCTGATCTTGAGAAGTTTGATTAACCCTGGGTAGGAGATCTAGAGACCACTGAGATAGCTGGTGGAAAATCAGACATATGTACATATAACAGAGACACAGAATGTTCTAGATCTGAGAGGAGTTGAGTGCCCATCTGGGAAGGGTTTCCTGGAAGCAGCAGCAATGGAGTAAAGGATGAGAGGAATTGATAGTTGGATAAGAGGGAAAGAATTCGGTAGGAGGATCAGAGTGAACAAATACATGGCAGCAGAAAAGAACTAAGCTTTTAGGAGAAAGTAAGGTTCTCTGCTCTGGCTGGAATATAGGAATTTTAGAGAAATAAACCTGTAGAAATGTTGGGGGGGGGGGAGGAATGCTGGCTGTTTTCTCTGTTAATGGGGTTAAGGATTTTAAGAAAGCATGTGTGCTATCAGAAGCGGTTATGAGTGCCTGAAATAGGGCTATGGTGGAGGGGCAGAGAGGAGGGGACAGATTTCAGAGGCAAAACTGAGTAAGGGGAGAAGGCCTTAGTGTGGAGCAGAGGGGTAGAGCCCTGGTGGTGGGTGAGGGGGCAGGGGACCATCCCAGGGCCTCCTGCTGCTCCTGTCCAGTGTCAGGCAGGAGCTGGCCTCCTGAGTGCCCGTCTTCCTTTCTCTTCACCCTTCACTCAGGATGTGCCCGATATTCCAGATTTCCAACGTTACAGGTGAGAACCTGGATCTGCTAAAGATGTTCCTCAACCTCCTCTCCCCCCGCACCAGCTACCGGGAGGAAGAACCTGCTGAGTTTCAGATTGATGACACATACTCGGTACCGGTGAGTGTTGCTGGTGGGCTGAGCGGGGTGGAAGGCTGAGCAGGTACTTCCTACAAGGTGCATTGGGTTGAATCTGGTGGAGAGGGGCTGTGTGGGGATAGACTTACTGGGCCAGGGTCTTCTCTGCAGGGTGTGGGGACAGTGGTGTCGGGGACAACACTCAGGGGCCTGATCAAGCTGAATGACACACTGCTACTGGGCCCAGATCCTCTGGGTAACTTCCTATCCATTGCTGTCAAATCAATCCATCGCAAGCGCATGCCTGTCAAGGAGGTGCGGGGGGGCCAGACAGCCTCCTTTGCACTGAAGAAGGTGAGTATCCATAATACCAAAACTCCCCTGGGAGTGTGCATTTTGCTAGGCTCTAGGCCATTTCCAGTCCTCATGGCTGTTCTGCAAGCCAGCGGTTACTGACCTCACTTCTACAGAGGAGGAAACTGACTCAGAAAGGCTGTGTAACATTCCCAGGAGTACACAGGTAGTAAGTGCTAGAGCCAAGACTTGAACCCAGGCCTGCCTGCTTCCTAAGCTCTGTGCCTCCTCCTAGTGCCTGAGCAGGGTGCCCTAAGCTCACTGGTGAGGTCAGGTAGGCATCTCCTTGCTGTGTTGAGGGTCCTTGTACACAGGGCTGTTGAGGTCCCATTCAGCCTTCTGTCCCCCAGGGATTAGGATGAGTGCTAGCTCTAGGGTCACTTACCTTCTCTGCGAACCAAATTAACCAGCAAAATGGGACTTTCTTTATTCCCTCCAGTAGTCGTGCCGTACTCACCCTGCTCCTTCCACCTAATGCTTGCCTGCCTTTGTCCTTGTCACCTCCTTAATTCTTACCCATCCTTCAAGGCCCATCTGAAATGTCACTTCCTGCATGAAACCTTTCCTGCCCATGAATAGCAGTATTTAAGCTTCACATGGAGCATTGAAATCTGCCTAGAAGGCCTGTGGTCTATTGCAGGGAGGGCAAGGCTGAGTTGGGGTGATCTCATTCCCAGAAGGACTCCCACCCCTCCAGGACCAGGGGTGAAACCCAGAGGCATTATTGTCCCAGAGGTCCGGGATTCCCTCTTTCTTTCAGATAAAGCGCTCATCCATCCGCAAGGGCATGGTGATGGTTTCCCCACGTTTGAATCCCCAAGCATCCTGGGAGTTCGAGGCTGAGATCCTTGTCCTCCACCATCCCACCACGATTAGCCCACGCTACCAGGCCATGGGTAGGTGTCTAAGGGGGTTGCCACCCTAGGAGGCCCCCCACTCTAGCTCCCTTTACAAAGTGCTCCAGCAGCCCAAACCCTAGAATTTCAATTCCATCCAAGAGGCAGGTTTCCTTCTTGCTTAGTGATGCTCTTTTTTTCGTCCACGAGCTATAGCGGTTATTCAGTCCTGCAGACACAAAACCGAGTGCCACTGTATGCCTGCTCAGTGTCTGCTGAATGCTGCTGTGTACTTGGTGTTTTCGCCAGGTGCTGGGGACAAAGACCAGATAGGCAAGGGCCCTGCCCTCAAGAAGCCAACAGTTTAGAGAAGGCACACATGCAAGCACAGTGCCCTGTACTCAGGAATAGGGACCATGGGTCCAGGGACTGGAGTGGTCTCCTGGAAGGAAAGGTAGAATCCGAGGCATGGTCAGCTTCCGCCAGCTCACTCAGCTTCCTTAGGCCTCCCTAAGGTCTTAAACGCTGCTGCAGCTCAGCCATGCTCATGCTTTCACTTACTGCCTCCCCTGCCCTGAGCCTAGTGGGTGGTTCAAACCTGTCCTGACCTGGCTCCTTTGGCAGTGCACTGCGGGAGCATCAGGCAGACAGCCACCATTCTGAGCATGGACAAGGACTGTCTGCGCACTGGGGACAAGGCCACTGTGCATTTCCGCTTTATCAAGACCCCCGAGTACCTACACATAGACCAACGGCTGGTATTCCGGGAAGGCCGCACCAAGGCTGTGGGCACCATCACCAAGGTATGGCTGGACAGATCTCACCTGCTCCCAGCAAACACCGGGGCCACTAGACTATGTCAGCAGGTGCTTCTTGAGAAGCCTCATTGAGTCTCCTGAACTGCCAGGGCAGAGGCACCGGTCCTGCCTCGGGAGAGCGGGAGTGGCGCAGTCCTCCTGGGTGATAGCCGTGGATTTCTGATAGCCACACTCCAAATGTTTCCAGCTGCTGAGATACTCGGTTTCTGGGAGGCCTGAAGTTAAAACTTGCCCCACACTCTTGTGCCAGGGCAGTAGGGTCCAAGGGCTAGAGATGCAGTTGATGTTCTGAGGAGCCAGCCTAGTGAGGAAGATATGCATTCAGCTCAGCAGGCTCTGGTGGGCTGGGGGGTGGGGGCGAGGTTCCCTGATTGTCTGCAGGAAGAACACCTGAGCAAGGGACAGGATGGAGCCCTACCCGGCCAGGCTGAGGCAGCCTGGGACATGGGGTGGGAGGGAGTAGGGGTGGGGGACATCTCTCTGTCCCTGTATCATCATGGCCCTCCTGCTATGGACCCTGGGCCATCCCCTAGGACGAGCCAGGCCAGGGAATGAGAAGTCCCTGAGGTGGGGGCGGGAGCAGGCAGCTGAGCTGATGTCACTGCCTGTAGCTGTGACCTCATCCTCACCTCTTGGCTCCTGCAGCTCCTCCAGACCACCAACAACTCCCCAATGAACTCCAAGCCTCAGCAGATTAAAATGCAGTCGACAAAAAAAGGCCCCCTGGCCAAGCGAGAAGACGGGGGCCCACCAGGAGGGCCGGCAGTAGGGGTTCCCCCACCTGGAGATGACACTTGCTCTCCTGGATCTGTGCAGTCAGCTGTGTCCAGCGGCCTCCAGTTAGCGGTGAGCCTGCCTCCCAGGCCAGCCCTGGGCCCCTGACCACCTTGGGCGGGTGCGGGCAGGGTGATGGGGGTTTGGCTGTCACTGTCAGTGGAGATGACATCTAAGAGAGCTTCAGGCAGCCTTTTCCTGCTGCCTGATCCGTGCAGAGATAGATGGTGTTTCCCACAACTCTGTGCACTTGGGTACTTTCTGAGTGTGATCTATTGGTCTCTGAAGACAGAATTTTTCAAACTTGGACATGTGATCAATGTAAAATCAATTTAATTGGTCCTGATTAGCATTTAGTTTCCACATTTCAAATTTCCCTTTCATAGTAAGAGTAAGAAGTGTTTGTGGGGGGAGGCGCGAGGAGATGTGTGACAGGAAAAACGGTGCCTTAGAGGGCTCTCCTGTGTCCTTCCCTGACTTAGTGCCTCTTGAGGAACCTGTGGCCTCAGGCCCTGTGTATTGTGGCTGTCACTCAGTGTCCCCTGCGAGCTGCGTCCCGGTCTCTCCCAGTACCCTCTCACCTCTCTCCTTTCTGAGTCTTTCTCCATGTGATCCCTCTCTGGAGAAGGAAGCTTTTGCCTGGCTCCTTCCTTTCTGTTCTCCTATTGAGTTTTCCTTGGGCTCCTTCATCCCCTTTCACTTTCCACCTGTCAGTGGTGGCAGGAGTTGGTTCCTACTTCCCTTTGTGCTTGTCTGAGCTCATGCCTTTCCCAGGGGACCCACCTGCCCAGCAGATAGAGCACACCCTTGCTCCATCTGACCAAGGGGAGAAGCTGTGCTCAGGTCTACAGTGGTGCCTGCCAGGGAGGCTCAAACCACACAGCCTGCCCTTGGTCTCCTGCCCCCCTTCCTCCTATCCCCACTCCTCAGCTGTTCCCTGTGCCCATTGGGCCACTGCTTCTCAAGTTCCTCCTTTCTTTTTCAGCCTAAGCCCAGCAGTGGGGGCCGGCGACGAGGGGGCCAGCGTCACAAGGTGAAGTCCCAGGGGGCCTGCGTGACTCCTGCCAGCGGTTGCTGAATTTCCCCTGCCTATCCTCACCACCCAAGGGATTCTCATGTTCTGGCCACCACTCCACCACATGGGCCAGAGTAGCCACGTGCCCTCCCACAGGCCACAGCCAGAGTTTTGTCATTCCCCCACCCCTGGTTTCTGGGGGCTTATAATTTATAAGCTAAGGAAGATGGCCAGACTTCTGAAGCAATGACCACCTCCTGCCTTCTGCCCTTCATCCTCACTGTTTTTGTACATCTGGGCCTTGATTTTTTATTCTTTTTATTCTCATTCTTCATCCTAAGTGTGTGTGCGTGCGAGGTGCAGGAGTGTGGCCCTGACAGTTTTTCTCCTTTCTCCTTTCTTCATCCATGGCTGGCCACCATCTCCAGGAGCTGGCCACCTGGCCATTCATATGTCTGTCCATGTGTCTTTGTGAGAACCTTTAGGGGCTGTCAAGAGCTGAAGGGTGCCCGGAGCCCCTCCATGGAGCTGGCCTTGGGGCTGGGGCTGGGGGCCGCAGGTGTAAGTGCTGCCGCTGCGGCTCAGGAAGCCTCCTTCTGGGACTCGGGGCTTCTGGCAGGGTGGAGAGTGCTGGCTTCCTCTTTTCTCTCCCTCTTCTCCTTAACCCCAAAACAGGTAATGCCAAAAGCTCCTAAATTGTAACCTATAGATGTGTGAAGGGAAGAGGCGATTGGATAGTAAGGCCCTCCCTGCTCCTAGCTCCTAGCTCTGACCCTTGCCACTGATCCAGAGACAGTGGCTTTCTTTCCCTTGGAGACAATCCTGCATGTGGCTGGTCAGGGCAACTCCTCTGTGACTGCTGAGCTGGAGGCTCTGGCCTCTCCCAGAAGCTGCCTCTGGCTTGGACTTTGAATTTTATTGGGTCTCAGGGCACTGATGACCTAGACTGGTATCACCTGCTCAGGATTATGCTCAGAAGCTCATCCTGTTGGTGGGGTGCAGGGTGTTCCTCTGAGCCAGGCTGGGACTGGAACTCCTCCTCCCACCACATCCTGCTACATCATCCCAGCATGGCTGCTACAGGAGCACAGAAATCAAGGCCCTGAGCCCTGGGTTTGGAAGCCCAGACTGGGATGTCTGGAAAGACTCCCCCAGGCCCAGCACAGAGCAGTAAACCCTCTGGAAGAATCAGTGCCTAAGGTGGGGTTGCCAGGCCAGAGGTGGCAGCGTGGACCCTGAACCAGCCTGGTCTGAGCTGTGGACTGAAGCCCTCACTCGGGCGGACTGGTGGGTAGAGCCATGTTCTTTTCTCTAGCTAGGGCAAATACCCAGCTGGCTGGGTCCTTCCTCAGCCTTGCCTCCCTCTTGTCCCCAACCCTTCTCCTTTCCTTCTGCTCCTGGACTACTAGTCCCTTCACCTCCCCTTCTTCCAACTCTTTCTAGTATCCACTGACCATGGCCATGGACTGACCAGCATACAAAATAAAAGTTTGTTCCAAGTTGCAATGTCTTGTTCCCTGTCCAGCCCTTCCAGGTGGAGGTGCTGCCCCTGGGAACACTGCTCTGTGTGCCCTACAGCCCTGTCTGCAGAGCAGAGTGAGTTGAGAGAGCCCAGCTCTTGTTAGGCAGGCGTGGCTTCAACACCTGAGCACTTCCATCGGCTGGGACACAGGACAAGTTGCCAGCCTTCTCTGAACCTCAGTTTCCTCCTCTACAGCAAGAGGTAAACGCCTACAAGGGTCGTAAAGATTTAATGAGAGGATGTATGTGAGGCCCTGATGTGCCCAGCACGTGGGGGTGCCTGGTGAATGGGTACCACACTGGTTCCCAAGTCACAGCAGCGGCCACAGTGGGGGACAGGCTTGAAAGGAGAAATGTGGCATTGACATGTCTGTTATGTGGCTGGGCCGTGTCCGGTATCTCACTTGTTGCATTCATACTCTTTACGGAAGGTGTTGGTGGTTCCATTGTTCTAGTTAAGGAAACTGAAGCTCAGAGCAGTGCCCAGCAGGCGAATTGCTCGGGCACTGGCCCGCCCCAGCCCTCCCGCTCCGCTGCTCCAGTGCGTCCTTGGCCCCTGCCTGTTCCTTGTCTCCTGGCTCTTTCTCTCTTGCTTTTCTGACTCCGGTTCTGCTTATAGGGGCTACTGCCCACTGATGCCTTCATAATTGGAGGGCTCCAGTGTTGGGCACCCCTCTGTTCTCGGTCCCCACAGTGAGTTCTGTGGAATTTGTTTCCAGAGGGGTTGGCTACTTTAGAACCTTAGAACAGGTAGAACTTCGTTTTGTTTGAATTCTTTGGCCCCTGTGAGCATAACCACTTTATGTTTGGAAGCTGTGGCCTCCACCCTGGTCTCTGTGCCCTCAAGACACTCAGGAGGTTGGTTTGGATATCTGTGGCCACCAGGCCACACTTGCTAGCAGGGGCCTGGCCGGATGCAGCATTTTACTGTCATCGATGGACTATAAAAGTTCCCCATTGGTCTCAGCCCTACCAACTATCCATTTGAAACAAAACACCAGCCCTTTTGTAGTTGATGAAGAATAAAGTTGTTACTCTGATCACCTGAATGGCTAATCCTGGCTCTTCTGTGTGTGCTGCTGGCGTGGGCGGCATCTAAGTCAGCACTGCTGTTCTGGCTTACTGGCTTCCCTGGCGCAGTCTAGGCAGGGTGAGTGCAGGTCTGATTGGGGGCATGGCATGTTCCACGAAGAAGGTGGTGTGAGTTGTGCCGCGAGGCTGATAGGATTTGAACATGTGCAGACAGGCAGAGTGTATGTGCCTGGCCCCAGAGGGCAGGAGCAGAGGCCCCGAGCCCTGCCATGGTATATGGCAAATTCCTGGGACCCATTTATTGGTACTGCTCAGGAATGTGCCCTTTGTTGGAAAGTGGTGCTAGTTGCAGAGCAGAGCAGTTGTTGGGTGAAATGGGGAGGGAAGTGAGCAGTCGGTGGGGGGTGAGCCTGATGTAGGATTAGCTCTTTTCCAGGACCTTGAGTTCAGTGACTGGCCTGAAGCATCAGGGCTGGGCTTGCACTCCACCCAGCACTTCTCTGTGGTTGTTTATCCTCAAGCCCTGTACTGCTGACCTGTTCCTGCCTTCCAATTCCTCAGCCATGATGGGGACCTGCCCTGGGCCAGGCGTCAGGGTCAGGATAAGAGGCATGTATTTGCGAGTCCAGTGGGGAACCACCCTGGCCCTTTGAGCAGCTCATTAGGGGCACTGAATCTGGGGAAGTGTTTATGGGGAAGGACCAGGACCTGTCCCCTCGAGCTGGCAGAGTCTGGCTCTTCAGGGGACCCCCTTCCTTGTCCCATCCCAACAGATACAAGGGGCAAATGTCTTAACTCCCACGGAGAAGGATCACAGCCCTGAAGGCAGACATGGTCACTAGTGAAGCAGACAGCTACCTTCTACTCAAATGGCACTAAGATGCCAGAAAAAACCTCTCCATAATGGGTATCAGTGTTGGCTGAGAAAGCCACCTCACTTTCTCCTCCCAGCCCTTGAGCCCCATCCCCCATCACAGCTGGGTTTTAGCTGAAAGGCCTGGTTTTCTAAAGTAGGAGTAAGTCTTTGAGGCATTGTTTTCTTTTTTTTTTTTTTGTATTTTTCCGAAATGGGATGGAAATGGGGAGGCAGTCAGACTCACGCATGTGCCCGACCAGGATCCACCCGGCATGCCCACCAGGGAGCGATGCTCTGCCCCTCCGGGGCGTCGCTCTGTTGTGACCAGAGCCATTCTAGCGCCTGAGGCAGAGGCCACAGAGCCATCCTCAGCGCCCGAGCCAACTTTGCTCCAATGGAGCCTTGGCTGCGGGAGGGGAAGAGAGAGACAGAGAGGAAGGAGAGGGGGAGGGGTGGAGAAGCAGATGGGCGCTTCTCCTGTGTGCCCTGGCCAGGAATCAAACCCGGGACTCCTGCACACCAGGCCGACGCTCTACCACTGAGCCAACCGGCCAGAGCCGAGGCATTGTTCTGACTAAATTCATTCTTGGATTCCCAAGAGCTGATTCCTTGTGTAGTGGCCAGATAAAAACCATGTACTCCATCAGTCCTGGGCATATTTTATTTTTTGCATAGACATAAATTATAATCTGGAGATAAAAAATTAAGAACCCAATAGTGCAGCATTTGTGACAGAAGAGCACAAAACAAAACCAGGTTGTCTGGGGGCAGAGGCTGTGCAGGACTGGCGCTGGAGGAGCACAGGATGGCCTGGGGCCTCGCCTTCACTCCAGCTCCCTTCTGCAGCAGCCCAGTAAGGGCCAAGCCCTCTTTCTTCCTAAGGGCACCTGCCTGTGCTGGCAGCCCCTCTTGTCTAGGGCATTATAGGGAACTGAAGTCACCCAACACCCCACAGAACAGGGCTAGGAATCAAGCCCTTAGCTTTTCAATTTAAAAAACAGACCTTGAAAAATATTTACATAATATAGCAGGGCCTGCTGGGTCAAAAAGTCCCTGCTCAGACCCCTGCCCTACCTAGCTCCCCCCTCCCCATCCCCAGGCCCCCATAGAAAAAGCCAGAAAGGAAATAATTGAGCAAGAGCTGAAAGAGCCCCAAGGGGGTGGCTGAGGGTGAGGACCACTTACACCATGAAGGATGATGCAGGGCCCACAAGGCAGACTGACTTCCCACCATGATACCCTGAATATCACCTTGTTATCACTGGGCCACCAGGAGAGCCCAGGGAGTCCCCTGCTCCCAACCTTCTAGCTGATCCCAGATGCTTACAGCCTCAGAGGACAGGTCTGGGCTCCCTGCACCCTGGGGGAATGTGGCAAGCTTCAGGGGACAGGCCCCGGTCCCAGCATCAGAAGAGAAAGAGCAACTAATATTCCTAGCAGAGGGGATCCTACAAGGATGGCCCCTGGGTCCCTCAGAGGCTCATAGGAACCGGACCTAGGGTACAAGCAGACCCCTGCCCACCTCAGCTGAGGGCAAATACAGTGTACAAAAGCCCCTCAAGGAGCCTGTGGGCCAAGCTCTCCTAGGTTGATGGCACTGGCTTCTAGAAAAGACCAGCCACCCTCTACCAGGAGCTTCCCGCCTGCTGCCCAGCCTCACCCTCCTCCCACAGGGCTTCCCTTCCCTACCCCAGGCCCTCGCTTACACCACCCGTGGCCTTGGCAAGTGCATCATTCACATAACCTCCCAACAGCTTCTTCAGTGCCAGCCCCTCACCCTGTGGAGGGGTCGCAATTGCTGGGACAGGTTTACTCATCACCTCTCCTGCCTCAGTCCCATGTGATATGCTACATATGTACACCCTCCCAGGAGGGGAAGGAGATGCCTGGAGCCTGGCATGAGAACGACAGAGCCCGCTGTGCCCTGGCACCACCCTGCTGCTAGGAAAGCCCTGCATGTTCTTTCTCCTCTCCACTTGGCCAGGGGTTCTTGCTCCTGGAAGTCAGTGCACGATCAAGCATGTGCAGGAAGTGGCAGGGTGCTGCTCTCCCACTCCCAGAGAAGGCACGGCTGGCCTCCCAGCTGGCTGGCAGCAGCACAGGGAAGGCCTAGTGGGCGGGCTCCCCATGCACCCGGAAGCGGTAGATGCAGGTATACTCAGGGTGGCCCCAGTTAGTCAGGATCCGCAGCTCCACCACCTGGTATGTGGCCATTTTAGAGTCCTAGCAGGAGAAGGAAGAGGTTAAGAGTGTCAGAGAGCCCCCCAGACCTCACTGATAGCAGGCAGGAGAGGAGATACCACCCCTAGGACCAGATGTTCCTCTCCCCTAGGGCCTCTGCAGAGACCTGTCTTTAGACCCTGGAGGAGTTTCAAGCTGATGGGCTAAGGGGCCCCAGGGGCTTCAGAGATCCTACAGGGGCCACCCATCAGGGCCACATGGAAATGTCCTTGGAGCTGGGAGTGGCACATGATCCCAAAGTGACAATTCAGGTTCTCAATCATTACTGTCAACGGGCAGAACCACCTCCATGGAGAGTTTGCTGCTACATGTTGATGTCAGGAAAGAATCCCTTTATAAACTTTAGAATTTTTTCTTTTCTTTTTTAAGTTCCTATCAGGCCTCTCTATGCTCAAAAAACTACAATTTTTAATTAAAAAAAATTTTTTTTTTAGCGAGAGAGAAGGGGGCAAATAGGGACAGATAGGAAGGGAGAGATATAAGAAGCATCAATTCTTTTGTTGCTGCTCCTTAGTTGTTCATTGATTATCATATATGCCTTGACCGGGGAGCTCCAGCCAAGCCAGTGACCCCACTCAAGCTGGATGAGCCTATGCTGAAGCTGACCTTGAGGTTTTGAACCTGGGTCCTCTGTGTCCCAGGACAATGCTCTATCCACTGTGCCACTGCCTGGTCAGGCAAAAGCTACAATTTTTGGGTTCTTGCTCCTGGAAGTCAGTGCACGATCAAGCATGTGCAGGAAGTAGCAGGGTGCTGCTCTCCTACTCCCAGAGAAGGCCAGCTTTTAAAGCAAGTTTCACCTTTTTTTTTTTTTTTTTTTTTTTTAATATTTATTCACTTTATAGAGGGGAGAGAGAGACAGAGACAGAAATGGGGGAGGAGCAGGAAGCATCAACTCCCATATGTGCCTTGACCAGGCAAGCCCAGGGTTTCGAACTGGCGACCTCAGTGTCGCCTTTATCCACTGCGCCACCACAGGTCAAGTCTCACCTTTGATGGCCCAGCACAGTGTTCTGCTCTTCCTCTCCCTCCAGTCTCCTACACAGCCTCTTGTCCTCCACATTCTCCTAAAGGTATAGTCTGCACGCATCCCTGAGAAATCCCAGCTCCTCCTATGACTCAGCACCTTGGAGCTCACAGCTCAGTCTGTATGTCCAGGCCTCTTGACAACTTCACTGGACTGTCCCACAGGTGCCTCAAACTTGTTGGCCAAACCTGCCCCATCTCTGCATTAGCCTCTCAGCTGCCCTCACCTCCACCATCTCCTCCCCTACTCCCAGCCAGGGCAATTGTGTCCCGCCACCCTTGGTCCTCCAAACACCCTCTTGTTAGCTTCAGTTCTGGCTTGCTTCCCTGCAACCACTTCCCAACCAGTCTCCCTGTCTCCAGGCTTGTCCCCCTTGGATTCACCATTTACACCCAGTCACAGTGATCTTATTATAATGTATGTCATATTGTCATTTCTTTGCCTAAAACACAGCAATGCTCCACCCCAGCCCTGGGGGCTAAAATAAATACTTAGGCCTGGGATCCAGGCCTGCTTCTCCAGGCTCTGTTCCTGCTACTGTCCCTTTACCTCACATCCCCCATGGCACAGCAGAGTATTCCGAGTCCCCACCATTGGTGGTAGTTGCAGGCAACCTGCATCAGATTCATCTGGGCTATTTGTTAGAACACAGGTTTCTGAGTCCCAACGGCCCTAGGGAATCAACCTATTGGGGTAGAGCCTGGGACTCTGCATTTCAGGTTGAGTGGCCACAGTACAGTGTACTGCTTGAGGTCTGGCTGGGCCATGCTCAGACCTTTCCCAGGCATCTTTCCTAACACTGCATCTGGAAGGGGCCCCTCCCCTATCTGATGTCTACTTGACACCTCTTCCAGTCACCTGGGACAGCTGTTTCCCATACCTCCAGCTGTAGGAGGGCAGGGTCTTTGGTTTCCTGCTCTGAACCCCCAGCACCTGGCACAGGGTAAACTACCATAATATATCTGCTGAATGGATGAGAAAGTGAGTATGCCACCTCTGCTGGCAAAACAATCCTGTACCTGAAAATAAAAGGTCTGAATGGGCTCCCCATCCTGGTCGTAGGTGAACTGGCCAAGAAGGGTCCCCTCCTGCTGCAGGTCTTCATCAAACCCCTGTGAAGAGCAAAGGATGAAGGGAAGATCCTGGCCACCCAAGGATGAGTGCCTTCCCTCCCTGTTCCCACACTGGTCCCCTCCCACCCTGGCGGACAGGGGATCTGAACAATGGACACTTCCTCCCTCTATAGCCCAAAACAACTGGGATCAAAGTACCATTTCCACCCTGGCACCATCTCTTCCAGATCTGCTCCCCTCCCTGGCCAAAGAATGACCTCAGTAGAGCCCCACGGGCTCACCCGGCACAGGTGGCATACTCACAAAAACAGCGAAGTCCTTGGGGGCACTGGAGATGGTGCTGTTGGGCGACAAAGACTTGGGGACATGCTCTAAGGTGACAGCAGTGGGGTGGATGCGGGCAGATAGGCGAACTACAGCAAAGCCCTGCGGCCCTTGGAAGGCCCAACAGTTGCCTGGGTGCACATCTGGCTAGAGGAGAAAAAGTCAGGTCAGTGCAAGGCTGGTGACAAAGAGCCTGTCCTGAGTGTAGCTCTGGCTGACCTGGAGTGGGACTGTCACCCAGCTACACGGGAGACTGCTCAGGATACCTACCTGGAGGATGACGCGGGGTGACTGGGAATGGTACCACAAGGGGATACCGAAGAGGCTGAGGAGGGCCGTCTTGGTCTCATAGGTCTCGGAACATCGGGTGCTGATCACACTGGCCCCTGACACAGGAAAGAAAGGCAGTGTGGGTGCCGGGGGCCTGGACATTGGTGGAAGGGGAGACCAGATGACCAGCTCGGCTCAGTAGCCATAAAGACCCCAAGTTTAAAGGGCTGAGGCAGCTCAAGGAGGGACCACTGTAGCCCATGTTCTCCCTGAGGGCAGAGGCAGATGCCCCAGGCCCAGTCTGCCCACCTAACCCAGACCACAGTGCAGCTATAACAGCCTCATCCCAGCCAAGGATGGTGTTGGGCACGTTCTGAATTCTCCCAGCTGCTGCTTGTCTTCATCGTGAGTTCTAGGTTGGGTGACTGCTGATAAACCCTGCTTGCCTAGCACCACAGTGCTTCAGCAGATGCTGGATGCTAGTGCAGGGACCGGGCTCAGCAACAGAAAGGGGCAGCACACACACCTCCTGATTCCAGCGCATAGTCCACCATCCCGATGCGGTCCTCACTGTAGCGCTTCAGGGCCCGGTTTACAATGCGGTGCACCTCCTAAAACCCAGGCACCCAGAGCAGTTGTGATGGGAGGCAGACTCATCTACCCTTGTGCTTCCTCTGACGGGGGCTAGGGACCCACAGACCCCTTTTGTGCTTGCACCACACTGGTGTCCCGACACACATGCCTCCCACACAGGTGCACCTCTACCCTCCCATATCAGCCTCAAAGTAAACACTGGAGCCCCTGCATGTCACTTGGTTCCTGGAACATTCCAGGGAGCTGACACTGTGGGACTGTGCATGTCTATAGCTCCCAGGAGGAAAGCAGTTTGTGTGTGTAAGTGGGGGTCCCAAGAACCTCACCTCCTCTGTCACCCCGATCACGCCTTCCTTCTGCAGCGTGAGCCCCAGGCTGGCCGCGGCCTCCTTCGCTGACTTGCCCTGCATCTCGGCCACATGGGTGAGGATCTTGCTCTCTAGCTCTTGAAGCTGAGCCTGCATCTCTTCTCGCTGAAGGAGCCCAGTGCGGGTTCCCCTACCGCGGAGGAGGAACTGACTGACCCAGGCAGGGAACTGAGACTCCACCTAGGAAACAAAAAAATGGTCTCACTTTGGGATGCTGGCTGGGAGGTGTCTGGCTTGTGTAAAGGGGTAGAAAAGAAGTTCTTGATAGAAGAATGGGAAGAACTCCCATTGAAGGAAACAGCATGTGTCAAGTCCAGAGCCAGGGCTCGTGGAACAGGCTGCACGGACAGGAAGCTTTCTGCCCCATGCAGACTGCACGGACAGATGGCCTCACAGGGTGGGCTGTTCAGCAGGGGACTTAGACAGTTCCAACTCACATCATCCCGCAAGGCCTGGAGCTGCTGGGGCACCAGGCTCACTTGGTCTGCCACCGAGCTCTGCTTCAGGGTCAGGGCTGCCAGCTCCTGCCGCAGGCCTGCCACCTGGTCCTCCAGCCGCGCCAGTGCCTTCATGGAGTTCTCCCGGAAGGACTCCTGGGTCATCCTGCTCCCAAAGAGAAGAAGAAGATTTGGATCTCTGGTGAGGGGTAAGGACATGCTGGGGAAAACCAGAGGATCACCTGCAGGTGAATGCAAAGCCTACTCTTGGAGATCCTACTCTTGGGAGATCCTGGCTGTGAATGCAGCTCCGGGCTTGCCTGTACCAGGGAGTTAATTCTTATCCGGCTCCCTCTCTAAATGCAGACCCAGCATTCACTCAGCCTCAGCTGCTCACGCCCTCCATGAGCATGATGTCTAGGCATGGGAAGGCAGCCGCGCAAGGTTGTACAGAAAAGATGGTATGTCTGCATGACCCCAAGAATCCCAATTCTCTTGCTGTACCCCACACCCCCAACCTCCACTGCACCTCAAGGACAGGCTGTAAGCATGTGGTTCCAAGCCAGGTGTCAGCCATCTGACTCTGCTTTGAACACAGTCTGAACTCTGCTCTGGGGCTCTGCTCCCCAGTCCTGCTTTGAGTGGGGGTGAGGGTGGGCAGGGGAAAGGCAGGCCTTGGCCAGACTGCAAGACCCAGTCAATACCTGTGCCACTCAGACTTCAGCTGTTGGAGTCGAGCCTCAGACTCCTGTTGGCAGGAACAAGGGAGATGTCAGGCTCAGAGCAGTCAGCCTCCCAGAGCAGTACGTGTTCCCTTTGGGGTTTTTGCTTAACTCATCCCTTCCCCAGGGTCTCCCCACTGCTTTAGCAAATGTCAAACTGGCCTCCTAATCTCACCCTGTATCTGGCACACTCGGGTATTCATATGTTCACTCATTCATTCAGCATGTTAGACCAATAGCACGGGCCGCTTGAAAGTGGCCCTCCCTGTCCTCCAGCACACTCCCAGGGCATCCCTGAACAGCATTCCAGCCCAGGCAGGTTCAGTTCAAGCAGAAGTCAGGAAACTACACACCCCTACCCCATTCTATGTCTGAGCAGACCCTTCAGGGAGCCATGTTTATCTCAGCCCTAGAAGAGATACCAACTTGGATCAGGGCCCCACTGTAGGGTCCACGTGCCCAAAACCCACCCACCTGGGAGGCCTGGACAATCTTCTTGAAGAGGTCTTCTGAGTCTTGTTGATGTTCTGCCCTCAAGGTGACTAGTTCTTCCTGTAAGGCATAGTGACAGAGGCTGAGGATTTCACTGAGCTGTGCTCAGAGGACCACTTACTGCCAGTAAGTGGTGTGTTTGGAATTCAAACCAGGCCTGATGGCAAACATCAGCTCCTGGTCTTGCTGCTACCATGCTTCTTGGAAACATGCAAACCTCCCCTTAAGCTTTCCTGCACACCGACGTGGTGTCAGGCCCGGCACCAGGCACTCTGAAATCTTAAATGCTCACAACTAGGGGGCGGGGGCAGCAGGAGAGTGTCTATTTTCAAGAAGAGGAGACTCAGACATAGAGAAGGTAATTGCCAAGTGGCAGAGCTGTCTCTCATGTCTGTCACGGTGTGCAAGGTCTCGCCCCCTCCACCCCACACGCCCACTGTGTCACCCGCATATGACATTCAGCTCTAGCCCAGAGACCACAGCTCCTCTCCCCTACCTGGATCCGGGCCGCGGTGTCCCTGCGGAAGTCCTCCTTCAGGGCAGCCTCTCGGCGGCTCACCAGCCCCTCCAGGAGCACCAGAGTGTCCTCCTGGCTCAGGCTGCCACCACCTCCCTCACTAACAGCCCCTTGCCGCAGCTCCAAGCGTTCCAGGCGCATGGCCTCCTTCTGCCAGTTGGAGGAAAATTCGGCAGCAAGAGTTTCCAGGCGCCGCTCCAGAGAGTGTACGCGGGACAGAATGCGCTGCTCAGCCTGGCAGGGTGGGAGGGAGAACCCAGAGGTGAGGGACCTGCGACAACAGTGCTTCCTGAAGAGAAACGGAAGAGAATCCCAGATATGCCCAAATGTCAACACATGCTGGGTCCAAGGGTCCCTGGACAGTCTCTCTGCCCTGCGGGTGGGCAAGTCCTTCTGCAGGTACCCGGGTTTGGTGGGTATGGTAACCAGGAAGCACAGGGCACTGGGACACAAGGGGGTGCTGGAAGGGTCTGATCCCAAGAAGAAGTGCACAAGGGACAGGTGAGAGGGGATCCAGTGTCCTCCCAGAAGAGGGTCCGAATGGAGGAACAGCCCCAGAAGAGGAAGGATGGCCATTTGGGTGGCCTGTTGGGCTGAGCCTACCCCCCTTCCCTCTCTAGGTGTAGTGTACCAGAGAGTGTGGCACTGAGAGGTTCATGGAACAATGGCTAAAAGGCCAAATAACTTGAAAAGGCTTTCTTTCTCCTCTTAACTGGTTGCCCCACAGAGAAGATAGAATACGAGTCATTTGGACTTGAGGTTGGCATTTGATAGCATGCCATGAATTCTGAGAACCTTGTTGGCTTAAGAACAAAAATCTTTGCCAAGAGAAAGCATAAAACACAGTCTGTCAACTATCAAAGGGTGAGGCCAGTGGGTACACTGGGTACAGAGATTGCTTGATTTTTAAAAATTCCATTTTTTACATGACTCAAAAAGCAAACAAACAGTAAAAGTCATGCTTCTGATCTCTGCCCCCTCCCCCTCCCCTCCTCTCCATCCCTCCCAAACCAGGCAACTCTAACTCTGCTACTTCTTTTTCTCCTTTCTCTCTCTCTTTTTTTTTTTTACAAAAAAAAAAGGTGATTTTGAAATTGAATTGTATTTAATGTCTTTACTAATTAAAAAAGGAAAATTTACAAATGCCAGGATATGTTATTTTAAGAAATAATAAGATCATGGTCAAGAAAGTAATATCCACCAAAATAAATAATTAAAAATGTGATACCAAATTAAAGTCAGCAAGGTACAAATAAAGTTAAATAATTACAATAAAGAGTTTAACTTTTTCATCGTGTACCTCAGGACCTGCACACATACATACTGGTTATTTGTGCCCTTGTCACCACCCCCTCCCCACTGGACTGCAGGCTCTTTCAGGGAGCAGTCTGGGCCTGTTCCATGGCCACGGTCCTGCCCTCTGCCCTGCATGTGCACCCTGTGCGATGCGGCCTTGCACGTGCTCCCATGGAGAGGAGGAGCCTGTATCCCGTCCTTGAATCTAAACTGGCTCTGGGTTTGCTGAGGCCAATAGGATGTGGAGGAAGAGACAGGGTGCTAGTTCTGAAGTGAGGCCGCAAAAGGCTGGGCCTGATTCTGCTCCCTTGGAACCTGGATCCGCCTCTGTGAGAACATGACCGGGCTAGCCCGCTGGACAGCAGCAGCGCAGGTGGGGTACAGCCCACCCTGCTGCTCCACCAGCCAGCTGCAGACACATGAGGGAGCCCAGCCAAGACTGATCTGTCCCTGCACAGACTCAAAGAGCCAACTAGAGGACCCATAGACTCATGAGCTAATCAAAGGCTCGTACTCTTAAAGCACTGATTTTAGGGGTGGTTTATCTGCTAGTAGGTAACTGACCGACATTATTACCTTAGTTGTAGAAGGTGTTCAGTAAATACAAGGTAGGGCGAAAAAGTAGGTTTATGGCTGTGAGTACATGAAATACACAGTTTACTCCTGTATTATCACTTATTAATGATCGTATTGTTTTCCATATGAACAACTGTAAACCCACTTTGCCCCACCCTGTGTTTGTGAAATTGTGTTCGATAAAATAAAGCAAACAAGATGACTTGTCTGATTCCTTTTCCTTCTTTTGCCTGTGCCCAGGGTGGCAATTAACTTTGGGACAGTTCTGACTACTATCTAAGCAAACTGCCTCTCAATACTCACACTCCAAGTGGTAGAGAAAGGGTGCCAGGAAGGTGAGGCAGTGTCTCAGCTAGGATGGTACCTCTTCTCAGTCAGGCATGTCAGGAAGAAGCACAGGGAAACCAGCTACGGACAGGCTGAGGGAGGAGCCTGTGAACAAGCTAAGATGCTCACCTGGAAATGCGGAGATGCGTCTCTGGACTCCCACACTGCACGCTGCTGGCCACCGCCCCGTGCTGCCCACCAGGAAACCACGGCTGGGTGGAATGTCTGCAGTCCGTATGGGTAGAAATACCAAGCACCTGTACACAGGGGAGGGTGGTTACCCAGGCTGGGGCCATAAGCATGATGGCACACATGGTAAGGACTTCAGCTTAATCAATGTTGGTCATCAGTAGCCTGTCTCATTTCATGGCAAGTGGTACAAGAGCCGCACTTCCCAGTCTCCAAGGCAGCAACTTCCACCAGACCGTCGTCCCAGAGTGTGTGCATTCTCACATCCCCTCAGGAATCCTCATCTTTCAGAACTTGCAATAGAACCCAGAGGCCCTGATGGTGGTTTTCAGCCCAAACTTTAAATCAGGATCACCCAGGGAGCTTTTAAAACACCCAGAGTCAGGCCTGGCCCTCCATAGGATGAGTTCATTGGTCTGACTCTAGGGGGACCCTCGTGAGTAGTAAAAGCTCCTCACGTGACTCTAATGTGCTGCACGGTTGGGAATCACTGAAACAGAATACACCTGCTAAAAAGGCCGCTGTCGGGGCCATCTGTGTTGTGATGTGTTTATCCCTGAGCTGTGCATGTACATGTGTGTGCGTGTGTACCTATGTACGGTGGTAAGGGCACCTGAAAAGGCCGTATTGGCTGAGGAGTCTTCACCCAGTAAGATGCCATACTTGTCACTCATCGGCTAGCAGCAGGTGCAACAGAAAGCACTTGGCTCTAGGCTTTCTGTCAGATCCCCTGGGCACGCCCTCCCTTACTGTACTCCCTGAGCAGGTCCCTCCACGGGGTGAGGGTGGAGCTCAGGTTAAACTGAGTTAACTCATGGGAAAGTACCTCCTGAACAAAATGCAGTACTGTTATAAAGGGTATTATTTTAAGGATGATGCCCGCTTTCCAATGGATATGAACAAGCTGTTCTTGTAACAGGAAACAAAAAGGAAATCAACAACTGGAGAAAATGTTCTACCTTGACATTAAATGTAAAAGAAATACAAGTTGAATAGATGCTAAATCTATAAAACCAAATACCTAAAAATAATAAAGCATGATCTCTAATTAGAAATTGGTACAATTATTAAAATTGAACCTGGGGGCCATGGAGGCAACTCTTATAGAATTATGAAACTCATGTGAGACTGTCAAATAAAAAGTTGACACAAATGTACATATAAGGCCCTGGCCAGTTGGCTCAGTGGTAGAGCATCGGCCTGGCGTGCAGGGGTTCTGGGTTCGATTCCCAGCCAGGGCACACAGGAGAAGCGCCCATCTGCTTCTCCACCCCTCCCCCTCTCCTTCCTCTCTGTCTCTCTCTTCCCCTCCCGCAGCCGAGGCTCCACTGGAGCAAAGATGGCCTGGGTGCTGAGGATGTCACCATGGCTTTCGTCTCAGGAGCTAGAATGGCTCTGGTTGCAAAGGAGCAACGGCCCAGATGGGCAGAGCATCACCCCCTAGTGGGCATGCTGAGTGGGTTCTGGTAGAGCGCATGCGGGAGTCTGTCTCTGCCTCCCTGCTTCTCACTTCAGAAAAATACAAAAAAAGAGAAAAAAAGTACAGGTCTACACACATATATATGTACACGTACACACACACACACACACACACAATGATTACAACTATGTAACAAATTTGGAACTCCCATGATAGAGACTGGGATAATGTAGAGCATCTCACAAAGACAGCATCTTAGAGTAAAAGGTGTATTTACTTCTTTTTACTACTTCATTGCTTGGATCTTAAAGATAGTTAAAGTTTGAACTTGATCTTGTAACAATAACTCACTCATCCAGACTATGTCCTGATTTGGAATGGAGAAAAATTTACTACTAACAACTGTCAGAGTCCTTGATTTTTACCCCATTACTCCTGTACTAGGCATGTTCTGACCTAGGTGGCTCCAAGCCTCCTCTAGACATGCCAGGCAGTCCAGAGTGGCTACCCAAACTGAGGACAAGATCAGCGGGTAGGGGCATTTACCCTTTCACTCACTGGGCACCCTGAGAACACAGTAGCATTAGTCAGCAGAGGACCCAGGAGAGCCAGACAGGACTGGTCTAAGGCTCAGGTCTCAGGGTTCATGAGGTGCTCAGGTGCAGTCCAACCCCACTCATCCAGTAGGTGATCACCATCCCTCTAGTTTTCTATTCTGCTCAACACCAGCCTCTGCCCACACTGCCCTGCCTATCTGGCTTACCAGCCCCATCCCGGCAGCTCTTGTCCTACCCATTTCCTGTGACAGCGGGTCAGCTCACCATAGGTCAGGCCTGTCAGGAGCAGCAGCAGCAAGAGGAACCACAGGAACATCTTCAGGGATGAGAAGCGCCTGGGCCATGGGAGGGGTGAGCAAGGAAGGCAAGGGTGTCAAGAGAAATTCAGGCCTCTGGGTTTCCCCCAGGGAGTCCCTTGAGACTTTTTCTGAGTGCTAAACTGGGGCTGAAGTGACACTCTTGAGTGTCTCATCCTGCCAGAGCCAAATAGGACTCTTTCGAGGTCTTGGAATAATGGGGACAATTATGACCTAGGAGTTTCACTGTTGTTATTAAAAATAAGTAGTGAAATCTTAAAAAAATAAAAATTTTCATATACAGAGGTCCTCTAAGCAAGAAAATATATATTAAAAAATGGAACTCCTTCAACAACATCTTCTTTTAAATAAACGAGGAACCTTTTTTTCTTGGTGACATGAATCCATCCTTGCCCCTCTTCTCAGCAGAGCTGGCCACCCACTCCAACCAGGATTATGGCCAGAGAGACCCTGACTTCTTGGCTCAGTCTTCTCCCCTCCGCCAAGGGGCCAGTTCCCAAACCCTGGCACTACTGGGCCAGGGACTTCAGACCCATGGCACCCTCAGGCAGCCTCTGAACATGGGGTGGGAAATTCTGGGGTCTAGGCCATCACAGGGTCCAGAGGGAAACTGAATATCCTGAGAAACACCACTGGTGGGTTAGAGCCTACGACCTGACCAGTAGGAAGAGACCAAGCCTGTCTGAGACTTCTGTTTGGAACTTTCTGAATCATTGTCCAGGCAGGAATCTCGCTCACCTGGTTAAAACGAAGACGTCGAGGAGGGAGGCAGCTGTCGTCAGGCGGTACCAGGTGGTGCCAACCCACCAGTAGAGGAGTCCAAAGAGCCGGCCTAGAAGAGAGACCATGAGGCCTAAGTGTCACCCTGAGCCAGCGGCGGCCCGCGGGTCATGGCTTCAGGGCACCGCTTCCTCTCCACCTGCAGTCCTCCCTGCCGCTACTAACATGGACCTGCCGGAGCACCATTGCCTTCGCTGACAGCTAGCTACCCAGTTCCTGAAATCCCACCTGCCTGCTCTGCCAGTGCCCTTGGTCCTGTCCACAGTTGCTCCTGCCTGTCCAAGCGAGGATTTTCCCATGGCTCTTGGCTCCCAGTGGTTATTCCAGAATTATTTGTTTTAACCAGGTGAGTTTCCCGGATGGTCCTACAGTGGTGTCTGCATACCCAACCTCAGGGAGATGAGTGAGAAGGGACTACTGTAGGGAATGGAAGCAAGTGTGCACTGAACAGCCAGCACCCACCTGGAAAAGTGACCACCATCCAGAAAAAAGTGCCTGCCTGAGAGACAGCGTTCCTTAGCCATGAACCTGAAGTCCGCTGGTCCATCTCCGAGTATCCTGCAGAGATGGAGAAGAAAGCAGCTCAGCCTGTCCTCATTCAGAAAGGCCCTGGGATGTGGTGACTGCCTATTACTTATCGTCTCCCTTAGACTGTGAGCTGAGACCACGCATCATTTTCCTTCACGTTCTCAGAGAGTCACATAGGCTTGGCACCTAGTAGGTCAGTAACTGTCTGCTGAGGGAACTTTCAATAGGTTTCTGACATTTTCCTTGAGCTCCTCACCTGCATCCATCCCCTCACGGACAATCCTTCAACCACTGTTCAGAACTGGACCAAGGGATCAGGCACCTCCTCTGTGTGAAGCCTGTGTTAAAAGGCTGGCCAGAAATAAGCTCAACAATGGAGCTGACCGCAGGCCTAGTGGGGCAGGGGCGCCCAGTGTGTTGGACACCCTAGGCTGGGGTTCAGGAGGGACGCCCAGATGATCCGTGGAGGTGCCCGCCAGACACTGCGCTCTCTCAAGCTGTCAGGGGCGCCTTCCCCAGCTTCCCATCACCTCCCCTGCAGTCCTGGAACCTGGGGGAGCATCGCCCCGTCTCCCTGAGGCTGAGGTGGACGGCGTCGCCTACCTACATAGTTGCGTACCTACATAGTCATCCTCAGAGGAGTAGCCCGAGGAAGACCCGAGGAAGTCCTCGGAGAGCTTGGTCTCCGCCAGCCCGTTGACTTTGCTGCTCTCGGAGCCCCCTGTGCCTCTCCTCCTCCTCACCCGCAGGGCTTCACCTGCGGAGGGAAGAATGCAGGGTTCTCCTGGGGAACAGAGGTGCCGATGAGGGCATTCTGGAGGGCTGTGTGGGGACACCCTGATAAACAGATGAACTCTGTCCTTGGCCTCTCCCAGCTCTCTGGGACCCTCTGGGGTGAGCTGGGCCCAGCCCCTCTTTGTCTCCTGGGCTTGGAGCAGCAACATGGCTACTTCATCTTCTAAAGGAGCCTGGAAGTTGAGACACCTGGCTGCTTTTCCAAGGGTTTCTGAACACAGGAGCCCTTCCTCTGGCTCAGCATGTTTAGGAAACCTGGGGGGAAGGAGCCAGCATCTGGGACCTTAAGTTTCCAGAAGAAGCGAAGTCCCAGGAGAAAGGCTGCAGATACTTACTCCAATAGGGGTCACTGTGCAGCTGGTTGTCAAGGATGGCACTCCTGGCGAGGGAGGCAGCCCGGGGACTGCCAAAATAGGACTCCCTGACCACCGACTCGCTGTAGTAGGAGGTGTGTGTGTCAGAGGATGGGTCCAGCTGTGGAGCTGGAGAAAGGCGCCTGGTGTTGCTGGACTTCCTCTTCAGGGTCCTGCAGGGGGTCAGCCAGGAAGGAAGAGCAGAACAGGCAGGTGAACCCAGCCAGGAACAGGAAGCCAGTCCCCTTGCCCTCCTGCAGTGAGTAGGCTGGCCTTGTTGCTAGGAAACTAACAGCTCCCCATTACTGACTGGCTGCAGAGCTGAGCACAGGCAGTTCCTCTGCTTCCATTATCTTCAAAAATCTCACTAGCAGTTAGGGGAGATTGTCAAGGTGATAGAGTCAAGATTCAAACCCAGGTCTCTAAGTCCAAAGCCAAGTTTTTTTCTCGTGCTTCATTGTGGATTAGTAATTTCTACAATCCACTGAAAACCTGAATAAACCAAATCTGACCTCCAGGAGCCTGCTGTGGGGCTCATGTCTACAAGGGGGGCCCGATGAGGCTGGCGCCTGCCTTACTCATTTTCTAGTGCCCCTGGGATCCATTCCTCTCCACAGCTGCTTGGCTGGCCCTGCTGCAGCCCTACCCTCGGTGAGACACAAGGGTGTGGGCCTGGGGAGGACGGCCAGATGGGCACACCCATCTATAGCAGAAGGGGATCCTGTAAGCCCAGCTTGCAGTGTCGGGGTTTCCGGTCTAGCTTACTCTTGAAGTTGCCTCCCCACTTCCTGTTCTCTGAACATGAGGGTAGCAGCCTGGCTTACATTAACAGAGAAGGATTGGTGCCAGTCCTGGCTTCCCTGTAGCTGCTCATGGCCCCTTGACTGGACATGGGCATCTTATCTCTGCCCATGAAGGTCACAACAGGAAGAGGCTGCACAGAGAGTTGCCTGAGTCCTCTGCTCTGCACATCCACACAGAGGTGGTGGGGCTCCCCTACCTGAAAGGACTGTCTTTAAACAGGGTGCTCTGGCTCCCAGCCACTGAGCTCCCTCCACTGCTGCTGCCGCCGTCATCGTCCACCTGGGAGTAGCGTGTGAGGCGCTGGCTTCGACGAGACATGATGAGGTGAGATGGGGACCCTTCCCCTAAAGAGAGTCTTGGGAGAGAAAGGAGGACAGGTGAGGTTGCGGCAGTTGGCAGCTCCTCCCTGGGGGAGGAGAGACTAGGCACTCTCTCCCAATGAAAAGATCACCCCCTGTGATCAATCAAAACAGCCTGAGATATGGGTGACAGCACCACCCATTCTGCTACAGTCTACACCCAGCCCTGGGCTCACTTTGTACCCAGGCAGCCTTTTTTCATGAGGTTTCCTAATTTTCAGTTTATCTGACACCGCGCTTCACGAGAGCCAGCGTTGTACTTTCTGCAACCGTGGTAAGTGGCACACGATAGGCACACAAAAGATGCTAAATGAGTGCCTTCAATCACTGCTGCCCCACACAGAACCTGTGGCCCTGCATTCCACTGCACTGCCCTCCCCTGGAGCGGTGTCCTCTCTCATTTTAGATGCTTCTCTGGTGAGACACGCTTTCCTTTCCTTGTAGCTCTACTTATTTGATCAGGCCCCAGTCAAACTGGGACTCCAGAAAACCTTCCCTGGTACATGCCCCCAGCATTCTAACAGTGGTCATCTGCTGTATACCCCTGGGCTGGTTACTGTGTGGGAGGTGACGATAAAACACTTTGTAAATACTACCTAGGTACCTTGTTCCTTACAGGTATTTCTGATCCTACAAGCAAGGGAGACCTCATTCATCTCCTCGAGCAAGGGAGGATCCTGAGACACTAAGATGACTGGTAACCATAGCCACCCAGCCTGTAAGTGACAGAGAGCCAGGGTTTGAGCTCAGATTTGACATGTGATAGGGCCTGGGTCTTTCCACCCTACCATGAAGTTTTCAACTTGTTTCAGAAATGTATAGTGTGTCCCCAACTAGAGTCCTTTACAGCCTAAAATATGTTCGCAACAGTCTGTAGATAGAATTGTTACACAACAAATATTTGTTAACAAACTAACAAAACAGGGTGGTAGAGCAGGAGTGTGGGATTACAGGGGCCGGAAATCAAGGCTCGGGAACTGAGAACTAGGACTGAGAGGAGGCTGGGTGAAGGACCTGGCAGAAGGACTGTTCTACCACCTGAGGAGGATTAATAAACTCTAGAAACCCAAGTTTGAAATGTCAGATTGCCGATGTGAGGGGTATCAACACGCTGCCTCTGCCCGTCCAGGTTATAGTCATTGTTACTCAGGCCCACTCAAGGGCTCCTCCTAATATTCCTGGGTCATACTTAAATTACTAGTTCTCTGGGTTGTGTGGTGGGCATAGACTCTTAACACATCTCAACTCAGACTATGAAAACCAGAAGGTCTGGTTAGTCCAGCTAGAGAATTCTAGAAAGTCCTCTTCTGAAAAACAAGTGGCCTCATATCTTGCTTTTTGTTTTTAATTTTTTTCCCCCATTGATTTGGGGGGGGGGGGAAGGGAAAGAGGGAGGAAGATGGAGGAAGAGATAGAGAGTAACAAGGAGAGGAAGAGAGAGAGAAGCATCAACTCATTGTTCCACTCAGTAGTTCCAGTTAGTTGCGCACTCATTGGTTGCTTCTCATGTGTGCCCTGACCAGGGGATCCAACCCACAGCACACTGGGAGGATGTTCTATCGACTAAGTCACCATGCCAGGACCCTTCCGTCTTGGTCTGATTCGTATCTTCTCAGGTGGATGTCCACCCAACGTCCTCCCCTGGTTCTAGCCAATGTTGGTAAAAGACCGACTGGTAGTAGCCAAAGCAGGAAGTTGGCCTGAGTTCTTTTCTATATTCAACTCCTTATTAGGTAATTCCACCCCCACTACTGCCCTCCCACCTGAAAGCTCCAAATACCCACACAGGCTCCTCCTCTTAACTTCTGCCCTGCTGCAGTGGAGGCCTCCACTCCCGGGCAGAAACAAAGCAATGTGTTTACACAACACTGAAGGCTGAGGCTGGCAAAAACACAGATATTCATACTGAGGTGGTGGAGAGGCTCAAAGCTGTGAGCACCTCCACGCTCCCAGGGGAGCCTCTTAGTCTTTCCTGTGGCATGCTGCTAACACAAAACAGTTTGCATTTCTCAAGATGAAAAAGGTCAAGGCTTTATCCACCAAAACAAAACAGAGGAGCCTCTAGCTCAGATATTTTGCATATAAAAACAGACACCACCCCCCCCCCCACACACACACACACACACGATCAGTTAAAAAACTCTCAACTAAAACATCTCTCCCCACTTCTGAGCTGAACCACATCCTTTTCTTAACACCACCTTCCGCCACCCTATCGCAAACTTATATGACAGTACCTATCCAATGTTCAGTCTTAACGTGGATCTTGGGTATCTTGCACAGGCCGTTTTCACTCTGGGGCATTGTCACATTACGTTTCCTCCTGGGGCCTGTAAAACGCTCCAGGTGCTAACTTCCTTTATTTCTTACCCGCTGAACACATAGAAATTTTTTTTTTCTTTTTAACCAACCGCGCGCCTTCCCTGCCTCTCTGCTCTAAGGCACACTCCCTCCCCGTTTGTTTGGTTTCTTTTTAGAACTGAACAAAATGGGCCTTCCTCCTATTTCCTGAGTTCTGACACTCAGAGGCAGAGAACTGCCTGTCCCTGGAAACTGCCTGACTGGCACGAAAACATGGGCACTGCCCTGCACTGGTTTGGGGCAGCCGGTCTTCACTCTTCTTCTCCCGGGGAGTTTCTGCCCAAGGAAGTCCCGCCTGGAGACATCCGCCCTCCGTGGGGACCAGTGCGGCAGCCAGCCCTGGGGGCGGGGACCTGGCAGAGATGAGTCAGGGCGGTTGGCCTTGGCCCGGCGCTGGCCCTGCCCGACCGGCCCAGGGGCGTGCGCCGGGCGGGGCTGGAGCCTGGCCCAGCTTGGCCCGGAGAACCAGGCCTGGGCAGCTTGGCCCTAGCCGAAGCGGCCCAGTGATGACCCCGGGGTCAGGCCTGGCCCGGCGTCCGCGGGAAGGCGGGAGATTCCGGCCCACCACCTTCGGCCCGCGTGTTCGCTCGCCTGAGGCCCACGAAAGGCTGTTACCTGCTATCACGGCTGCTCCGTGCGGGGACAGGGGCGTCCGAGGCCCGCGGTGCCACCCGGGCGCGCCCCCTTTCACCGTCAGAATCCCGCGAACGGCGCTCTGCGCGCGGGCCCGAGGCGCCGAGGAGCGGCGGCGCAGGACGGGGCCGGCGGGCGGGAGCTGCGAGAGCGGTGACAATGCGGCCCGCGCAGAACTGCGCGAGTGGGGCCGAGCGGTGCGCGCGTGGCGGAGTGTGTATGTGTGCGCCTGTCAGTCAACCCTGACAGGCCGTGGCCCATTGGCCAGGCCCCTCCCGCTTCACCGCCCACCGCCACCTCCTATTGGGTGGTTTGAACACAAAGGCCCCGGCTCGCCCCGCCCACCGCGTGGCCCCGCGGGCCGGGCGCGCCCAGTTAGCAGTCCGCGCGTGGGAGGCGCGAGGGTGACGTCTGGGCGCTGAGAACTCAACTGGATCTCGCAGGTGGCTGGCTGCTCCGCCGGTCGTCACTGCGCACTTGGCCCCCGTTCCAATGATTCAAAAACACCTGAGGGCTCCCTCTAGCGCTCCACACCGCTCGTGGTCCCCTGTCCGCGGCGTCCCAGCGCTCCGCAAGCTGACTTGACGAGACCGGGGTGCCAGGATCTTATAGGCTTTGTGTGGTTGGAGTAACAGCCTCCCCCGGGATGGCGCCCGAGGAGGTGGCGAGCAGGGGAGTTAAAAAGATCCCTGGCCTGGGCCCACCTGGGGGTGTAGGGTTGTAGTTAGCCCTCCGTGGAATCTCAAAGGATTGTTGAAGGAGCATGCGACCTGGAACACTGAGGTCGCCGGTTCGAAACCTTGGGCTTACCTGGTCAAGGCACATATGGGAGTTGATGCTTCCTGCTCCTCCCCCTTCTCTCTCTCTCTGTCTCTCTCTCTCCCACTCCTCTCTCTCTAAAAAAAAAAAAAAAAATCAATAAATAAAATATTTTAGCCTGACCTGTGGTGGCGCAGTGGATAAAGCGTCGACCTGGAAATGCTGAGGTCGCCGGTTTGAAACCCTGGGCTTGCCTGGTCAAGGCACATATGGGAGTTGATGCTTCCAGCTCCTCCCTCCTTCTCCTTCTCTGTCTCTCCTCTGTCTCTCCCTCTCCTCTCTAAAAAATGAATAAAATAAAAAAAATAGTTTAAAAAAAAAAAAAAAGAAAAAAAAAAAAAGAAGGAGCATGCGTAATTGTCCTGTTAGCCAGACCTTCCTACACCCATTTTACAAATAAGGAAACTGGTTCGTAGAGGTTTGAAGTGATTTGCTTCAAGTCACACAGCTGGAAAGAGGTAAATTGAGATTAGGAGATTTTCTCCACATCCAAGCCCGCGGTTTCCATTTTAGGGTTAATTTTGGGATTCAAACATGGTGGGATGCTCTGCTGCTTCCCAGTCTGCCTACAGAAGCCCCAACTTTCACTGCAGAAGTTTTTCTCAGTTTTAAGGAGGGAGTTGGCCACACTGGTGCTGAGAAGGCAGGCCACCCATGAGCATATATAGATACTGACTGAGGAAAATGCTGCCTGACACCAGGGGTCCTGTGCCCTGGCTTACCAGAGGCAAAGCCTGGGAGTAGTCACTTCCTGTGCAAGCTCTTCTAGGGGAAGAAGAAACAGACTAGTTATTTCATTTTTAATGTGCCAAGAGGAAGAGACAAGAAATGACAAAATCACTGAGACAGGACAGGAAGAAGGGGGTAGGGCAGGGGTCAGGAACCTATGGCTCACGAGCCAGATGTGGCTCTTTTGATGGCTGCATCTGGCTCACAGACAAATCTTTAATAAAAAAAATAATAACATTAAAAATATAAAACATTCTCATGTATTACAATCCATTCATTTCCTACCACTCATGTTCATGGTTGCGGGTGGCTGTAGCCAATCACAGCTGTCCTCTGGAACAACATCAAATTTTTATTGGATAATGCGTAAGGTACATGGGTTGTTGTATGGCTCTCACGGAATTACATTTTAAAATATGTGGCGTTCATGGCTCTCTCAGCCAAAAAGTTTCCCGACCCCTGGGGTATGGGGTAGAGGATTGAGAAAATTTGAAGCCCTTGTGCTAAGTTGACTCCAGACAAAAAAACAATCCTCCCTCCCTGGGCCTCCACTGCCCCACCTGGAAAGTAGAGGCCTCACCTGTACTTACAGCATCTTGAAGACAATGGTGCTGGTCAGAGTTGCTTCTGGGGTTAGATGGAGAGCTCCCTGAGGCCAAGGGCTGGCTCTGTAGGACTTAGCACAGGTCCTGGCTCATGTCTGAATATCTGCTGAGAACTGAGATTTAGGGTCAGTGTCCAGGTAGGGGCAGGACTCTTTTTTGACACCTCCTTACCAGGGTACTTTAACACCCCAATTTTTTCCTAGCTAATTTCAGTGGAGTCTCCAGATACCTCCATCTCCATTGCAGAGCCTGCTTCCCCCCTCTTCCAGGGTCCTGGCAGAAGGACCTCCCTTCTAGGATCTGCTGGTTTGTGAAGCAGGAGGTGTTGTGCCTTCTGCTGGTGTCAGGCAAGGGCCATGGCCAGGGACTCTTTGGAAGCAGGCCCTCCCCCCCCCCCCCCCAAGCCAGAAACGGGGAGGCAGTCAGACTCCTGCATGCGCCTGACCGGGATCCACCCGGCATGCCCACCAGGGGGCGATGCTTTGCCCATCTGGGGCGTCACTCTGTTGCGACCAGAGCCACTTTAGCGCCTGAGGCAGAGGCCACAGAGCCATCCTCAGCGCCCAGGCCAACTTTGCTCCAATGGAGCCTCAGCTGCGGGAGGAGAAGAGAGAGACAAAGAGGAAGGAGAGGGGGAGGGGTGGAGAAGCAGATGGGCGCGTCTCCTGTGTGCCCTGGCCAGGAATCGAACCCAGGACTCCTGCACGCCAGGCCGACACTCTACTACTGAGCCAACCGGCCAGGGCCGGAAGCAGGCCCTTTTTATACTTGACATGCCTCCATGTAGGAGACAAACAATGGGCTCCAAATATATTAAGTTCTAATTCCTGTAACCCATGAATGTTAACCACCAGTGGAAAGTTTTTGCGAATTCAATTAAATGAAGGATTCTGAGATGCAGATTATCATAGTGGGCCCTCAGTGTAATCACAAATATCCTTTTAAGAAAGAGGCAAAGGAGAAGAGGTGAGGGAAATATGACCATAGTGGTAGAGACTGAAGTATGTGCTCACAAAACAGGGAATGCTGGCAGCCACCAGAAGAGACAAGAAACAGATTCTGCCCTGGAGCCTCCGGAAGGAGCATGGTCCTGCTCACAGCTTGATTTCTGCCCAGTGATTTTGATTTTGGACGTCTGGTCTTCTGAACTGTGAGAGAATAAATTCCTGTTGCTGTAAGTCACCACGTGTGTGTGGTAATCTGCCACAGCAGCGATAGGACAGTAATAAGGACCCTGGCAAATTCCTGCTTAAGATACACCAGATATTTCCACAATATGCCAGGCCCTTCCTTCGGTCCTGGCCAGCCTTACTGACACCATGCATCAGACGTGTGAGATCACACACACACACCAGTCTCCCCATCTCTCTTGCTACCCCCCCCCCCCCAACTCTCTTCCATCTGTTCACTCAGCAACTCCACCTTGCAGACTCTCTCTCTGTCCGGCCACCATTCCTTTGGCTAGTCTTCTCCCAGCCCCACTTCTCTCTCCTACTGCTTCGTTCTTACTCCTTCTCTCACCATCATTTCATAAACAGTGGTGAGGGGAGATGGTGGTATTGCTCCAGCTGTGACAATGCAGCCACAGCAGTGGGGCCACATTATGACTCTATTGCTAGGCACAGTTGCCTTAGTGGCGCTTCATAAAAAAAAATTTTAAATTATGTTTTATGATCACATTGGTAGAAAGATGACTGTACTCTAGGCTTTCATTAGTCAATATTTATTATTATGATACTTAATTTTCTTTCTGATTTTAAAAGAAATGAAAATGAAAACATTTCCATGGACCCCCAAAGCAGCCTGGTCCCTAGTGCTGTGCCTGCTCAGCCACATGGAGAGGATGGCCCTGCACTGGAAGTCAGTGCAGGGAGCGCTACTGGGCCACAGAATACCCTCGTTCTCATCTGGAGCAGCAGCAGCTGTGGGGAGTCCCGTGCCAGGGTGGGCTGTGGTGACCAGCAAGAGAGAGTGGCATCTGTGGCCCTGGTTCCAGGCCAGGTGCACCACCTGCTTTGTAACTCCCAGCCAGACACTTCACCTCTCTGAGCCATTTTCCTCATTTGTACAATGTGAATAGCAACTGTCTTGTCTGTATGTGAATGGCTGTGTGACCTTGGACCAGTCAGTGAGGCTCTCTGGCCTCTGTTTCCTCATACGGGAGGGCAAGTGAGAAGGACTGCTCAAATACAAAGGGCTTTGCCACGACTGGTCTTTGGGAAGAGGAGAGATAGTGCTGGGCCTCTGGTCTGTCCTGGACTCATAGTCAAATCAGTATCTTCTTTGTGCTTTCAGAGGCTAGGGCTTTCCCATTATATCCCCATGGGGTGTTGGAATGATCTGTGCCTCTGTCTGCCTCCTCCATGGATCCAGGACACGTGTGCTGGGGACTGGTCCAAAGGAGATACTTAGTGTGCCTGTGTCAGATGACCACATGAGTGAGGGTATTAGCCACCTCACTTCAGTCAAGGCCACCGCCACATCTTCCTCCCTGCTGACACATCAGTCAGCAGTCGGGAGTTGGCGTCTGTCATTAAACCACCACCACAGGCAGAGTTGCCTTGATGGGGGTGGGGGAGAGACTTTAAGATCAAGCTTTCGGGAGCAGGAACATGTTTGGCAGCTATGGAGAGGCAGTAATCTCAGAGGATCTGGTGCCCCTGCCCCAGGGCTGTTTCCCTGCCTGGCCAAGGAAGGAAAGGTGCTGGATCCAGGTCACTAAGTGGGCCCAGCAGGTGTCAGGGACAGACTGGACTCTCCCAGCCAGGCTCTTATGGGTGACTGTGCCTTAATCATCTCTGACCCCCTCCCGTTATTACAATGCCTGTCTCTAAATAAGTGTGCATCAGCAAACTGCATGACTGTGGCTCCCTAATCTTCAAACGCCCTGCTCCCTAGCGTGGCAGCCACAGACGCCTGTGGGCCCCACCTGTACTCCCCAGAGTCGAGCCCTGTTCCTCAGCCCATCCCCAGGCACCTCCCACTCCCACACCTTTGCTCAGCCTGTGCCCTTTCTCCATTTCTCAGCCTGATGAAATTCTACTAACCTTTCAAGGACGGGCTCAAATTTCTCTGCCTCTATGTATCCAAGGCAAAGGAATGGCTTCTACATCGTGTCCCTACGTTCTGAGTGTCCCCTCTATCTCAAGCTGTGTTCTTGAGTGGGACTACTAGTCACCCACAGCCCCAGGCATCATGAGATTGGATGAGCTAATGCCTGACACGCAGTGAAAGTGACGTCATCACATTGTCTCCCAGGCCCTGTGCCTGGCTTCATGGAGGAATGGCCTGCATGGTGTGCTGTCAGAAGGAAAGTCAGGCCTGACCAGTGGCACAGTGGTTAGAGCATCAACCTGGGATGCTAAGGTCCCAGGTTCAAAACCCTGAGGTTAAGAGCTTCAGTATGGGTTCACCAGCTTGAGCAGGGGGTCACTGGCTTGAAGCTCAAGGTTGCTGATTTGAGCCCAAGTTCTCTAGCTTGAGCAGGGGGTCACTGGCTTGGCTTGAGCCCCCTGGTCAAGGCATGTACAAGAAGCAATCAGTGAACAACTAAAGAGCCGCAACTACAAGTCGATGCTTCTCATCTTTCTCCTTTCCTCTCCCTCTCTCAAAAAGAAGAAGAAGGAGAAGGAGAAGGAGAAGGAGAAGGAGGAGAAGGAGAAGGAGAAGGAGAAGGAGAAGGAGAAGGAGAAGGAGAAGGAGAAGGAGAAGGAGAAGGAGAAGGAGGAGAAGGAGAAGGAGAAAGAAGAAGAAGAAGAAGAAGAAGAAGAAGAAGAAGAAGAAGAAGAAGAAGAAGAAGAAGAAGAAGAAGAAGGAGAAGAAGAAGGAGAAGGAGGAAGAAGAAGAAGAAGAAGAAGAAGAAGAAGAAGAAGAAGAAGAAGAAGAAGAAGAAGAAGAAGAAGAAGAAGAAGAAGAAGAAGAAGAAGAAGAAGAAGAAGAAGAAGAAGAAGAAGAAGAAGAAGAAGAAGAAGAAGAAGAAGAAGAAGAAGAAGAAGAAGAAGAAGAAGAAGAAAGGTCAGGGGGCAGCCTTGGGGCCTCTGAGGGCACCGGCCCACACACGGGTCAGGACTCATGCGCTGACATTACGGACTTGTGTGATATCTATGTGAGGTTGTCCCTCCTTGAAACTGACTCTATCTCCTGTGGGGACATTGCTGGGCCAATAGTCCAGAGTGTAGAATTGACAGTCTCTCCTAGTGAACAACTTGGGCAAGTCATGTAGTCTTTCTGAGCCTTGATGTCCTCCTCTGTAAAACAAAGACGGCATTAATGTGTCTACTTCATAGAAGCTGGCACAGTGCCTGGCATAGGGGAAGTGCTAAGTCAGTGCTAACTATAAGCATGTATAGTATTTATTCGCCCAGTGCCTACTGCATGCCTGCTCTGACAGCAGGACATGCTCCCACTGGAGAAGGTGGTCAACGGAGCAGATGGTTAGCACACAGTGAAGCCCTGGGAGAGGCACCGGTCCCCAAAGGTCCCCCAGGGCCTCAGTGTGACTTTTGTGGGCCTCTTCTTCCATAAAAATGTTAAAAATTCTTTTTTTTTTTTGGCTGTGTTGGCATGAAGACAAACATAATCTAGGCTAGATTATACTAATATCCCCTACTCCCAATTAAAAAGATAATTAAAATATTTTCATGTGCCCTGAAAGTGTTGTGGGCTCTGACACTGTGCCAGACCATGACTCCTAACCCAGATCTGGGAGTCAGGGAAGCTGCCAGAGACAGTGGCCTGAAGGGTAAGAGGAGAAGCCAGGGGACCAAGGAGACAAGAGGGGCAGAGGGGACAGCAGGGAGAGCACTGAGCTCATGAAGGCATTGCCAGATCTACCAGGCCCACTGCGTGCAGACAGCCTCTGTCCCATCCCAGCCCTGTCACTGCATCTTCCACCCATGTCCCCAGCACAACCATAGCCTGTCACCAAACCACACAAACCCTCCATTACTAGCCCAGCTCCCTCCTCCTTGACTACAGCACACTCTATCCCTACCCCAGCCTCAAACTTTCCCACGCACAATGGGAACAGTAATTGCCACCCTCCCCTGCCTACCCAGTGGCTGTAGAGACAGAGGAGGTGGAAGCTTTCCAGGGCCTGGGGAGAAGGTGCCATGTGAGGACCCACAGAGGCAGCCAGTCCTCACAGCAGTGCTATTGTTGGTGTGACTGGCATGCCTTTCCCATGCAGGGAGAAGCCTCAGAGGCCCACCTCACTCAGCGTCCCACTGTCAACACTGCAGCCTGCGTGGGGAAGGCGTTCCATCGTGAGCCACTCAATGTGACCCCCAGAAAGGGTGCCAGAGTGGTGGGCTGTTGGTCATGGCCAAGGGCATTTCCATCTGGGGACCCAGTTTCTTCAGTTCTTTTTCTGTGCCCAACACTCCCTCACTCCTATTTCCTTGGGGTCTGTACTTTCTGCCAGCCAAAGTCCTTTTTTTTTTTTTTTTGTATTTTTCTGAAGCTGGAAACGGGGAGAGACAGTCAGACAGACTCCCGCATGCGCCCGACTGGGATCCACCCGCATGCCCACGAGGGGGCAATGCTCTGCCCACCAGGGGGTGATGCTCTGCCCCTCCGGGGCATCACTCTGCTGCGACCAGAGCCACTCTAGCGCCTGGGGCAGAGGCCAAGGAGCCATCCCCAGCGCCGGGGCCATCTTTGCTCCAATGGAGCCTCGCTGCGGGAGGGGAAGAGAGAGACAGAGAGGAAGGAGAGGGGGAGGGGTGGAGAAGCAAATGGGTGCTTCTCCTGTATGCCCTGGCCGGGAATCGAACCCGGGACTTCTGCACGCCAGGCCGACGCTCTACCACTGAGCCAACCGGCCAGGGCCCCAAAGTCCTTTTTAAAAAAATGTATTTTATTGATTTTAGAGAGGAAGGGAGAGACAGAGACAGAGACAGAGACTGTTTCTGGATGTGCCCTGATTGGGGATTGAACCCTCAACCTTTGCGCATTGGGATGACACTCTAACCAATCAAGTTATTCATCCAGGGCAGCAGCCAAAGTCCTTTAGGTATGGAGGAACCTGAGTGGCTGGCTTTGGTGCCTCATACCTGGGGCTGTGAAGAGCTTCAAAGGCTAAATGTGCTCCTCTGCTCAGCTCCATCCCACTAGCCAGTGAGCTCCTCCACTAACACGTCGGAGGGCACTTGGGCATTGTATCCAGCATGGCTTCTGGCCTTCGGCCCAGGGCCTCCTGGAGCTCAGAGACTCCCATATGCCATCACTCAGGCTACAGAGCCTGGTGGTAAGGAGGTGTGAGCTCAAAAAGGTTGATTTCTTGATGCTGAAGAGTGGGAGGGTGGGGCAGGGTCAGCAAGGGATGGCCTGGTTCAAGAGAGGACTGCAAGAGAGGACTCCTCTCTTGCAGCTGGGGCATGTGTTCATGTGTATGTGTGCATGTATGTGCATGCCTCTGTGTGTGTGTGTGGTGTGTGTGTGTGTGTGTGTGTGTGTGTACAACACAGACAGTAGATTTGGGCTGCCACTTGCAAGTGGCATGAACTTGAGCAAGCCTCAGTGCGCTTATTTGGCCGCAGCAAGGATTGAATGAACTGCCCTTAGGGTCCCCTCCAAAGCCCATCCTGGGTTCAGGCTTGCCCACTAGCAGGGGCTGTCCCCTTCTCTGTTCCAGCCACCTTCCTGGAATTGATCCAGCCCCAAGGACACACCTTAAATCCACACCCAGTCCATGCCTGCTTCACAGGGACAGCTCTGTATACATGTGTAATGCCTGCTCTAACTGTCCCTCTTCTCTCCTGCTGGCTGGCTGCCCAGGCTCTCCCACATGGGTTCTGAGGGTCCTGTAGGTCACCATTTCTTTCTCCTTTCTGTTTGGAGTGTTCCAAACTCTTCTGTTTTCTCCCTACACTTCTGTCCTGCCCCCCACTTCTCTTCTCTGTTATCCCAACCTCCTCCTGTGTTCCATTCTCAACAGCTTTGCTCCCTGGGCCAAGGTGGTGATGATTATTTATAATTTGGGCAATTTCTCAGTCTTCCTCTTCCGGCCTCTCCCTAGCCCCCACCTCCTACCTCAGAGCCCTCAGAACCAGCTCCCTGCCTCCTCCCCATACCCCATCCCTAACTGGCAGCCTTCCTCCCACTCCTTGGATCCTGTGCTCCCTTCTGCCTTCCTTTCTAGGACCAAACAACTCCCTTTGGAACCCTCAGTGAGGTGCCATCTCCTCTTCCCCACCAGTCTGCCCATCCCCTAGGAGCCTCTCATGCTGTCGTCCCCCCCAGCGAGCCCTAGTCCCAGAATTGGACTCTGGAGGATTTCTTGGGGCAGGTGGAGGAGTTGATGGTAATCTGCTGAGGGAATTACCAGGTCCCAGATGTCTGCCCTGGGCCAGGTCCTGAGCACCTGGACCTCCATGTTCACAGCATACCTGCTAAGTTACAGGAGGGGACAGGGGCTCAGATTGTGAAGTAGAGGTGCTGGGGCAGGCTGGACCATAACTTAAATGAGCATGGGGACCTACCTACCTGCTCTGTTTGCTGCCCCAGTACCCACATAAGCAGAGTACATAGTAGGTGCTCAATAAATGTTTTCTAATGAAGAGCAGAAGGAAGTCAGGTCTGACAGACCCAAAGCCACACTTTTCCCCACTTGGGCCCAATGAACCTGAAGAGGTGGCCTGTGACCTGTTGGGCTTCAGAGAACAGAGTGGAAGTTGAGCCCATTAAGCACCCTCAGTGCCCTCCCTCAGGACCTGGCCAGAGCAGTTGCTGTTGAGCCGTTATGCCCATATGTAGCCACCAGAGGTCGCCCCACACCACCAGCCACAAGGAGACCACTAGTAGTAGAGGAAAAATCTGTAGTATGAGGGAGGGAGGCAGGATTGGAGGATTGTACCATCTGAATGGTGCACCATAAGAAGGGCCCTGGGTTACAGAGGAAGAAATAGGCCCAGAGAAGGGGTGGTTGTTCTCAGGATATACAGCCAGCCTGTGGTAGAGCTGCGAGGTTCCCTCACTGGTATGAAGAAGGTCGTGTCATTGTCGGCCATGTTATAATTAGCTTTGCCTGGGTTACCCCCAGACTGCTGGACTGAAAGGCAGACATGGAGTGGAGGAGGGCAAGACTGGGGGATGGGTATGATGGGTGGGATTACAGTGGTGGGACTCAGCCATACCTAAGGCACAATCCTCATCCATCAGGGTGGGCCTAGGGGGTCACGCCGGAGTGCAGCTCATGCCCATTGATGTGGAAGTGTTGTCAGGTGGGGCAAGTGCCCTGGGGTCTGGCCTGGCAGCTCTGCCAGCTTGCTTGGCCCTTGCTGACTCTGGGACCCCAGAATCAAGGGTCAGCATTGGCCCTGGATGCCCAGGCAGTGGGGCCTTGCTAAACAGTGGTGAGGCCAGGAGGGACCTCGCAGGCCAGGTGAGAAATTGGGCTTTATCTTAGGGAAGTGGGCAAACTCTCTCGTGAGGGGTAAGATGGGGAGCAGCATGGGCCTTCTGGTTACTGTTTAGGGGCAAGAGAGGCGTGGGGAAGTAGGTTAAGAGGCCCTGCCCTCTGGTGCCTGCGCCATAGCTCATAGCCCAGCTCATGCTTGACCTGCAGAGCAGCTTGACTGGCTCTCTGCTGTCACTTGTCAAGCCTTTGAGCTGGGAAAAGAGACCTATGTTCCTGGTTCTATGGCATCGAATTCTGCCAGGAGCCTCCATGACTCCCTGCCACTGCTGGGTGACATGGACATGCCCCACGCAGCCCCAGCCTCAGCTCTGCCCATTCTCTATTCTCTACCCACATCTTTGGCTGCTATGTCCTGACCCCTCCTCCCTCTCTGGGGCCTAGGAAATCCCTTTCAGGCCCAGCCCCAGCTCAAATGTCACTTCCTCTGAAACACCTTCAAGACAGTCTGGGGATCGAGGCCTCTCCCTGGGGCCCCCAACCTGTGGGAGCTCAGTGCTCACTACATTAACTGGGTTTGCGGCCAACGTCCTGGTGGGCAGAGAACACTGCTGAATGTCAGGGACTGGAGTCTCCAGCCGTTCCAGGGCCCAGCAGCATATGTAGCATTCAACAAGAGGGTTGGCGGGAGAAAGGAAAGAGTAAGTCTGGGACAGAGGGGCCCAGAGGGGATGGAGACACCAGCCCTATCTTCCAGTCACTGAATGTTCCAGCTAAGCAGGCCTCCAAGAGCCTCCCCCTGTGTCTCGCCCAGCTGGGGATGGGGGAGAGGCTTGGTCTCTAGCCAGGCCCACAGCAACACCCAGGAGTCCAGCCCTCCTGACCTTTACATTTCAGCACTCTTTTGGGGGGTCTGTAAACTTCTCTTTGGGGTGTCACAGAGAAGCTTGTCTTCCTTCCTCAGCATTGGCTCGGGCAGAGAGCTGGCCAGTTTGTCCTGGCCCACCTGGAGTGCTGTGGCTCCAGGCTCAGTGAGGCAGTGCCCCCTCCATGGAGTCCTTGCCACTGTTGAAGTCCGCAGCTTTTGAAGCCCTCCACATGGCTCCTGGCTATGTGGACCTGGGTTGCCCTGGTCACCTGAAGGGGCCCACAGGTAGCAGGGCCATTGAGATGAGTCTCAGGAGCTGGAAGGCCTGGAGCTAGGTCAGGCCGGCAGAGGGAAGAGTCAGAGAGAGGTGGCATCTGCTAGAGCCAGCCAGCTGGGGGGTGGGGGTAAGGTCTTCTCTCAGTGGGGTCTTCAGAGATGGAGTCTAGAGAGCGCCCATGGCCCTGGGGATGTAGTGGAGGCCTGGGCGAGGGAGGAGTCCTAGGTGAGGGAGGTGTGCGGGGCTTATCAGTGCTGATAAGGGAGAAGGGGCTGCGGGTCAAGGGGAAGGCAGGGTTGGGCTCTGGATTATTCAGTGACAGAATGTTTACCTCACGTCCCTCCTGGGCCTGAGGAAACCTCCAGAGATGCTGGTGCAAACCAAGGTGGCTCCACAGGTGCCCTGAGCTGGGCTGGGAGAGAGCAAGAACCGCCCAACCCAAGGACCAAGGTCCTCCATGGACCCCCGCCCCTTTCCAGCCTATATTCCCAACATTTAATAGGTTCTGCACTGTCGCCTCCCCCCATTCAGCACCCTCTGTCAGCCTGGTGTAGGCCTTCCTCTGACCCCAGCCTGCCCTCTATGTGGTAGCTGGACCCTGCCATGTGAGTGCTGTCACCTTCTTACCACCCACTCCCACTCCTTGCTTCAGTAAGTGAGGTCCACAAATGTGCAGCCCTGCCCGCCTCCCCAGAGCCATCTCTCATGACCCTCAGTCCTCATCCCCACCACCTGCCACACCAAATGGCCTTGTTTTCTGAAAAACGTAACACTCTTGTTTTCAGGGCTTATACACAGACTGAGCTCTGCTTCAATTCCTTTCTCTCATGTTGAACTCCAAGTCCAGCTCAGTACAAATGTCCCTCCTCTGGTCTCTGTGCCCCTCCTGGGCACTCCCACACCCACATAACAGCACTTTGCGCACGGAGCTGTCCCAAGCTCTTTCAGGGTGGCAAACATGTCATGCTGTCCTGTGTTCCCTGGCCCCAGCAGAACCCAGCACAAAAAATGTGCCAAAAAGTGTGGCAAATAAACAAATGGGGAACAAGGGCATTCACTTAATACATCTATCGAGCCCCAGGTGTCTACACACCCTGTGCTGCGCCCCCCAGGGGGATACATCAGGCAAGGCCCCTGGGCTCCTGTAAGTGCCCGAGGACAACGATGAGATTGTTAAGGGGAGAAGCTCTGCCCCGCTAGAGTGATCAGAGACTGCGGAGAAGGGTTTGCAGGGGGCTCCTGATTGGGACGTGCGGATTCTAACAGTTGCTGGCTCGCCTCAGCTCTGCCTGTGCAGTGTTCTCCAGGAAGCCCTCTCAGATTGTGTGCCTCCGAGGGTGGAGACCACAGTGCCTGGCACTTTGCCAGAACTCATTAACTATTTGCTGACTGATGGCTGGAAAGACCACCAGGACAGTGGAATAGATAGAAAGTGGTTGTCACAGGCCAACTTGGGGTGTAGGGGCCAAGATATGTCTCACTTGCCAATGACAATAACCAGGCGGAAGCTTTAACAATAGTAGCTAACTGACCACTTTACTGCTCCATACCCTAATTGTCCCAGTGACCTCTGAATAGGAGGACAAGGATGTCTCCCCATTTATAGATGAGGATGGGGCTCAGGAGATGAGGGGACTCACTGAAGGTCATATGGCTGGCCAGAGGGGATGCGCTGGAATTCAGGTCCAACTGCAAACCTGCTGCACCTCCCCGCTTGTTGCCCTTTAGCCATGTTCTTCCACCCTCAGGAATCCACCCATGCCACTTTTGGGTTTTCATCTTTCTTAGGAACCAGGTCAAAGGGGGATTAACTTTGTGAGTCCCACACAAACCTGAGGTCTTCTGTGAGGGGCCTGGAAATTTGGCTGAGGGCATCAGAAATCAAGCAACAAGGTTCAGTCCCTGATCCAGTCATTACTGATGTGCTTGCCTTGTGTGCCCTGTTGCTCAAAGCTTCCTGGAAAAGACTTTTCCACTCATCTATCATCCATCCATTCATCCACCCATCCACCCATCCACCCACCCATCATCCATTCATCCCTCATCTATCCATCCATCACCTATCTATCTATCCAACCAGCCCCAAGGCCGGGGATGGCTCTGGAGACTCACCCTGACCCAGATCCTTCCAACTCTAAGGCACTTCCATACTTGTGGCTGCCATCCCCCCCCCCCCCCCAGTGCCCAATGGTAACCCTGGGGAGGAGGCAGGGCGGGGGCTTCTGCGGGTGAGGAAACTGACAAGATCGAGAAGCAAGGTGGCTTGTGCCGGCTGACAGGCCAGCCCCTGGAGAGGTTTCAGACCTGGGGCTCTGGTGTGCTTAGCCAGGGAGGCTAAGTCCATAGCTTAGCCTCCCTGGACTTCAATCTCTCATCTGAATAAAGGGGATACTGAGAGTCCTGCTGCCGGAGTGAATGGAAGCATTCCATGAGACAGAGTTCAGAAAATGCTCGGTGAAGTGCCTGGCACACCTGGGGCACCCAATAGTTTGGAAATATTAACACTAATTCAGATCGTCTGCCTCCTGTTCTCTCCTCCCCACCCCCGCCCCACCGCCTTTCTAAGGATGAAAGGCAGCAGCTGGCAGTGGGAGGTGGTTACTTTAAATATGAGATGAGAACAACAGGAAAACAGAGGAGGTGTTGGCTCATGGCTAAACTTTCATCAACTGCCCTCCCAAACTTGGGGAGGATGATCTGGAGGACAAATCAGATGTCTGCTCCCCCCCCCCTTTTTTTTAAACTTATTGATTTTAGAGAGAGAGGAGGGGGAGAGGGAAGGAGAGAGAGAAAAAAACATTGGTTTGTTTTCCCACTTATTTACGCATTCCTTGGTTAATGCTTTTATGTTCCCTGACCAGGGATCGAGCCTGCAACCTTGGCATATTGGGACCAACTTGGCATATTGGGTTAGAGCACTCAGTTGGTGCTCTAACCAACTGAGTTCCTGGCCTGCTTCCTATAAAGGAGCTTTGCTTCCAGTTCAGTCCTCTGGCAGGGGGTCACTGGTTTGGGCTGGGCCTGCAGACCACAGGCAGACCGCCCCTGCCTGCCTGCAGGCTGTTCTCCAGAAGTAGGATGAGTGGGTTCCGGAGCTGGTCTGCAGCACGTCCAGGACACTAACACTCACAGGTTTCTTCACAGGCCCCACTGAGAGCTTCAAAGGCAGCCCACTCCCTGGCAGCATGCCCACTGCCTTCGTTGCCATGGCCTTCACCTTCTCACACTGACAGCCTCGCTGACCCCCACCCCACCCTCTGGTGAGGCCTGTGGTGCTGGAGTCTGTAGGTCCCAGTGGGGGAACCAACGCTCCACTTGGATCTGGCCAGGGCTCACCGCTCTCCCAGTTAGAGGAACAGGACCCTGAGGTTTGGGGCCAGTGACTTCGCCTGCAGATGTGTCTGCTCATGGCTGCCTGTTCCTCCCCCTACCCCCCCCCCCCCACTGACTCTGGCTGGGCCCAGCAGAAAGGACTGAGGTGGTAGTGGGTGAGCCACCACACCCCCCACATTGATGGCAGAAGAAAAGTTGGGAGGCCACAGCTGCTTGGCTGGGGCCCCTGCCTCCACCAGTAAATCCTCAGGGCTGCTGAGGTGTGAGAGGAGGGTGTGGTGAAGGCCTGAGGAAAAAAGAGCCAGATGGACTGAGGCACTGGGGACAGGCCGTGGAGATCCCAGCTCTCTGTGGGGTGGGAGTACATGGAAGGCCTATGAGTGCGGTTGTGCCAGGAAGAGCAGGGATGGTGCAGGTTGGCAGGCCTGGGTTCAGGGCCTGGCCAGAGTTGCCTCCTGGATGGACCCTGGGCAAGATATCTCATCTTCCAGGCCTCAGTTTATTTGCAAATGGGAACAGGAGTACCACCGTGGAGGTGTGTTGAAGATACAGAACATCATGGTTATAGGGAGGGAGCCAGAGTCCACACCCTGAACGTCTCCCCCGCTTCCTCGTGCTGTTTTTCTGCATATGCTGTCACTCCCTTAACCAGTGGTGCCTTCCACTGCATCCACTGAGCCTTGGCAGTGAGGGTTGCTCTCTTCTCTGAACCCCACACTCCCCTACACCCACCATGTCTCTTCTCCAAGTAGATGACTTACATGCATCCTGCTTTACTGTTCCTGGGTATGTCTCCCTCAGTAGACTGTGAGCCACTTCCTGCCAAGGATGGTACATTCTTCCTTGTTCTATCCCTTCCTTTTCAGCGCCCTGTCAGCAAAGCTTGTTAAATCACAGGCTATAACCAGGAAGATTAGGGTGACTTTGGTTGGTATGGGCTGCAGGGAGGGGAGGGAAGTAAAGTCACTGAGATAAAAAAAGAGAAGTCTGCTTGACTGGTGATGGTATAATGGACAGAGCATTGATCCAGGACGCTGAGGTCCCAGGTTCAAAACCACAAGGTCACTGGCCTTAAGTGCCTGCTAACTGGCTTGAGTACAGGCTTGCCAGCTTGAGCACGGGGTCACCAACTTGAGCATGGGATCACTGACATGACCCCATGATCACTGACTTGAGCCCAAAGGTCGCTGGCTTGAAGCCTGAAGTTGCTGACTTGAGAAAGGGGTCACTGGCCCGGCTGGAGCCCCCCGGTCAAGGCATGTATGAGAAAGCAATCAATGAACAACTAAAGTGAGTTGATGCTTCTCATCTCTCTCCCTTCCTCCCTCTGTCTCTCACACACACATGAAAGAGAAAAGAAAGAAAGAAAGAAAGAAAGAAAGAAAGAAAGAAAGAAAGAAAGAAAGAAAGAAAGATCCCTGGAAAGAAAGCTGCTATGGTCCCCGGTTACCTGACCTGGCCCAACAGTGAGCACACCACCGTCTGGAGGTAGTGGGGGGACAGTTAGGTGGGGAGTGGGTAGGGGAACCCATGTATGCTAGGCCCTTTACCAGCCTGATCTTGATGAATTTCCACACAGTCCTGAGGGAGCTGGGTGTCATTCCCCATCTACAGGTAGAAAGAAAAGTAGCACACCCAAGGTGAGCAGTAAAGAGAGTAACAGCACACACACACAGGCCTGAGTCTCCCAACAACCTCAGGAGGCTGGTGCTTTTATCTCTATTCCACAGACCAGGCAAGCAAGGTACAGAGAGGTCAGGAAGCGCAAGGTTGGGCCTGAGCCAGATTTGTGGACGGCAGAGCCCACACTCCCAGCACCACACTGCTTTGGTTAGGGCAGGGCCAGCCTCACTGTTTGGCATCACATGTGGCACATTAGAGGAGAGAACAGATGCAAAGCAGGCAGTTAATAACCATAGCTATCCCAGACCTTGGTGTCCCTCTCCTTTCATTCCCGTCTGCACATCGCCAATTTCTCTGGTAGCACCTGGTGTGGCGCAGGGCTTGGCCGGCCCAGGCCTCCCCACCTCCCCACCTCGCCTCCTCGCCTCCTCATCTCCCTGCCTCAAGTCCCAGAGGGCCTAGATCCCAAAAGCCACCTGAGTGGATGGACGGTCAGCTGTGGGCAGTGACCTGACTTCTTGTTCTTGTCTGTCCCATTGCACCTAGCTGAGGACCTACACATAGCAGCAGCTCCAGAGAGCATGTCAGTTCCCGTGTGGGCCCACAGAGCTCCTGCCTCTGCTCCGCCACACTGGGCTTTGTGTGAGCAAGCTTTAGTAGCCTGACAAGACACGACCCAGCAGACCTCATTAAAACGACTCTCAGCCACAGAATGGCGTGACTGGGCCAGGTGCCAGGACTTCCAGGCCTCAGTGTCCTGGGTGGGCCATCTAAAAAGAGGGCCCTGTGGGTGTGAGGAAGGTAGGGACAAGGGCAGGGGCCCCAGCTCTGCTCATGTGCAGTGTTTTCAGGTCTGAGACTGGGATTCAGAGGCCAGCACCTGAACGCCATCCTCATGTCACTTCTGCCTCCACATTTACTCCTGCATGCCTCACCCTGGAGTCCCGGCCCTCTCTGGGTAAACCCCTCTCTCCCTTCAAGGGCTGACTTTTGGCCTGACCCTGCCAGAGGCCCTCCCTGACTCCCCTGGCTGGGTGTGCAGCCCCTCCGTCCTCCTCCCAGAATGCCCGTTTAGGCTTTTGACTTGTCAGTTTCCACACTCTGTTAAATGGCTGGGTTAGTGTTCCTCCCGATCTGCTGTGCGCTCACTGAGGGCAGGGTCTGTGGCTCCCATCTTCATACCCGCACTTCCGGTCCTGGCACTCAACAACTGTTGAATAAATATCTCTGAACGGAACCAAATTATGTGAGACTGAATGTACCTCCACAGTAGCTCAATCTGACCACCAAGGGTGTCCAATCAGTGTCCACATGGCCCTGTCCGACCGCATTCAGCCAGAACACATGAGGCAATGGGGAGGGAGGGGCGGGGCCCGGGGTGTGTGTCTAGGCACAGGGTTTCCAGCAGCCTCACTGTCTTGCCAGAAGTCTCTGGCTTCCTGGGTTATACCACAGTCTGAGGACCCTGCTCACGTCTTCCCCCAACCTCAAGACGCTGTAGCTCGAGTCAGTTTTTGACCATTTTAATTGCAAAAACAAGACATTTATATAAATAAGACCGCTATGTAAAATAGGATTCACCCTTCTACTAAACGCTTCTCCCACACTCAAAAAGAATGTAGAAAACCCAGCAGAGATAAGAAGTACAAATAGCATGCGGTCCCTGATGAGAAATAACTGGCAGGCCAGGTTTCCCTGCTGAAACGGGCCTCACGGTGAGTGCGCTCCTGGCCCAGGCGGCTCACCGGGGCTGACACCTTGAGACACTGCTCCAGAGCAGTCCCCACACCCTCAGCCACTGGTCACCAACTTCGCGGGGGAGGCAGTGGAAAAGGTTCACGAAGCCTTGGGGTGGGGAGGCAGGAGGGGGTGGGGGAAGGCTGCTTGGTCCTCAGGCCGAAGAAGCCGGGGCTGTGGAGCTGTTGGTCCAATGAGATGCAGTGGTTGTTCAGCCTGGGGTCAGACTGGAAAGGGGTTTCTGGGGAGTCACCACTCCTCCAGAGGACAAGGAGAGAAGCTGCCAGTGACCCTGGAGAAGACAGGCTCCTTCTCGGACCATTTGCATATGGTCAGTAATGACAAGGATAGTGACAGCTGCCAGCAGTGCTGGGTGGAAGGGCAGGGGGCTCCTGGATATAAGGGGGAGCAGCTCTTGAGAGAGGTGGGGCTAGAACACACTGGGAGAGAAGTTCCGCCTCCCCACCTTCCTACCCTGTCACATTTCACATCTCCCTGCCCTGCCCTGCCCTGCATCAAGACCACTGCCGCTGCCCCTCACACCCTGGGACTCAGAGCCTGGGGAGAGAGATGCTGATAAGCTCACACACTGGGCATGGCTCAGGACACCAGTACACAGGACAAAGGACAGACCCCGCGCTCTCCTTCAGAAAGCTAGGACATGCCTGGGGCTGCTCCCATGCCAGATGAAGGGCAGGAAGGGCCCTGAGGGGGAGGGCTGGGGAGGGGCAGCGTCAGGAGCACTTCCAGACACACACGGCCAGGGTCCCCCCGAAGTACAGGTACAGGAGGTTCTTCACCTCGTGTGTGATCTCAAACCCGAAGCCCTCGCCAATCACCACGTGCCAGGAGGAGCCGAACTTCTTGTCCATCGTCTCTTTGATCATCTTGGCGGCACTCTGGAACAAGGAGGACGCTTATTAGAGGGGATGCCGAGGGAGAGTGCATGAGTCAGCTCTGTCTGGGGGATGCTGGAGTCCTGGCAAGAGAAAGGCCTGCTGCCTCATTACTGTTGTTCTGTTCCTGGAACCATCAGAACGGCTTTCTAACAGGCCAACTCCTGCCAGGGCTCTACACAGGGACAGAGAACCAGACGTCACCTCACTGGTCAAGCTCACTGGCTTACATGGCAGAGCAGGCACCAGGTCTGGGGACAGAGCCCCAGGTTTGCGTTCTGGCCTGCCATTCAGTGCCTGTTCCTGGTGTCAGCGCCAGGCTGTTCTCAGGACTAAATGAAGTCACATGCCGAGAGCACCCTGCAGACTATGCAGGATTATTACTGTCAGTCACAGCGAGGTGTTGGGTTTATCTCTAGGGAACAAAAGGCTTTTTCCCTAATGAGTTTGGTAGGCTCCCAGAAGAGAAGCTAGACTGCTTCCCTCAGTCATGGCAACAGCTCCCGCTCCTTCTTAAGCTCACTCTTTCAGAAAATTTCTTTCAATAAGAGCTCTAGCCTGAACTGTGGTGGTGCAGTTGGATAGAGCGTCGATGTGGAATGCTAAGGTCACTAGTTGGTTCAAAACCCTGGGCTTGGCCAGTCAAGGCACATGCAACAAGCAAGCTATGAACAACTCAAGTGAGGCAACTATGAATTGTTACTTCTCGTTCCCACACCCCTCTGTAAAATCAATAAATAAAATCTTTTTTGTGTGTATGTCTGTGTGTTACAGAGACAGAAAGAGTCAGAGATAGGGACAGACAGACAGGAAGGGAGAGAGATGAGAAGCATCAATTCTTCATTGCGGCACCTTAGTTGCTCATTGATTGCTTTTGCTTTCTCATATGTGCCTTAACGGGGGGGGGGGGGGGGGGGGTGAGTGATCAGCAGAGTGAGTGATCCCTTACTCAAGCCAGCAACCTTGGGCTCAAGCTGATGAGCTTTGCTCAAACCAGATGAGCCTGCACTCAAGCTGGTGACCTCGGGGTTTCGAACCTGGGTCATCCATGTCCCAGTCCGACGCTCTATCCACTGCGCCACCGCCTGGTCAGGCAATAAATAAAATCTTAAAAAATAAAAAAGTGCTCTAGGGACCAGGGAAGTGCAGAGGCCCCAGTCTTTGTGGGGCAAGTCCTAGGCTTGGGCATCTGCTGAGTACCCACCACTGTGCCAGGTGCCATATAGGCACTTGTTCCCACCATCTCAGTACTCACTACTCACTCAATGCATTCTTACCACTGCCCAGTGAGGCGGCAGCACCCCTACCCCCGGTTACAGATTAGGAAACAGGCTCAGAGATGAGAAGTGGCTTATCCAAGGTTACAGAGCTAGGAAGGGCTAGAGATGAGATTTGAACTTGGGCCTCCCTGGCCCAAAGCCTGGGCTCTCATTGGCCAGGGTCTGCCTGTCCACCTGCTACTGTGACACTGACTTTGTTCTCTTTCACCACCTGATTAATGAATGACATTCCTGTGTTGATGCCTACTGACCATATCACCAGCACCGAGAACAGTGCCTAGCATAGAGATGGTGTCTAACATCTTTTCTGAATGGATGAATGGATACACGAATGAATGCCTGGGTGGGCCTCTGTTCTCTGCTGGAATTGAGCCAACGGAAAGGTGTCCTGTTCAGCAGCCCACTAAGACAGGGAGCAGGAACAGGGGTGTCATGAAGACCCCTCTGGCTTTTCTCCTTCTAGGGCTGGGCATAATCACCAGATTAGGGTCGACAGACTGCACCAGCTTCTTCCCTCTCCGGCCTTCCCCAGGCTATAAATGCTTCCAAGGAAGGCACTAGCCTGTTCCCAGCAGGACTCTGGAGCTGGCTGTGAGGACTGGGGTACTTGATTCACCCACAGGGGTCACCAAAGGCACGAGGGGCCGCCTGTACCAATGGCAATACCTCGTTGTTGTTGGAGAATTTCTCACAGGCCGTGACACATAGCTCCATGGTCTCCACTCGCATCTCCTCTGGCATGTCCGAGTGCTAGAGACAGGGCAGGGGTGACAAACAGAGAGAGGCTTAGCCCATGACCTGGTCTCTGGGCTGGCCTCTCTGTCCCAAGCTTAAGGCGCGGACACTGGGTAAATGCCCTGGCATAGGCCTGGGCAGAGCCCAGAGAGGTAACCCATCTCCTTACTCAGGACATGCAGCTGGGGAACTGGGGGCATGGACTCAAGCTGAGCCACATGGGCACCAAGGCCCAAGCCCTTCTGCAAGGGTACGAAGCTTCATCAGCACCACACTCCAGCAGACAAAAGTGATGGAAGAAGAAGGCCGGCCCAGGCAGTGGAGAATGCTGGCTACAGAAACGGTTTACAAGCAGCCTCAGAACTCAGCCGGGTCTCGCCCCAGAAGCCTGGAGGACAGCCTGGCCACTCTGACGGCTCCTGGCTCTCTCCCTGGCTCTCTAGCTCTTTCTCAGTCCACTTCGCTGGATCCCCTCCCAGTCCCAGTGCCGGAGGGCCCTCGGCTTGTCTCCACCCTTTCTTCTTCCTCAGCTATCTGCTTTCTAGGGGATCTCAGCCTGTTCTGCGGATTTATTTATCTTATATATGGGGAGGGGTCCTGTAATTTCATCCTCAGTTTTAATCTCTTTTGGGTTCTGAACTCCTACATCCAACTGCCTACTTGACAACCTCACTCAGATTTCAAAAAGATAACTCCTGCTTCTCCCCATAAACCTTTTCCTCCCCTTCCCTCTCTAGGGAATTAAAACTATGTTGTTTAAATCTTCAGTACATGTGCGCCAGGCCATTGTCTGTCTTATTCACTACTATATCCACAGTGCCTAGAACAGTGCCCAGTATATAGCGGTGGCCTAAACAAATACTGTTGAATGAATGAATGAATGAAAGAATGAATTACTACTGACTACTAGCTCTCTAGATCTGAGCCAGCAAAGCCCTTAACTTCCTCCCACTGCCTCCCCAGCCTCTCTCCAAGGCTGTGCGGGCTCTGTGGTTACCCTGGCTCCCTCCCCTGGGGCTTACCCTGACCAGAGGGAAGGTCTGCAGTCTTTTATAATCAGCCTCATCTTTCTTCCCTTCTGCTTCTCCCATGATCCTTCCACTGCAACCACTGGAGAAGAAAGTGGGCTTTTAGAAGGTGCTGGACAGGCAATTAAGACACACCCACGAGATTCAGGAAGCAGACCCTGCCAGCTTGGTGGGAGCAGAAAATCTTTCCACAAGTGGTGCTGTAGAAAACAGGAAAAACCAGGAGAAAAGAGTTCGCTTTAAAACCATACATCACAAATTAGAACTGTCTCAGCAACAATTTGACACCTCCTGCTCTTAACTCCTCCGCATCCTTTTCCAAATGGCCAGCAAGTCTGCAGACAGGAGGATGAGTCAACATGAGATGCTGGGACCCAGTTAAGAACACACTGGTATAATGCTGTAAGCCCACACTGTCATTATCAAGACAAACACTGAGTGTAGGCCAGGCCGAGGACGGAGCCATGAGCTAGCAATGAGAAAATGATGCTTCTCTGCATGCCCATTATGTACATGATCCTACTTCTCAGTGGACGTGATTAGAAAGTTAACATCAGGTCATGAGCCAATTCTGGACTTATGGGAAAGCAAGTGCCTCCTTCCACAGGTCCCTGATCTGCAGAGGAATGGGAACAGCAACATCTGTGTCCTCTTTGGCATGCCAGGCTCTCTAGCTCTTACTGCCCAGTTCCCCTCAGGCCACCCAGTACTGTCTTATGGCTCAGGGATTGGAGGCCAGGGCGTTAGTTAGCTCAGGAGGTTAGTGCTGCTTCTACCACTCACCCAGTATGGCCTCCTCATCAGTACTCCTCATCAGTAACATGAGGGTAGTCACATCTATCTCAGGAGGCTGGTACAAGAATCAAATGAGACAATGTATATAAACAATGATCACTGGCCCAGGCATGTGGTCAGTCAATGCACTGTTCTGCCCTACCTCTGGCTCCTGGGGGAAGCAAATGAGAGAATATATGTAGATATGACTGGTAAGTTATAAATCTATATACAGGTATAGATTTTTTCTTTCCAAATGCAGTTATTTAAGAACAGATGGGACTTTCCCAAAGAGATGGGTCTGGGCCCTAAATGACTATAGGCATTGCTAGAAATCCTGGTGTTTATCTTATAATTCAATTTACCCTGTAATTTAAAGGACATTTTGCCACTGGCTGGATAGCTCGGTTGGTTACATCACGAAGTGCAGAGGTTGCTGGTTTGATCCCTGGTTAGGGCACATACAGGAAACAGATGTTCCTATCTCTGTCTCTCTCTCCCTTCTTCTCTCTAAAATCAATAAAATAAACACTAAAAATCTTTAAAAAAAATAAAGGACTTTTATCTCAGAAGAAATACTAACATAAATGAATACAAATTATCATATTGTTAAACCCTTTTTTAAAAAAAATTATTCATTTTAGAGAGAAAGGAAGGAGAGAGAGAGAAAAACATCAATTTGTTCTTGTTCTACTTATTTATGCATTCACTGGTTGATTCTTTTTTTTTTACAGAGACAGAGAGAGAGTCAGAGAGAGGGATAGACAGGGACAGACAGACAGACGGGAACAGAGAGAGGTGAGGAGCATCAATCATCAGTTTTTCGTTGCGACACCTTAGTTGTTCATTGATTGCTTTCTCATATGTGCCTTGACCGCGGGCCTTCAGCAGACCGAGTAACCCCTTGCTTGAGCCAGCGACCTTGGGTCCAAGCTAGTGAGCTTTTGCTCAAACCAGATGAGCCGCGCTCAAGCTGGTGACCTCAGGGTCTCGAACCTGGGTCCTCGACATCCCAGTCTGACGCTCTATCCACTGCGCCACCGCATGGTCAGGCTATTGGTTGATTCTTTTATGTGTTCTGGCCGGGGATCGAACCCATAACCTTGGTGTATCAGGATGATGCTTTAACCAACTGAACTAGCCAGGGCTTGTTAAACCCTTTTTAAAAAAATCCATATTGGGCCCTGGCCGGTTGGCTCAGCGGTAGAGCGTCGGCCTGGCATGCGGGGGACCCGGGTTCGATTCCCGGCCAGGGCACATAGGAGAAGCGCCCATTTGCTTCTCCACCCCCCCCTCCTTCCTCTCTGTCTCTCTCTTCCCCTCCCGCAGCGAGGCTCCATTGGAGCAAAGATGGGCCGGGCGCTGGGGATGGCTCCTTGGCCTCTGCCCCAGGCGCTAGAGTGGCTCTGGTCGCGGCAGAGTGAAGCCCCAGAGGGGCAGAGCATCGTTCCCTGGTGGGCAGAGCATCGTCCCTGGTGGGCGTGCCGGGTGGATCCCGGTCGGGCGCATGCGGGAGTCTGTCTGACTGTCTTTCCCCGTTTCCAGCTTCAGAAAAAAAAAAAAAATCCATATTGGGCCGTGGCCGGTTGGCTCAGTGGTAGAGTGTCAGCCTGGCGTGCGGGAGTCCTGGGTTCGCTTCCCGGCCAGGGCACACAGGAGAAGCGCCCATCTGCTTCTCCATCCCTCCCCCTCTCCTTCCTCTCTGTCTCTCTCTTCCCCTCCTGCAGCCAAGGCTCCATTGGAGCAAAGATGGCCCGGGCAGAGGATGGCTCTGTGTCCTCTGCCTCAGGCGTTAGAATGGCTCTGGATGCAACAGAGCGACGCCCCAGAGGGGCAGAGCATTGCCCCCTGGTGGGCATGCCGGGTGGATCCCGGTCGGGCGCATGCAGGAGTCTGTCTGACTGCCTCCCCGTTTCCAGCTTCGGAAAAATGCAAAAAAAAAAAAAAATCCATATTGAACAAATATAGACAAATGTTATTTCAGCATTTCCCCCATTTCCAAGTGAAGTTATTTTCATGGCATAACCACTGATCCCCAAAGGTGTCTAGCATAGAAACTAACAGGTAGGTAATGACAGGTGATATTTAATAGGTTTCCAGTGTGCTGGCCAGTGCTCAAAGTGCTTCTTGTACATTTATTTACCCAGCCTACCACTGCATCTACCCCATGAGTCAGGTCCTATACTAACAGAGGCGCAGAGCTGTTAGGCTGCTGCCCGAGGTCACTCAGCTAGTAAGCGGCAGAGCTGGGCTTTGAATCTAGGCACAGCCTCTGCTGTGGGCACTCCTAATCCTTCATCAGGCCTTCTCTTGGCACTGATACACAGTAGTACTCACAAAACTGACCTCGGGTAAGTGACCACTCGTGTGGCTCACATGACTCCAGCAGTGAGATGTTCAATCTTCCCTTTTGATGTCTACCATTCTAATGCTAACTGGACCTTGTCTGGGCAAGCTCAGAGCTTTCCGTGTATTTTTCTGGCTGTACTCTCATCTTCTCTCTCTCTCCGGTGCCTCCGCAGCCCTCAGCGCCATTCCATGTGCCCCCCACCCCCACCCCCGCCTGGCTGAAAGCCTGGCAGCATCCCATCAAAATGGCATTTTCTGATTCCTCAGTGGACAGATGGCTCCTCTTATCAATTCTGGGCACTCATACTATTCAGTCATTAGTTGTTTTTGTCTCTACATATAAATTGGCAAATTACCAAACACAATCTCTTTGTACTTGCCGCTCATGTTTCTTATTTTACAAAATCCAGAGAATCCCTTTGTCTTTGCTCATTAACGGTAAGGCCACAGGCGGATTTAATGGCAGGCGCACTAGGCATGGGCCTGGGCCCTGACTTCTGAAGAGACCCGCAAAACCCCAACTTTACTTTTTTCTAATGTAAGGGGCCCAATGTTTTCTTCTGCGCCCAGGGCCTCAACCGACCTTACTCCGCCTCTGGGTAAGCCTACCTTCAATTCCTCCTCTCCCTTTAGTACAGGCCACTTCATGCTTCCTCTACCACAGCACCAAGGGGTGACAGAAGGTGGTGGCTACACTGATGATCAAAGGAGAAGGACTTTAAGGTTCGTTTGCATTTACTATGGAGTCTAGTCTTAGTCCTGCAATTTTCTAGTGGGAACAACTTAAAATTCTGAAGCAGGTGCTTATGGATCTTCTATCTAAATATTTCAGTTTGATTCAATTCATCTTTAGCTAAAACGTGCCAGCATGGAGGGCCTGGAAGGGCACTCAGAGGCAATTGTGCACATGCCTGCCCTTGGGGAGGTGGCAGCTGCTTGGACTCCCCTACAGCATGTGGAGTCCAGATGAAACAAGACTCCAGAGTACTGCCAAATCCCATTCTTCAGGAACACAGGGAAAAGCCATTGGGAAACTTTGGGAAAAGGAGCACTGCTCTGTGGAGCAGAGAAGGGGCAGGACCAGGAGGCAGAGTACTTCAGCGTGTATAGCAAGTCTGTAACTGAAATAACTTCTTCCCTCTTCCTTGCTTTGCAGCGCTGGGCAAGTAATTTAACCTGAGCGGGTTTCTTCCTCTGTGAAAGAGAATAATCCCATCTTAGCTTCAGAAAGCTGGCACAAACACCAAGCATACGCATGTGAGCATTTTGGAATTTTAAAGCTCTCTGAACTGTTAGTGTCTCACTACTCTCCCTACCTCCATGTTATTAGTATGGAGCGAGGACTCTGACTCAACCACGTGTATTAAAGACCATGATTGAAAATAGCTTTTCATAACCACTACAGGTACTTTTGGGGCCCCAAAAGGGAGACTTAAAGAATGAAAAGGAACAGTTATAGATGGTGCTTCCAAGTACAGAAAGGTAGGGGAATTTTTTATGATGCTGTTTCATTAGAGTACAGTTACAGTCATTCAGACATAATTCAAAACCCTGCTGAAAGAATGCTACCAAAAATAGTGGATCTAGAGGTTTTAATAACCTTATCAATCTTCCATGCAAATGAGTGTGTACTTGACAGCTTCAGGCCAGAGAGAAGTCAAAGCAGGCCTAAAAGACAGCCCTTTAATAATGCAATTATGTCCATGGCCAGCATACTTGAATCTGCTGGGTACCAAAGCTCAACATGCCCCAGGGTCTGTCCTGGCGCACAAGGCTAGCGGCAGCCTTGCTCTCCCCTGCCCTTGATGCTCCTTCTCACCCAAGGGTCCATCTGCGTGCCTGACAGCCTCGCCCATGTCTGAGGAGAAGCTGCTCCTAGGCAACAGGAGGCACAGGGCTCTTCAGCTCATCGCCTTGTCAAAGCCAGTGTCACTTGCCCCACTGTCTCTTGTTCTTTTGTGGTAATGACCTCAGTCATCCTTTGTTATTTGGCTTTTGAAGTAGTATTTGGGAAGAATCCTTCAGAGGGTTAGAGAATGTGGGAGGGATGGGGGAAATAAATGGATTCTGGGAAATAAGGCCCAAAGTGTTGCCAGCTACTCAACACCCAAAAGGAACACACTTGGCCCACCGACCACCGACCACCGTGAGGCAGCAGAGAGGAGGGCGGGCACACCCAGAGCAGGCTCCACAGGCAGGTCTGAACTCACATCTCCGTCTGTCTCAGGCAAGTGTTCACCTCTGTAAGCCTCGGTGTTCTCCTCTGGAAACTGGGACTAAGTAGACCCAACAGTGAGTGTAAACTCATTACTGGTGGAGTTAGATGGGAGCTTCAATGTCCTTCCTCATCTACCAGCCAACTAACCATCAGCATTCAGCCAAACAAACCAATATAATCTGAGTTCCCACCCTGTGCAAACTGAAGGAGGAGAGTCACAAGAAAAGTCTGCAAACACAGTCCGGGACGGGCCTGGGCATCAAGGTGTGGGCACACCGTGCTTTCACAGTTGCCATTGTGTTTCATCTTATCCCAACTTGTGGAGGCAGCATCCATCTCAGTCCTCACATAGGCACCTGGGTTCAGAGAGGTTTTGACACAGACCCAAGGGTGCACAGCCAACAATGACAACGCCAGGATCTGAACCCACATCGATTCTTCTGATTCTACCTTTGTACTTTTTCCCTGTCACCAGCAAGTAGGAGATAAGACAGACACACAAACAACTTCAATCCTCAGCAGCCACCACTCCGGGTATACCTCCTGCTTCCAGCCAAATCAGGGATACACGCTTGTACCCCTTGGATAGTCCTTCTGCCTTTCCCTGACAGTCCACCCCTGCCTTCTAGCAAACAAAAAACAAAGCTGGTAAGGTGAGGACACAGGGACCTAAGGGCTTGGGGACATGCAGCCAAGATGACAGCGATGAGGTCAGGAAACACTACTTAGAAGGTCTGGATTTCACAGATTGGTTTAAAATGGGGGAAGCAAACATGGGGTTAGCATTTTTAAATTTCACTAAGAGCATTAAAAACGCATCATCTTCTAGAAAAGAAAGTTTTAATAGTAAGAAGGAGATGACTACAGGATAAAGAATAGTCCTTCTCCTGTACACACAAAGATTTTTTTATTTTTATTTTTTTATTTTTTTACAGGGGCAGAGAGAGTCAGAGAGAGGGATAGATAGGGACAGACAGACAGGAATGGAGAGAGATGAGAAGCATTAATCATTAGTTTCTTGTTGCAACACTTTAGTTGTTCATTGATTGCTTTCTCATATGTGCCTTGACCGTGGGCCTTCAGCAGACCGAGTGACCCCTTGCTCAGTGACCTTAGGTCCGAGCTGGTGAGCTTTTTTTGCTCAACCCAGATGAGCTCATGCTCAAGCTGGCGACCTCGGGGTCTCGAACCTGGGTCTTCCGCATCCCAGTCCGACGCTCTATCCACTGCGCCACCGCCTGGTCAGGCCAAAGATTTATTTTAATTGCCCTTCTTTGTTCTCATTTTATTGAGGTCCAGTGAAAACTTCTGATGTGCTTTAGACCATGGGAAAGGAGAGAGAGGAGGGGAAGGAGGGAAAGGAGGGGAAGAAAGGAGGAGGGAAGGAGTAAAATGGTAGAGGGGAAGAAAGGAAGAAAGAGGGGGAGAAGGGGCAGTGAGGAGGAACAGGGGGAGTGAGGGGGAGTCAGGAGGAGAGAGGGAGAGAAAGAGGGATCAAGACATTTTATTTATATATAACATGATGTAATGAACAACACTGACTCATGTTGTGCACAGATTTGGATGAGATCCCAAACATTCTGATCAAGATAACAAAGTACACCAAAAAGTCATAGCTATCCCAGCAATCAGCTCTGCATAGCGGCTGCTAACCATAGTGGGTTTCGCAGCCTCCCACCTCCCCTTTCCCACTCAAGAGAACAGATCTGAAAGTAAGAGACTAAGATGACATGATCACAAGAATAAATTGGGAGTTAGCACTGGCTTATTTTTCAAACTGTCATTCACAATTGCTCATTACTGGTGACATCTCACAAGCAGGCATCACTGAGCAGTGTGTCGTGAGTCCTGACAGTCACCTGGGGCTGCAGGACTTCCTCTGTTCTGCTGTAAATGTCCCAGAGCACAAAGTCCAGTGTCTGCCACATGGCAGAAGACCAACAAAATACCCAAGTTGTAATTAAATTATATTTCATTTGTCCCTTGGAAAGGGAGAGGACATATCAAATTCATTCCACAATATTTACTGAGTACTAACCTTACACAAGGCAATAAGATGGGTGCTCCACATACAGGACCTCATGACTCCCCTTGATGATTCTGTCAGGCAGGCACTATTATCCCTACTTTTCTGATGACCATATACAGGCTGAGAAAAGGAAAGTGTCATTTCCCTTGGCTAATAAATGGAGAAGCTAGGATTCCATCAGGTATATATGACTTCAAGCTTATGCTTTCCCAACTTCTGCACTATATGTAAGAGTCCCTGCTTTCAAGGAGCTTCCTTTCTGACAGACCAACACACATTCACAAGGAACTAACTGGTTCATGACAGAAAGCGGTAAGTGCCACCAGACAGATGCAGAGATAGAGGAAGGAGAATTCTAGAGGGGACAGGGGTAGGTTTTGGGTCAGGTCTTAAAAGGTGAGTAGGAGACCCTGGCCGGTTGGCTCAGTGGTAGAGTGTCGGCCTGGCGTGCAGGAGTCCTGGGTTCGATTCCCAGCCAGGGCACACAGGAGAAGCGCCCATCTGCTTTTCCACCCCTCTCCCTCTCCTTCCTCTTTGTCTCTCTCTTCCCCTCCCACAGCCAAGGCTCCATTGGAGCAGAAGTTGGCCCGGGCGCTGAGGATGGCTCTATGGCCTCTGCCTCAGGCGCTAGAATGGCTATGGTTGCAGCAGAGCATCGCCCCCCTGGTGGGCGTGCCGGGTGGATCCCGGTGAGGCGCATGTGGGAGTCTGTCTGACTGCCTCCCCATTTCCAACTTCAGAAAAATACAAAAAAAAAAAAAAAAAAAAAAAGAAGAAAAGGTGAGTAGGAATCTTGACAGGTGGACAAGATGAGGAAGACAGGAACAAACACGGTGCTATCAAAGCAGAAAGCTCCAAGCGTTTTCTGTGAAGGTTCAACAGTCCAACATGGCTGAGGACAGAAGCTGGCAAAGGAGAAAGGAAAAAGAAGGCTAGGAGGAAAGCAGGGTTAGGTTGTGGAAGTGTGGAAGGGCCCTAAAACCCAGGTATAAGAAGTGTGGATATTTTCCGTGGGGCATGAGAAGCCCTTTGGAGATCTCTTAGGGGTTGGTTACATGGTTATATTTTTGGGCAATTATTCTTTCTTCTTTTTCCAAGTGAGAGGAGGGTGAGATAGAGAGACAGACTCCTATACGTGTTCTGACAGGGATCCACATGGCAACCCCATCTGCGGCCAATGCTCTGCCCATTTGGGGCCATGCTGGCAAATGAGCTATTTTTAGTGCCTGAGGCGGAGGCTCCACAGAGCTATTCTCAGTGCCTGGGCAGATGTGCTTGAACAAATCTCGAGCCATGGCTGCAGGAGGGGAAGAGAGAAAGAGGGAAGGAGGGGAGGAGAAGCAGATGGTTGCTTCTCCTCCGTGCCCTGGCCAGGAATTAAACCCAGGATATCCACATGCCAGGCCCATGTTCCATCACTGAGCTAACCGGCCAGAACCAATTATTCTTGTTAATTTAACTGAGTTAAGAGGAGAAGGGGGCCCTGGCCGGTTGGCTCAGTGGTAGAGCATCGGCCTGGTGTGCAGAAGTCCTGGGTTCGACTCCCGGCCAGGGCACACAGGAGAAGCGCCCATCTGCTTCTTCACCCCTCCCCCTCTCCTTTCTCTCTGTCTCTCTCTTCCCCTCCTGCAGCGAGGCTCCACTGGAGCAAAGATGGTCCGGGCGCTGGGGATGGCTCCTCGGCCTCTGCCCCAGGCGCTAGAGTGGCTCTGGTCGCAATAGAGCGACGCCCCAGAGGGGCAGAACATCGCCCCCTGGTGGGCAGAGCGTCGCCCCCTGGTGGGCGTGCCGGGTGGATCCCGGTCAGGCGCATGCGGGAGTCGTCTGTCTCTCCCCATTTCTGGCTTCAGAAAAATACAGAAAAGAAGAAAAAAAAAAAAAAAAAAAAAAAAAGAGGAGAAGGGACCGGAGGTAAGGACACCAATTAGGAAGCTACAGCAATGGCCCAGGTGATAGACATTAAAGATTTGAACTAGGGTGGTGGCTTCAGAAATGAAGGGATGTGAGATCCTTGCTAAAGCAAAACCAAAGCAACTTGACAACTGCCTGAGGGAGATGGGCATGGCAGAATGACGGATGATGGATGCCCTGGGAGGGTGGTGATGCCCCTAAGAGACACTGGGGAAGTCATATATACCAGATGGATAGGGAGAGAGCAGGCTAGTCTGACTTGAAAACTATTGAGTTTAAGTTGCTGGTGAGATGTGCAAATAGAGGTGTCTCATCAGGAGTAGGTAATCACTGAATCATGGATCATTAGGGGTGGAAGGGAAGCCATTGAGTCCAACCATCACCATCAGTATGGCAATTTCTACCCCCACCCCCATCCTAAAGTATCCCTAATCATGGAAACCCAGGAGAAAGATCAGAGCTGGAGAACTGGATTTGATGGTCAAGTGAAGAAATGACAGCTCATACTAAGGGAGTTGGTGGCACTTCTGGAGGAGAAAATGTGGGATGAGTCAAAGGAAGAAAAGTAACAAATACTGAATCTACATGGGACCGGACTCTACACTTCATATTATCCTCAGAATTCCCAAAGGAGATACTCTGTAGCATCCTGATTTTACAGGAGCCCAGAGAGATAGGGTAACTTGCTAGGGTCCTGCGATTGGGAATCCAAATCAGGTCTGTGAAGTTCCTTTCACTACATACTATTATTCCTCCAATGGGAAGCACATCCTCAGGGAAGCCTACAAGTGGGTCAAAGAATCACAGCCCGGAACGTCAGAGTCGAAGAGGTCTTGGAGATCATTCAGTCCAACTACTCGTTTATAGATGGGGAAACTGAGGCCCAAAGAGGGAAACGACTAGCCTGGAGTCCCAGCATGTCGCCTACTGTCCAAATCAAGAAGCAGTCTGGGCCAAGGCTCTGGCGACCACAGGCCCAGCCACCAGAAGGGGGAATTACTCCGCGAAAGGTTGGGGGATCAAGGTGCTGGGGGCGGGTTCGGGTCTCGGCGTATGAGGGAGTGCAAAGCTGCACGGGGCCTCGATTGAGGAGGAAGATAGTAGCGGCCTGCAGAATTGCGACGAGTCTGTAACCCCGAGCTCGCAAGTCTAAGTGAGATGGGGGTTGGGAGGACTTGGGGCTAGGGACCAGCAGGGAGGAGACTGAGATGGGGCCTCCGCTGTGGGCGAGGCCCCACCAGCCCCGCGGTGCTTCTTGGCTTCCCTTCGGGCCGACCCTCCCCACCCGGCTGCCCGCCGAGCCCCGGGGCCTCACCTGCTCCCGCGGGGGCTGGACCCGGGGCTGCAGCTAGCTCTCCCCCACCAGGGTTGTCAAGGAGCAAAACAAGAGTGTCTTAGCAACAGCAAGGAAGTCCAACCCCTCACCGGACGTTGACAAAAATATCACTTCTTATTGGTGAATAAAAGTGTCTTTCAATGTTAAAAGGCCCTAAAACGTAGAAGTTTGTACGGAAAGGGGCGTGGCTTAGAGGCTAGGGAGGCGGGACTTCACTTATAGTCGTCTTAAGTGGGCCTGAGAAGCCGGGAACACAGCGATTCTCATTTTAGAGAAACAAACTTTTAAGAACATTTATTGCCTTAGGAGTTTCTTTTAGTCATTTGAAATTACAAATGAAATTTTTTGGTGTGGTGACAATGAGATGCTACTTTATTAAGATCTCAAAAGCCTAATAACCAGCATTTATGTGGGGCTTTACAAAGATATCTCACCTGATTCTTACCACAATTCTTTTAGCTAAGGTGACCAGCCTTTTACAATGAAAAGGAGGACAAAAATAAATCGAAGAAAACAATATCGTAAATAAAAGAAACATTTTATTCATTGCAACAATAATACAATGTAATATGATAAACACATAATAAAAACATTTGTAATATTTAAATTGTAATTATGCTTACATGCCTATTAATTTTAATAATAATTGTAAGAAAAAAGTACTCATTTAGATACAAATACATCACATGACACGCATCAATCAAATATGGACATTTACCAATTAGTCTTCCAATATGAAAAAGGCTGACCTGTGGTGACGCAGTGGATAAAGTGTCGACCTGGAAATGCTGAGGTCGCCGGTTAAAAACCCTGGGCTTGCCTGGTCAAGGCACATATGGGAGTTGATGCTTCCAGCTCCTCCCCCCTTCTCTCTCTCTGTCTGTCTCTCCTCTCTGTCTCTCCTCTCTAAAATGAATAAATAAAAAAAATTAAATAAAAAAAAAAAAAGAAAAGAAAAAGGAAGACATTTAGGAGGACACTTTTTGAGGGAGGACAGAACTTACAAAAGAAGGACTATCCTCCCTAAAGGAGGACGATTGGTCACCTTATTTTAGCTAATAGAATTTGTGACCTCCACCTGAACCACGGTTTAGAGGCTAAATGACTTGTTAAAGGAAAGAATCAAGGCCCTGGCGAGGTTTCTGAGTTGGTTGTAGGGTCATCCCCATGCGCCAGGGGTGTGATTTAATTCCCCCAGGCACATATTTGAATCAGCCAGTGAATACAGGGATGAATGGAACAACAAGTCTACGTTTTTCTCTCTCTTCCCCCCCCCCTCCTAACTTCCTCTCTCTCTGAAATCAATTTTTTTAAAAAAGGAAAGAATCAAGAATGAACCCAGGAGTTATTTTCAATGGAGCACACTCTCATATAGATGCCTTGTCCTAGTCCATAGGAGACATTGTACCATCTAACTTAAAGGCACAGTTGTTCAGAGACTGCCCTTTTTCCCCTTTGGAGGGAAAATTAAACTGAAAGTATTAATACATCTATTCAAGGGACAAGAATCTATAGATTCAATTACTTGATTGGTGGATCAAAGGTTCATTGGGGTACTCCATAATAAACACTTACTTTCTCATGGTGGGTACTCAGGTGAAATTCCACATCACATTCACTGACACCTACTGGGAACTCAGCCCTGGCCAGGTTCTGGTGATTCAAGAGAAATAAGATGAGGACCTTGGCATAAGAAAAGGCACAATCCAATGAGGGGACAGCTATGTCAACAAAATAGATACAGAATAATTCATTCTACCTGTGCTCTGGTAGAGGTGTGGGCAAGGTGCTATTTCTCTCTAAGGAGGGAGTAACTAACTCTCAGAAGAGGTGGTGCTTGAGTTGGCTGAGTCTGCCCATGACCAGTAGGTTGATGAGGGTGGAGAGCACAGTTCACTGCAGGGGAGCTTCTTGGTTCCATGAGGTTTGGGTGGAGGATGAATGTGATACAAGTGGGAGGTGATGGTGATGAGAGTAGAGGTGAAGATGCAGGGTGAAATAGGGACTACAAAAGCCAGAAGGGTTTTGAACATCAGGTTTAGGTAGTTGGTTGATCTCTGAAGTGATGTGAGAGTTGGGAAAATAGCTGTTGGAGGGTTTCAAGGCCAGCAGTAACATGGTCAGGTTTGGGTTGTGGAAAAATCACTTGGGTGGTGAAGATAGTGGACTGGACTTGGAGAGGGTAGACAGAAGGCAGGCACAGTGGGTTTAGTTTTGAGACTTGGCAGTGTGAAGTATGCTGGACCATTGCTGATTCCCACCTTGCCTCCCTGGTACTTTCTGAGAGTCCAGAGATGTCTGACTCAGCCTCCATATTTCCCAAAATCTCTTTGCCAACTTTTTCCAGGAGATAGAAGGTGGCCTTTGAGGGGGATGAAGATCTTGCCTCCGCCTCTCACCCAAATTTCTCTAAAAGGGGTCTACATTTGCTGTCTTCTTTTTCTCACCTCCCATTCATTTTTCAGCCCACTGCAATCTGGCTTCCACTCCCACGACACCACCAAAATTCCCTCTTCCATGGTTACCAGTGACCTCCTGAAGAGCGGAAGCCTAGAGACTCATTTAGTCTTTATCTTCTTGGACCCATCCCCTCTGTTGGCATAGCCTGTCAACCACACCCATCTTCTTTAAATTCTGTACCCCAGACATAGTACCTTCAGAACTCTTTACAATGCAGATTCCAGGCTCCCACGGCATCACAATGGTAAGGGACAGCAATCTGTATTTTTCACAAGCACCCTGTGCATACTCATAGTTGGGAGTCACTGCTCTATCTTGACATTGGGGGTACCTCACTCTCCTGGATCTCTTCAACTCTCATCCTTACAGAATTTCTTGGGCTTTTCTTCTTCTGCTCTCTGTGCCCACTTTGGCCCTCTTTTCTTTTTTTGGATTGTGTCCCCCATGCATATCTTGTTGAGAATTGCCGCCACAAGTACTGTCTCTTGGGGATCTCATCCACTCCATGGTTCCACTGTCAATGTCCTAGATTCCTTTTTTCTTTTTTCAAAAGAGGCAACCATACCCAAATTTAATCCAGCTCTTTATAATCCAGAAAAAAATACATTAAAAACATGCACCTAAATTTAGGGATGGGAAAAGTATGAAATCAGAACCATGCCAATGTCCTAGATTCTGATAGCTCCTGTATTTCTCTCTCCAGGTTAGGCCTGTCACTGGAGCTCCAAAACTAAATATCCAGCTGCCCCTGGCCATCTCCACCAGCATGTCCCACAAACCCTTCAAACTCTGTACATCCCAAACACAATTGCTCACCTGCTCTCCCTGAGTTTCCCACCTTAGTCAATGTTACTTCCACCCAGCCAGCTGCCTCCATCAGAAACCAGGGACCCTCATCCTTCACGCTTTCCCCACCATTATCCACTTGCCTCCAGTCAATCACCAGCCTGCCAGTTCTGACTTGTATTTCTGACTCTGTCCTGATTATATCTTCTTATGATCATGTTCCTGGTACTCTGCATGTGCACAAAACCCCAATCCCGCCTGTGCTATTGCAGCAACTTTGTAAAGGGACTCCTTGACTGTGGTCTTGCCCATCTTCTCTACCACAGACAATGTGATCCTTCTAAAACCCAAAGTTCACCACTGCATTCCTCTTTTTAACAACTTCCCTTCTGCCACAGTTTCCCATCGCCCATCCGGTCACCTGACATTCAAGGCCCCATGGTGTGGGCTGTGGATGGCTTTGTCTCCTTGCTGCTTCTTTCCTTGCTCTTTGTGCCAACTCTCCTGGGTCTCCAAATACTCCACGCTGTTTTTTATCTCCTGCCTTGGCTCACACATCCTCTCTGCCCCTCTCTGCCCACATCCTCCCTCTGCCCTTCCCTGCTTTTGGCTCTACGAGCCTATGCACTTTTGAACGAAACTTGTACACACTGGGATTCCTTGCAACCAGAAGAGTCACTGTACTCTGTCTCATCTGGCACATGTTTCTGCCACTGCCCTTCTCCACCATTTTGTACTTGAGTTTAATTCTGTTTTCCCCTGTGAGCTCCTTCAGAGTAAGGACCTTGCGTATTCAAATCTACATCCTTGGGTTCCACACAGGATCTAGCAGAGAGTATGTGCTTGGTGAATGTTTCATGAATGAATGTATGAGTTAATGAATGAGGTGGGTAGGGTCCTACCCTATTTCTTCAGACTCAGCTCTTGACAGTCCCCAAGACTTAGCCTGCATTTCAGCTACACCCTTTCCTGTGCTGCTCCTGCTGTTCAAAATTGCTGATGGAGGATACTCTAGGATCAATTAGCAATTGGATCAACTACAAGACTGAAAAGACAGTGACTTAAAACAACCTTAATTTATTATTCTACATTTCCAAAGTCAGAAGTCTGAAATGGGTGTCTCTGTACTAAAATCAAGGTGTTCCCAGGGCTCCGTTCCTTCTTGAGGCTCTAGGGGAAACGATTTCCTTCCCTCTTCCAGCATCCAGAGACTTCCTGCATCCCCCTGACTCTGACGCTCCCACCTCTTTCTTCCACATGTAAGGACAGAGATTACTCTGGGTCCATCCAGATAATTCAGATGAATCACCTTATCTCATGTTCATCTGATAAGCAATCTTCTTTTCATATTTAATTTTTTAATTTTTCAATTACAGTTGCCATTCAATACTATATTTGTTTCAGGTGTACAGCATAAGGATTAGACATTTATATCACTTATGAAGTGATCCCCTGATATTACCAGTACCCACCTTGTACTATATATAGTTTTTACATTATTACTATATTACCTATGTCATACTTTTCATCCCTGTGACTATTTTGTGACTGCCAATTTGTACTCCTCAGTCCCTTCTGTAACCTTATTTCCCTTTGCCATGTGACGTAACATTCACAGGTTCTGGGAATCAGGATGTAGACATCCTTGGGGGACCATTATTCTACCTACCACAGTCAGTTTGAGTAAATTTTTTCCCATGTACTTGAAAAGAATGTCTATTTTGTAGTTGCTGTATTAGGTCAAATTTGTGAATCGTTTTGTTCAAATTTTCTATATTCATACTGAATTTAGAGATGTGTTAAAATACCCCGCTATCATTGTGGATTTGTCAATTTTTCCTTTTGGTTCTATCAGTTTTTACTTTATATATGATGAAACTGTGTTAATATATGTACACAAATTTATAATTGTTATATCTTTCTAAAACATTGACTCTTTAGCATCATGAAATGTCCCTTTTATTTCTGACTATGCTTTTTTTAAAAATTATTTTTATTTATTCATTTTTTAGAGAAGAGAGAGAGAGAGAAGGGGGGGAGGAGCAGGAAGCATCAACTCCCATATGTGCCTTGACCAGGCAAGCCCAGGGTTTTGAACCGGCGACCTCAGCATTCCAGGTCAATGCTTTATCCATTGCGCCACCACAGGTCAGGCTGACTATGCTTTTTGCCTTAAAGTCTATGTATAGATACACCAACTGTTTTTGAAGTAGTGTTTGCATAGTACATATTTTTCTTTTTCTTTTTTAAACTTGTTTTGAATTTATTGGGGTGACATTAGTTAATAAAATTATATAGGTTTCAGATGTACAATTCTACATCAGCTGTATATTGTGTTTTCATCACCCCAAATCGAGTCTCCTCCCATCACCATTCACCTCCCTTTTACTTTCTTCTCCCCCCACCCCCCTTTCCCTCTGGTAATCTCCACACTGTTGTCTGTGTCTATGAGGTTTTTTGTCTGTTTGCTTTGCTAATCCCTTCACCATTTTAACCAGCTCTGCAACCTCCCTCCCCTCTGATAGCTGTCAGTCTGTTCTTCAGGAGTCTGTTTCTTTTTTGCTCTTTCAGCCATTTCTTTTTATTTACAGTTTGTATTCAATGCCAATCAATTCCATAAATATGAAGTTACTATGAATCAAATCATAAATACACAAACACGATATACAACCAAAAATAGAGGTACAGCATTCAGGTATGAGGCAAAAGGGAATCTTCAATCACACACACAGCAGCTTGAGACCTGCTGAGTATGGTGCTCCTGGATAGGTTTCTAAAGATCAAAAACATGACTTAGGTTATCAAGACTACCCTGGCTCTATTAGATACTGGAATGTGTAAGCATCTGTGTGTGACCTGTGAACAAAAGACTTTAGGGAGGGTCTATTTTTTTTTCTTATCTATTGATTTTTTAGATAGAGGAGATAGAGACAGAGACAGAGGGGAAGAAGCAGGAAGCATCAACTCGTAGTAGTTCTCAGGGTTTTGAACTGGCGACCTCAGCATTCCAGGTCATAGCTTTATCCACTACGCGGCCACAGGTCAGGCATAAGGCAGGTGTATTTTTAAAAGGTCCTGTGCATCAAAGCAGCTGTGGAAAGATTTACTTTCCAGAATCAAGCCCACATTAGGCTTTGAATCAGGTTCTAACTACCTAAAAATATTGACCAATAACAGAAAGTGTTCCAAATGTGGCTATTCTGATTCATAGTTTTTTTAAAAAGGCATGTACAGAAACAATGTAAAAGTTTTTTTTTCTGAATTTAATGTAAGCTTCCAGTCTTCATCTCTCAAATATCTAATTTACAGTGTTTGGCTTCTTCATGTATTTGTTTTTTTAATTTTAAGATTTGTCAATTTTACCTTTAAGACTGATCATTTCTTAAATTGTAAAAAATATTCAACATACGCAGGCATAAAAAGCATTTTGAAATTAGTTGAGGTTCAGTGTACTACTCTTTGGAATTAGTTTAGCTAAGTGAATCAGCGCTCTTGTTGAGTAGGAATAGGTGATCAGTGTATAAGCAAAATTCACTTGTTATGCTAGGATTTGGGTTAAATTCCAATCCACCATTGCCTTGGCACATATCAATTACTACATAAAAAGTCAAATGCTATGTCAAATACTAAGTCTCAGAGGAAAGAGTTTAGTTTCCAAGAGAAGAGTGATAGCTTAACAACGTAAATCTTTAAAAAAAAAAAACCATACAAATTTGGAGATTTATTTTATTTATTAAAGATTTTATTCATTCATTTTAGAGAAGGGGGGAGAGAGGGAGGGGAGGAGCAGGAAGCATCAACTCCCATATGTGCCCTGACTGGGCAAGCCCAGGGTTTCGAACCAGCGACCTCAGCATTCCAGGTCAACGCTCTATCCACTGCGCCACCACAGGCCAGGCTCTTTTATTTTTTAACAACGTAAATCTTTATCTAGAGTTGCACTGGCCTTAAATCAGTACTGTGAAACACTACATTGAGGGTTTATGGGAACACCTGGAAATTCCTTCTAATGTACATATAAATAGAACAGTAGTTTTTTTTTCTTCTTTTTAAATTATTTATTGGTTTTAGAGAAAGAGGAATGGGGGAGAGAGAGACAGAATCATTGGTCTGTTTCTGTGTGTGCCCTACTAGGGATCCAACGAGCAGCCTTCGCAAATCAGGATGACACTCCAACCAACCGAGCTATCTGGCCAGGGCTAGAACTGTAGCCTTTTGCATTACCTGTTTTATGACCTTAGAACTTTAATGAACCAAATGAAAACTGATTCTATTCCAAAGCCCATCCCTTATCTCTAGATAAGATAAAACCTATTCATTTTCAAGGTAGAGTTTTATGTGTCCATACTTCATAAGCCACATACATGTAAGGAAATTATCTCTGAACTAATTTTGGATGTGTCTCTTCATCTTATACATGATGAAGTCTAGCAGATTTAATATTGGCTTTCATCACCTAGTCAAATTCTGCACATGCTCTTCAAACCAATCAAATTTGAGATTCTCGGCCCTGGCTGGTTGGCTCAGCGGTAGAGCGTCGTCCTGGCGTGCGGGGGACCCGGGTTCGATTCCCGGCCAGGGCACATAGGAGAAGCGCCCATGTGCTTCTCCACCCCCCCCCCCTTCCTCTCTGTCTCTCTCTTCCCCTCCCGCAGCCAAAGCTCCATTGGAGCAAAGATGGCCCAGGCCCTGGGGACGGCTCCTTGGCCTCTGCCCCAGGCGCTAGAGTGGCTCTGGTCGCGGCAGAGCGACGCCCCAGAGGGGCAGAGCATCGCCCCCTGGTGGGCAGAGCATCGCCCCTGGTGGGTGTGCCGGGTGGATCCTGGTCGGGCGCATGCGGGAGTCTGTCTGACTGTCTCTCCCATTTCCAGTTTCAGAAAAATACAAAAAAAAAAAAAAATAAAAAAAAAATTAAGAGATTCTCAACATTTTCAGTGTCAACAAAATTAGGTGTGGAATTAGCAGATTCAATAAAGACCTGTTTTACTATCACACTGGATGTCCAGATGCCATTTGGATTAGGTTTAGAAAATGGGAAAGTATAGACATTTCTTGGCCCAAGTCTTTTGATAGTAGAGATGTAGAAGAGAGAGCAACAGACCTGTGGTGGCGCAGTGGATAAAGCGTCGACCTGGAAACACTGAGGTCGCCGGTTCGAAACCCTGGACCTGCCTGGTCAAGGCACATATGGGAGTTGATGCTTCCTGCTCCTCCCCCCTTCTCTCTCTCTCTCTCTCTCCCTCTCTCTATCCCTGGTCTCTCTCCTCTCTAAAATGAATAAAGAGAGAGCAACATCGTGAAGAGACTGGCTACTGACTGCAGAACACCACCACTTGCCTTGGCTGTGGCATTCGCTGGACTTGGGGCAGTCAGGGTGTTGTGGGAGGGGTTACTTGAAAGGCTTTACAGCAGTTGTTTGATTTGAATAAATCTGTATGGGTAGGAGCAGTGCCATAAGCAGCAGCCCCGAACCAAGCCTGGCTACCATGGCTTTGCCCATGTCCACTCCTTTGGTGCACTGCAGTCTCAATGGATGCCAGATGCGTAAAGAACCTCTGGCTCCAGGCAGACACAGGCAAAGTTGAGTCTGTTTCTATTTTGTTTGTTAGTTTATTTTGTTCATTAAATTCCACATATGAGTGAAATCATATGGTACTAGTCTTTCTTTTTTTTTTATAAATAAAATTTTATTTTAATGGGGTGACATCATGGTACTAGTCTTTCTCTGTCTTATTTCACTTAGCATAATTCTCTCTAGGTCCATCTATGTTATTGCAAAGGGTAAATTTTCCTTCTTTTTTATGGCTGAGTAGTATTCCATTGCATCAATCTAGCACAGTTTTTTTATCCACTCAACTACTGATTAGCACTTGGGCTGCTTCCAAATCTTGGCTATTGTAAGTAATGCTGCAAAGTACATAGGGTACATATATTCTCTTGAATCAGTGTTTCAGATTTCTCCAGATAAATTCCCAGAAGTGGAATTGCTGGGTCCTAAGGCAGTTCCATTTTTAACTTTTTTTTTCTTTTTTGTAAAGCTGGAAACGGGGAGAGACAGTCAGACAGACTCCCGCATGCGCCCGACCGGGATCCACCCGACACGCCCACCAGGGGGCGATGCTCTGCCCCTCCAGGGCGTCGCTCTGCTGAGACCAGAGCCACTCCAGCGCCTGGGGCAGAGGCCAAGGAGCCATCCCCAGCGCCCGGGCCATCTTTGCTCCAATGGAGCCTTGGCTGCGGGAGGGGAAGAGAGAGACAGAGAGGAAGGAGGGGCGGGTGGAGAAGCAAATGGGCGCTTCTCCTATGTGCCCTGGCCGGGAGTCGAACCCGGGTCCCCCGCACGCCAGGCCGACGCTCTACCGCTGAGCCAACCAGCCAGGGCCCATTTTTAACTTTTTGAGGTAACTCCTCCATACTGCTTTCCACAGTGGCTGCACCTATCTGCATTCCCACCAACAGTACATGAGGGTTGCCTTTTCTCCACATCCTCACCAGCACTTGTTTGTTGGTTTATTGATGTTAGCCATTCTGACAGATGTGAGGTGATATCTTATTGCAGTTTTAATTTGCATTTCTCTGACAATTAGTGACATTGAGCATCCTTTCATATGTCTATTGGTCATCTGTATGTCCTCTTTAGAGAAGTATCTTATTCAGGTCCTTTGCCCATTTTTAATTGGATCGTTTGTATTTTTAGTGTTGAGTTTTATAAGTTCTTTATCAATTTTGGATATTAACCCCTAATCAGATGTATCACTGATGAATATGTTCTCCCATTCAGTGAGTTGTCTTCATTTTGTTGATGGTTTCCTTTGCTGTGCAAAAACTTTTCAGTTTGATGTAGTCCCATTTGTTTATTTTTTTATTTTGTTTCCCTTGCCCAAAGAGATACAGTATATCATAAAAAAATATTGCTATGAGAAATGTCTGAGATTTTACTACCTATAGGATTTTTTATAGTTTCACATCTAACATTTAATCTTTAATCTATTTTGAGTTTATTTTTGTGTATGGTGTAAGCAGGTGGTCTAGTTTCATTTTTTTGCATGCATCTAATTTTACCAACCCCATTTACTGAATAAACTATCTTTACCTTATAGTATGTTTTTGCCTCCTTTGTCAAATATTAATTGACCATAAAGGCATAGGTTTACTTCTGGGCTCTTTATTCTTGTTCCATTGATCTATATGTAAGTTTTTATGCTAGTATCTGCATAATATATATTTTTCTATCCTTTTAATTTCACCTTTTAATATGATTATTTTAAAATCCAGTTGACAGCATTAATATTTTAATTGGAATATTTATCTTTTCATATTTAATGTAATTATCCATTTACATTAAATTTAGATTTAAATCAATAAACTTTTTTTATTTATCTCACCCTTCTTGTATTTTTTTCTTTCTCTTTTTTGACCTTCTTTTGAATTACTTTTTATTATTCTATTTTTTCCCCTGAAGTAGATTGTTAGTCACATATTCTTTTATAATTCTTTCAGTGATTACCTTAGAAAAATATAATATTGATTCTAGACTTATTAAAGTCTAATGTAATATTAATAGTTTTACTACTACCGGGAACTTGCAGGGACATTAGATCATTTTAACTGCATTTACCTCTTTCGACCTTTTATTCTGTAGTTGTCATGGATTTTAAATCTCACAAGACATAATTATTATTAGTTTTTCAATCAGTATTCACTTATATTTATCCACATAGTTGCACTTCCTGTTGTTCTTCATTGGACTTTTTATACTTTCTATCTGGACCATTTTCTCTCTCCCTAAAGAATTTCTTTCAGTTGGTCCGTCAGAGAAGCTCCGTTGGTAACAGAAACCATGGGTGATGAATATTCTGGTTATACCTTGTATGAAACATCTTTTTTTTAAAAATAATTTTATTTTTTTAATGGGGTGACATCAATAAATCAGGATACATATATTCAAAGATAACAAGTCCAGGTTATCTTGTCGTTCAATTATGTTGCATACCCATCACCCAAAGTCAGATTGTCCTCTGTCACCTTCTATCTAGTTTTCTTTGTGCCCCTCCCCCTCCCCCTTTCCCTCTCCCTCTCCCCCCTCCCCCCATAACCACCACACTCTTATCAATGTCTCTTAGTTTCACTTTTATGTCCCACCTACGTATGGAATAATGCAGTTCCTGGTTTTTTCTGATTTCCTTATTTCACTTCGTATAATGTTATCAAGATCCCACCATTTTGCTGTAAATGATCCGATGTCATCATTTCTTATGGCTGAGTAGTATTCCATAGTGTATATGTGCCACATCTTCTTTATCCAGTCATCTATTGACAGGCTTTTTGGTTGTTTCCATGTCCTGGCCACTGTGAACAATGCTGCAATGAACATGGGGCTGCATGTGTCTTTACGTATCAATGTTTCTGAGTTTTGGGGGTATATACCCAGTAGAGGGATTGCTGGGTCATAAGGTAGTTCTATTTTCAGTTTTTTGAGGAACCACCATACTTTCTTCCATAATGGTTGTACTACTTTACATTCCCACCAATAGTGTATGAGGGTTCCTTTTTCTCCACAGCCTCTCCAACATTTGCTATTACCTGTCTTGTTAATAATAGCTAATCTAACAGGTGTGAGGTGGTATCTCATTGCAGTGAAACATCTTTATTTCATCTTCATTTTTGAAGAGTTTTCAATGAATATAGATGCTAGAGTGGCAGTTGTTTCCTTTCAGACTTGGAAGATGTTATTTTATTGTCTTCCTTCTTCTATTCTCCTACTGAGAAGTCAGCTGTTGGTCTTCTCATTGCTCCTTGGAAAGCAATGCATCCTTTCTCCTTGAGACCTTCTGAGATTTTTTTTTTTTTGTCTTTGGTTTATGGTTCTTTCACTATTAAAGTCCTAATTGTGAGATTTTCATGGTTTTTTTATGTTGTTGTTGCATTTTTCATGTTTAGAGTTCCTTGGGAGTCTTCCATCTGTGACTTAGTGTGTTTATTTATGTGATAATTTTTTCGAGTTTAAAGTTCTGTTGAAATTCTATTTGAGGCAGGGCTCTCAATTACGTAGCTGCAATGGCCTCTCTGAAAATCCATTTTTGTTGTAACATGATTGTTCTAGGTAGTGTAGAGAGAATGGATTTTCAGAGAGGCCATTGCAGTTGCATAATTCATAGACAATGGTGGCTTAGAACAGAGTGGTAGTTGTAGAGCGTCGGCCTAGCGTGCGGAGGACCCGGGTTCGATTCCCGGCCAGGGCACACAGGAGAAGCGCCCATTTGCTTCTCCACCCCTCCGCCGCGCTTGCCTCTCTGTCTCTCTCTTCCCCTCCCGCAGCCAAGGCTCCAGTGGAGCAAAGATGGCCCAGGCGCTGGGGATGGCTCTGTGGCCTCTGCCTCAGGCGCTAGAGTGGCTCTGGTCGCAACATGGCGACGCCCAGGATGGGCAGAGCATCGCCCCCTGGTGGGCGTGCCGGGTGGATCCCGGTCGGGCGCATGCGGGAGTCTGTCTGACTGTCTCTCCCTGTTTCCAGCTTCAGAAAAATGAAAAAAAAAAAGAACAGAGTGGTAGCAGAAGTGGATAAGGGTGAACAGGTTGGAGATACGGGTTTGTGAGGGAGGCAGGAGGTGGTGGATTGAACAGGATGAGCAAGAGAAAGCGAGAAGTCCATGATAACACTTGCATGTCTGATTTGAGCAACTGGAAGATGGTGAGCATATTTATTAAGTGGAAGACTGGAGTAGAAGCAGAGGGGCATCGAGAGTTTGGAATATATTAATTTTGAGATTCCCATTAGGCAACCTGGCTATAGAAATGTGGAGTTCAGGGAAAGGTCTAGGAGGAATCATTGGTTTGAAAGTCATTAGATGACTTAAAGCCATGGGCCTGGAGAGATTTCCTAGGAAGAGGATCTAAATAGAGAGAATGAAGGGATCCAGGACTGTACCCCTAGGAACAGCAGAATTTGGAGGCCAGGGACATGATGAGGAACCAGAAGGAGGCTGAGAAACAGCAGCCAGAGACGGAAAGCAGTGGTTCTCACAGTGCAGCAGCCACTGCATCACCTGGTGCTGGTTAGAAATGCAGACGTCAGGCCCCAGCCCAGACCTCCTGCCTCAGAAACTCTAGGGCCAGAGTCCAGAAATCAGTGTTTTAATGAGGTAATTATGGGGCAGACTAAAGTTTGAGCACCATCAAGGTAGATGGAAAACCAGGCAAAGGTGTGTTTCCAAAGATAAAATCATTCAAGCAGGGAGGAGCAGTTAACTCTGTTTCAAATGCACCTGAGTGCTCAGCCCAGATGAGGACAGAGACCTGGCAGTGAGGTTTTGTAACATGAAGGTCATTGTTGGACTTGACAAGGATGATCTTGGTGGAGTGGTGGGGACAGCAGTGAAGTTGAAACTGGCCGAGGAGTGAATGGGAGGAGGGGGGAAGTGGTTGCAAAGACCACAGACTCCATGTGTAGTGAAGGTTAACTTAGTGGGCTTAGAATGAGCTAACATTCTGAAGAAGGGACTGGGCCTTGACCAGAGCTTGGTAGATAAGCCCTGGAATATAAGCACGATCCTTTGGAATATCGTGCCTGATAACAGTGTCTTTGTATACCTTAGGCCATATCAGAGAGTTTATGCTAACTCTCTGATCAGGTGCTATATGATGATTTATTTGTTTAAGACCCTGGGTCATGCTATATTTGTTTGGCCTCTGATGGAGACTAAGCAGTTAATGTCACTCAAACGGGTATTCCATGCCTGTGCGATTGACTCCCAGTACAAACCCTGGACACATAGGCTCAGGAGAGCTTCCCTGGTTGACCATTTTCTGTACGTCACACATAGTTGCCGGGAGAAGGAAGGAAGCATTGTCTGTTGAGCTGCACCAGGAGGAACAGCAGGAAGCTCGCCTGGTCTCTCCTGGACTCTGCCCTGTCCGCCTTCTCCCTCTCTGCTTTCCATCTGTGTCCTCCCAATGTATCGCAGCCATGAGTACGACGGCTTTCCTGAGTTCTCCGGGTCCTCCTAGTGGATCAGCAAACCTGAGGGTGGTCTTGGGGACCATGACACACCTGCTTTTTCAAGAAGTCTTGCTCTGAAAGGAGCAGAGAAGTGGGTGCTAGCTGGGGAAGGGCGCTGGCTCGGGTAGGGGATTTTGCATGAGAGAATACTAGGGCAAATCTGCATGCCCAGTGGAATGGTAAAGGAGATGAGAAGTTGGTAATTCAGGAGAAATGATCTTGAGAAGGTGAGGGGGGTGGGGCCTCCAACAGGAGCAGGGACAGGAGGGGCCCAGTTCACAAGTGCCTCTGACCGGAGCAGGGGCAGTACAGCAAGTGGCAGAAGAAAGCCAGAGAATGTGGGGATTGGGCAGTGTTGCAGACCGGCCGTGAGACATGAGTCAGCACACATCAGAGCCCTGTGCTTTTTGGCATCAGCGTCTGGCTGTGCAGGTGTGGCAGGAAGCAGGTGGACAGCGTGATTTAACTGGGGTTGGACCTCGCCAGACGAGGACAGAGGGAGAGACGGTAAACCAGACCAAGAGAAGCTGGTTTAAAACAACTCTGGATTCATTTGGAAATAGAATGAAGAAAGCACACGACTTTTCAGATAGCTCAATAGACTTCAAATATGGTTTTCCTGTTTGAAGTCTGCTTCCAGTGATACCCCTGGTCCTCATGGGGTGAGTTCACTCTTGCTGGAAGTTGGGAAGTTTTGGAAAAGTCTGGGAAGGCTCTTCTTGCTGGTGTGACCCTTTGACCCTTGATTGGCCCCCTGGCAATTCACAGGGGCCTGCTGAGGACAAGATCCAGTGATACTGTTGTGGAGCAGGAGGGTGGAGGCTATGTCCCTAAAATGGTGTGGACAGGGAAGCCTGAGGACTAGACCAAGATCATCCAGGGATGGGTGGGTGTTAGAGGTGGGAGGTGGGGGACTGTCAGGGAGTTTAGAAGCTAAAGGAGTCAAAGGTGTCCAGGTAGATCATGGGGAGGGGAGGAGTTGAAATACACCAGGGCCAGCTCCTTTCCCCTCCCCCATCTTCCCAGAACCTAAGGGAGGTAGGGGTGAAGGTTGGGGGTGGAGAGGTGGGAATCCAGGCAAGTGACTCAGACAGACTGGGTCTCAGGGAACAAATCAGGGACCTGGTTCCCAGAACTGGAGCACAAGGTGAGGATGGGGTGTTAGGAATGAGGCCAAAGCCCAGTTATCAGAACTGGGACACTTTCCACGTGGGACTTGTGTTCTCTACATCCTTGCTGCATAAATCCTGGGAAACAGGATCTGCCCCTGGGGCTTGGCAGCACCTGTCAGGTTGGGGGGACAGGTGGGGTTTAGTGAGACTTTGGGTCACCAAGGTGTCTTTGCCTACTGCCCTGCCCCCAGGGGGAGCCCCAGCTTTACAAGAAGAGCCTCTGAATAAACATCATGTTTATTTTGAACATTCAAATGTACAAAAACAAAGAAGTAACAAAATCCATGACATATCACACACATACACACACACACACACATTGTATCTCATATCACTTTATGTACAAAATCAGGCCAGGAGGATGAGGGGGTGTCAACAGTAGGTACACTAATTTCACAGTGTCCAACAGCTTTACATGCTCACTCACTGCTCAGCCTGGGCCCACATGACCCTCTTCTCCACCCAGCAGGATCAGAGGTCAGGGTTCATGGGGAGGTGGACCTTGGGGTGGCAGGCAGCTGAGACAAAGGGGGTAAAGAAATGATCCCATCTCTGGGAGGGGGCGCATCCCCCAGTTTGTTCAGGGCAAGGTGCAGGGAAACAGGAAAGGGGGAACCAGTTGTAGGGAGAGAGGGGCCATGCATCGTGGAGAGAGCACTTCACGCAGAGTCAGAAAGCTGGTTCAGGTCTCCCAGTGTCCAGGCTGGGTGGCCACTGAGGACCACTCACCGTCTGTGGGCCCCAGTGTCCTCACCTGTAAAATGAGGGCTTTGACCCCCTGCAAGAGCCCTTCTGTCCAAATCTGTGGACCGAGGTCATGCACAATTGTGGCAAAGTGAACTGTCCCCTTGGGAGGCTGGCTGGGGGTACAACACGCCACATGGCAGGGGATCTGGCAGATAGAGCTGTGAAGCACCTGGAGCAGGGCTGGCCCCCAGCAGGAGCAAGAAATGTTTCCTCCCCTCCCCTGTTAGGGCTCTTGGGAGACAGTCCACCTTTCAGCCCTCCTGGGATCTCCAGCCAGTGGAGGAGGGGGCACACTGAAGAGGAACGTGCTCCCTAAAAGGACTGAGACCCCTCCCACAGCCTCAGCCAAGGGGACCCTGGCCCTGGGCCGGCCCATGCTGTGCCTCTGTTCTTCCACCTCAAACTCTGTGGTGTGAGGAAGAGGGTCACACCTTTGGGCCAAAACCTAGCAGGAGAAATGATGCCCAAATTCCACTCCACAGGATGTGGGAGTGACTGCCCCCTTGGTCTGAGGGGCGGGCCCTTGATGTAACCTGCCTTGGTTTGAACTTGCTGACACTAGGCAGGTTACTTAACCTTTCTGTGCCCTAGTTCCCTCTGTGTATGATGGGGATAAGAGGAGTCCTAACATTATGAGGATAAATGAGATGGTGCCTGCAAGGTGCTCAGCTCAGTGCCTGACACTTAAAAAGATGTAACACACTTGGGTTCAGCATTGCTATCAGACAGGAGCAGATTAGCGATGCAACTGAGCCACCTTTCTGGATGCTCTTGCCTGCATTCCTGGCTGTGCCCAGCAGCAGCTGAAGTGGATCAAAGCTGGAGTCCAAACAGCAAGCCCTGGCCAGTGTATGAAGGCGTGGGGACTCTTGGGCTTTCATTTTTCAGGACTAGAAATGGGGATCCAAGCTACTCATCAATGGCCCGGAATCAGAGCTTGAACCCCAACACCTCAGATTTGTTCCCGTTCCTCCTGGCTGGCTGGCCAGGGTGCACTGGGTATCTCATCATCACCATGACAAAGCATAAAAGACTTGGGATTGTCTCTGGGTGGGCTCAAGTGATCAAACAAGTCTGTCACCTCTTATCTTGAGACCCTTTCTTCCCCCCAATGCCTCCACAAAAGCTGCTTCCTTTAAAACAAAAATAGAAACCCATTAAGGGCTGGTGTCCAGTGTCCCTGAAATCTAAGTTCCAAATTCTGCCATCACCCCAGCAACAGTGTATGTCACTATGAGATACTTGACCCAGCACTTGGGCTGACGTCATTGGCTGTTACCGGGGCAACCTGGAGCCCAGCAGGTTCTGGCTGAAACATGCCATCGCACCTTCTCCTAGGCTCTTCTAGGGGGAGTTGGGCCAGAGGTGCTGAACGGTCTATTTGTGCTCTGGAAATGGGAAGAAGGATCTGGGGGCTGGAGACAACAGTCTCAGAGAAGTCTCCACAGCCCGCAGCTCTCACACCAGGCCTCAGGCTAAGTGGCTGTGGATGGTGGAGACAAGGAACGAAAAGTGGGACGAAAGGCACCAGTGCCCACTTGAGTCAGGTTGCTGGCAGCTGCCCAGACCTGGTAGGTGGTTGGCAGGGAAGGGACACTTGCATTTTCTCTCCATTCCTGCCAGAGTGGCCAGGATTGCGCCTCCCAGGAGGTAGGGGTGCCAAGATTGTTTCATAAAGGAAGATGTTCCAGTGGTCATGCAGGAAAGCATCCTGACTTCTCAAATGCCCATCTTCTAGATGAAGGCTGGACTCAAAAACCTTCATGGGCAGGCAGTATGGTGGGGGGGGCAGAGCACTGAAGAGGGAGGCAGAGTCCTGGGTTCTAGTCCTGGCTCTGTCCCACTGTGCTGGACGAGCCTGTGCAAGTCATTTGCCCTCTCTGAGCTCTTCCCTATCTACAAAAGTGAGGGATCAGACTGGGTGGCTCCCAGCTCTGACATTCTTCCATTCTCTTGGGGGAGCTGGTGAGGACTCAAGGGTGGGGACCAGGAAGCCACTGGCCCTGTGAGACACTCAGACAGGCACGAGTGCCAACCTGGGGGATCTGGAAAAACTGATTTTTTTTCCTAGGGGAGAGCGCGAACACAGTCCCCCACTACCACAAATTATGCAGTCAAATTTCCCACATTTGGTGAAATCTCAGGGGTCAGCACATCCGGAGTGCAACGGATAAGCCTCGCCCTGGGAAAACCACCTTCGTGATCATGGTATCTCCCCTGCCAGGTAAGTATGGAAAAACTGATTTTTAAAATCTGCACATGAGGTTGGTCTGCCTTGCCCCTCGCCCTTGCCTGTGATCTCGGGAGCCAGATGCTGGCCTTGACCCATGCATGCCTAGTCAGATCCCATGTTCTGCCCAGTCCCAGGACCTGCCCCAGTTATGTCCCTCAGCCACCAGGAAAGTTCTCAGGCTTACCCCCCCTCCACACTATTTATCTGAAATCATAGACCATCTCACATTTGCTCACAAATGGGGAAGGCTAGCACAGACAGGGCAGGGACTGATAGAAGGCCACACAGCAGAGCTGACTCGGAACCAGGGGCTCCTCCTGCTCACCCAGTGCTCTGCATACCACTTCACGCTTCTCCCTGCTCACTCAGCTTCTTCTGTGCTTTCTCAGAGGTGCAGGGCCATGTGAAGGGGTAGGGGATGTAGCTTTGTCAAAGCCCGGATCCCCTGGGGCACAGTGCCTCTGCCTCATGCTGCTTCTAGCACAGGCTTAAGTGGCCCAGGCCATGTCCTGGCCACAGACAGGGAGAAGTTACCATGCTAGCAGTGGACACAGCTGTGTTTGGGCACAGGGGTGACTATGGCCTTTTGGCCTCCTAGAGTCTTGGTCCCTAACCCTCCAGGCCAGAGCTGGGAAGAAAATGTCCTGGAAATTAAGGTGGGGTTGAGATAGGCATGGAACCAATATTCAATCCACTTCACACAAAGAAATGAGGAAAGAGGAAGAAGAAAAAGGATGTAGGTATGGGTGGGGTGGGGGTATGGGGCACAGGGTACATCAAAATCCCGCTGCTCTTGACTGTCAGCTGGTAGAAGGATGGAAGAGGGGTGAGTGTGAGTCTCCTATGTCTCTGCCATCCCCTTCTCAGCTGGGAAGACTGTTCTACAGCCTGTTGTGGCCCTGAAGGAGAAGGGGCCAGGCCTGTTGCATGGGGAACAGGTGGGTAGATGGCCTCTCTTGCCACTGAGATAGTGGGTCCTTCCTCCATACACAATCCCATTGGGATGCTGTTGATGTCAGTGGAATCAGATGCGATTGACAGGATAAGGTGTGGTGGGAATAAGAGAGGGCTGTGGCACAATGCCAGGAGGGTGGGCAGAACCATGGGCACTGCTACCAACCCTTGCCAGGTCCTGGACTCACCCCAGGCTTGACCTATTCACTTGAGCTGCTTGTCCCCATTCAAGCGGGATCAGGGGACAGCCATCACAGGGCAGTGCATTCTGGAGGTGTGAATATAGGAGGGGAAATGAGAGGCATGATTAGGAGTGGAGCAGGAGGGGAGGCCAGTGTGTGGGTAGGTTAAGGGAAGAAATGTGACCTCCCTCTTGTAAGGTCCCCAAATTGGCAGGCACGGGAGGGGCTCTGGACAAGGTGGCTTCTCATTCTCATGCCTTAGCCCTCCCCTTGCAGACATCGAAGGTGGCTTTCGTTGCACCCCCAAAGGTCTCCACCAGCTTGTCTTCCCAAGGGAGGACGTTGCCCAACAGCAACCCAGTACAGTTGGCAATGCCCAGGACCTGGGCAGGTGTCAGGGCGTGGTCCCACAGGTTAAACTGAGCAATGTCACCAACGAAGGCCTGGGTGGCATCAAACCGGCCTCCCAGGGTATCCTGGGCCAAGAGAACAGAGAGAAAGGAGAGAGACATGGAGTGAGGGAGCAGAAAAGATAAGCAGGTTCAGAAAGGCAGGCCCTGTCCTGCTCTCGGGGTTCTAGCTCCACCCCAAGGTTCTCGCCCCTTGGGTGTGACCTGCTCCCTCTGGGTCCCAGTCTGCCAGACCAGCTACAGAATGGCTGGCTCAGGCCGGGTGATTGCTGCCGTGCTTTCAAGGGCCCTCGGCCTAACCCCCTCCTCAGGGGCCCTGGGTGGGTGGGATATCTACTGGGCCTCAAGCCCCATTATCACCCTGAGCCTTACCTGCTCTTGGCCAAGAATAAGGATCCCATGAGGCTTGATGGGGTGCCAGGCAGCCAGGTTCTCACCAGAGCCCCGCAGCTCCCCATCCTGGTAGGCAGACCATAGGCCATCCCTTGTGGTCCAGGCAATGCAGATGTGGTGCCAGCCATTGTCCTTCAGGCTCAGGGGCAGCTGGGCCACCTGGACACAGATCCCCAGCTCCAGGTCAGAGGTCACAAGGCCCAAAGCTAAAGCAGTGGGGGGGGGGGGGCTAGGAGACCTATGTCCTGCTTTCCAGGGAATGACCCAACCCTGGACCCTCCCCTTTCTCCCAGCCCAGAGTCTTCCCTGCCACTCCTAACCCCCATATTTCCCACATCCTAACCAGGCAGCTTCACTCGGGCCACAAGGGACTAGTCAGTGTTGGTTTACCTTTGTTTCCAGGTAGTTTAATTGCTAACAGTCCTGTGAGGTTATGTGGGGTGGGAGCTGCATCTCCCATCCTGCCTCCCCCTGAACACTTCACACAGGGCCCAGCACATAGCTGGGCCCAAGAAGTACGGCAGTGGCGGGACATGCTCTGGACTCGGGCTAGGCACTGGCATCCGGCCTTGGCTCTGCCAGCCAACCCCCTGTGGGATTCAGGGGAGGCTTCACTCTCTTCCGTGGCCTGAGCTTTTTCATTTGCAGAGTGAGGAGGTTGGGCAAGGGATGGCAAATAGGCAGCCACCTCCACCTCCTCTACCCAAGGCAGACATGGCTAATCAATCATGAGCCTAGTCTCAGCCTCAGAATCTTCTGCATCATGGTGCTCTCGGAAGCCACTGCGGATTGACTAGTGTTGGCCTGTGAGATGAAAGGTACTTGCTGGCTGAAGATTTGGAGTTCCCAAAGGGGTCTTTCATCTCCTAAGTTCTCTGAGATCATAATTTAATGCAACGTTCTCTGAGGCCTGCTTGGTGCCAGGCCTTGTTCTGGACATCGAGGATATGAACCTGGTCCTAACTGTAAGTAAGCTGAGTCTGCACAGGAGGGAAAAACTTAAGGGACAGTATTACAAGACAAAATAACACAGAGCCATTTGGGAAGTACAGAGGTGATAAAGGCTCAGAGGAAGAAGAGGGGGGTGGGGACAGAAGATATAGAGTCTAAACACATCTGGATGACAATGGACTCTGACCATTCCCATGCAAGGGAAATATGTGGGGAGCACAGAAAGAGCAAAAGCTTAGAGCCTGGAATAAGAGGGAACTGTGAGCCTGACCAGGCGGTGGCGATGGAGCTTCGACCTGGGATGGTCAGGACCCAGGTTCAAACCCCTGAGGTTGCCAGCTTGAGCATGGGATCATAGATGTGACCCCATGGTCGCTGGTTTGAGCCCAAATGTCGCTGGCTTAAAGCCCAAGGTCAATGGCTTGAGCAAGGGGTCACTGGCTCGGCTGGAGCCCCCTGGTCAGGGCACATACGATAAAGCAATCAATGAACAACTAAAGTGCCACAACTATGAGTTGATGCTTCTCACCTCTCTCCCATCCTGTCTGTCTGTCCTTTCCTATCTCTTTTGATAAAAAAGTGGGGAGAAAGGGTTGAGGGACTGTGAGCAGCTTGTGAGGTTGGCCTCAAACGACGGCAGAGGTTCCTGGACTAGGGCTGCCCTGTCCAGGGTGCTGAATCCCGTCTAAGAACTGAGTGCAGAGCCAAGGACGGCAGCCAGGGGGTGTATGAAGGGAACAGGTTTGTAGGGTCTAGATGCAGCCTACCTTCCCAGGTTTTCCCAGGACCTATTAGGTCACAGAAACAATTCATTGCTCCTTGGGCTCATCCCCTTCCCCCTCTTCCAGGAAATCCCCCCCACCAAAAAAAACCCAATTCCTGCTGAGCAGGATTCTGGGAGGGGCCTCTCCATAGGTAAGTCCTTGGGCCTCTCTCTTTGTCCAGGAGAGTGAGCAGGATCCCAGAAGCAGACACTTCTAGCCTTGCTCCTAGAGCTGGGTTGCTGGGGAAGTCACAATCTCTGTGGGGACACCACTCCTACAGTCTCTCAGACACGAGCCCCTTTCAGCCAGCCCCAGGTATGGCCTGTCATTATGTTTCCAGAGCCCAGCCTGGCACACAGTAGGCATGGCATCTGTGCCGAATACCCTGAGCAGAAGAACTGAAAGGGCCCACACGTGTGGGGCCCAGAACAGTATGGTGCTCCTGGAAGGGTGACCCCTGTCCCCTGTTCTTACAGCTCTGCCCACCCCCACTGACCTTGTCGTTGATCAGCAGCTCCATGGGTTCGTGGCCTGCCTCCAGCAGCACAATCTCATTGGCCTGCCCTGGCACCGAGTAGGAGAAGGGGGTGCCCTGGCCAGTGCCACCCGACCTGGACCGCAGCCACACGCAGACAGTGAAGGCATAGAGCTCGGGCAGCGCCTTCCGCACACGGGCGTACATGTAGTTGTTGCGAATGGGGATGCTGATCTTGAAGGCATCAGGGGGACTATAGGCTGAGGACCCTGAAGGGAATGGGCAAGGTGGAAATGGTGGGAGTCAGTGGACCTTGATGAGGGTGGGGTGGGCAGGGCACACTCCAGAATGGGGGCCACTAGTCCTTAGGCACCTGCTATGCCTCCCTTCAGCTGTGCCCCTGCTATGGTCCCTTCAATTCAAAATTCACTCTCCACTTCTGCTTTTAAGGACTAGTTTGAGACCCACTTCTTCCAGGAAGTGTCCTGGATTTCTTTTTCCAGAACTCCTTCTAACTTCCTGTGCTACATCTAAGTCAGTCCCAGCTAATTGCTCATGGTTTTCCCTGTTATCCCCAACTTGTCCATAAGCCTCTTAAGGGTGATCCTTACAAGGTTTCAAAGATGAAAGGTCCCTGAGAGCTCATGAGCCCTAAATCTCCACTTTTCAGATGGTTTACGAAAAGGAAGTAAACTTCAAGTGTCACAGAACAAATCAGTGACAGCTGGGGAACCAGGAGATAGGTCTCCTGATGCTCATAACCTGTCCACTGTCCATTACATTTCTCTGACATATGCCAGGCCCAGGTATTAAATGACAAAATTCTGATTCACTAAAGGTGTTATTTTGTGGGGTGGTTAAGTGCATGAACTTTAGAATCAGACCTGGCTTAAAGTTCAGATCCACTATGGGCTGTGTGACCTTGGATAAGTCACTCGACCTCTCTGAGCTTCAGTTTCCTCATCTGTGAGATGGGGATGACAACACCACCATCCTTTTGTGTGGTTCATGAACATTAAACCAGCTGATGTGTCAAGTCCTGAGCCCCACTCCCAATATTTAATAGGTGCCAGAAAATACTAAATAATAATCATAATGAGAGCCACAAATTCATCTCTCCTCCTTGTGTTTCACAGCCTCCTCCCCACCATTCTATCTTTAGTCTCTGGAGAGCATGAAAATATTTTTCCAGTGAATCTGCCACCCTGAGGACTGAGCCGAGGACCGAGGCCTCTCCTGCTACACTCACTGTGGGGTCCAGGACCCACCGTGTTCCAGTTCAGCTACGCGACCCTGCAGGGCGTCCAGTTCCTTCTCCACCTCCTGCCGCTGCCGGTGGCTGCTGTGACTGAGGGCCACACGCTCCTTCTCCAGTGCTAGCACCTTGGCCAGCAGCTGCCCCTCCAGTTCGTCCATCTTGGAGTGCAGGGCCGTGGGCACGGCAGGCGCAGGGGCGGGGGCAGCTGAGAAGTTCACACGGGCTGGGAGCTCCTGCTGCTCATGGGGCAGAGAAAGGAGCATGTGAGGTCACTTGGAAGGAGAAAGGGAAGGGACATGGGGCACAGAGACCCCTACAACCTTGCTGAGTGACCCCAGGTGAGCCTCAGCTTCCCCATATACAAAATGGAACCAGCAATACCAGCTTCAGACAGCACACTGGGCGTCTAGCAGAGCATCTGCAGACAGCTCCGGATTCAAATCCAGCTCGACCAAGGTCAGGCTGGTGTGTGCTGGTCAGCCGAGAGCAGGCTGACTCCTGCCCTCAAGGCCATCTCAGCCGGTGGTGGACTAGCAGACTGGCCGTGGAGCTCTGTAAAGGCTCCCCGGTGGTTCTAATGTGCAGTTGAAGTTGATAGCCACAGCTGACTCCTTCATAACTGGAAGGCTGTACACTGATGGGTCCTTGAAGGGGCATAATCTTCACTTATTCACTCACCAACCTTCTCTATGATGGTGTAAAGCTATGTCTGGGCACCGGGAAGACCCAGGGGCTTCTGGAATAGGGTTCCAGTGGTGTAGCCATCCAGGGTGGTATATGGTTAAGATCACCGACTCTGAAGTCAGACAACCCAGGGGTTCAAATCCTGCTCAAGAACCAACCTGCTGTGTGACCCTGAGCAAATGTCTTTACCTCTCTTAACCCCAGGTTTCTCACATGCAGCATGGGCAATTGTACCTATTTAGAAGGTTTATGGGGATGATAAAGTGGTAAATGCTAGCCCGTTTATTGCAATTACTGTCTAGGGCTGAGGGGTTGGAGAACTGATTTTCCATTCTGCCACACCACCCTGAGATCAGAGGCAGGGGCACTAACCTTAACACCTCTATTATACTAACCCTCACTATGTGGAAGGCTCCCTCTCACTCCCAAGGGTCCTAGGAATCCTGACTATGGTGCTGACTAAACACAATGCCTCAGTTTCCCTTCTGTAAAATAGGAACCACCGTCCATCCCCAGGATAGATGTAAGGAAGTAAAGGAGCTCATGGACTATAAAAGCAGAATGCAAACTGAGCTTGAATACATCAGCTGCCAGGGAGCCTGCTACCTCCAGAACTTCCCTTGACATAGCCACGTGCTGTGTTTGAGGTGGCTGGACTCCCAGGGACCTTTAGGCTGAGGCAGTGAGCTCATAGAGGGCACTCCCTCTCAGTGCTCAAAGGGACACAGCTGGGTGTCCTTGGTTCCAGCAGTGCTCTGTCCTCAGTTTCCCTCCTTCCACTGTGCTACATAAAGGGCACACACCTGAATGAGTGTGCCATGCCCATCCTTGGTACTTTGCACGTATTTTATAGTCGGGATATTTCAAAATGAATATGAAGCAATAAAATATCCCCTAATTTTTGTGAGCAGTGTACTTATGAATCCTTATAGCCACTCTTTTTTTTAATTTATTTTTTTGAGAGAAAGAGAGAGAGAGAAAGAGAGAGAAATGAGAATCATCAACTCATAGTTGTGACACGTTAGTTGTTCAGTGATTGTTTCTCATATGTGTCTTGACCAGGGGGCTCCAGCTGAGCCAGTGACCCCTTGCCTAACTAGCAACCTTGGGCTCAAGCCAGCAACCTTGGGCTTCAAACCAGCAAGCTCTGGGCTCAAGCCAGTGACCATGGGATCATGTCAATGATTCCACGCTGAAGCCTGCGACCCCATGCTCAAGCTGCTGAGCCTGTGCTCTAGCCGGCAACCTTGGAATTTCCAACCTGGGACTTCAGCATCCCAGGATGACCCTCTATCCACTGAGCCACCAACAGTCAGGCTACAGCCACTTAGTTTTGTTGGTACTCTTAGTGTCCCCATTTCACAGGTGGAGAAAATGAGGTAGAGGTCCTTTTGAATTTTCTACACCTCTGGAGCCAAAGTTTTCTCTCTCTAGCAAAGCATCCTCCTCCGTCAGGGGAAGAGAGACCTGCCGGGAAGAAACAGGACGTGGAGTGCTATTTACACAGCATTTGGAGGAGAAGCATCCTGGCTGACGGAGGCAGGCACACAGCTGTTCTTTTGTCAGAGCCACTAGCTCTGCCACCAACAAGAAGGCCAGGGAGGAGGTGGGCTCACTGGATCGTGTGTGGTCCCCGCCCCACCCAGTGTGTGAATCAGAAGAACATGACTGCCCCCCCACACTTTCCCATCTGCTGCGGGTGCAGGCTGTGCCGCGTGGGCTCCCAGCTTGATGCCAAGTGGGCCCCTAGCCCAAGATGGTGGGGGAGAGGATGATACCATCACCCCCACTCAAGTCCGGATGAGGCAGGAAAATGGGGGCTCGGAACCCACTGTCATTCTGGGAGTCTGGAGTGGGTTTGTTGTAAGTATATGAAGCCTGGAGCCTGGAGCCTGGAGCCAGAGCCCAGGGTTCTGGTTCACCTCAGTGCCAATGAGCTGGGCTCATTAGCACTCAGAAATAAGAAAGCTAACAGTGGCTGCTGTCCTCCTCACTGTCACGCACTGTGTGCCAGGCCTGGTGCTAAGGGGGCACCGTGTAAACATTTCAGAGCTCCCCTCAACAACCTGGAGAGATAAGGAGGCCCACTTTACAGATGAGGGAACTCAGGCTCAGAAATGTGAACAAAGCCAGGACCCCAGCCCAAGCCCTTCTGATTCCAGAACCTGTTTCCATTCTTCAGTTCTACCCTGACAGTGGGTCTTGGTGTGCTGGTCTGCCAAAAGGGCACAGTGTTGCTTCCCTGCCTGCCTCAAGGGCCAGGAGAAGAGGTTCTAATGGCCATGAGAAGGTTGGGAGGGGCTGGCAGGCTGTGTCAGACTGTGGCTTGGGGCAGCTTCACAGAGTAGGAAGGACCAGCCTATGTGGGTGGCTCAGAGGCTGGGAGGGTATGGGGAAGACCCAACCACCTTATCCCCAGGTGGAGACTGCTCCTTTCCTTCGGGATGCAGAGGGAAAGATGGTGCTGGCTTCAGGGCCAGGGTCTCACCCTCTGCACAGCTGATCCCTGCCCAGGACAGCGTGGGTCCTGGCTCAAGGGGCAGCAGTGGTGTAAGTCAGGCCTCCTCACCCCCCAACCCCCAACTGGTCATCCTCCAAGGCCTCTGAGTGTGCCTGGGCCCACACCCTGGCTCTGCCAGCCTAGTGACTTTGTTATATAGCACTGCTGTGCCTCAATGTCCCCATCAGCAAGAAGGGTTCAACTACAATAACATGTCATAGCACTGTAGTGAGAAAGGAGTTGATAATATGCCCTAAGAGTAGAGGTGGCACGTAACAGGTGGTGCTATGTAAATGCTAGTATTTATTATCATTACGATACTTATATTTCTTGATGGGACCAACTGTTCTCCACTTCCAACCATAAATCTCTTTGTCTAATCATTATATTGAGTAAAAAAAAAAGCAAGTTACAGAAGAACAGTTAGATACCATGTAAATAAGCTGCAAAGATTCAAAACTAGATCACGTATTTGTAAAACCATGAAGAAATGCTCGGAGAGAGAAGCACATGCAGGACAATGCTGACCCCTTCTTGGGGTTGGGTGTCTGGGAGTGAGATGCTCTGAGGGGCAGCAGCTGGGTGCACACATTCTGGTTCTTGAGCCAGCTAGAGACTTGGACAGTAGTCTTTATACCTTTGTGTAAGTGTGAGATTCTTCACCATGATTTTCTTTAAAAAAATCCAAAATCAGAGTCTTTGTGGGTAGAACCTAACCCTGAATTTTTTTTTTTTTTTTTACAGAGACAGAGAATCTGAGAGAGGGACAGACAGGGACAGACAGACAGGAACGGAGAGATGAGAAGCATCAATCATTAGTTTTTCGTTGCACATTGCGACTCCTTAGTTGTGCTTTCTCATATGTGCCTTGACCGCGGGCCTTCAGCAGACCGAGTAACCCCTTACTCGAGCCAGCGACCTTGGGTCCAAGCTGGTGAGCTTTTGCTCAAACCAGATGAGCCTGTGCTCAAGCTGGCGACCTTGGGGTCTCGAACCTGGGTCCTCCGCATCCCAATCGATGCTCTATCCTCTGCACCACCGCCTGATCAGGCCTAACCCTGAATCTTAAACTGTAGCCTGACTTGACCCTTTGCCTGTCCTTAGCCCACATCACTGTCACCTGGGTTCCTCCTCTGGCCCATCTCCAGACAGCAGCCAGAGGCAGCCACCTAACTGCAAACCCAGCCATGTTGCTTAAAATCCTTCTAGTCCTCTTCCCCATCCATATGGTCCCTTTTCCTCTGATCTCAGCCCTCACTATCCACCCTGCAGGCTACATTTCTTCCTCACCGAAAGTCCCCAGCTGCTGTGGTTCCCTCCCACCCTAGGGCTTCCATGCATGCTGCTCCTTCTGCCAGGAACACTTTTCCTGCCCCTACCCCACCTTCTCTGACCAATGCCTTTTCAGCCTCCAGATGGTTGCGTCCCTGATGCCTGAGCTAAGATGCTTCAAGGAAGAGGGAAAGAGGGCTTCTCTAGAGAGATTGCAAAGTTCTCATTCACTTATTCCTAACTCATTCACTCATTCATCCATCGTCAACATGTGCTGTGGCTACACTATGTCACAAATACAGGCATGACTTTCAAGTCACATAGGCCTGTGTCATTTCTAGGCTCCCTACTTACTAGGGTTGTGGCCTTGGACAAGCTGTTCAACTCTTGTGACCCTCAGTTTCCTCAACTGTATAATGGGGATAAAATAGTACCTATATTTTGGGATATAGGTAATGACAAGAAGAAAGAATATATGTAAAGTCTGGCATGCATATAATGAATGGCTGATAAATGGTCGTAACCATTATCACCATTCTCTATCAGTGAGAGGCAGGAGAGCATAGTGAGTAGTAACTATGTGGATGTGGGCCCCGAGACCAGACTGCTAGACTGAAATCCCAGCTGAGTGACTGGGGCAAGGTTCTTAACCTCTCTGAGCCTTCGTTTCCTCATCTGAGAAATGAGCATAGTGATAGCACCACGGTTCTTGTGGGACTAAATTTTAAGGCCCTTAGAACAGGCTGACACAGGTGGCTCTCAGCCCCACTGCCTCTTGTAACTGCCAGGTGCTGTGGCTCCAGAGGTGAATGAGGCCCAGCTATGCCTGCTGTCAGAGTGCCCTCAGCTGCAGGTGGCCTTGGCCCTGTGGCAGCAGGAGCACCCACAAGGAGACACGGGCTCTTCAGGGTGTGTAGGGGGGGCAGTGAGGTGACTCAGGAAAGGACTCTCAGATGGCCTGTCCTGTTCCCTGTCTTCTTTTCCAGGAGCCGGCCACCCAGCCTGTTTCTACCTAACCCAGGTTTGGAAGGGGCAGAAGTGGCCCAGCCAGACTGACCTTCGGTTCTGTTCCCAGATGTCAGTTTGGAGTGGTAATGCAAAGAAGAAAATGGGCTTCTGTGCATCCGATGCCAAGTCAGGGTGTGTGGTGAGGGCGAGGAGGATGGGAGACAGGGAGAAGGCTCCCTGAAGGTGTGTCCTACCCACTCTCCTGGGCACTGAGGCCCCAGAGTAGGTGATAGGACACCCTCAACCCCAAGGACCCTTGTCTCTCCCTTCAAGTTCTCCCCATCAAGCTAATGTGCTGAGAAGGCCACAGAACTTCCTCTCAGGCCTTGGCTACCCCCACACCTGGGCCTTGGTCAAAAATCTGCAGCAAAAACTGAGGTCCCTACCCTTAGCCATTTTAATAGAAAATGCTGGTTGTGGTTTTTGCTCAGCTTCTGCTGTGCTGTGTGGCCTTGAGTAAGTCACTCAGCCACTCTGAACCTTAGTTTCCCTTGAGTTAGTGAAGGGTGTGTGGGGGTATGTAAGCGCTGATTCTTGATCTACTTTGGGTTGGTTGCTGTAATCCTGTCCCTAGAATTCAGTGAGGATCATGCGCCTACCAGAACAGGGAGCGTTTTTAAAATGAGCATATGAGGGCTGCCAAGATTCACACGCAGGTGGGCATGTAAACGCTCACTGCCACTTCGGAAGAGTGTTTGGCAGTAACTCCTAACACTAAATATATGCCTCTCCTGGGACCCAGGCATCCCACTCCTGGGGATGTAGCCAGGAGAAATGAGAGCTTATAGTCACCGAAATATACTACAAGGATGTTCATAGCGGCTTTAATTTGTAACAACCCTAAACCAGAAACAACCCAAATGTCCATCCATAAGAGCAATGGGTAAGTCAAAGAAGATATATCCATGCACGGAAACACTACGCAGCATTGAAAAAGAACAAACCACTGACCCATGCACTATGATCGAGTGTCAAACACGGTGAAAATAAAATGCCAGGCACACGGGGTACAGCTGTCTGAGTCCATCTGTATGAAGTTCAGACAGGCGAAACTGACCTGGCAGAAGCAGAATCATGGTACCTTTGGGGAAGTATGGATTTTTGAGGGTCACAAAGGAGCCTTCTGGAATACTGGAAATGTCTGATTCTTGATCTGGGTGGTGTGTTGCCAGCCAGCAGGATGAGCCTGTGAGGACTGGCCCTCATCACTCTGGCTCTGGGTCTTCTGAGGCGGAAATGGCTCAGGGCAAGGGCCACTGCTCTCACCTGTCTTTCTCACCCTCCTGAAGGTAGCTGAGTTCTGACCCCTCTAGATGGATCTGGAGTTAATGATGAAGAACAAGGGTCCTGGAGCCAGACACTGACAGGGTCAAACCCAGGTGCCACTGCTGTATGACGCTGGGCCAATTTCTTAACCTTACTGAACCTTGGTTTCTTTATCTGTAGAAGGGGATAGACTAGTACCTCCCTCACAGAGATTTTATGAAGATTAAGTGAGAATGTACAGTGCCTGATACATGATAAGTGCTCAATGTGAGCTATAATTATTAGTTCAAGTTCTCCTGTGACTGACATTAGGGTGTTCCTGACCATGGCCCCCATGTCAACATGGATGGAGGCAACCACCTGGCTAGGCTGGGCAAAGGATGTGGTTTATGTCAAAGGATTACTGTTGAAATCAACTCTGAAGTTTCATTTTACAGATAAATCAGTGCAAAAATGGAATACTGGAACATGAGTACATGGCTGGTTGCCACATAAATGGTCCAAACCCTCTGGAAGGTGGTTCCTGGCCACAGCCATAAGAAATCAATATCCTCTGACCCAGTAATAGCACTCTTGGGAATTCAGCCTAAAGAAATAATTCAACAGACTCAAAAAGGAAAAAACAAAACAAAACAACTATCTGCATGAAATTGATCCTGCAATGAGAAGCCAGAAGAAAAATAATTAGAAACAATCTTCATCTCCAGCTGCGAGGACTGATGGTGGCAGAGCTCATGATGGACCCAGAATGTTATGCCATCATTTAATGGTCACACCAGCAGTGCTGGCAGCTCTGGACAGCGTCTACATTTGAATAAAGGACCAAAATAGGGCTGCAAAAATAAATAACATGGTGGAATTAAATATGATCACCCTCCAAAAAAAATCTTTTGACTTTTTCCAGTTAAGCAACAACAATAACAATGAAAATAAGAACACAAAAAGAAGACAATGTCTCCTAAATAGGGCTCCCACTTGAGGCCTGGGGGAGAGGCTATGCCAGCGTGACCTTTCCTCCCTGGTGGCAGTTGGCATGGTGAGGTAGGGAAAGGGGTGATGCTAAATTTTCTAGGTGGGGATGGGCAGGGATGTGCTGAGTATTATAGGAGCATGGGCAGGGCAGGAAGTACATAGAGTGTGATCAGGGAAGGCCTCTGGGAGGAGGTGTCCTCAGAACACGCTTAAATAATGAGGATGAATGCGCTGGCAGATAACTAGGCAGAGGCAAGAAGAAATTGGGAAACAGCAAATCCCAAATGGCAGCCTGGATACAGGCTGAGGAGTCTGCAACAAAGGGGAGCCCCATGGTGGCCTGAAGGATGATCCAGGGGCTGCCTGGAGGAGGATGGATGGAAGGGTGTGCCTGAGGGTGGGAGATCAGTGAGAGGCTGCCACAAGTATCCAAAAAGAAATGAAGCCAAGTGGAAGGAGGAAGGATGGGAGGAGCCAAGCATGGCTTCTCAGAACACACCTGAGAAACAGAGGATCAGAGCTCCGGTTGGGACAGGAGGGCAGGGAGCTGGTGGGACATCCAGAGGGAGATGCTCAGAAAGCAGTTGGATCTATGGGTCCAGAGCTCAGGAAAGAAAGAGGTGGGAAATGAAGTTGGTCTGGGGCATCACAATGGAATGGATGTTGGAAACCTCAGGGCGTGACTAAGCTCATCCAGGGAAAGTGAGATGAGAGCCAGGAGAAGTGCAAACGTTAAAGGAGGAGGACCCTGAAAGGGGACAGAAAAGCAGAGAGGGAGGAGAGGCAGGTGAGAGGGGTCTAGAAGCCAAGAGCATGGAGGCCTGTAGAAGGGAATGATCAACGGGGTCAGATATCAGAGAGGGGTCCAGCAAGATAAGAACTGAAACATTCTGTTCAGTTCATCAACTTCAGTGATGCCACCACGAGCACCTTCAGTGTGCCATGGTGGGAGAGAGAAGAGTGGTGAGAAAGTAGACCCTGAACATCTGGGGACATCCTTTTGAGGATATTGGATGACAAGAGAACAGAGAAGCAAGAGAGTGAGTGTCTAATGGGTGGATGGAGTCCAGTGGAGACCAATACTCTGACCCCACATCTGTCTTCCCAAAGACCCCAAAGAGACTGGCTCTGGCCACAGGCTCAAGTGAAGATCTGGTGGGCAGGTATCCCCTTTCTCTACCCATGTTCACCATACTCAGAAAGTAGGCTGTGTGTGTGTAGGGAAGCCAGAATTCCCTCAATCTGAGAGGGGGACCTGGTGCCAAATGCCAACCACCAGGATAGCCTCAACCTCAGCAGGCTAAGTGCAGGAGAGCCCAGCCTGCTGACTGCGCAGGTGCTGGGGGAACAGGTCCAGGGCCAGCCAGCCCTGCCACAGACATGGAAGGAACCACGGGTGCCATCTGGGTGTGGGGGCAGGGGCTTGGGCAGGCAAGAGGAAGTTTTTTGAAAAACATATTTTTTTGACATTAATAAAATCTTTTCCTAAAAGGAGGGTTTATTCCCATTTTCATTTTTTTGCTATTTAAAAAATTAGTAATGTTATAGCTTAGTGATAAACACAGGAATCACTCAAACTGATTGAGTATACCACTGCCAGACATTGTTCTGGGTTCTTCACAAAGATGAACTCAATCCTCTTAACACCCCAATGAGGTAGGTCCTATTATTGCCCCCATTTTACAGGTAAGAAAACTGAAGCTCCCCTTCATTGCTGACTTTCAAGATTATATTATTAATAATAATTATTATTATTTCCTGCTCTTAGCTCTTATCCTAGAAATTCCCCAGAGCAGAAATGGGAAAAGGGGTTGCTGGCCTAGCGGACAAGACCCCCCAGGCTTTCCTCCTGCCTCTGTCACTCACCTTTGAAGGTCTCTGAGATCCACGTCTCTCACCTGTAAGATGAGAGGGTTGTCTGTGATAGCTCCCTGGCTGCACTCTGTAACTCTGTGGGGTGGGTGCTGACACCAGCACAGACTTTCTGGAAGGTCACAGGGCCATGGGCATGGCCAACCTTCCACAGGACATGCTGCTGAGCCAGAGATTTAATTCAGAGAGCCCTGGGTAGGGGACTCCCTACAGTTTTCTTCTTTCAGCCCCCCCCCTCTTTTGCCAGCTGTTCTTGGTTTGGGGGAGATACAAAGGGGACAGCCAGTGCTTTGGCCTTTTTCTCTCCCTTCCTTTCACACATCCAATTTTGCTGCTAATGCCCTTCCCTACACTCTGGAAATTGTAAATGGCTGGGGTTAATCTGTGTGTCCTGATGTCTGTCTTTCTTACTCTGTCCAGCTCCCTCTCTTGGGAGCCTTAAATAGATTCTCACAGGGAGGTAGGGGTCTGGCAAGTTCAAAGGAGAAATGACTGGCCCAGGATCACATGACAGCCAAGAGTGAACTACTGTGTCATACCTCTTGTGTCTGACTCCCAGCTTGAGCCAGGAATGTCTGAAAAAGGTGAGTGGAAGAGGAGGAACCCTGGGTGGAGCCTTATTCTCCACGCAGTCCCCATCCCAGAGCTGCCAGCTTCCAGGTATCCTGGCTGGGAGAGCACCATCTGAGATCCTGCCATTAGGCTCCTGGTTCCAGCTAGCCCAGGTGGGGGCTATGGAGGTGGGAGGTGGTGGGGGACACACAGGTTTGGCTTATGGGACAGTCTGCCCCCCTCCCCCCTCTTTAGCAGGAGAGGGGAACTCCAAGTCCCTTGGTCAGCGCATCTTATCTCCTGACCATAGGGAGTGAGTGTGGGACTGGTGCAGCTCTGGGGATGTCTGAAAGAAGGAAATGAAACGGACATTTAATGAAGTCCTAATACGTGCCAAGCATTTATACACACCTACATTTTAATAAGTACTCACTACAAATGGACACTGTTACACCCACTTTGCAGATACGGAAGCTGAGGTTTACAGAAGCGCCTGGAGAAAAACCAATCCAGAGCGAGCCTTTTCCGCGCCTCAATCAGTGTCAGGCTCCCACCCGCATATCCTACCTGAATTCTTCCTTTTCGCCTGCAAGGAAAGAATCATCATCCCCTTTACAGAGATGGGAGATGTGAGGAACAGATATTCAGGGGGGGTGCCATCAGGGTCCTCCAGCGCGGCGGTGGTGGCGGGATTCCCGGACGTCCCCAAGCGGCCCCTCCCACCTCGGCCTGCCCCCCGACGGCGCGGCGCGGGGCGTGGCACTCACCTCGATGCGGTCGATGCGGTCCCGTAGGGCGCGCACGGCGTCCTCCAGCTCCAGGATGAGCGCCGGTGAGTCCCAGGGCCCATCAGCCATGGTGTCGCGGCGGGGCCCGGCGTCCTGGAGGCCGCGCGGCAGGCCGCTCTCGCAGCGGCCCAGCTTGCTGGTGAGCTCGCGGATGGTGTCCTGGTCCGCGCGGATGCGCGCCTCCTGCTGCAGCGCCGTCTGGCGCAGCTGGTCGGCGGTGCTCTGCAGCAGCAGCAGCTCCTCGCGCTCGCCCAGCGCCGCGTCGCCCTGCTCGCCCCCCGACGGGCAGGCGGCAGCCAGAGGCGTGCACAGGAAGCGACTGAAGAGGGGTACGGGCGGCAGCGGGTGCGCGCTGGCGGCGGGCGCCCCGGGAAGCGCGGGGGGCCCGGCCGAGCCTCCCTCGCCGTGCATTGAGCTCAGGCTGCGCTGCGGGCCCGGGGACGCGGCGACGGCGCCCGAGGCGGCTGAGGCGTTGTCGGCGCCTCCGGGCAGCGCCCGCGCCCGGCTGGCCGCCAGGGGCACGCTGGCGATGATGCAAATGACGGCACCGAGGAACGCCAGCATGCCCGCGGCCAGCAGCACGGCCAGGAACTTCAGCGTGAGGCGGGCGGCGGGGGCGCCCGAGGCCCCCGGCAGGCGCGGTGGCGAAGTCGGGGCGCTGGGCCCTGGAGCGCGAGGCCGAGCGGGACCGTAGCGGGAGCTGGAGGAGCCGGAGATGCTGCCGCGGCCGCTGCTGCCGCGGTTCTGAGCCCAGGCGTCGCGAAGAGGAAAAGACGGCGGGCGGGGAGGGGAGCGGGCGCGGCGGCCCCGCCCCACCGGCTCCCCCGGGCCGGCCCTGGCCCAGCCCCGCACCCGTTGCGCGCCGGGCGCGGAAGTGGGGGCGCCGCCCGGGATGCGGCGAGGGGCAGGGGTGGCTCTGAGAGCTTTATCTTGCGTAGGTCACAGAGGGTGTCGACTCGATGGCCGCTCGGCAAGACTCCTGGGTGACCCTCACCCTACTCCTCCAGTGCTCTGGCAACCTCCCCGAACCAGTAATGCTTACAGCTACCTTGCGGGTAGCTTTTCCCCAGTGTCACGCTCTGTGCTAAGCGAGCTCCCAGCTCGGTCCCAATTAAGCCTTACTGTGGACATCTTCACAATACAAATGAGGAAACTGAGGCCCACTGAGGTCAGGTCGCTGTCCAAGGTCACACAGCTGGTATGCGTTGCAGCAGCATTTGGGCTCAGGCATATCTGCCTGGAGGCAGACTATGGGATGTAGCTAGGGTGGGCGTGGGGAGAGGAAGAAAAGATGCCAGTGTTGGGGGGCAGGGGACTGGAGATTTTATCCTCTATAAGTATCATGGCCACCTGTCTGTCACTTCCCACCCCCAATTTCCTGAAGGAGCAGAGTTCACTCTCCTCCACCCCCATAAGAAAACCTTCCTGTGATCTCAAAGGGTAGCAGAAATTCCTCCCCTGAATCATTGGGGGCACAGACCACAGGAGAGGATCCCCTCTCTCTGCTGCAGTCTGCATTAGGATGGCAAATGCTGGTGGGCATATGGACCAGGCACTGGAAGGAACAAGCAGGAATGGGAGTGGGATGTGCTATGGGAGTAGTGGAGGTGGAGGAGCCTTTTACTTTCTAATGTCAAAAATGTGTGTGTGTGTGTGTGTGTGTGTGTATATAGTTACAAATTAACTTTGCAATTAAAAACTTAAAAAATAAAAAACCTACCATCCTTCACAATCCAGCTCCAAGTTCCAAATTTTTCAGGGGGTGTTTCCTGACCACAGTGGGTTCCGTGGCTGGAAGGGCACTGAGGAGGCTGTGGATGTTCATGCTGCATCTTGGGCTGCAGCTCACAGGAGTCACTAGCGAAGGCCACATCCAGGTCAGTCCTGAGACCAGGCTGCACCAGGCCTGTCTCCCTTCCAAGCCCACATTCTTGGCTTGAAAGGAGGCTACGGGGGCTCTGGACCACCATGGCTACCGTGTGGGCTCTGCGCAGTGCTGGTGGTAGGGAGACCCCAGAGCATTTCTCAGGAGGCAGCTGCCCTGGGGAACCCTACTTGGCACTGGACTCATGCTCCAACTCCACCTTAATTCCCCTCCCCTAGCTCCAGGAGGGTGCCTGCCCTGCCTACCTGATTGATTTTTGGGAGCCAGGATCACCTGAGTTGTCAAGTAGGAGCAAGACAAATGCAAGCTGTACACCATGAGCCCCTGAGCTGTATGTACATGGATGTGAGTTAGTACTCCTAGGGCAGTGACCTGGAACCCCCTCCAGGTTGCAAGCTTGGAGGAAGCCTCTCCGGACCAAGCAAAGGGGACCATGAGGTTCTGAGCATGCCTGAGGCATGGGGACTCCTGGTGCATCCACGTGTGTTCTTGAAGACAGAAACACATACATAACATCCTGAGGAGAAACTGTCATAGGAAATCCAGGCAAGGACAGGGGAGGCTGAGAGAGGGGACTGCTGCCAAGAGCAGCAGAGCCACCGTGGCTTGGGCACTAAATGCTGCCACCTTTATATGAACTGCTTTGTGATAGTTGGGGACAGTTGGATAAGTGGGTCCAGAGGCTAGAGTCAAATCTTGTTTAGTAAACAGGTCTATTTATCTGCTGGGATGACTTTATAAACCTGTGATATGAACAGGTCACTTTCCTGTTTATCAACCCATTGGTGACTATCCATCCCTTATGGAATAAAGTCCAATCTCCATAAGAGGCAATATTGCCTAATGGTCAAGGGCATGGGCTCTAGAGCCAGAAAGTCCAGTTCAAAACTCTGCTGCTTCCATTTTTTACCATTTGTGTGACCTAGTTTGCAAGGAGGGTAACACCTCAGACCTTTCAAGGTTCTTGACACCTCTCTGTGCCTCAGTTTTCCAATCCATAAAATGGGGAATAATAGGAGTACATGGAAAGCCAACTTAAACATTTGGTCTTATTATGCCAACTGCTCTTGGTTTGTAAGGCCTAGTAGTTTGGACACCGCTCACTTTTCCAGGTTCATATCTTATCCCTTACTGCCTAGAGCATATCAAACTGTGCATGATTCCTCAAAGACACCGGAATGTCTCCTGTTTACGCTTTTGTTCATGCTGTCCCCTTCCTGGAATACCACCCCCTCCTTCCTTGATTCATTTCGTCCCCAGCATCTGGTAGGGGCTCCTGCCCCAGCTAGCTACTTGGTGAATGCTCACAGAACTAATTTACCAACATTGGGTGCAGCTGGGGGTCGAGGCAAGAGGCTAGGACAGCGAGATTCTGAACCCCATCTCTGTGGCACTGTGGGAGAGACCCTCCCCACTTAACTCTAACATAGAACTCCACAAGAGAGATCAGAGAAGGATTCTTAGAGGGACTGCGTAGGCAGCAATAGTACCCATATTTTCTCTCTAAATTCTCATTCTCATGTCTCCTTGTTTTTTTGTTTTTGTTTTTTTCCTGAAGCTGGAAACAGGGAGAGACAGTCAGACAGACTCCCGCATGCTCCCTACCGGGATCCACCCAGCACGCCTACCAGGGGGCGATGCTCTGCCCACCAGGGGGCGATGCTCTGCCGCGACCAGAGCCACTCTAGTGCCTGGGGCAGAGGCCAAGAAGCCATCCCCAGCACCCGGGTCACCTTTTGCTCCAATGGAGCCCTGCTGCGGGAGGGGAAGAGAGAGACAGAGAGGAAGGAGAGGGGGAGGGGTGGAGAAGCAGATGGGCGCTTCTCCTGTGTGCCCTGGCCGGGAATCGAACCCGGGATCTCTGCACGCCAGGCCGACGCTCTACCACTGAGCCAACCGGCCAGGGCCATCTCCTTGGTTTTTTAGTTCTTCACTTTTCATTCCATTCTTAGGGTAAGGGAATTCTGCCCTAAATTACAAACATAGTCATTCATTCAAAATATATGTTTTGAGCCTGACCAGGCGGTGGCATGGTGGATAGAGTGTCAGACTGGGATGCGACCCAGGACCCACGTTCGAGACCCTGAGGTCGCCAGCTTGAGCGCGGGCTCATCGGGTTTGAGCAAGGCTCACCAGCTTGGACCCAAGGTCGCTGTCTCAAGCAAGGGGTCACTAAGTCTGCTGTAGTCCCCCAGTCAAGGCACATATGAGAAATCAATCAATGAATAACTAAAGGAGCTGCAATGAAGAATTGATGTTTCTCATCTCTCTCCCTTCCTGTCTGTCTGTCCCTATCTCTCCTTCTCTCTGACTCTCTCTGTCTCTGCCAAACACACACACACAAAATACATGCAAAGTTTTGCACTGGGCGTGTATATATATATATGTTTTGAGACCGACTTTGTGCCAGGCACTGGGGAAAGCTGGAAATGAGACAAACTCACACTTTACATTCTAGTGGGAAGGCAGGCAGTAAACAAATGAATAAACAAAGTTAATTTATAATAGTAATGAGACCTACAAAGAAAAAATTTAAAGTAATATGATAGAAAATGACAGGAAGTATGTGTGTGGGGAGTTGGGAGATGGGCATTGTTTATAACAGGGGTCCCCAAACTTTTTTCACAGGGGGCCAGTTCACTGTGCCTCAGACCGTTGGAGGGCCGGACTATAAAAAAAACTATGAACAAATCCCTATGCACACTGCACATATCTTATTTTAAAGTAAAAAGACAAAACTGAAATAAATACAATATTTAAAATAAAGAACAAGTAAATTTAAATCAACAAACTGACCAGTATTTCAATGGGAACTATGCTCCTCTCACTGACCACTAATGAAAGAGGTGCCCCTTCCAGAAGTGCGGCGGGGGCTGGATAAATGGCCTCAGGGGGCTGCATGCGGCCCACGGGCCGTAGTTTGGGGACCCCTGGTTTATAAGGTTGTCAGAAAAGACCTGCATCTGAGCTGAGATCCAAGTGACCTGAGAAACCAGCCATGCAGATATTTGGGGAGAGACTGCATGTTCTAGGCAAGAGGGAACAGCTAGTGCAAAGGCCCTGAAATAGAAATGAACTTGGTATGTTTCAAGAATAGAAAGAAGGCCAATGAGGCTGGACCAGAGTGAACTCCAAAGGAGAAAGGAAGCTGGAGGGGGAGGCAGAGTGAGGTTCTAAGGGGCTGTAAGGCTGGGGGAAGGGAACAGTCTGATTCAATGCCCAGCTAGAGGGCTTTAAGCAGGGAAGTAACATCATGTATAGATTGTGTTTGTAAAAGGTTACTCTGGTAGTTGCATGGAAGCTGGTCGTAAAGGGATATGAGAAGAAGCAAGGAGACCAGTGTGGGGCCAGCCACCTTCCAGGTGAAAGGAATGGGGGTTTGGAGGTCATAATGATGGAGAGAATTGGATTCATTTTAGAGGGAGAGTTTGTCAGTAAGGTACTCCAGGAGGCAGACTGAGATGCAGTTAGGCGTGCAAGTGCTTGATTGGGGGCTAAGGTCTGTGAAAGATAAGAGGGGAGGAGGAAGAACTGGGCAGGGAGACCCTGAGACCTCAGTGCAGATCTGACCAAGCCTTGGTCGACCCAACAGGGAGCTCTGGGACCAAGACTGTTTATTAGGAAGGTTTTGCACTGGCCACAAATGCCCAGTCCCTAGTACCTTTCCAGGCTCAGTCATCAGCTGGGAGCTGGCCTGGAAGAAGGTGGCTTTCGCTCAAAACCTGGGGTGATGTCTACACAGAAAACTGCACATGGATGTTTCTAGCAGCTATATTCATAAGTGGCAAAACTTGGAACCAACGAAGATGTCCTTCAGTCGGTGAATGGATAAATAAACTGTGGTGCATCCAGACAATGGAATGTTATTCAATACTAAAAAGAAATGAGCTATCAAGCCATGAAAAGACATGGAGGAAACTTACATGCACATTATTAAGTGAAAGAAGCCAGTGTGAAATGGCTACATACATTCTGGAAAAGGCAAAATTACAGAGACAGTAGAAAGATCGGTGATTGCCAGGGGTTATGGGAGCGGGAAGGATGCACAGGCAGAGCACAGAGGATTTTTAAGGCCCTGAAACTATTCTCTAAGATACCATAATAGTAGATACATGCTATTATACTTTTGTCCAAATACTTAGAATGTACAAAAGAGTGAACCCTAATGTATTCTGTGGACTTTGGGTGGTGATGATGTGTCAGTGTAGGTTCATTTTTTTTTTTTGTATTTTTGTATTTTTTTGAAGCTAGAAACAGGGAGAGACAGTCAGACAGACTCCCGCATGCGCCCGACCGGGATCCACCCGGCATGCCCACCAGGGGCGATGCTCTGCTCACCAGGGGGCGATGCTCTGCCGCAACCAGAGCCACTCCAGCGCCTGGGGCAGAGGCCAAGGAGCCATCCCCAGCGCCCGGGCCATCTTTGTTCCAATGGAGCCTCGGCTGCGGGAGGGGAAGAGAGAGACAGAGAGGAAGGAGAGGGGGAGGGGTGGAGAAGCAGATGGGCGCTTCTCCTGTGTGCCCTGGCCGGGAATCGAACCCGGGACTTCTGCACGCCAGGCCGACACTCTACCACTGAGCCAACCGGCCAGGGCCCGTGTAGGTTCATTGATTGTAACAATGTACACTCTGGTCCAGGCACTGATAGTGGGGGAGGCCGTGCATGTGTGGGGGCAGAAGGTGTATGGAAATTCTCTATACCTTCTGCTCAACATTGCTGTGAACCTAACACTGCTCTAAAAATGAGCAAAAACTGGGATGGACCCTGAAGGCACTGAACTGGAGGGGCGTCTGCTAACTGCACCATGCCCAGCGGAGCGGCAAGGTTGTTCCTGAAGGGGGAGCTGAGTGGGGCCCCCCCATGGCTGCCGCGGTCCAGCCCTTGCACCATGAAGTTCCACTTCACACACAGCCAGGGACCTCTGAGGTCCTCCTGGGCCTCTCCTCCTGAGGGGACAGTTAGAAGTGGGGATTGGTAGGATGAATCATAGCTCCTGTTCCTGCATTTGGCCTACAGTGCCTTCCTTTATAGTTGACCTGTCCTTTCACTGTCCCCTCCTACCCCCACTTCTGAGCAGAGTTGGGGCATCATCTTAGACCAAGGCTTCTACGTGTGTTCAATCAACACACTCCAGCCGCAGGGAGACAGGGCTCGGATAGCACCCAGAAATGTTTGCGTGTTAGTAGAGGATACCAGGGTTAGGGACCGGGGCCGAGGGGAGGGGCAGGAGCCAGAGAAGAGAGAGCTTTCCTTTCAGGGGAAGCCCCGAGATTTCCTTCCAGGGTTTCTGCTTCCCTGGAAGCAGAAAGAGGAGCCAACCCAGCTCACAGGCTTGGGCAGGAAGCAGGGACATCTGTTCCCAGCTCAGGATGTGCTGAGAACCAAGGAGGAAACGGGTGTCCTCCATGCAGGGGGCCCGGGAGTTGGCTGAGATGTGTGTGCCTGAGTCCAGGCCCAGCCAAGAAAGACCAGAAGGCGTGACTGCCTAATAACACTGCGTCATTTTTCTGCGGCCATCAGGGCTGGGGCTGCCCCCCCCCCCCCCCCCCCCGTCTCACCGTTACCACGACAGCTCCGGTCTTCTTGTCGTTTGTTGTTCCTCCTCACACCCTTTACTCTGCCAGAGCCACCCCTGAGGCCACCCTGGAGCCCCATATTATTATCATCCCTGTGTCACAGGAAGAAAACGGAGACTTTGACAGAGGCAATAATTTGCCCAGGTCCCGGCAACAGTGGGTGTACACCTGGGATTTGAACCCAGAAGTTTTTAGATTCCATGTAGCATGTTCTCGCTGAGTGGATCAGACTCTGCCCAATGAGGACGTGGCCAAGTTTGTCCTGGACCTTTCCTTTGCCCTGGGCTCAGTCTGCTCTTCTCCAGGCCCTTCCTCCCCCATTGGCCAAGAGACCCCTAAACCCATCGGCCACCGCAGCCCCCACCTGCCCGCACCCAGCGTCTCAGCACCACTTTCCGTTGCACTAATCTGACTCCTCCACAAGTCCGAGAACTCCTTGAGGTCCCGCACCTGCTTCCTCTCTGGGTTGCTGGCGCCTAGCGTGTGTTCAGGGTGTTTGCTTCATGCAAGATGGAACCTAAGGGGTGGCGATTTCTCCAGCGCCCCTAGAAGAGGCAGTTTTCTGATGACCCCAGCATTCTGCAGACACTGCACTTGGAAGCAGAAAAGCTGACTTTTAGGGCTCTGGGAACCTTCCTTCCTCAGTCGGTAAAAGGGGTTTTGGCAGACCTATGCTGCCTGTGTTATGGTGAAAGGCCTATGAAAGAGAAAAGGGCCTGTGAAGAAGGAGAATCAGGGAAAGGGGACACAGAGTCAGGGCCGAGGTTTGTGATAAGGCCAGGGGCAGGGGAGTACCTGGGACCACATCTGGATGGCCGGTCATAGGTGTCCATCAAGGAACCAAAGGTGCCTGGCAGATACTCCTCAAATACTATTTCCTGACCTAGCTCAAGTGCCCAAGATGATCCCTAGGGGGCAATAGGGGCAGGTTGAGGGGACTCTGTCAGAGGCTAGAAGAAGAGACATGCGTGAGAACAGGTAGAGTGGCAGGGCTGCTGGCCTGACCCCTCCCTGCTCCTGCCCGCAGAGCCTGCCAGCCCTCCTCTCGGACCACCCTGGGGGAGGGGATCCAGGCTTGAGTCCCTCTCCTCAGTGAAGTTTGCCTGCCACCAGCATTAGCTGCAGCCACCAGCCAGTTAACACCCCCCCACACACACATAATTTATTTTTCAGATACAGAAACTGAGAAGCAAGGAGGGAAAGGGACTTGCCCAAAATTACATAGCAAAGAGGCATTCAATAATAATGATGGAACATTAACTGAGATGGTTCTTGTATGTTCTTAAGTACTTTATATGTGATCATGTAGATCCTCACAACCCCCCAGTGGAAAAGGTGTGCTACCCTTACCATCCCCATGTAATAGACGCTGAAGCACAGAGAGGTTAAGCGACTTATTCAGGTCACTCAGCTGCCAAATTGAGGAGCTGAGATTCAAACCCAGGCATGCAAGCTCATGACCGCTAGGATATGCTGTCTCGGGATGGAAACACAGTTCAGGGAAGGCTGTTCTGGAGGGCCTGAGCCCAATGGACTGGGACGGGCGTGAGGGGAGGGCAGGAACAGCAGAAGGGAGGAAAGAGTGCCTGTTAGGAGGCTGAAGCTGTGAACGGCATGCAGAAAGAGCTGTGCCTGGCAGGCTGCAGGCAGGACCCATTTTACTCTTTCCCAGCGGCTGCCGTGCTCTGTTGACCCAACCTTTCCTACTTCTGGATAAAATCTCAGGCATATCTGCTCGCTTTTTCAGTCACTCTTGGGGCTTACCTTATTTTTTACATATTAAAGTAGTCTGGTCTAATAGCAAAGCTTTAAGCTCTATTCAAAATTCCTCTCCCCTAGCTTAAGTCTTCCTTAAATGCAAAGACCTGTATAACGAGGAAGGAGGCGCGGTGGGCTTCTCTTCTAAGACCCAGCATGGTCTGCTCTTCCCCTGCCCCTCTCCCGCTAGGGCTAGGTGCTGCTGGTCTCTGCAGGGTTGGAGCTTGGGCAGGGAGGAGAGAGAGGTGGCGAGTAAGTCTGACATGGCTGGTTCAGGTGTTCTCAGGAGAGCCATTGTTCTTAGCTGGGTCAGGTGCCTAGAAACTGGCTTTTTCTCATTAAGGGCATTCCTCCTGCCCCATCGCTAGAGATCCCCTACCTGAAGTTCCTACCTGGGCAAAGCATCCGCTGGTAGGCAGGTGCTTACAACCTCCCTTCAGTATCTATTTTCAGAGCTCTACCCAATACAGGTTCTTCTGTATAGGATCACGTGCACCTTCTCTGATTTCCACCTGCAGACCCCTTGGAGCAGGGTCCTAGAACAAAATGACCCCAAGCCAGTCATATTCTGCAAGGTTCCTGCAGGGGCCCTGGAATGCTGGGAGTGCAGGCTGTTCCCAAAAACGCTGGGTCCCTGCCTCATGGAAACAGGTACTCTAGCCAGCCTCTCACCTTTGTCCCTAGTCACCTCACCTCCCAAAACCCAGTGGACACACGCCATATTCTCAGGTTCTCTGGGTTGAGGCTGGGGAGCAACACCATTGTTTCTACAAGGCGCTTCCTCTCCAATCTCCCACCTCCCACCTGGCTTCCTGGCCACACAGCCTTGGAGAGCTGAGGGACCAGAAGCAGTTTTGGCCCAGACCCTTTGCAAGTCTACACTTTGTAACAGGGGAACTTGGTGACATTGTCGTCAGCTTTGCGAGTCTAGACTGGAGTGGGCAGCAGGGCTGAGGAGGAAGAGAGGGATCCAGGTGGCATTTCCATTAAAGAGTCAGTTAGTCACTGACACTGGTGACTGGCCATGAAAGGATGTGTCACAATCAAGGCACAGGGTTCAGGCCCTGCCAGGGGCCGGCGGTGAGGCAGGCAGCCTGTGGGAGGGCGCCAATTTGCCAATTTGCAGTCGAGCTTGGTTTTGAACGTGGACTTTGAGGGTGTCACATGCAGCTAAAGCAGAGTGGTTGACAGCATGGACTTTGAAGTCGGGGCATTTGGATTTCAGGCCCAGCGCCACAACTTAATTAACAGTGCCACTTGGAGCAAATGACTCAACCTTTCTCCCCAGCTTCTTGGGCTGCCCCCTGGGAGGTTTACTGCCAGAGCAAAACTAGAGTGTGACAGATCCTGGCTCATGGAGCACCCACAGAGCACTCCCATGGGGAAGGGAGTATTACTCTCATCCCCCATTTTATAGATGGGGAAACTGAGGCACAGCAGAGCTAAATTTTCCCAGGACCCCACACAGGGGAGCGGTCCAGCTCCAGTGACTGTGCCCTTGCCCACCATGTTCTGCAGGGAGGATGTTGGCCTGGTGGGTGAGTATAACTACATGGGTTCGAATTTTGCCTCTACCATGTAGGAATTTTTGAGCAAATGACTTCACTTTTCTGAGTCTCAGTGCCTTCATCTATACGTTGTGGGTGCTGCACTCTTGGGTTTGTGAGTTAATTCTTGTTAAGTCCACCCTGTACATGTTAGTTATGCTCCCGAGAGCAATTCTGAGTTGGAAAGAGTAATTAGAGGAGGCCCTCTCTTCCATTTTACTAAAGAGGACACAAAGGCCCAGAGAGGGTTATTGACTAGCCTGAGATCACATAGCTGGCAGAGCTTGGAGTCCTCCTCTGTTTTTCTACTATCCTCAAGCTGTTTCATGGGAGGAAGACACCAAAAATTGGTGAGCAGACAGCTGGAACACCAGGAATGTAAGTCAGAGGAGTGGTCTGGATCCACAGACCTGGAAGATGTCTCCTCTTACCCATACACAGTGCTTGAACTTCAACCCTTTCACACCCATCACCTGCAGGCCTCTCGAGAAACTTGCCAAGTAGGGAGTCCTGGCCTCCTTTACTGCTAAGGAGCACTGAGCCTGGAGAGATAGAGTGACCAGGCAGCCTCAAACCTGGCCACCTGAACCTGGACAAGGGTCTCTTTCTGGTGTCTGAGTTGTGACAGGCGGGCAAGCAGGCAAGAGGATCAGAAATGGGGAGTGGGGCAGGGATGACAAAGGCAGCGAGACTCCTGTGCTACTGCACGGACACTGAGCCCTGAGTCCCGCAGGGATTGTTGTGGGAACCAGTGAGATGACGATCACTTTAATGAGTCCCTGTGGGGGACAGAGTCCACATTTGCCTTTTCCAAAGTGTGTCCCATTTCCGTGTGCACAGATGGCAGTATTGAGCCTTAACAGAACCCCTAGAGACCTCTAGATCCAAACCCAAAAGAGTGTGTTGCTCATGCTGGGATTTTAGCCCATCAGGCAAGGTAGGCAGGGGAAGGTTGGCAGGATGCTTGTCTTTATGTCACCACACTGAAACCCCTGCCATCCAGCTTTGTCTTGTCACAGTCAGCCCACCTTGGCTCTGCATGGATGTCTCTTAGACCCTCTGGCTCATAAAGGCTGATTGGTGGTGGCTGTTATTTAAATCAAGGCACATGTCTTTGTCACACTCTGAGTTCATCCTTTGGAAAAGACAGAAGAGACTGGTCTTTTGCTCTAATGAAGGTCACATCCCATATAGAGGGACCAGAGAGAGATCTGTTCCCATCCAGCTTCAGCTCTGATTTGCTGTGTGCCTCCTGTGTGTCTGCTGTCTATTAGCGTTTTCACATCCATCCTCGAACCTTCTCCTAGAGACTTCAGAAGGCTGTGGAGGGAGCAAGATGAAGAGGAAAGTGAGATCTATGTCACTGTCCAAATACATGAGGTTTTGTTCTTTGGTTTTATATTTTTAACTTAACTATAGTAATATATATATGATCTGCAATGACAGCTTCTTGAAATTTATTGGGACTTGTGTTGTGTCCTGCATGATGTACCTGATACTTTTTGGAAATCGTGTGCTTGAAAACAGTGTGTCTGGTGCAGGGTTCCATACATATTCTCTGTTGTTCAGCTGTTTGTCTTTGTGGCTTGAGGTTTTGCATGTTTTGTAATTTTGGATTATGAGTTTATGTTTACAAGGGTTTTATCTGTGAGAATCCTGTGCCGTCTTTACTGTGGGACTATCCCTCTAGAGAGGATTGCATTGCTACTGCCATATGTTCTGTAGGTGCTTTATATATTAATTTCCATGTGGATAATAAAAACTCAAATATCAACTTTGTGTTAGGGAAGGTCTACAGTTATAATACCCCAAGAGAGACTTTCTTTTAATTTTCTAAGACAGACAGAAAATGAGACACAAAACTTCTTTGACTTCTTCCTCTTTTTGTAAAATGGCAATTTTTCTCTCTTGTTTGCTCTTTCACTGAGGATATGAGTCCACCTTTATTCTGGTGTCTTGGTTCCAAATCTCTTTTTTGCAGGGACCCAAGGCCTTGTCTCCCACCCCTATATAGATAGAAAATCCAAACTCCTTGGTTCTTTTTTTTTTTTTTTGTATTTTTCTGAAGTTGGAAATGGCGGGGAGGCAGTCAGACAGACTCCTGCATGTGCCCGACCGGGATCCACCCAGCACGCCCACCAGGGGGCGATGCTCTGCCCATCTGGGGTGTCGCTCCGTTGCAACCAGAGCCATTCTAGCGCCTGAGGCAGAGGCCATAGAGCCATCCTCAGCGCCTGGGCAAACTTTGCTCCAATGGAGCCTTGGCTGTGGGAGGGGAAGAGAGAGACAGAGAGGAAGGAGAGGGGGAGGGGTGGAGAAGCAGATGAGCGCTTCTCCTGTGTGCCCTGGCCAAGAATCGAACCTGGGACTCCCGCACGCCAGGCCGACGCTCTACCACTGAGCCAACTGGCCAGGGCCCCAAACTCCTTGGTTCTTAAGGTCAGCAAAGGCCAACACATCCCCATCCTTGTCCCTGTGCTACCCACAGACCCACCCAGCCAAAGGATCAGCAGTTACTTGTCACTTCAGTTTCGGCTTTCCTTTATTGTCCCTGGACTTCTTTACTATCTTGAAGCTCAGTTGGGTATTTAAAAGGTCTGTTATATTTTATTTAATGTCTCTAAGTACTGTGTAGCTCTTCAGAAGGTTCCGTCCACCATGCCTAAGACCTGGGTTCCACTCCTTCTGCCTCTGGGAGGGGTGACCCTGGGAGGCCACTGCCCCCACCCTGCCTGCCTCCTCATGTGTCTGATGGGGTTTATTGTCTCCCAGCCATCTGCCTCACCTCAGCCAGGAAACGGTGAGATTGGGAGTGTGCAGGTGGTAGGTGGGTAGGATACCCCGTGGTATCTGGATAAGCACCTAACTCCCTAGCAGTCCTTCTAGGATGATGTCTGGCGACCAGTCATCTCAGAGCCAAGGTGTATCTGGGGACAAAGACTCTTCAATAAAGGAACAGATTTCTCCAGCAATGCCTGTGTGAGGGAGATCCTGCTCTGAGCCTCAAATCTCTGGGTGAAAATCCCTCCTGGTCCCTCTGCCTGCTTCATATCCCCGTTGTCCCAGACTGAACTCATCTTCCTCCCAAGGTGACCCTCTGCCAGGTGCTGTGGCCCGTGAGTGGTGCCAACAGCCCCTCCTTTGCCCACACCAGATCGCCAGGGTGTGTTAGAGGGCCCCTTGCACAAGTACACAATGCCAACCACCAAATCCTCAATATTCTAAATGTCTTTGACTCTGGTCATTTCCTGTCACCTGCCTGCCTCAGTCCAGGCCTCAGGATTGCTCACCAGAGTGATTTCAAGTCAGCACCCTGTGTACCTCCGCTGACGCAGATGCTCAGAGCCCACGGATGCCTGGAGGTGGGGCGGGGGTCACCTGCCGCTTCTGTCACATCCTCACTGCTGTGACCAGGCCTGCTTGCGCTCTCTCTTGAAGTGTGAACTCAGAAGCCGACAGCCTGACAGAGGCTGCGGGATAGGCACTTCGGCTTGTGATCTGCCCTGAGGGGGACGTGATGCAGCCACTCTGACGCCCCCTGTTCACTTCAGGCACAACTTGACAAGGACAGAATTTTCAGCTTCTAAAAAAATGACCAAGTAATTTTGTGAAATTGTCTTTTTCACCCCACCCCAAACTCTATTCCTTATCTGCTCCAATCCTGCGCTTCTCCCCACAGCTGACCAGGACCCCTGTGAGGCCCGGGAACAGGGTGCGGGAAGGGGTGGGGGCCGGGCCAGGCAGCCTCTGACAGTTGAAACCTGAGGCACCAGCAGCAGCGGTGTGTCCCCCACCCACTCATCTCAGACGGAGTGTTTGGCTCGCTAAGACAAGCTGTGTGGTCTTGCTTGGGCCTCATCACAGACCCTCCAATCTTCCTTAAGAAGCTGCCATGGTCACACTCCTTCACCTGCAGTTAATAGACAGATGTTGCCGCTTAGTAAGTAATGGCCTCACTTGTGATAAAGGACCGTAACGACTCTTAACCTCAGAACACGCCCGCTTGACAAGGGCAGTCCCCATGTTCTCAATCCCAGAGAGCATGGGGTTTGGGGGCAGAGAGGAATCGGAGAGAAGCCCCACCCTGCCACCAGAGGGGTGGTTACCTAACCCTCCCTCATGATACTCATTACTCCTGGCCTCACTGGGCACTGGTGGGGGATGAGGGGGTCAGGGGACCGAAGGGGGTGAGGAGAGACCAAAGTGCTCCCCGGTGCTTGGCATGTAGTAGGTTCACTCACAACTCATGTTTTTGTTTTGAAGTAAGTACTGAGGATTTGTGAACAGAACAGGGCTGGCCAGGATGACAAGGTGGAGGCAAGAGAGGGGTGACCTGGACAGGTGCCATGAAGGGCCAGCCTGACTTCATGCCTGGACTCCAGCTCCCTCACCCACCGTCCCATCTACCTGCCCAGATCCTGCGGCCGCTGTATCTGGGACCAGTCACAGACAGGGACACGCTCCCATTTGTTCTACTAACAACTCGGGGACAGGGAGAGACCAGAACACAGGCAGCACCGGAGACAGCATGCAGGCAGTGGGAGAGCACTCAGAGAGAATGCGGGGAAGGTGGGGGGGAGATGGGGCAGGAGAGGAGGACACCAGGGGTAGACCACCCGGCTGAGGACTTGAGACATGACCCTGAGGGCAGTGGGCTCTCTAGAGGTTTGAGCAGGGTACTGGTGTGGAAGAGGCGGTGGGGAGGGTGGCGCAGGCAAGCCAAAGCCTGGCAGGCCAGAGAGACTTTGACAAAGAAGGTGGTTTGACTGGCAGGGGAGAAGTAAGACATGGAGAATGCCAGGGCAAGGGAGTGAGGATTGTGAGGAAGGGGAGGAGTGGAGGGTGACACCTAATGGAGGCTTTGCAAATGGGCAGCCATGGATAGAGGTACAGCTCACTGGCTGAGTGTAAGCCCTTGAGGAAGGAGCAAGTTTGCCTTGGTGCTGTTTTTGAAGCCCTGTGGACATCCTTCAGGGGAGAGGGCTCTTAAAGCTGTGTGTCTATTCAGAGAAGGCACACAAGTGCCCAGGAAACACGTATCTCTGAGCCTGGGGTAGCTCTTTATTAACAAAACACTGTGCCAAATTGTGCAACCAGTGGCAAGGGCAGCTATGTGCCCCACAGTCTGGGCTGCTCTCCCAGATGCCGAGGCAGTAAGCTTGTTGCGGACGCAGCCCCAGAGGGCCCCCTCTCTGTGGGTTATGTGATTCCAACTGGGGGGAAGGCAGTGGCAGGACCCTCCGTTCCTACATGCCTACCCAGTAGGTCTTCTCCAGGTTCCAGGAAGTGGCAGGCACCTATTTCACCTGTGACTGGTACTCCCCATCAACTCAGCTCACTTACAGGTCATGAGGCAGAGGGAGTGTAGGAGATGGGGCATTTGGGACTGGCGGGAGTGCTGGCTGGCTACAGCTGAGGGCCAGGGCCCGTTCCTCCTCTGCAGCAGGAGGCAGGGTCTGATGCTTTCTACAGCCCACAGTCACCCCGGAAGAAATTAGACACACCCCACTGCAGGGGCTAGACCTTAGCTTCGGAATGTGACAATTTATTTGAGGAGCAAAGAAGCTTTTCACTCCCCCTTCCTGGCATCGATACAATATGAAGAGCAGCAGAACAAAACGTACAAGACGAGAGCAATCGGCACAAACCCCCCGCCCCGGCCCAGAAACAACCAAACCCAGAACAGAACCAAACCCCACACCCAAAACAAGGAGTCTTCTCCACCTGCAGCCTTCTGGGCAGCAGCAACATGTCCACCACGGGCTTCCTGCAGACCCGAGACTTTCCCATCTTTGACCACTGGAGGCAAAGTTTAGCCAGCTGGGAGCTGGATGGTTGAACCACAGACAAAGGCAACAACACTTCATTTTTAAAATGAGAAAGAGAAAAAAGAAACAGCACCCTCCCCAAATATAGAGCTATATATGTATATTATATATATATATATATAGAATTCATTCGTGCACAATTCATTAAATGAGCTTTTCAAAAATTAAAAAATTATAAGATACATTTCTTTAGGCCTTTGTGTTTTTAAATTAAAACCAATAAAAGATAGTCTCCACCTCCACTCTGGCCAAAAACAGGGGCAGGCCCCAGAACTCCACTGCCCTGGTTCCTTCTGCCCTGGCCTCTTGCGAAGGGTCCTGTTAGACCATCAGCCCCGTCCCCCTAGCCTAGTGGAAGCATTGCACACAGTAGGTGCTCACTCACTGGAGTGAGGTGCCAACTCCTTCAAGGTGGGGAGGGGGCCTGCAGGCCTGAGGTGGGGCCCTCAGTCCCCATTCGGCCTCTCCCATTTCAGCATCTTGGTGACTGTCAGCAAGATGCGGTCAGGCAGGGGAGACCCTTTCCTGGAGTTTGAGACCATAATTCTGGGCTTTCTGAATCTGAGAGGAGATGCAGACAGAAAAAACAAAAATCTTTAAATGCTTTCCTTTTTAAAAGTGATTTCTTAAACCATACAGCCCCCAAGGGGTTGCCCTGGGCTAGTGCATGGGAGCCTGTGGAGCTGAGCAAGTGGGGCTCCACTCTCCACGTGTGGGCGAAGTGCAAAAAAAACCAAAACACCAAAAAAACAAAACCCCAAGAAAACAAAAACAAACAAAAAACCAAACCACAAAACCCCAAAGGTGGGAAAGATGGTGCTTCCAGTTGGGTCTCCAGAGGCTGGAAAGGCTGGAGGTTGCTCAGCTCCACCCTCTTCCCGAGCTAAGTTTCCCACTCTGGGCTGACCCCTCACCCAGGACCGTCTGGCTCATGGGTGGCCTGCCAGCTCTGTGGTGGCCCCAAGGCCCAGGCCCCACCATTTAAAGGAACTTTAAAAAGGGCAAAGGCCAGAGTAGCTGGGCTCTTCATCTGGTGAAGCAGCTCTGCCTCTCGAAGCCCGTTTCCTTGTCTTATACAGGGTGATCCCTTCCACTCCACACACCTCACACTGCGTTTGGGGCCATGATCGTCACCTCTCCAGAGCGGAGGAAGGACGGAGCTCATCTGAACCCTGACCCCTTTGCAGGCTGAGAATGAACGGGGCTGTGGGAGGCTGGAGGCCCAGTGCCAACAACCTCCACCACCACCACCCCCGACCCCCAGCAGCTGCCTGGACACCAGCAGTGTTGTATGAAGAGGTCCTACTGCCTAATACACCCATTCCACAGACAGGTAGATGAGGGTCAGAGAGGGGAACAAGACAGGGAAGGGTCCCAACTTCCCACCTCCAACCAGAGATACAAGATCTCACCTGTTTCCTATGACACATGGGTAGGGAGGGGTGGCATTAAGGGAGATGACTGATGCCCCAACCAATACTGAACATGGGAGGAGACTGGGCCATGGGGACATTTCACATATAAAAATAAAGCAAACCAGACTGCAACTTCTGCTTGGTAATTAGGCAAACGGAAAAGCAGCAAGGGGGAAAGGCCCATGAAAGCTGATCCATGCAAAAGTGTGTGGGGGGCTTCTGGGCCCCACTCCAAGCCACCCTGGGAGAGAGGTAAGGAGGGCTCTACTTGCTCCCAACACTGTGCCCACCTCGGAGCAGTGTGCATGTGTGCCTCTGCACGAACCGAGGAGGGGTGGGGCTGCGAGGCTGTGCGTCCGTCCGGGGCAGCCAGCCACCCACCCACCGCCGGTGGAAAGAGAAGGGGCAAGGCACTCCCTTCTCCCCATGGCTACCCCCAATACCTTAGTGTCACCACCTAAGTCTTCCCGAGTCCACAGCTCCTGTCTTCCTGAAGCCTGCATCTCCTACCTGGCCAGGGAAGCTCAGGGGTGTCATGGTCTTTGGGGTGATGGGGAGGGAGACACTCCCCTGCCACAGGGTGGCAGTGGTAGGGACCAGATGGCCCAACAGCTGACAAACGAACAGAGGAGAGTAAGACCCCCAGCTGCACCTATTCACCAGCATTCCTGGAGAAAGTCACCAATGATGGATCCCGGCCATGGTGGGACCCCCAGCTCCCCAAATCTCAGCTCCATCTGGTAGGCCCCTACAGCTCTGGCTAGTTCCCTTGGAACCAGCTGTCATCCTTTGAGCGAGGACAGGTGTGGAGTCCGGGCCCAGGACACAAGGGAGGGCTCGTTCTGCCTCACACCACGGAAGTCAGGCAGTTGGCTGCAATCCTGGGGACCCACCAGCCTGACCAAGGCCCCCACTCCTGTTCCTGACATTGCCACCTCACCTGTGCAATCACTGCGTTACTAGTTTCTCTTTAAATATCTTTCTCCCCTCCCCCCCGAACCCTATAGGAATCCCACAATATTTTTTTTATTTCTTTTTTTCCTTTTTTGTTTTTTGCAAAACTAATTCTTTCACTTTCCTGTCATAAAATCACCTCTGAAAACACAACTTCTTTACAAAAAAGGTCACGAATGACACAGACTCTCAGGAAAACACATTTCTATGGTCTCTGGAAACACCTGTAACTGGCACCCAGGTGATCACTCACCTGGAGTGAGGGGTCGGGGGAAATCACCTCTAAGACAGAGGAGAAATACCAGCCCTTATTTGGGGGGAAGCCAATTGGCACTTGGACGGCCACAGAGCCAACACAAAGGGCAGGTGGGGAGGGGTCTGGGAGTGCCAGCCCCCCAGACCCTGTGAGAACCCTTGTTCTACATCCTGGGGGGTGGGGGGCCAGGGGCCAGGCTGCAGCCCCTGCTGGGGAGATTTGGAAAAGTCCTCCCACACTTAGGACAAAGGCGTTTGTTCCCTAACTGGATTCTTTTTCTGCCTTCTCTTACCTTTTGCCGTCATGCTTCTGGGCTGTAACACTTGTCACTGCACATACTAGGTAGGGAGCTATGCTGAGTCTGGCGCAGGGCATGCCACTCATGCATGACTAAGACCGACTGGGGCCCTGGGCTGCCACCCGAGGCTGCCGGCCACAGCGCCCCAGACCCCTGGCCCTGAAGCCTGCACTCTCCTGAAGAGCACAGGCCCCTCTTTGCACCCTCCACCCCGTTTGGCCTGCCTATCCTCCCAGTACCCGGGCTAAAACTGGGGCTTTGGTCTCTGCCACTGGCATAGATACCTCAGCTCCCTGGCAGCAGAGGGACAGAAAAGCTGCCCAGGGCACCAGAGGCCTCCCGCTGCTTCGAGCAGGCTGGGCTATGAAAGAGCCTCAGCAATCAGAAGCGAAAGTGAGGGGCGAGAGAAGCCAGAGACCCTCGAGTACCAGGTTTCCTCCTTCCCCAAAAACACCCAGGAGGAAGGGGAAGCTCAGGTCGGGGTCTCCCTTTTCTACCTCAGTCCCCACCATGCCATAAGTGAAGCCACTGAAGGCCTGGCTAGTCAGGCTGACCACACCAAAATAGAAGGGCATGCGGGTGCACACCCCCAGCATGCCCAGGCTGGGACGATTGGCCTGGTGGCCTCCACAGGCCAGCTGACGGCAGGGAAGGTCCAGGCCTTGGATCACCCTATTCTGAGGAACCACAAAGGGTGCTGCCTGGAAGCCTGGACCCTGTGCCCAGTGCACATACAGATACACACACAAACATGCCAAAAGGCAGCAGGTGCACACACAGTGGGAAGTTCCCACAGCAGGCTCTCGTAGCACCTTTGGTCGAGAACTGAAGGGGCCTTTAGATGCTGGGAGGCTGTGTCAGTGTGAGGCCCCTGCCAGTTCCTCCCACCGTCCAGACAGGGATTAGTAAAGAGGTGGGGTCGGACCTAAGGGGGTGCTTGGATCTCCTCCAAAAGTGGGCAGGAGACCCCTGCCTCCGGCACGGCAGCCCCCATTTACGTGGAGAGAGGGGCTGAGGCTGGCCTCACTCAACCTCTGTCTGGGCCCTGCCATCCCTGCCCCTCCTGCCTCGGCATCTGGAGGAAGGAAAGAACAGTGCCCACACTGGGAGGGGTCTGAGGGGCCTCACACTGCCGGGTTAGCACCAAGTCAGATGCTGTGTGCACGAGTTGGAAGCAAGCTGGGGGAATAGGGTGGGATGTGGAGGGCAGCTGAACCCCATTTCTGGGACTCCCTAGAAGCCACCCAGTGGGCCCCACTGTACATGGGCAGGGAGGGTGCCAAATGACAAGAGGGAAGACTTCCCAGTGCCCTCACCTCACTCCAGCCCTAACCTGGTCCAGAACTGACCCCCACTGGGCTTCAGGGGGCTCCAACTGCCCAACCCATCCCGGATCAACACCGAGCCATTTGAAACAAGCAAAGCACAGGCAGAGGTGTCTGAGGGTGGGGGCGGGAACAAGGGTATGACTTTGGGCAGGAGGGCCCCCCCAAAGCCCCCTCCTTGGTGGAGCCCCTCACTTGCTCATCCCACTGCTGCTACCGCCTCCTGTGACGCCTGCTATCCCAGCAGCCACCTTCTCGAAATCCTCAGGGTTGCAGAACTCCTTGATAGTGACGGTCAGGAGGTTGCTGGTGACATCAGTGACGACCACATTGGAGCAGGGTGACATCTCAGGGCGCCAGTCCCCAGCCTCTGGCTCAGAGGAGGCGCCGGCAGGCTCAGGGGCCTTGGGAAGTGCCTGGCTGGCAGCAGCAGCGACGTCGGGAGGTGCCCGCTTGCTGGTGGCTGCTGTCTCGGGAGAGATGGACAGGTCGAGCACCTCAGGCTCTCGCCAGTCGGGGACAGATGGGCTCATGGTCTCAGGGAGCAGCTTGGGGGGAGAATCCTCGGGGTCAGAGGACTGTGGTGCTGGTGAGGGGCAGCCAGAGGAGCTGGAGCTGCGGGTGTCGTAGGGGGCTGTGGGGGCCGCCAGGAGCAGCCCTGGAGCAGTGGAAGCAGCAATGTCGGCCTTGCTGGCTTGTGGCGGCTGCAGAGGGCCAGGTGGAGGAGGCTTGTTGTACAGCGCAAAGGTGCTGAACTTCATGTGGCGGATCTGCGTGCGAAGGATGCTCTCACTGAACTTCTTGCTCTTGCCGATGACTCGGTTCCGAGAAGGGACTTTGGGGCGGGCAAGGTTTCCAGCCCCCTGCCCAGCGCCCCCTCCTCCTGTGCCCTTGTCGATGACTTTCAGGTTCAGGATGATGCGGTTCCGCTTGGGCTCTCGAGGCTTTACCTTCCGATTGATGATGCGCACAGTCTCGGAGAAAGGCGAGATGGGTGGGCGCAAGCCAGGGCTGCTCCCCTGGGGGTCTGGGCGGGGCAGGGGGCGGCGAGACATGCGGTGGCAGCGGCGGATGTCCTTCTTGAGCCGGTGCACGGCTGCACTGGAGTGCAGCTTGGGTGAGGAGGCGCTGGCGGTCGGCTTGACAGAGAAATGCACATCACTGATGCGGAGGGCCTCGGCCTGGGCCCGTGCCTATGGGGAAGGAGTGGGTTAAAGGGGGCTCAGCTTCTGCTGCCCTCCTCTGGATACCCCTGTGCCAGCCACTCTCACAAATGGTCTCTCTAAACCATCCTGAGAGCACTTAGGAGGATCAGTACTGCTCATGCCCAATTTCAGAGATAAAAGGAAACTGATACAGAAAGGCAAAGCAAGCGCATGAGATCAGAGGGCAAATCAGACCCTAGTCCAGCCTCAGCTCCAAGACCCACATTACCTATGTAAGCTTGGCTATGGGCACTGGAATCAGATAAGTCGGTGGCTGCCCTTGCTGACAACCCAGGAATGTCAAAGTTGGGACACTACACAGAGAACAGCCCATTGCTCAGAAGCCCCTGACCAACTATGCTCTGTGAAGGAGCCCAGCCCAGCATGGCACTCCTCCCTGGGCCAATTCTTGGGGACAGAGAGAGGGGGCCCCTCCCTTCCTGTCCACCGCAGCCCTAGTGACCTACTTTGCAGGATCCCAAATTTCCTGGGGTTTCCCTCAGCTTTTGAACAGTCTGCATCTCCAGCTGTACCCAAGCTGATCACTCACTGCCTATGGGACAGACCACCTCATATTCTCTGCACTAAAATGGCAGGGCAGGACAGCTGAACAGGGTTCTGTGGGCAGCCAGATCCTGTCCCAGGCACCTGGGCCCAGCTGCAGCCCCAGGACTCTGCAGTAGCATGCCTGCTGAACTGTGGAACACTCAGGGTAGGGCAGGGCCCTCAGAGACCCCAGGTTCAGGCAACGGACTCACAAGACCACATCTGCTGTTCTCCATGGTCTAACTATCCTTCCTGCACAATAAAAGTAGTTCTGAGGACATGCCAGCTGCTTGAGGCTACAACTACAAACACAGCCTCTACCCAGGGGTCTGTGCTTCTCAGGGAAGACAAGTAACAAGCAGTTAGGATGAAGGGTGCCTAGGTGCAGTAAAGGAAGTGTGGGCCCAGAGGAGCACAGATAGGGGCACAAGTCCTGGAGGATGAGGCCCGAGTAGGAGAGAGCCCTGGACTTTCCCGAGTCTGTGTCCCAGGTGGTTGCAGAGGCCTAGGCGGCCTGCTCAAGGGGTGCTGCTGACATGTGACGGAGGCAGACAGCCTGGTGGTGAGAGGATGCAGTGGCCAAGGGACCGAAAGCAATGGCTGGAGAGGGTAGTGGTGGATGACTCATCTGTATTTTACAGATATCTTGGCTCCTTATGGGCAGGGAATCACTGGGGGTGACTGCATCCATCCAGGTGGGTGATGGTAGTGGCCAAGGACAGATTCACATAGTCTGTGAGCTGTCTGAGAGTGGGATCTGTGGTTTGGGGTCTCTTTACCTCATCCCACAGTAGTACTGGGGAGATAACCTGAACACTCATTTGACCACCACCCCCAGAAGAGGTGTGTGTTGACTTATCTGCTGAGTAAGCAAGGATGCCTTCCTTCATTTGGAATGTGGGAAAAGTACACTTTAATGTCACACGGCCCTCCCACACTCTTCAGGTCTCCAGGGGCTGCTTGGTCAACAACCCTTTCAGCCACTAGGTGGCAGCACACAGTACCCACCCCGCCCTTGCCAGGGATGTCAGTTCGTCTTGCTCTTAGCCTACAGTCAGGTACTGGTTCCCTTACATCCCTTCCCAAAGGCAGGGGAAGGACACCAGGCAGGGTTTTTGCAGGTTCAACCCCGTTGGAGCTTTAGGTGATCCCCATTCTTTCTGATCCCCCCAGGGGTTAGCATTTACTCCTTCTGCATATTGCCTGAGCCCTTGGACCTCTGTGAAAATGGCTCTGCCAGAGTTCAGCAGTGATGGACTGGCCCTGAAGAGTGGCTACGAGTGTGGGCAAACATCAGATCTAGGCTCAGTGGGCTTCCTGTGCCTCTGCCTATTTGTGCAATCACAGCAGGACCCGCCACCGGGGCTCTTATGATCATCAGTACATGTTACATGTTTAGTACAGTGCCTGGCATGCAGTAGATACTCAATTAATACTAGATTTGTCCATGGGGAGTGGGCGGGCAGATGAGCAATAAGCATTTTCTAATGTATGGTTTCTGAACTTTTCGATGAGAAACATTTCTATTATAATTTCTAAATATGTATAATTTTCTAAAAAAAAAAGGACTGGTTTAATCTTCCTCTTTCTCTCCCCTCTCCAGATTGAGAATTTTTTGAAGGTAGGAGCTGGGTCTGCCTATGATTTAAAAATGGTAACCACAGCCAACGTCTTTACAGAACTCTAACTGGGCCAATAGGCACGGCTCTGAGGGGTTGGTATGTACAACAGACAGCACAGAAGAGTCAAGGCCTAGCCTCTGCTACTGATACCCTGTGTATGCAAGTTATTTAACCCCTCTGGCCTGTTTTCCTATGTATAAATGTGGATAATGCAACCTACTTTCTGGGAACCTGTTCCTTTCAAAATAGTTCCCAACAAAAAGTGCTGAGTGTAACTGGTGTACTACACCCACTGTCTCTCAGTGACTCACAGAGCAATGGGGTCAGATCAAGCTAATCTCCATCGCTCAGTCAAGGTCCTCTCACCTCCTCTCCATCCCGTCCCTTCATGATTTCCTGTGTTTATTTGTCCACCTTGCCCCTTAACTCAATGTGTACTCTCTGAGGGACAGGGTGAAGAAAAAGACAGGACGAAGCCATAAAGTTGGGTGATGGAACTCAGGTAAATCAATTCCCCTCTCTGGGCCTTGATTTCCTCATCTGCGAAGTGGGGATAATCCCCACTTCACTGTGTTGTTGAGGAGATTGAAGGAGATAATCCATGTGGGGGCTCAGCACTGTTAGGCCCATAGCCAGCTCAGAAACTAGATTAAAAAAAAAAAAAAAAAGCTATCATTACTCACTTCACCGCTAGAGGGTGCTCCAGCAGTGCAGCAAGGCAATCACACAGCCCACCAGCCCTCCAGCTGTTCTGTCTAATCCTTCCTAAGAAGCATCAAGGGTTAAAGCTGCTTCATGGATCCCGTAAGATGTGTGTGTATCGAGGCCAGGGGTCGGTGAAATATGTAATTCTGGAAACCAACATTTCTTTCACTGCTGCTTTAGGTCCAAATCAAACCCTTACACATAAATAGTCCTTTTGGGTGGAGGGGGGGCTGGAGAGGCCCACTCCCTCTCATTGGGCTTTGAGCTTTTTGAATAAATTGGTGATTCTGAGCATCTGCATTGTACACAGTCTCTTCTCTGCAGAGTCCTCATAGCCCTTCCTGCACCAATTGTCACGAAGTCCCAGGCTGTCAGGGTGGGAAGGGGCCCTGAGACAATCTTAGCTAAGGGGGTGACCCTAGTTTCCCAGGAAGGCCCACAGGGCAGCCTTGCCTGCCACCTTCGGTCATCTTGTCCAACCTCTTCCAGACTCTATTCTTTCTCAGTGAAAAAAAAAAAGTAAATAAAACAAAATAAACTCCCCAAAACTAAAATGGCTTCCTCTGGAGCTAGGACTCCCTTCCTTGCCAAGGTTAATGCACTATGCTTTCACTCCACCACTCCATCCTCATTAGAGCCTCTAGAAACAGCCAGAGAGGGGGGAAACTGAGGCTCAGAGTTCTGAACCGGTGGCCCAGCTTCGGTGATAAACTCTAATAAGTGAAGTGATTTAAGGTCAAATTCCAGCTGAATCCCCCCAGTGAGGAGGGAAGGCATGCAGAACAAATTCTGAGAGAGGAAAGCTGGGGGCAGGGAGACAGGTGGCTCCCAAATGCCTTTCCCTGTTCCCTGTCATGAAGGAGACCACATTCACTCTCCCTTTGTGTTTTAATTCCAGTCAGAGAGAGACCAAGGAGAGATGGCTCAAGGCTGGGGGAGATGAGGGCTCTCAGGTACAGAAGGGGCCTCTCTGCCACCCACTCAGGTGGGCAGCCCGCATCTGCTTCATCCACCCCCCTCCTGGATCCCTGCTGGCCTCCCCAAACTCTGGTTTTGTCAGGGAGGATTATCCCCCTCCTGACCCCCAACTCCCAGAAACCTCTTGCTGAAGCTGGAGCCGGTGGCGGTCACTGCCAGGGGCTCGTCGGGGGCTCACAACCACCCCCTGCCCAGTTGGGGCCCATCTGGAAAGGCCCGCCCTCCTGGGCAGCCGCCTATCTGTCCCTCCCTTGCAGGCCCCGAGTTGTGGAGCTGTGCCGGGGCTAGGGGCCCGAGAGGGGGCTGCTGGGGCTGGGCCAGGTTACCTTCAGGAGGAAAGTTTTGGGTTTGGGTCCCCTCTTCTTGGGCCCATACAGCTCACGCTCCCTCTCCCTGCCACGGAAAAACGCAAAAGGTTAAAAAGGGCCCCTTCCCGGGCCCCACTCCATGCCGCCCTCCCTGGCTCCCCCGTTCCCCCGCGCGGTGCCCCAGACGAGCCTCGGCCCCACCGCCCCTGCCAGCTTCCCAAACTCACTTCTGCTCGAAGGCTGCAATAAGCCTCGAGTCCAGGATGTTTTCCTCGGGCTCCCAAGTGCTATACCTGCCGAGTTGCACATGCAGAAAATAAAAATGAAAACCAGAGAGGCAGAGGCACATGCGAGGGAGCAAACGTGAGCAACCCCCCAAGTAAAAAAAAAAAAAAAAAATGCCGGGTGTCCGCTGCCTCCCCTCCCCCCTCGCCCGCGACACTCACTTGATGGCCCACCCCTTCCATTTCACCAGGTACTCGATGCGTCCCTGAAAAAACAGAGAGAGAAATAAAGGGAGGGTGGGGGGTGGGGAGGATGCGGAGACGCGAGGAGGCGGTGGCGCGGGGGTGGGCGAGAGAGCCCAGGTTAGCTGGACCGCTTCGCCTTAATGGCCCGCAGACCCAGCCAACGGCTGCGGGACGAGGCGTCCCGCCCCGGGAGGTGGCTCACCTTTCGGATCCGCCGCTTGATGATGGATTCGGCCGCGAAGACGCGCTCGCCTACTGCAGACAGCTCCATCTTGCTCAGCGGCACCCACAGCCCATAATACTCCCTGCTCCCGCGGCCGGTGCTGCACCGCTCGCGCACGCGCCGCAGCACACAAGCCCCGACGGGCGGACGCGCGGCGGGGCGCGCGCTCGCGCTCCAGCTGCGAGCCGTCACGTGACCCTCCAAGCGAGCGCGCCGTTGCCAGGACCTCCCCCTCCCCCGGGGCCGTTGCTAGGGAAAGTGAGCGCACACGGGGCGGGGGCGCGCGCTGAGTCTTAAAGGGGCCTAGCTTGGCGGCCGGAGGTGTCCTGGAGCTGGGTGGATGCTGGGCTTCTGGGAAGCCAGGGAAGTGCAGTCTTAACATTTTCCACTCCCCTCTCCATCTTCCCGGCCACAAGATAGCTGACAACTTATTCCTCCTTTTAGTCCTATCCCCTGATGCAAATCTCACCAGGCCCCAGGCCTGGGAAGGGCGATGGAGTCTTGCAGCCTCTGCGCATCTTCGCTGTAGAAGTTTGCAAACAGTTAAATATGATACAGCAGAAATGCATTTGCTGTTGTCTTGCCAAGCCCTGCGGGAATTTCTTTAAAACATTGCCCCCTCATCCATTATTTATGTATTCGTGGGAGTGTGGTTTAGTAACCAGTTCAGATGAATTAAAACAAATACGCCACTGCAGAAAAGGGGGCTAGGGTGGGGTGAATAGGGCCCAGGAAGGCCAGGTTGATCTTGTGCATCTGTTCTTAGGCCAAAGTCTTGGGTGGCACCTGCCTTCACCCAGGAGGTTGGGTGAAGACCTCGGGGAGGACGAGGACGATGTGGCGCTAGGGGGAGGGAAAAGAAGGAGGCGGGGTGAGGACGGGGTCCCCATACTCCAAATTGAGTCCAAAGCGGGTCATCCTTGGGTTATTCAGTAGGAACCACCTCACGATCCTGTCTATGTTTTCTGATTCCCAGTCCCCTTGGCCACGTCACTCTCCTGCCGCCTGCAGTTTCTCTAACGATTCCGCCATTATTTACCCGGAGACCGGACCCCAGCTTCCTAGTTGGGGAGGGGCTGAGAGATCTGGGCTCTCCGGGAGAGGACACAAAGTAGCCCTGCCACACAAAACGCTTCATTTATTTTGAATTATTTAAACTTTATTACATCAACAGTCGTTGTAAATTAAAAAAATAAAATAAAACAAAGCAACTGTCCATAATCTTCATCAAACCATTGTTAATATCTTCACGAATCTTCGTCCAGCCTCTGTTCTATGCCTATATAAATACACATATACAGCATATGCATATGTATGATATATACTATATACGTTATCTATATATATATTTAACTTATATTTTTAAACAAAATGGGGCCATATAATTCACACTGGAATCTGCTTTTCTCAACGATATAAAATATAATCCTTTGGTGTCATTAAATTCAGATTTCATTATCGTTTAGTGGCTGCGGTGGGGCTGAGGTGGAGGTGGAGAGGAATGGGGAAGTGGTAAGGGTCAGGGTTGCCTCTTGCTCTCATTATTTGTTTATTAGAAAAGATGATTTTTTACATATCTGTGATACAACACCAGTTCTTGTGATTTCAAATCAACTATATAAAAATTTCCACTTTTCATTTCTGCATTTTTGTAGACTTGTCCAATTATTACCTTGGAGAAATTACCCTCCTCCCTGATAACGTGCTCTTGAGAAATAACTGTTTGCTGGCCAACTCAAGGTGGGCTTGGGTGTAAGAATCTATCTGCTCTGCTAGGGTGGGGAGGGGAGAATGGGGAGGTGAACTCTGTAAATATTGAGTGTGTGTGTGTGTGTGTGTGTGTGTGTGTGTGTGTGTGTGAGTGCGCGCGCACGCGTGCGCGCTTTCAGGCTGAGGAAGAAAGGCAGCTGAATGAAGCTGGTATTAATCTTTTATTAGTTCATTCAGCAGCTTTTGTGAGCCCCTTTTAAGGCTTTGTGTTAAATTATCAGAAACAGAGTTGCCCAGGCTTGATGTACTCTCAGTCAGATGAGAAAGAAACCTGCCATATAGTGTGACTAGTGCCAGAATGAAGATGTATTAATTTCCTATGACTATTGTAATAAATTACCACAAATTCGGTGGCTTAAAACAAGACAAGTTTGTTATCTTACCGTTCTGGAGATCAGAAGTCCTAAGTCAGTGTCACTGGGCTAAACCAAGATATCCTCAGTGCTGGTTCCTTCTGGAGCCTCTAGGAGAGAATTCATTCTTGCCTCATCCAGCCTCTAGAAGCTGCTGGCATTCCTTGGCTCATGGCTGCATCACTTCAATCTTTATTTTGCCTTCCCCTGACTGACCTCCTATTTATATATGTTACATGCTGTTTAGTCAACTCCAACTCTTGCCGACCCTATGAATGAGTGATGTCTACAATGTGTCCTCAATAGCTATTCCCAGTTCCTGTACACTCATGCCAATGGCGTCTTTTATGGAGTTAACCCATCTCATATTTGGTTTTCCTTTTTTCCTGCTACCTTATAGTTTTCTCAGCATTGCTGTCTTTTCTAAAGAACCCTGCCTTCTCATGATGTGCCTAGAATAAGACAGCCTCCAGTGATGTTTCAGGCTTAATATGCTCTATGACTTACTTGTTTGTCTTTCTGATGGTCAAAGGTATCTGTAGAGCTCTCCTCCAATGCCGTATTTTTTTTTTAACTCATGTTAAATGCTAACCATTTTTTTAAATTTTATTTATTTTTTTACAGAGACAGAGAGAGAGAGAGTTAGAGAGAGGGATAGACAGGGACAGAGAGATGAGAAGCATCAATCATTAGTTTTTCCTTGCACATTGCGACACCTTAGTTGTTCATTGATTGCTTTCTCATATGTGCCTTGACCGCGGGCCTTCAGCAGACCGAGTAACCCCTTGCTGGGGCCAGCGACCTTGGGTCCAAGCTAGTGAGCTTTCTTTTGCTCAAACCAGATGAGTTTGCGCTCAAGCTGGCGACCTCGGGGTCTCGAACCTGGGTCTTCTGCATCCCAGTCCGACGCTCTATCCACTGCGCCACCACCTGGTCAGGCTCCAATGCCGTATTTTGAGGAATCAATATTTTTTCTATCAGTCTTTTTCATTGTCCGACTTTCACACCCATACATGGTAATGGGAATACAAGGGTGTGGATGATCTTCACCTTGGTCTCTAATGACATACTTTTGCTTTTGATGATCTTTGCTATTTCTTTCATTGTTATCTTTTTGAGTCTTGACCTTTTCTTGATATCTGAGGTGTAGTCTCCATTGAATTGATGACTAAACAAAGGACTGACCTCCTACCTCCTTCTTATAAGGACCCCCATGATTATAATGGGCCCACCCAAATAATGGAGCATAATCTCCTCGTCTCCCCATCGTTTCCTCAATCATATCTGCAAAGTCCCTTTTACTGTAGTGTAACATTTATACAGGGTATGTGAGGTATCATATTTATAGGTTCTGAGAAGTAGAAAGTGTATATTTTGGTGGCATTATTAAGCCAATCACAAAAAGAATGTATAGGATGCCTTCAGAGTCAGATGTATCAGTCAGAGTTCTACAGAGAAACAGAGTCAGTGGATTGTTATAATTAATGATATATAAGAGAAGATTTAATAAGAAATTGGCTCACGTGGTTATGAAGGCCAAGAAGTCAGCTGTTTGCAAACTGGAGACCAAGAAAGCTATTCCTGGACCTTTGACCTACAGAAACTGAATGTTAATGATAATGAGTGTTGTTTTAAGCCTCTAATTTTGTGGTAATTTGTCACAGGGCAATACAAGACTAATATATAAGGCCATTCCAGATTCAGGGATGGGGAAATAGACTCTATCTCTGGATAGGAGGAATGACAAGGTCACATTGAAAAGGGGACTCAAGACCATTATTGTAATAGTTTACCACAAATGGGTCCCCAGTTGGGACAGAGATCATGTTCAAAGCTGATGGGATCCTTGGGGTCAGAAGCTCCTTCCTTCTTGGCACCTGTAGGATTCTGGGCATCTGCCTAATATGCCTTCCACCAGCTGGCTCACATGGGTGTTTAATAAATGTCTGCTGGAAGAAGGAAGAAATGAATGCATGGATGCCTGTGCTATGCAGGGGATGGGGGGTGAGGCCTTGACTAAAAAGGATTTGGCTGCACTTGGACTGGGGAAGGGCTACGGGATGTAGGAGACAGGGCTTTGTCACAGGCTTAGATGTTAGCCCAGTGTGGCTGACATGCTGAGACTATCTCTTGAGGCTTTGAGCAACCTTAGAATTGGAAAAGACTATCTTTAGCTTCTTTTCCCTGATAATCTATTCAACTTGACTTCCCAAAGTGCACCATTCCCTTTCTGATGCCAAAAGGCCGTGCCTTGAACTCAGAACCACAGGCTACAAGTCTTCATTCTGTCCCCAGCCTGGGGTTCTGAAGGCCTGGAATGTGGGTTATAACACAGTGAGGGTAGCAGCCTATGTATGTTTCACCCAGTAGTCAAGTCTATGCATTTGCTGACATCATTTAAACAATGGAGAATGATATTCTGCAGATGTATTCACCACTACATACTGAGACATTACCAGTTATATGTTTGTCTTTGTTGTCATGTGACTAAGTAAGAATGTGCTCCCAGGAGAGTGTTACAGGAATGGGTGAAGCAGGACTGGAAGGGAGAGAAGCCAAGTGGAGAGCAGAGTGTCATCTTAGGGCAATCGTGTGTGTGAGGGGGGCCAGTCCAATCCTGCTGGGAGCTCTGAAGTGTAAGTAACTCCTCCATATTTGTTTCCACCTGCAAACACTGGTTAAAGGCTGCAGGGGGTGGGTGGGCAGATGTCCATTCCCAGTACTGCCTGCTTTCTACCTCAGTGTGCAAAGTGGCTTTGGTGCCCTGGGTGGTCCTGGGAAGCAGAGCCGCAGATACTGGCTGTTGGAAGGAAAAACATATGATGGGGTAGGGGGTGGGGATATGACAAAGGGAATCCAGGGGATCTGGGCAGAGAACAGATATTACCATATAAGGTTGACCTACAACACCATGTATATGGCACTTTATGGGCTTGTAAACTCCAAGCTCATCCCCACCCAAGGCCCTTAGCACTGGCTGAGCCCTCTGCCTGGAACACTCACATTTTCTCCTGATGGACACATGACTTGTTTCAATAGGCTCAATCTCATTTCCGCGGAAAGGTGTCCTCTGATGTCCTTATCTAAAGTAGCCCCCATGTCTACCCATCACTCTATTCCCTTAACCATCTTGTTGTTTCTTCCTAGCCCTTAACACTACTTGAAGTTCTGCTAACTATTGAGTTAATGTTTTACCAGACTCCCAGCTCTACAGACAGGGGTAAAGTGCCCATCTGATGCATTTTACCTCTGGTGCTAGCTCAGGGCCCTGTACAGAGTAGGTATTCAATAAATACCTGTTGCATACATGAGTGAATCATTGAAAGGATTTTTCAAGGGTAATATTGACCATATAGCAGATCCAGCAAACACTCACGGGGTATCCCCTTCCCTCCTTGAGTTGGGCTTTGGGAATGCAAAGATGGAAAAGATTGGGTTTCTGTCCTTTAGGAACTGAAGTGCACAGGGAGATGAAGGTACAAACAGATGCAATTTGAGCTGTGCAATTTTAGTTGTCAACTTCTTTGAGCCTCAGTTTTATTCATCTGTTAAACAGGATAACCATTCCTGTCTTGTAGGTATATTGTGAGAATGACAAGACAATATATACATGTCACCCGAAGCTCTCTGGGGCACATAGTAAATCTGTGATAATGGAAGTGTATGTATTTATATACCTCAGGCAGCTCATAGCTAAAGGGAAATGGACACACACACACGCATGGTATGGACATATATGTTTTTCTTCCACCAAACTTCAGTTTTAATTCTAGAATGAAAATGTGTTGGTCAAAAATAACACTGCACACTATATAGCACTCATCACATTTCAAAGAGTCTTCCCAGGGCTTTACATACCAGATCTACTGATTTAATCCTCAAAATAACCCTCCAAGGTCACTATACTATTATTCCATTTCACTGTTGAGAACACTGGGTTTCTACCCAAACATGGAAGATGTGAGATGAACACAGTTGTCTATTAGACACCCTTCACCTCCTCCCACTACCTGATGACATCTGCCATGTGATGTAATTTGACTTATGAAACTGGACAAAAAAGCTGAAGATATGCAATCAGGTGACAATATGAGTCCCAAAGAATTAAACCACGTATATAGTTCCTTCTGAAACATCATGCTGTGAAATTATGTGCCCCCAAGGAAAGGCTAACTATTTTTAGAAGGAGAGCAGTAGAGTCTTTTGGAAATATGCCTGAATATGGTCATAATTGTGCAAGGGACATGAGGAGCTCCAATTTTGGCAGACGGGTCTTTTGGAAAGGCCATTCTGACCAAGTCGTTCCTGTTTAAGACTCTTTGACACTGGAAGGAGCTAAAATATCAACAGGGGAGAAAACCTCTCAGGGTTCATCACTGTCTCTGGGAGGAAGCGCAAGCTCTCTCTCCCGGGGAAGAGGCCCTCCAGATGGTCTCACTCCCTGTCCCCTCATCCCACAGCCCTTTCCCTTGGTCTCGTGAAACCATTTGCAGTTTCCTAATGGTCCCTTCTTTTTCACACCTTTGCAGCTTTGAGTCACCTGGGAACTACCTACATGTGTTTCAAAGCTCAGTACTGGGATATTCCTCTGTCTGAAGCCACATCTGGCCCCCTAGGTAGAACTGGCCAGCCTTCTTTTGTCCCATGTGGGTGTCTGCAGAGTTCTAGGAACACAGGAGAAGTCTGTTTAGTCATTGTTTGCTCTCCCTGTAGCAAGAGCTCCCTAAAGGCAGGGACCCCTATACCCATCAGTTCCCTGACACTGGGTAGCCAATTAATGGTATTTACTGGGTGTCAACCATGTGCCCAGACACTACGGATATGCAGAAAAAAGACAGACTCCAGTCCTCAGGAAGCTTAGATTTTTATGAGCGCAGCAGACAAGAAACACACAAAAGAAAAAAGGTGATTTTCATACCATATAAGTGTTATAAAAAGACTAAATAATATTGCATAATAGAGAGGAACAGGGTGTGTGAATGGGGTGCTCAGCTAGATCAGGACAGGTCCTTTGAGGAGCCACATCTAAGACGAGACCTGTGTAAGGGAAAGGAGTCAGCTGCATAGATCTGGGAGAAGAGCTTTCTAAGCAGAAAGAGCAGCAAGTGCAAAGGCCCTGAGGCAGGAACATGCTGGGCATATCTGAGGGAGATCGGGGGCTGGAATGGTGTGGTTGGGAGACAGGTCTGCAAGGAGGCAGGAGCTCCACATGTAGGGTCTCACAGGTTATGAAGGAGAGCTTGGGCTTTGTTGTGAGTGCAGTAAGAAAGCTCTGGGAGAGAATTTACCATGAGAGGAGGAGGGGCCTGGTAGGGTGAGCTAGATACAAAGGCAAAGCCTTGGAATGTTGGAGAGGTCCTGAGTGCCGAGTGGTGGCTGCTTCTCAAATCTACTGCAGCTAGACCTCCTTGATGTGTATCCCAGGAGGCAGAAAGCTGTAAATAAAAGTGGAAAGTGCTGTGTCTAGAGTCTCCAAGCTTGGGCACCCTCTAACAAAGAGGTAAACAAAGGAGAACGAAAACATTGCCCTGGTCGGCTAGTTAGTTTGGGCAAATGTTAAGCTTTTGTACAAAGACACCACAAAATACAGCAATTTGTTTCTGTCTGGTACAGTCTGGCTACGGGAGGCTGGTGGCCCCTAATGAGGCCAGCAGGACTGATGGTGGGTTATGGAAAGAGAAGTCAGACCCCCCCTCCACTCCTCCTCCAATGAGGAGGAAAAAACAAGGAGAATGCAAGGGAAAGGAGCCAGCAAGGCTAGCTGAGTCAACCAATTATGGATTAACTGCTTCCTATAGTTCTCTGAAAAGGTGCATGGGGTAACTTGCTACACAGAGAATGGAAGATAGAACTTATCTGAAAACCTCTTTCTCTTTCCTTTCTTAAAAGTTTTTAAGACCTTAATTTATAAATTCCAACGCTTATTCTCTGACCTCACTTAAACTCACCCTCCCATCCTGGAGTCGTGTGAGTGATGTATATACCTCTAGACAAAGGGATCATGAAACCTTTGCATGAAAACCTGTGTTCTGTAAAAGGTATATAAGATGTAAGAAATCTAACTCTGGGGAACACATGTTTGGTTGCCTCTTTTGGGGTAACGCTGCTTTGCCAGCTAAATAAATCCTACTTCTTTCATCAAGTGGTCTGGGCATTTTTGTCCTCCTTTGATTCCTGCAATAGGGTGGTCAAGGCCACAGTTGGGAGAACTAACCCTGAGCAATCACAGATAAAATCCAGGGGTGATGCTGGCTTGTGCGGCCCCCTCACCCAGGTGGTCCCTCTTTCTTCTAGTGAATTTAAAACTGATGAGAAGAAATGTGGAGTTCCTGGCTGTTTGCTTTCATTTCCCAGCAGAGTGGAGCCAGCTCTGTGCAAACTTGTCCTTTTCCTGCTCTTCCTGTTTTGCTGGGAAACTTTCTTTTCCAAATACTTTTTGGTTGTTTTGGAGAGGAGTGTGTGTGTGTGTGTGTGTGTGTGTGTGTGTGTGTGTGTGTTAATTTCTCCAGATTAATTTACTGCAAGGCAAGGTTAGGGCAACTAGACGAGTGGCTGCTGGGAGGCTGCACCGGAGAAAGGGCGAACAGTGAGACCAGTGTTCCCTTGGTCCCATTCTGCCAGCCTGTCAAACAGTGTGGCCCCTGAGCTGAAGCGGTGGGCCAGCGGTGGGCTGACTGTCTTTCTCCAGCATCGGCTCGGCCTCGCCGCCCTGCTCCTGATGATAGTGGGGACCCGTGCTGCCTGCTGGGGACCAGCTATCATGGCTGGACAAGGAGAAGCTCTCACTCTCACATCATCTTTGCTATTTCCTCCATATCTCTCCTTCCACTTGAGGGAGCCCCTTAGAGTGACTGATAATGAGGATCAGAGTCTTGCTGTGACCCTAAAGTTCTGGAACTGTTTTTTTGTTTTTTTTTTTTTTTTACAGAGACAGAGAGAGTCAGAGAGAGGGACAGATAGAGACATACAGAGAAGAACAGAGAGATGAGAAGCATCAATTTCTTCATTGCGGCACCTTAATTGTTCATTGATTGCTTTCTCATTTGTGCCTTGATGGGGGGGGGGGGCTACAGCAAAGCAAGTGACCCCTTGCTCAAGCCAGCGACCTTGGGCTTCAAGTCCAGAGACCTCAGGGTTTTGAACCTAGGTCCTCTGCGCCGCAATCTGATGCTCTATCCCAGGGGTCGGGAAACTTTTTGGCTGAGAGAGCCATGAACGCCACATATTTTAAAATGTAATTCCATGAGACCCATATAACGACCCATGTACGTTACACATTATCCAATAAAAATTTGGTGTTGTCCCAGAGGACAGCTGTGATTGGCTCCAGCCACCTGCAACCATGAACATGAGCAGTAGGAAATGAATGGATTGTAATACATGAGAATGTTTTATATTTTTAACATTATTTTTTTTATTAAAGATATGTCTGTGAGCCAGATGCAGCCCTCAAAAGAGCCACATCTGGCTCGCAAGCCATAGGTTCCCGACCCCTGCACTATCCACTGTGCAACTGTCTGGTCAGGCTCTGGGACTGTTTTAAAGATAAACTTCCAAAAAAAAAAAGATAAGCTTCCAAGGGTTAAATTAGAAAGAGTCCTAATGAATTTATGGATCTCTGCCTTCAAAATGCACGCTCAGCAGAGAGCACCCAGAAAATGCTGTGCCCAACTAAGCTACCCAGATGCCCGAGGTGAAGCAGCGCCAGGGTTGGGGACACACCAGGGCCTCCCAGACATTAGTGGGAGGGACTTCCCCGCAGTCTGGAGTTCTCAGGTGAGCAAGTGGGCCTAGTCAGAAGACAAAAGAGTGTGTCGGCTTGATTAGGTAGTTAGTGTAGAAGCAACTACTCTGGCAGCAATCCCCTGCTGGGGAGGCTGCCTCCAACCTTTGTCACCAGTGAAGTTTATTACCACCTCCAGGGGCATCAGAGAGTATTTCTACTATTGTGTGTATGACCCCGATGCACCCTCATACCCTACTCTCCTCCACTGGGGCAGTCCTGTTGTCTGGCACAGGGCTACCCCTGGATGTCGTGCCCATGAGGACTTTACTGGAGAGCATTGCACCCTGATCTTTATGTTCTGAGCCATGGAGGGAGCAGGAGTCCTGGTTCACTGCAGTGTCAGACTATGGAACCAGTCTGCATGCCATCGTCTCTCACATGGAGATGGGACATCCGTCTGGGCTACACTGTGAGCCACAACTTTAGTCCCATATGGGGTGGGAAACACTCTGTTCTCCAGGTCCTGTGTTAGCTGTAGCCAGTGATAGGCACCTAGAACAGGAGAGTCATGGCCCAGGCCCAGTTCCTGTGTGAATTTAAAGGGGCTGGTAGTCAGCCCAGGGTCCTGCTGGGGATTTGTTCTGTTCTTGGCTCCACAAAAAGGTGACAAGACATTCTCAAATAACCTCAAATCCATACACACATATACATATTAATATAAATTTTTTTGATGCCCTTAAAAGTCATTTTCATGTGCAGAAAAGATTATTCAGATGTTTGCTTAGGTTTTAATGACTAATATTCAATTTATTGAAGTTATGCATAAAAGGAAAAAGCCTAGATTACCTAAAGCTCTTAATTTCAGTCTGAATAATTTATTTTCATTCTAGGTCTAGCAAATTTTAGTCAACACTTTTAAGGAGGCTTTGTTTAATATTGGTCTCATTTACCATCTTAAACTCCTTTAAACATTTCATATTGCATTATTCATTACATAAAATACACTTGCTTAATTTCCCAAGTATAGTTTGCTGACAAGCCTTCTCAGGTACTTAAGCAATTCTTATAAATATAACACATTTAGCTTATAGATAAGATGACTTTGAAGTTTGATGAGCTATCCCTGTACTACATATAAAAGACTAAAATCTTAAGTTGAGAACAATTACTCAATAACTTATTTTAAGTTGGAACCACAAGGCAATCTATAACTCTAATAAGCCAAGTTCTCTTAAATATTGTAAGGATAAAATAGCAAAAGTGTCTTAATGTAAAAATATTAACACTTCAGTTTTTGTGGGGTTTTCTCTTTTTTTTTTTTTTTTTGTATCTTTCTGAAGCTGGAAACGGGGAGAGACAGTCAGACAGACTCCCGCATGTGCCGGACCGGGATCCACCCGGCACGCCCACCAGGGGGCGACGCTCTGCCCACCTCTGCCCCTCCGGGGCGTCGCTCTGTTGCGACCAGAGCCACTCTAGCGCCTGGGGCAGAGGCCAAGGAGCCATCCCCAGCGCCTGGGCCATCTTTGCTCCAATGGAGCCTCGCTGCGGGAGGGGAAGAGAGACACAGAGAGGAAGGAGAGGGGGGGAGGGGTGGAGAAGCAGATGGGTGCTTCTCCTGTGTGCTCTGGCCGGGAATCAAACCAGGGACCCCTTGCACGCCAGGCCGATGCTCTACCACTGAGCCAACCAGCCAGGGTGGTTTTCTCTTTTTTTAAATTTTTATACTTAATTCAAATCTTTCTGAGGGTTAAAAGTATTTACTCACTAGGGAAACCACATGTTCATTTGAAACACTTTTTGAGAATTCCTACTCAGTTGTTTGATGTTACATAGTGACCCAGGAACTATAGGCTGGGATTCTTATCCCTGACCCATGACCCATGGGCCATTCAGAGGCCTATATATGGATGCTTATCCTGAGACCATGTGAGGTCATCTAAAATTCCTTGGGACTGCCTTGGTTTATATCCTTGAGTTCAAGTCCAATTATTACCTAATTGTTCCCTCTGTTTGTGGAAATCTAAAACTCTTGCCTTAGTTTCTACATCATTGATTGGATTTTGTATTTCTTTGCCTCTGAAGATATAAAAATGTCTGAAGATCTTTGAACTTTATGGTCTTAACAGTTAATGTTTATTGAAGGCCTACTATGTTCCAGGAATAGTTCTACATGCTTTACATTCATTAATTTACTCAATTCTAACAACTCTTGAGGTAAGGATTATTATAGTTTCCCATTTTCCTGATAAAGAAACTGCAGCACAGAGAGATCAAGTAATTTGTCCAGGGTCACATAGCAGTTAAAGGGTGATCTGGGATTCAGAGCTCATGCTCTGACCTGGCACCTTGATTTTTTTTTTTTTTAAATCTTGGTTAGAACCACTTAACTCATAACTATTCAAATAACTCTAGCTCTTACTGCTCAGGACTTGGACTGTTCAGCCACGACTCCGCACACAGACACACACATTCACATGCCCTTGACTTCTGCTATTCAGATGTGTCCAGGCTTGATGCCTGGGTGGCATACCCACTATGGGTTAGCTCCAATAAGTTGATCTTCATGGCTTGGGAAGTGGGCTCTGACTCTCAGCAATGCAGATATATCATTAACTGTCTGCAATGGAAGAAAAATCCTAAAACTCAGTGATTTATACAACACTCATTATTTTTTAAAAAATCCAGAAACAGCTTATTGAGATATAAACTGTTTATATTTAATTCTATTTTAGTACACATTTTGTTCCACCTTACCACTTAGGTTTCACTAAAATCAGCTGGAGTTTAAGTCTGAGATTTTTTTTAAAAGTACGCTGCTTCTATTGAAATTTTTTCTTAACAATTGCCTTACAGTGTGGTAGTTGAGAGCCAGGCACTGGAATCAGATTGCCTGGGCTCCATCTGGGTCACATCATTCACTAGCTCTGTGATTCTGTGTAGGTCACTTAATGGCTCTTTGACTCATATTTAAATTTTGGATGATAATAGTACATACCTCATAAGATTATTGTGATGAATATTTTTATACATAGACCTGGGACAACTCATTAAACTTCAAAGTCATCATATTTATAAACTAAAATGTGTTAAGGTATGAGAATTGCTTAAATACTTAACAAGGTTTATCAGCCAATGATATTTAGGATGTTAAGCAAATATATCATATCATGTAATGTATATATACACATATGTCCATGTCTTATGATGTATGTATCTATCATCTATATATCTCTTTCTATATCAATAAATATAGATCTCCACTATCTCTTTAACAGCTGTACAGTAACCCCCTGTTTGGATGGGCATTTATTCATTATATAATCTTAAATTGATAGCTCTATATTCCATTTATAAAAAAGTTACATACAAGCTGTGATGAAGATCCTTAAGCAAGGTCTTGCACTTGCCCAATTATTTTCTTAGGCTATGTCTAGTGGGCAAAGTTTAGAGAAAAATTATAAACATTATTGGAGGGTCTACTGCTGCTTTTGTCCCATCAAATCCAGCCACTGATGCTCTTTTCTCTGCAAATTTGGGGCTCCCTAACTCCCTTAACAGCAGTTTCATTCTGCCGAGTCTTCATGTGGGTGTAGCGTAGCCTCATGCCCCAAATTGGAGCTGTCCCCAGTGGTCACCGGCTCAAATAACTGGCCAGGGTGGAGCCTTTGCCTATCCTCAGCTGAAATTGCCCTATTTGGACAGACATAGTAATAGTTTGGCCACAAGAATCCTCTGCTTCTGGTCTCTTTCCCATCTGTCGGGGCCACAGTCACCTAAGATGTGTTTTATACCCCATGATGGACTAGAGTATCTCTTCTGAAGGGAGGTGAAGGAGGTGAAGGGAGTCGGACCAAGAATTTTGCAAATAAAGCCCATGAAGGCTGTGCAAGACAGAGACCCAGATTCCATGGTTTAGTAATACTTAGCCCCGGCCAGGCTAGATGCTGGGGAGACCAGGGAAATTAGAAACAGGTCCTCCCCGTGAGCAGCTAGCTGTGCAGTAGAGGAGACAGAGCCAGAAACAGATCAGAGAGAGCTATCAGGGTGCTGATAAGCCTGCTCTGGGTTTTGTGGGACAGTGGAGGGAATCTGGAAGGAGGGAAAAGGCTCCTCCATCATCAGAGACTTTAGTGAGACTTTCTAGCAAGACCAACCATACAGTCTGTTTCTAAAGTTCACTGGTAAATTATTTAAAACAGTAGTTTCAAGTGTCTGCCATTGATCAGACACGCTTTTGAGTGCTGGAGACCACTCTTGTTATAGTAACTGGAGCTTTTATTGTCATTGGAACAGGTTGATGGTGATGTCAGCCTTCCTCTGACACTACGAAAGCATGGGCCCTCGGGGAAGGCAGGACACCAGGATCCTTATGGACCTGGATGAAGGGGTGTTGGGCTTTAGAGGGCCCAAGTCAATTTATCCCAACAATTTATTTTATAGCTTGTTTTTCCTAAATCAGAATCCAGTGCCCAATCTGCTTAGATCTGTAAATCTCCCCCCCCCCCTTTTTACTTTGGAACAGTCCTTATTTTTCTAACATGCATTGAAGGGACTAAGATATTGTCCTGTAGGACATTTTCGGAATTTGTCTGATTGGTTCTTTTTGTCACTTGTTATTCTCATGTCTAATATAGCTACTTAATAACTTACATGCAGCAAGCAGCCAATATAGTCTGTGAGAATAGAGAAGATGGAAATTATGGGATTATGAGCTTCACTTAATGAAAACTTCTAGAACATTTTACCAACTGGAGGCATCACATTCTTTACATGCATACCTGAAACTTTGTAAAAATTTACTATTTATCTCACTAAAAAGCAATCTTTGGTTAATGTCAAAAAGTTGGATTGAACAAATAACACTTTCTGACCACCATGTAATTCAAGGAGTCAATAACAAAAAAAATAGAAATTAAAAACCTCTTTAAATAATTCATGGATAAATAAAGAAGAAAGCATAATGGATTTTTAGAGCATGCTTAGAAGTGAACAATAATAAAAGTTCCACATATCAGAATGTCTGAGAGGCTGGTATGAGATAAAAGGCTGAAAATCAGTAAACCAAATATTCAACACAAGAAGTTGGCAAGAGAACAGCTGAATAAACTCAAAGAAAGTAGGAAAAAGGAAATGGAAAAGATAACAGCAGAAATACACAAAATCGAAAATAACCACAAAATAGATCTGACTGATGAAGCCAACTTTGAAAAAACTACTCAAACTGACAAACCTCTGGCAAGACTGTTGGGAAACAGAGAGATTGAACCATATACTATGGAAAGGAAACATGCTTTCAGATGAAGAATAAATCTAAAATATCATAAGGGGATATTATGAGCAGGTTTTTGCCAAGAAGACAGTGAGCAGTTCCATTTTGCAGGTATATTAGTTCTCTATTGCTACTGTAACAAATTATCACAAATTTAATAAATTAAAACATCATGAATTTACTACTTTACAGTTCTGGAGGTCAGAAGTCCAAGATCAGTTTCCCTGGCAGGAAGCAAGGTGTCAGCAAGGCTATTTCCTTCTGAGGCCTCCGAAGGGAGCATTCACTTTTCTTGCCTTTTCCAGCTTCTCCAGGCCCCCTGCATTCTTTGGCCCATGGCCCCTTCCCCATCTTCAAAGTGCATCACTCTAACCTTTGGTCCTGTTGTCACATTTCCTCTCTGACTCTGACCTTCTTATCTCCTTTTTATAAGGACATTTGTGATTACATGGAACAATTTAAGATAATTTCCCTATCTTAAAATCCTATTTACCTCACATCTGCAAAGTCCCCTTTGCTATATAACGTAACATATGCACAGGTTCTGGGATTAATTAGGGTGTGGGTATATTTGGGGGGCATTTTCCAGCCTATCACACTAAGCATGTGTTCTAATCTTTCAGCTTGATCATCCTCCCTCTGGTTGCAGGGATGCCTCAGTTATTTTCCTCAACTAGCCTGATAGGACTCAGGTCTGACCCTTGGAATATTTTCAAGGGCAGGGGCCTAACAAGTGGTAAAAAGCAGCAGTCTTATACCGTGTGCCAGTGGATCAAGGCTGGGGTCTTTCCATCATCCCACCTCTGAGAAATCTCAGCAGGAACGCTCTCTGCCTTGAGTCAGTGCAGGCATCCAGATCTGTGAATGTTCTCAGTGTACTGCATTAAAATCATTGTCATATTGTTCTATAAGATTACTTCATCGGAAGTGACTTCATGTGTTGATTTTCTTGGTTTCCTTTCTCAGCATTAGATTTCTTTGTATGTTTTGGGAATTGGGGTTTGCAGACTTACTTTGAGAAAAATCTGTTTTGGTTTTGTTTCTCTGTCTCCCCTTTCCCCCAGCTCTTTCCTCTCTGTCACCCTCCCTGGCCCACATTTCTGAGTTGCTGGGTCTTTTAGACCAATCTTGATCTTATTTCACAGTGGTAGTGTAGGTGGTTCCTGTTTTGCTGTTACATTGGGCTATGACTGATCCAATTACATAGCCATGGGAAGTTGGCATTGCCCCTGGTCACAGGTTTGTGTTCCCCACCCACCCACTACTAAGCTTCCAGATTATTTCACAAGCAGAGGAATTTAAATAGTGAGCCTGGGCCCTGTCCTTCATTTTGTGAGCAGTGTTGGGCACAAATAAGACTATTTCTTGGTTGGATTTCCTTCCACGCTTACTCTAAGTGTCATCACTTTTCTCCACCTAGTTTCAATCTCTCAGATTATTTTTTTCTCAATGACTTCCTTTCCTTTTTCTTATTGATTATGAGTTTATTCCCTTGTTAGTCTTTACTATCATCTAGGAAGGGGGTCTCCAGAGGGGAATGGGCTGAATGCATGTGGTCACATCATCAACATCAACTGGAAGTCTATACTATGATTTAAAACCCTATTCTTGCCTGACCTGTGGTGGTGCAGTGGATAAAGTGTCAAGCTGGAAATGCTGAGGTTGCCGGTTCAAAACCCTGGGCTTGCCTGGTCAAGGCACATATGGGAGTTGATGCTTCCTGCTCCTCCCCCTTCTCTCTCTCTCTCTCTCTTCCCTCTCTATAATGAATAAATAAAAATCTTTAAAAAAATAAAAAATAAAACCCTATTCTTGTGACAACATGAATTAACCTAGAGGGTGTTATGCTCAGTAAAATAAGTCAGACAGAGAAAGACAAAAACCATATGAGTTCACTTATTTGTGGACTATAAAAAATAAAACAAATTGATAAACAATATAAAACAAAACAGAAACAGACTCATAGACGCAGAGCACAAGTTGATGCTTGCTAGGGGGGATGGGTTGGATGGGTGAAAAAAGTGAAAAGGAATAAAAAAGAAAAAGAAATAAAGTCACCTTAGAGTTTGGGGAGAATATTTAAGGAGAGCAATTTAAGTAAGGTGGGGTTTTTTTGTTTGTTTTTTACTCTACATATGCTTTAGTAGAAAAAACAAAAACAAAATACAAATAAAGAAATGAGTACAATACAGCTATATACAGCCATTTTAATTATATAGAATAAATAAAACCCTATTCTTCATTCCACATATATTTTGGTTCAGAAAATGTAAGATGACTAAGTTAGAGACATTTTTTTTAAATGAAAAGGTAAAAAGTTTCATTAGTAGATTTAACAGGGAGGAGGGACAGGAAGAATCAAAAGTGATTCCACATGGCTAACCTAAGGAACTGGAGTTTAAGAATCCGAGATGGTAAAGCAGATTTTGGAGGCAAGGACAGGAACATGAAACCTGAGACTTCAATGGAAGAAAAGGAAGACAGGGGAGAGAGAAGACTGGTCCAGACATTTTGTTAAAGGCCTTCAGTAAATGCATAGTAAGAAGGAAGATTGTCAGTCAAGGAGTTTTGCTATGAGAGGCATCACTCTAAAAGTGGAGTCTTGAGGAGGGAAGGGTCAACCCTTCTACTTGCCTCAGGCCAACAGGAAAGGGTCAGCTATACTCTGAGCTCAGCTCTGGTCTTCCCTTGCTAGGGCTCTATTGTGCCTGAAAGTCATTGACTGACTTGAGTAGGAGACTTGAAGCAGAAAAGCACTGTGACTTGGTTTAGAAACTGTTTTTAGGCTAATTCACAAATTCCTAGTCTCTTTACATCTACTAACCCCAGTAATGGAGTCAAATCTCTCCTTTTTCCATATATGAATCCAAATGGAAAGTATTTCCGAGTATTTTTCTGGTTTTCAGACCCATCTTTCAGCCCTGAGGGGAGTTGTTTAGGTCACAGCACTGGCTCTAGTGTAGGTGCAGTTACTTCAGCAGCGAGAGTCAAACCTAAGAGAGGCAGAGAAGCTCTTCTGACTCTTGTACAGGACAGTATGGCCAAGGGCTAATAGGGCTTACCTGTTTGGGATAAAAAGGCGTCCATCTGGAGCTGTCCGAGGTCCTGAACCATAGCTACTAGTCTTTATTGCACTGCTATTCCATTTTCCATGGAGGCAGTGGTGATTCCTGTTCAACCCATCCCAGGAATTAGGAATTGAGTGAGCCAGAATATAAGAGATAGAGAGAAGAGAGGAAAACATACTGAGTTGTGTTTTTTTTTTTTTTTTGAGAATCCTGCTGCTGAGACATTTCCAGAGAGAAGGAAACGAGGCTTTTTCTTGCGATCATTATTTACAAAATTTTACAGTTACCAAGACCTCTGGGAAGTTGGGAAGCACATGATCTCACCATTTCCATTTGATGATAAGTTTATAGATGAAAATAAAGACACAGGATTCTGTGTTCCTTGCCAGAGTATATGGTAGGTGTCATTAAATATTGGTTGAATTGATAAAATGTTGGATGTGAGAGAAAGAACCTGAACTAGATATATACTTGGAATAAATTTGGATTTCATCCCTGTCCTAAAGGATGGCCAAGGAGCTAACATTTGAGATTTAACTGTGTCAGCAAGTTGACTTTAAGGCTTTAAATTTAATCCTTAGATTTAACACAAATTTCCCAGTCAACAATCAGGCTTGTAGAGGCAAGCCTTCTGACTGATATCCCATTGCTCTTATGTATTGAGTCTAGGGCTCAAACTCAGGTCCTGATGATCTCAAAGGCCATATTTTCACCACCACCAGTAGCAAATTCCTCCTTATGCAAGAAAAGGGGCACAAATCCTATAAGGAAAAAATGGTCTTGTAGTATACAAGCATCTTGTTTAATGTCTGGGGATCAGGTTAAAAGGTTAGAGTAAGGAGAAGCTAATTTTGTGATGGCAACTATTGCCGATCAAGGTTTGAATCTTAGGTCTAGGGTTAGAAGAGGGGAATAAGATGGGCTCAAACCTTAGTAGGGCCCATGGTTTCCCCAGATCTCAATACCTCATACACATTCCATCTTTAGACAGCAAAAGTAATGAGTAACTTCTAACGACAGAAGAAATCATTAGGATTGCCAATAAAGACAAAACAAAGCAATAAGATATAGCTCAGGGGTAAGGTATGAGATTTGATCTGAGCTACAACCAGATATTTGTCTCCAGCTCCTGGATGAATCAAGTTGGCAGCTACCAGGGCTTTCATAAGATCGAGGAGCAACCAGCTCTGGATCTGTGTCAGGCCAGCTCTCTCCTCATGTTACCAGGGACTGGAGTTTTTTTCTAGTCTACTGGGGCCTTATTCTGATTCTATTTGGTATACTTTATTGCTGCTCTCCACTAATTGGGCAGTATAGTCCATGTTGCTCTTATGAAATGTCCTTGAAAGGAACACTCAGAGGAGAATGTCAGGATGTCTTCCAAAGGATTTGCAGACACACCTTGGAATACTTACTTGAGCCAGTGTCCCCTTGGCTGCCATCTTCTCTCCTCCCCCATACTGATGAGTCCCTCAGGCTTGCATGGCTAATTGGACCAGGCATGAACACCTTGCAAGATGCACCAATAAGATGGTCTCTTCTGGAGATTTTTTTCATTACTTCCTTTAAATCCTGAACCAGTGCATTTTGTTGACTTGAGAGGCTGTGCTTCTTCTAGGTTAGTTTTGACTGCTGGACCAGGGAGACCTGGGGCTGAGGGGGTCCATTTTAGGACAGGCGTGACAGTCCTTGTGAAAACAGAGAAACCAGACTGATGAAAGGGGACAGAATAAAAAAACTGAAGAAAGAGAAGTAGAAATAGAGAAGGTGAGGCAGAGAGAGGTGCTGTTGTGTAGTCAGCCTGCAGGGAATAGACATTGTGGGGTTGGTGCCTGGTCAGCATAGAGTTCAGAGTAATGACAAAGAAGAAAGTCTGGCCTGATGTTTCCAGTTCTTTCCCTGCCACTTCCTGACTCCATTCCCTATGAAGGGAACGGGTGAAGGAGAGTTTTATTAGGGAGGTATACATTTATAGTAACTGTTTAGCATTTGCTACTTAGAAGAACTTGGATTTGTAAGAGATATTTATTAGGTGTTAGATCCTTGAAGCATCCTCTTAAGGTACAGTTCCTCAAAGTTTTCAAATCATAAATCATCAATTTGTAGCAAAAATTAAAAATTTAAAAATTTAAAAAAAGAAGGAAAGAAAAAAAGCAGAATTTTATCAACAATTTTATATTACATGATAGTATTTTAAATATTAAGAATAGTTTCATATTAGGAAGATCTCCCTCCCGCCTGCCTTCCTTGTTGCCACGTTGCAGGCTTTTTGCCCTTATGGTAGGGTGGGGCAATCAATGGATTCCACCCCCAGCCACACCAAGATTGGGTTGGAAGTGTACATGTGACCTAAGCCTGTCCAATCAGTGTGGATCTCAAGACTTTTTCTGGGAATTCTAAAACATGGCTACTCTCAGTTGGTCTGGATGGTGTGGGGTGAATATGTGGGGCTTGGTGCTACTGTAACCATTTTTCTACCTCATGGGAGCTGGTCTAAAAAGAAGCCAACACAAGAAGGACAAAGTCAAGGCACCTGAAGCAAAACCGAGTCAGAATCCTGACATCACAAAATATCTAATTAGTTCCATTTGTTTAATCCACCTGGAATTGGATTTCCGTTATTCCTGATTGAAAGCATACTGATCTGTATTCTATCTGTTTTTTTTCTCACAGCATGCTGAAAAGATGTGCATTTAATGGTCAGGATTAGATGATACTTGCATCTTTTTTATTACTTCCTTTAACCCCAAACCAAGGTCTAGATGCACTTTGTTGACCATTAACTCCTTTCTGTGAATAAAGCAGCATGTGGAACAACCTCTTCAATTCATAGAGCAGAGCCCTTCCTTTCGGCAGTCATGGCCGCTTCAAGTCTGGCACTGGTCCCAAAGTACCATTTCTAGCACATGACTCACAGAGTAAATAATCTATAAGTAAAAGCCTCTTATCATACTTTGGAATGACAAGCAAAACTGCAAGCCAGACAGCATTTTTTCTACATGTTAGCACCACACATGTGCCAAGGGCTTGCTTCATGCCTCACACATGCGCAGTTTTGGCTTGCTCAATAGCAGAGTAACTCCTAGCATGTGTATCATTAATTGCTTTTCTACTTCTTATATTCTTTTTTTTTTACTTCTTATATTCTTAATGTTGTGCAATATACAACAGTGTTATCTGATAAAGGAGTTTTGTCAATAGTTCTGGTTTTCTCTCCAAGCATAGTCTTTGTCATTATTTTTGTAGTAGGCTTGGCTTACAGTTTTCTCCATAATTGTATTTATATAAATAATTTTTATGTGCATTTAAGAGGACAGCAACTTAAAACAATGCTTCTGAAGTTTTGGTCTCTTCTGCACTATTAGTAATAATAATTACTCTTACATTAAAAACCATTATTTTGTGTTTGTTCTGTAAAAACTGGGTTGGTTACTTTTTTGGAAGATAATAAAAAACATTTTTTATTTCTTTAGACTACTGTTTACCAAAGCTTTAATTTTAATAGTAACATATTGAGAACTAGGGGCAAATGGACTGCTGGAGCAATCAATGAAAACTTCAAATATTTTTATTGAATTTATATTCATTGATGGCTACAATTTTCATTGATGGATACACATGTAAAATCATTACTCTGATTGTCTCTCATATTTTGTAGTTACACTAGAGAACTGTTTATTCATTAGTTTACAGTGTTCTTCTGAAGATTTATGTTGCCATTTTCATCATTATTTTACATCTTGAGGAACCTCTTTGCGACAATGATTCAATTTAGTGAGCTGGAGATATAATGCAACATAATAGCAACCACAAAAATTCAAAAATAGCAAACATAAACAACTTGCAAGCTATCTCATTCTGATTTTTGTTTCTTTCTAGGCAATATACCTCTTCTAAGTAGTAGTTCTTAAGATTTTATTTTTATTCCTGATGTTCTGAAGCCTTACAAATGTACTTTTATTTTGTGTGTGTGTGTGTGTGTGAAAGAGAGAGAGAGAGAGAGAGAGAGAAAGAGAGAGAGAGAGAGGAGGTAGAAGCAGATAAATAAGAACAGGCAAGTCTTAGAAAAAATATCTCAGCATTGTGAGACCATTAATACTTAAGTCTCTTTCCCTCAGTTCTCAACTTTCTATGGAAGCCTTTTGCTCTTTCATGGGCCAGTAGGTGACTGGTAGGGAAGGTGTGTAAGGAACCTACCAGGCAAGTGCATAATCTGTGCCTATGCTAACTCACACCTGTGCTGAGCTGGGACACTGATGCCAACATCCTTCAGGTAGTGATCCTCTATCTTCTTAAGTGGAGATAGGATAGAAAAATAAGCAAGAAATAATGGCAAATGTGGCCTCTTTGCAATTATCATACCTCTTTCCTTTCTGTTGGTTTACTTATTGGCTCTGACCTTCAGAAAGCAGCACCGTGATAGGATGATGGGGTGGGCATCAGAGCTGCTTGGGAACATTCTGGTGCTCCTTCCTTGAGCCCATGGTGGAGCTCCACTTTCCAACACCTTTGAGATTAGCTTTGGCCAGTGAAATGTGAGAAAAAGTGACACATCACTTCTAAGGAGAAGCTTTAATAGCCATGTGCCATGTCCCTGTCAAGTGGCTGAGATGTCTGGGTGGAGGGTTAGGGTCAGCCAGTGTCCCTTAGTGAGGATTAAGGGGCAGAGTTCCCCCTACATCTACCATGGGCAGTTAACACAAGCAAGAAAAAGATGTCATTTATTTAAGCCACTGAGAAATTGGGGACTGTTCGTTACAACAAGAACAGGTAGGTGCACATGTAAATAAAGAACATGGATCCCTTTGCTAATTTTGCTTCCTGCAGCTTACATGGATCAGCAGCCAGCAGAATCTCATGAGGGTGCCTGACCTCATCCCCTAAGCACCTCTTTAACACTGAAAGACACATATATTTTCAAGCTTTTATTACGCTACTTGCCATCCTTTCATTTTTTTGTTTGCCAATCACACACCGAAAATCAGAAATATTCTCAGCAGACCCCTTTTTAAAAAAATTTATTCATTTTAGAGAGAAGAGAGAGAGAGAGTGAGAGAGAGAGGGGGGGGGGAGCAGGAAGCATCAACTCCTATATGTGCCTTGACCTGACAAGTGCAGAGTTTGAACTGGCGACCTCAGCATTCCAGGTAGACGCTTTATTCCACCTTGCCACCACAGGTCAGGCTCAGCAGACCCTTTATTGGTACTGATTTTCAATAAAATATCCCAACACTATTAGAAAAAAGGAAGCTAATATTGGCCCTAACGTCTCCCATGTAATTAAAATATAAGGATCTATGTAAGTTTTAGAGATATCCAGTGCACGGAGCTTGCTGTGCGGTCGGCGGAGTCTCCAGCATCGCCATGTGAGGCGCGATCCTCGATCTACATCTACCTCTACCGGAGTGGCTGTGGGGGTTTCTCCAGGGAAGGGGAGAGCTGCAAAGAGAAGGAGGGCTGCCGGGTGGGCGACGGGTGCAAGGTGCGGGGACTACCTGGCGAGCGGTAGAAGCCCATACGGGTACCCAGAGCCCCAGGGACCCCCGGGGTGGATCTTCGCGCGCCGCCCACTGCTCGACTCGCCACCGCCCCCCTCGGGCGGCGACCGGAGAAGCAGAAAGGGAAGGACGGGCCACTGACTCCAGGCCGGCGGTTCGGCTAGAGAGAGGATGGAGCCTCAGGAAAAGCCAGGCGGTGCTGGGAGGGCAGGTTTACCAAGAGATTGAAGCCGCCGGCGCAGATTTGACCAGAGCCAAGACTACAAATTGTAACTTTTTAAAAACACGATTGTGGCCTGACCTGTGGTGGCGCAGTGGATAAAGCGTCGACCTGGAAATGCTGAGGTCGCCGGTTCGAAACCCTGGGCTTGCCTGGTCAAGGCACATATGGGAGTTGATGCTTCCAGCTCCTACCCCCTTCTCTCTCTCTGTCCTCTCTCTCTCTTTCTCTCTCTCTCCCTCTCCTCTCTAAAATGAATAAATAAAAACAAACAAACAAAAAAACACGATTGCTATTAAGGGCTGTTGCACTTCAGGAAAATTGTTGCCACTGTTTCGAAAACGAGGTCCTGTACCATAAATGCAGCACCGGGTGTATGTTGATGTTCTTACTGTCACTGACACATTAGAAGGCTAAGGAAGTCTTGAGAACATGAACAAACAATGCAAACTTCACTGTCCCTTCCCTCCAGATCACTGAGGACTGCGCAGGCTTCTTCCTAGCTCACACGGACGGTGAGAGAGAGTTCACCTGACACCATGAGCAATCAGCCAGGAGAAGATACTGACCCCTTGTAGGGACACTTTGTAGACGGAAGGGGTGGTTCCCAGAGGGTGGGGACCCTGGTACACCCTGCCTGCCTCTAGTCGCACCCCCTGGGAGGCTCTGCGGAGATATGATGGCTTCCAGAGACCTTTTCTCCCTGCTAGCTTCTGTGATTGTAAAGACAACACCCACTCATTGTAGACAATTTGAGAAGCAGATATATTGGGACACCAAATGATCCATATTACCTTCTAGAGATTTTATTTTTATCTGTTAAACATTGTATTTTATTTCCAATTTACTGAATTTTGCCTATAAAGAGCATCCGTACGCCTGTTACTCAAATCCACCTGTTGTGAACGTTTCCCTGTTTCCTCAAACATTTTCGTGCTCCCTGCCTTCTGCCAGCTATCTAGTATCAGGCTAGCTAGCTATCTCTGTCTATCTGCCTCTGGGTCATTTATTTCATTTAGATCGTAAACTTGACATTTTGCTGCATTCAGGTGGACCCCCTCCTTTGTACAATATTCATTGCTATGATTATGGGAGAGAAGGGGCTGGCCTTTGAGTCCCTGCTCTGCCCCAGGCCCCAGAATTGTAGGCCACACGTGTAGACACCTAATTCATATCATGGTATGTGATGATTGGCAGCTGTGTGCACCCTCCCACAGCCAGGTGAAGCTCTGACGAGCCAGGTGGCATGGGTGTGGCTGCGCCTGGTGCTGCAGGCAGGCTGCCCGCCTCGTGTCTGCTGCGGATGTGCACACAGCTTCCTTGTGTTATTGCCTTTGCCTTGTCTCCTTGTGAAATAAGTGCATTAGGCTATGAAAGTGCAGATAGCGGTGAGAGGAAATGTAGCGGGTGGGAAAATGAAATACAGTTCAGATAGACCTGGGGTTCACAATGTAGGAGGAAAGGCACAGCTGTGGGTCCCTGGGCGTTGGGAAGACGTGTTCTCACTGATGAAGAAAACAATGGTTTAAAATAAATATTAAATGCTGAAACCCAATAGCCAACAGTTGAGTCTAAAAGGAAAGCTAGAATTAGAGATTTTGAGAAATAGTTTAATTCTCCAGGAATGGAATCCTCCTGATGATATGGAAGCTTATAGTTCCTTTGGAGTTTCTTCAGTGACCTCTTGAGGACAATTTTATTTTCAAACTCTGATCACTTTCTATATTTCTAGAAATTCATTAAATGGGTCATTTTGATGACAGAGTTATACTACTGTGAATGTTGTTAACATAGGCTGCACTTATAATAGAAATAATCAGTTAGTAGGAATTAAGGGTCAGAAAATGTTCTTTTCACAATTGATGGTGTTCTCACAACCTGTCTAGGTTACCTGTCTTTTTGATCATCAGATCTGAAATAAGGATATTGTCTCTGCATGTTCTGTGAACTTTTAAATTCATTTTGATGTAATTTCAGTTCTGTCTCAGCTCTCACAAGGGTTGTCTACTAACTGCTTACAGAATGAGCAGGTGAGCATACTTCTGTCTAGCAGGAAATACAGAAGGCCCAGGAGTTTTTGCAAAGGTAGGAATAACAGGTTTGGCAACACATGCAGAAAAGAACCGGGTGTGATGCACAAAGCCCAGGTCGGGAGCCTGGAGGGCCCAGGCTGGAGAAGCCTGTCAGGATCAGTGCCTGGGGGAGGGAGGCCAGAGCAAGCCTGGGTGACTAGGGCTGAGCTGGAGGAGACCCAGGGAGAGGGAAGGCAGAGAAGAGAAGAGGAGCCCTTGGGGGAAGGACCTGACTTCAGCAGCACGAAAGCCCCTGGCAGCAGAGTAAAGATGACATAGCCAGGCTGCTGCAGAGGCTGTAGGGCCTGATGAGCCTAGTCACCCTTAGTCTCTGTCTCTGTCTCTGATTATGGGCTCCCGTGTCTCCCTGTTTCCATCCCCCCGTCATTTACATTCTGTTTCTAGGAAGCACACTCATTCTGAGTTGCCGCATATCTGCAGTCAAAGTCTGCCCTGACACATGGTGATCCCACCCATCCCTAACCTGGTCTCACACCCTTGAGTGCACACACACAGAAAAAGATACACACAGACACACACACACACACACACACACAGACACACACACACACACACACACGCACACAGTCCGAAAAGGGACCAGCTTGTAAATCATCCAGGACTCACCTGTTGCCGCGGCTCTGACCGGCCCAAAGTCACAGCCCCAGTGCTCGCTCTGTTGCACATCCTAGTTGCCCACCCTTGGCCATTCCCGAAAGCTAGTGGCCTAGCATTTGACAAGGAGCCTTAAGGCACAGATATGATCAATTTGGGTGGCAGCTACCAAATTCAGGAGGAAAGGGGCAGGTCTGCAGTGGGTGAGCAACCAGGTGCCCTTTCCCTGGTGCTCTGGAGGGCAGGAGAGTTCAGATCTGATCGTTTCCCCTGCAGGGCCCTGGCGCAGGGCTTCCCAAAATGGGGGTGTACCGAGTGGAGTCCCTTCACTGGTCTGGGAATCAGACCTCCCAGCTCTCATCCCTGGCTCTAGGGAGAGAAGAGAAGGAACAGTGTTTCAGTTCTACCACCGCCAGTCTGTGCACAGCTACTCCATGTAATCATTGAAGTAATCACGAATGGGACGTAGTTTTATTACCACAGAGGAAACAGCAGCACTGAAGGTGAAACAATGATATCCCCATGGTCACCCAGAAGGTGAAAGCCAGAGTAGGTGTGACAGAAAGATCCAGAAAGCTGGACAGCCTATGCTAGGTCATCACACCATGGTGCCCCTTGGATGTACAAAGGACTCAAACTCGAACTGCAGGCCCCTTTCTAGTGTTGTCCAGGGCCCTGTGGATACACAGCCAGGCCTGCGCAGGCCCCTCTCCTGGGACCAGTCCACAGTGCATGATTCCCTTCCTCATTTCCAACTCTCACCAAGACAAGCTTTGCCTTTGCCACATCCCTTTACATAGGCCCTGTTTTCTCTTCTTTGCAACCTCCTGCTCCTTGCCTCTCTTCACACAGGGGACAGGCCACTGCGGTGCCCAGCTTGGACATGCTAATGTGGAAAGGTTCTCTGGAGGCCAGAATGAAATCCGAGTTTTACTGAAGACCCTTGACTAGGATGACAGATGAACCCTAACTCGTCATCATTAGGGGTTCAGTTTTCATGGGATCGTCTCTTACTACCTGGACTGATTTCTTTTCATGTGCTGTTTCGTTTCTACATAATCCTAGAATAAAATCGTGAGAGTGAGTTTATTCTATCTCACTGAGTGAGCAACATAGGGCTCTGACCATGGGCTCTAGATTAGAATTTCTTTTCCTAGCAATGTAGTCACAGGTGGTGTTTGATGCCCAGGTGGACTTTAGCTCTAGCAGCCTGAACCTGTCTCTCTCTGGCTTTGTCAGCCTAGAAACCTCTTCTTCTGCTGTGACTGTATTAACATTGCATGATTCAAGACCTGTTTACTCAATAAAACAAGTATAATAGTAAGAGATACCTCCTGGGAAAGTTTATAGTTTCAGTCTCACCCCCAAGCCTGCCCTACCCTTCTCTAATCTCTCTTCTGCAGAGAAAGAAGCACTTTCTGTTTAAGTTTTCCATCACTTTATTAATGTGTTTATTTTTTGACTAATATTAATTGAGTGTCTGCTGTGTGGTTGGTTTGCTCTATGACACCGGGGTACAGATCTGACTAGAGTGCAGGGGGCTCCACACCTCAAGGGGATTATGTCATGGTGGAGGGAGGCAGAGAGGAAATAAGAAAATATGGGCATTTGTGAGATCATTTCACCTCAAGGTAATTGCTGGAAGGAAACACACAGGATGCCCTCATGGAGACGGATTGGCAGAGCTATTTCAAACGGTGCTCAGAGCAGGTGGCTTCTGCACTGAGACAGGAAAGATAAGAGAGGGTTAGCCCTGGGAGGACACTGGACAGAGACAACCCAAGTTCAAAGGTCCTGAGGCAGGAGGGAAGCAGAGAGAAGTATGCCTGGAAAGCGAAGTATGGGAGCAGGGAGGTTGTGGAGACTTGATCATGGGGAGGAGCTTAGAGTTTAAAGTAAGTGCAAGGCTCTACGTGCACACTGAATGAAGAAGAGTGGAAGCCGGAAGGTTTTCCCATCATATCAGTGAGAGTGGTGGTGGAAAGTGTGATGATGGAGAGTAGTGGGTGGATGGGGTTGGATTAGAGATAACAACGATTGGGTATGAATTAGACATTAAGAAAAAGAGGAATCAAGATAGGTCTTTAGGTTTGAGATCAAGCTCACTGTTCGTGGGTAAATGAGCATTCTTTACGCAGTTGGGAAAATCTGAGAAAACTAAGTTTTGGGGAAAAAATCTCAGAAGGCATTCTATTTGAAAAGGTGAAGTTAGCGGTGCTCATCACACATCCGAGGGCAGATGTCTAGTAGGAAGCTGGTATCCAAGTGTTGAGCTCTGGGAGCAAGAAGATGAGAGATACAGGGCCGTGTGCCTTGGGTGGAGGGAGAGTGGTGGAGCAGGGTAGGCAGAGTCACCCAGGGAGATGGTGTGAGACACAAGGGGAGGACCAGATCTAAGAGAGGAGGAGGAGCTAGGGAGTGAGCAGAGCAGAGGAAACCCATGGGACGAGGCTGTCACCAACACTGAGAGAGGAGAACGTCCCAACAAGGAAGCTGTGTTCAGTTGTGTCACTTGCTGCAGGGTGGAGGGACACGTTGAGGACTGAGAAATATCCGTTTCTTTGGCAACATGGGATCATTGGTGACCTTGTCAAGAGTAGTTTCCTGGGAGCGGTGAGGACAGGAGCCTGATGGTTGTGAGATGAAAGCTAATGGGTGACAGGAAACCAGGGACAGAATATGTAGAGAGTGTTTTGACTTTTTTTTTCTATGAAGTGATGCTTTACTTTTCTAGGAAGAGAATGGTCAGAGATGTGACTCAAAGGGGAATTTTTATTTGGGAAAGTTGGAGATGCCTGAGCACATGGCTTGCTGATGGAAAGGGTTACTCTATGAGCATGACAGTGCAGAAATCTACAGAAGAGAATCCCACAGAAGAGAGAGGAGCTGCGTTCCAGAGCCCAGACTGAACGTTGCACTTTGTATGAACAGATAGCCTATGGCAGACCACGGAGTCAGGAATTTGCCTCTTTTGTTCAATGTATATCCAGCTCCTAGAATAACACCCAGCACATAGGTGCTCAATGAAATGCATGTTGAATAAATGAATGTGGGCATGAATGGAAACAGGTTTCTAGATGCTGCGGTGACAGTGAAGGGGTCACTTCTGCTTCTTTTGGCTCCGGGAAGGCTGAGAGAGTCAGAGGGAGTGGTGGTGAAGGAGAGGGTCAGTGTTGCTTCCCCAGGAAGATGTTGACAACGTCTCGTCCAGTTGACAATGTCAACAGAATTGATGCTCACTAGGTTTCCAAATATGCTTGTATGCATTTTCAGTCCCTGGCTCGTACCAGTCTCTTCTGAGGACAGCAGCTGGTTACCTTCTCTGGGTTTTTTTTTTTTTTTTTTTTTGTATTTCTCTGAAGCTGGAAACGGGAAGAGACAGTCAGACAGACTCCCGCATGCGCCCGACCAGGATCCACCCGGCATGCCCACCAGGGGGCGACGCTCTGCCCACCAGGGGCGATGCTCTGCCCCTCCGGGGCACTGCTCTGTTGCGACCAGAGCCACTCTAGCGCCTGGGCAGAGGCCAAGGAGCCATCCCCAGCACCAGGGCCATCTTTGCTCCAATGAAGCCTCGGCTGTGGGAGGGGAAGAGAGAGACAGAGAGGAAGGAGAGGGGGAGGGGTGGAGAAACAGATGGGCGCTTCTCCTGTGTGCCCTGGCCGGGAATTGAACCCGGGACTTCTGCACGCCAGGCCGACGCTCTACCACTGAGCCAACCGGCCAGGGCCCTTCTCTGGTTTTTGTATGTTGCAAGGAGTGCTCCACTTCCTCATTTCCTTTTCATAACTTCACTTTCAACCATGAATTCAGTCTGGTTTTTTGGACTGAAATATTTTTTTTTCTCCTCATAGTAAAAAAAAGCAAAGCTGAGATCAATCATGGTGAATCTGTTTGTATTTGATTTGATTTTCATCTGTGAATTCATTTAGATATTATACTTCATGTCCTTTAGAAAAACTTTTTCCTTATTGAAGATATAAGCTTTGCGACTTTTTTTTTTAATTGGTGTATAAGTTACAATTAAGTTCAAGGTCTTAGGCTTTCAGGGAGTTTAACCAGTATAACCACAGCCTGGACTGTGGTGGGGCTATTTCTAGAATCCCTGATGGGGAGTTCCTCATGTCCCCTCCCAGCTGGTGCCTCTCTAGAGAGAACCCATGTTAACGCTTTTATTATCATAGATTGATAGATTGATTTTAGATCAGGTTTGAACTTCATATGAATAAAATCAGACACTAGAAATTATTTTATTTTATTCTTTTTAAATTTTTTATTAATTTCAATTTATTGTGTTAACATTGATTCAAGTGTCCCACTCAGTATAACTCTCTCACCCCACCCCCTTTTCCCCATTATCCTCTTTGTGTCCCCCTCCCCCTAGCTCCCTCCCCTCTTTCCTTTGGGATTTGCTGTCCTGTTATCTGTATCTATGTGATATATATATATATATATGTATGTATATAATTTCACTAATTCCTACACCTCTCTGATCCCACTTCCTTATACTCCTTCCCTCTGACAGCTGTACCTCCAGATAGCAGAAATTATTTTAGATTTGACCTCTTTCATTCAATACTATATTTTGGAGTTCATCCAGTGCTCCCTGGAGCCTGATGCTGCAGTGAGAAGTAAAAAAACACCTCCAGAAAGTATGGTGGTTCCTCAAAAAACTGAAAATAGAACTACCTTATGACCCAGCAATCCCTCTACTGGGTATATACCCCAAAACCTCAGAAACATGGATACGTAAAGACACATGTAGCCCCATGTTCATTGCAGCACTGTTCACAGTGGCCAAGACATGGAAACAACCAAAAAGCCCTTCAATAGAAGACTGGATAAAGAAAATGTGGCACATATACACTATGGAATACTACTCAGCCATAAGAAATGATGACTTCGGATCATTTACAACAAAATGGTGGGATCTTGATAACATTATATGGAGTGAAATAAGTAAATCAGAAAAAAACAAGAACTACATGATTCCATACATTGGTGGAACATAAAAACGAGACTAAGAGACATGGACAAGAGTGTGGTGGTTACCAGGGGTGGGTGGAGGGAGGACGCAGGAGGGAAGGAAGGAGAGGGTTAGGGGGAGGGGGAGGGGCACAAAGAAAACTAGATAGAAGGTGACGGAGGACAATCTGACTTTGGGTGATGGGTATGCAACATAATTGAATGACAAGATAACCTAGACATGTTTTCTTTGAATATATGTACCCTGATTTATTAATGTCACCCCACTAACATGAACAAAAATTAAAAAACACAAAAAACACCTCCAACAACCTGTCCGTCCTCAGCCGTCCACCCATGAGGACAGTTGCCACCACCTGGCAGCCACTCCTCCCTAGATCTGCACGTGGCTGTTGGGTCCTCATCAAACCCTTGTTTCAGGTTTAAATTGAGGCTCATCTACACGCTTATCCAAATGGTGCTGTGAAATTCAAATTGTCTTGGAGCTCTACAATCAGTGCTTGTGTAGTGTTTATAATGACAGGGGAAATGCCAAGACTTTCTGTTGAATTATATAGATATTATATCAGTTATGACTGTAGGTTTACAAAAGTATTCTATATATTAGCATTGATAAGATCAAATACTTGATCTTGTACATTTTCTGCAATGACAAAGGAGTCTGTTTAAAATCAGTTTTATTAGCTACACTTACCAGGAATGAATTTGTGATGCCCACCGCATTTCACTGCCGTGTGACACCAGGTCTCAGGACTCACTCCGGGCACGTGGCCTCCAGTGCTCTCAGTCAAAGGAAAAGAGCATGTCTGTGCCACTGATTAAATGACACCCACTATGTATTATCTTGTGTGACAGAGATCTTAAGCTAGGGGGAGATTTGAAGGCAGGAATAGATGTGAATGGAGGAATGAATGCAGGTGCACAGAGTCTGCCCCATACGGACACGGACTGGCGCTGCGGGTTTCTACCTCTTCTCTGTCCAGTTCCTCAGCCCTCCTCCCCTACTCCTGCCACACAAACCAGCCTCACTCCCTTGCCCTCGGACAGGAGAGAAAATGGGTAAATGCATTGCCTTTATGTCCCTCCGGTTGAGGACAGTCAGGCCAGTCATGTCCCCAATGCATTCACTAGGGTCTCCAAATGAATTACCAATAAAAATAGTGAATTCGTGGGTTTCCCACCAGTCACCCTACACACAGGTAACAGCAAATATGCATTGAAAGGATGTGCAGGCTCAGAAGCTCTGGGGTTGGACCTGTCCTCTATCTCATGTTCTCTACCTCAGGATGAGATGTGACATCTGGAGGTGAGCAGCCACCTGGGAGTCCTGAGGGGACCAGCAGAAGACAAGCATGAGGGCTGAGACTGGGGGAGCGTGGGCAGCAGACAGTGCCCTGACACAGGGTCCTGTTTCCCTGAACAGAAGAGGGAAGCTGGTATCGCCCCCCTCCCCCACAGGCCTGTCTTCTAGAGGCAATTTGACTTTCAGCCCCTCCAGGCGAGGAGGGAGCCTGTCCTGAGAGGCAGCAGATGGCTTCATCTCTGTCTTGGAAGGGAAGGGCGGAGGACAAACATGTGCTGAGATCTCCTTTGGAGTCCACCATGATCGGTTGAGAAACTGGACACGAGGCTTATTTACCCCCATTACACGGAGAGAAAAGGAAGGCTGTGGAGACACAGGGCTCAGCCAGGACGGCACTGGGAACTGAAGGATGCAGGATGTGCACCGTCTCGGGAGGGGGCCCTGCACTCTTTCACTCCACTTCCAGGTCATGATGGACGAGGAGGACGTTGTATTCTAGGCTCGTGTGTGACTCCGAGCTCCAGCTGGCCATGTTTGTTTCTGACAGGGCTGCCCCTCGTCCCACTGACTGTCCATCCTGGCTCCTCTTAAACCACCCTGTGCTGACCCAGCACTCCCTCCCTGGGGTGGTGTTAAACTCCGGTAGAGCTGGGTCAGTGCCACTGAGTCCCACCATGGTCCCTGTGCTGAGGGACACTAGCAGAACACACTAGATGGTGTCACCCGGGAACCACCTCATCCATCAGCCAGGGGAACACTGCCTGATTTACGGAGAGCCAAGGTCGAGAGGACAGAGGAGACAGGCAGGGTCTCAGTGCAGAAAACACCTGTTTGTGTATCTGGAGGGGAGCCCACCTGAAAATAAGGGACACTGTGTTAAGGCTTCTTCCTGAAGAATGTGATGAGCCAGCCTTAAGGGCAAGCAGCCCGCTTCTCAGTATAGAGGGTTGTATCTGGAACATTAAGTAAGTCTGTAAAAAAAGTTTCTCCATCTTGCTGGAGTCTTCTACCAAAGTGCACAATGGTTCGAGAAGAGAGGAAGGATCTAGGTCACTGCATGGGAGAGGGGGGGTGTATAGGGGAGAGGACCCCTGAACAGGCACAGGCTGTGCTGGGATTAGTCCCGTTCCCCTGTCAGGAAACTGGAAACAGCAGGATGCCCTGGGGAATCCCAGAGTGGGGTCCAAGACCCTGGGCTCACTCTGTTCTCGTCCCTCTGGGCCTGGGATGAATGATCTCTGTGTGTCCAGAGTCCGGGCCAGGCTGCTGGGTGTCAGGTCCCAGGCTTGCTTTCCTGTAGGTCAGTGGTCCTCAACCTTTTTTGGTTCACAGACCAGTTTAATGTCAGAAAATATTTTCATGGACTGGCCTTTAGGGTGGGACAGATAAATGCACAAAATAAAATCATGTGACCGGCGTAAAAACTGGTATTTTTTCAATATAATTGTTGAACTTACGAGACAAGCATCAAGAGTGAGTCTTAGACGGATGTAACAGAGGGAATCCGGTCATTTTTAAAAAATAAAACATTGTTCAGACTTAAATATAAATAAAACAGAAATAATGTAAGTTACTTATTCTTTCTCTGTGGACCGGTACCAAATGGCCCATGGACTGGTACCGGTTTGCGGTCCGGGGGTTTGGGACCACTGTTGTAAGTGGCCTCCCTGCCTTACAGCTCAGCCCAGGGTCTCAGCCGTGTTCCCAGGCTGTGTCACATCCCTTGTCCAGAAACTGTTTCATGGGCGAAGCTCTGAGACTGGGGTCCTCGTGAGATGTGGGACCTGAGTCTGGGACAGAGAGCAACACAGAGTGGGGGAGCCCTTCACCCAAAGTAAGATCACCTGTCCTGTATTCAGGTAGCCCTCTTTACCCAGAGACACTGTAATGTATACATTTTTTTTTTTTGTCCCTTGTCCCAGAGATGGAGATGCGGTTTCTGTCACAGCCCAGAATGAAAACCAAAAGAGCAGATTCAAGGTTGAGGCTCTTCTCGTAAACCACACTTCGGAAGTGTCGACATCCTCTGTTTTGGTCAGAGGGGAGGCAGGCATCTGGGTGTGTCTGGGGAACCCTGAGTGTCGACATCCTCTATTTTGGTCAGAGGGGAGGCAGGCATCTGGGTGTGTGTAGGGAACCCCAAGGGAGCCTGTGTACTTGGTGTCTGCACCAGGGAATTGGCTGGGCTTGTTTGCAGTGTGTGAAGCCTGTTTTTTTTTTTGAGGGGGGGGGTTTGTAATATCTGTGATTTTTAAGGTCCTGAGGCTATCTAGAAGAGGAGCCGGCTGATGGGATACACCCTGACGAGTCACCGCCTAAAGATGGAGGCAAGATATCGAACCTCGCCACAGCCCAGCAGGAAAGGGTGCCAGCTGCACCTTCTCCCTGCTCAGAACCCTCCTGCTTCTGCTCCTGTCTACCAGCCAGCCCCAGGCCTCCCCCGCTGCTGGGTTTGAATCCTGACTCTGCCACATGCCAGTGAGGTAACCCTCAGCACAGAATAAACACTCCACATTGACTCCTATTGTTCATATTATACACTTTCCCAATGTACATGGGATCCACAGAGACACAGACAGATAGGGAGAGAGAACCTGTAATCTATCCAACATAACCCTTTTGGCTTTTTTCCCAAGACAAGACTGAACCACCTCCGGCCTCCTGTGCCCACCTGAGACCCCTGAGGAAAGTGACTAGAGGCTCTCTCTGTCCTTCAGGTTCTGACAACCTGACATTCTTCCTTCCGCAACCTGTGGTTGTCACCTGTCACTAAGTTGTGGGCCAGTGAAGGTGTGGCTCTGTTTTTAGAGGGTCCTACCTCCTGTGGGTGAGACAGAGGTCTCAGGTTTGTGAGCTCCTGGATCCATTTCTGATCCAAATCAGCTCCCTCTGTGGTATATACAGTAGATACTCAGTAATGTGTGTGTGTGCAAATTCAATGACTTCCAAAGACTGGGAGTGATGGAAGGACTTTGGGGAAGCAGGAGTCCAGCTTCCATCCAGGCTCTCAGGAGAGGATGCAGCTCACTGTGATAGCTAAAGCGTCCTGGGCATTTGCCACTGGGCAGAAGTTTTCTCACATGCTCTTTGTTTTTCTTTTATCTATGGGGTCTTCTGCTGCACAGAAAATCCCATTTTATAAAGTTGGAGGTGCTCTCAGGGCTCAGCTCTGGACAATTATCTTCTCTGACGTGTGTCTTTGGTCTCCCAGATGGCTGGCTGCTCACCTCTGAGCATCGGGTCTCATCTCAGGGAAAAAGAAGAGGACAGGGCAAAGCCCAGACTTCTAGTGTGTACGCCCTGTGATGACGGGTGTTGTTGTCTACTGTGAGGGTGACAGAGGACAAACCCATGAATTTACAGTGTCTACTGGTGGTTTCAGCTGAGCCCCATTGGCCTCCTCCCTCTCTGATGTCCTCCTGCTCTCCATCTGGACATCCCCAGCCCTGTCCCCTATCATCTCCTCTATCCAAGCCCTTCTCTCTGGGTCTGGTTCTGCCCCTTTTCCTCTCAGGCCCCATCCGGACTCCTCATCCCTGTTTCCTGGTGGACCCCCTTTCCCACAGCCCCTCTTTCTGCTCCTCCTGCTTCCCCAGTGTCTGAGCAGGTGCATTCATATTTCCTGTGACAAGTCTCCACAGCGATGCTTTAGTCAGAGGGCATGGACTTGACTCTGGGCCCAGCCTCCTCCATTCTCGAGGAACTTGGACCTGACTTCCCTCCAGGCCTCAGGCTCTTCCTTTAAAACATTGAGGTAGCCCTGGCCGGTTGGCTCAGCGGTAGAGCGTCGGCGTAGCGTGCGGAGGACCCAGGTTCGATTCCCAGCCAGGGCACATAGGAGAAGCGCCCATTTGCTTCTCCACCACTCCGCCGCGCCTTCCTCTCTGTCTCTCTCTTCCCCTCCTGCAGCCAAGGCTCCATTGGAGCAAAGATGGCCCGGGCGCTGGGGATGGCTCCTTGGCCTCTGCCCCAGGCGCTAGAGTGGCTCTGGTCGCAACATGGCGACGCCCACAATGGGCAGAGCATCGCCCCCTGGTGGGCAGAGCTTTGCCCCTGGTGGGCGTGCCGGGTGGATCCCGGTCGGGCGCATGCGGGAGTCTGTCTGACTGTCTCTCCCTGTTTCCAGCTTCAGAAAAATGCAAAAAAACCAAAACAAAACAAAACAAAAAACCATTGAGGTAATGACAGTGACCGACCATGAGGCTGCAGAGACAATTGAATGACAGTGTGAATGTCAAGTGCTTAGGACCATGTCTGAGATAGTTATTCCCCAATAAATGATGATTTTTCTTTTAAAAAGAGAAGAAATCCCTTGTTTGATAAATCACTCCACCCACAAAGAATTGATCAATGCTCTGAATATTCTGCTCACACCACGCGCAACCAGGCCCCAGGGAGGCCTCAGTGGAGCATTGGTGGCTGAGACCCAGGACAGGGCCAGTTCCTGGGGATGAGTGGGTGTCCAGGGATGTATTCGGACGGAGGCGCAGAGGGAGAGGCGTCAAGGAGGGGAGGTTAGCCATTGGGGTACAGGCTCAGGAGCACACAGAGCACAGTACCTGGGCCACGGAGGGGTCAAGGCCGTGGCTTCTGCTCTGTGTCTGTCCCTGGGCATCGTCCTGCACTGCACTGGCATGTGGCTATGACTAATTTGCCTTATTACAGTCATGATCTTACCTCAAGATGTCCAGTGGGACCTCAGGTGCCACATACAGCACAAGAATCAAGCTTGTCACACAGCTGTGTCTGGGCAATGGGCCAAGTGCTACTCTGACTCACATACACATGCACACATGTGTACATACATAACAAAAAGGAAACTCCTGTGGTTCCCCAGACATACCCAGAAGCCTCTCCCTGCACAAAAGAAACTCAGAGGATTACGCCATTTCCCAAGGCTCGTTTGCAAGAAGACCTTCGTCTTCAAATCGGCTTCTTTGTTTTCTATTTCTGTGCTCTGTTGAAAGTCCCTCCTCTGCTCCTGGAAGGAAATGACCAAGATGCACGCACTCTGGGAACAGCGGACAGCCCGGGTAGAAGTCACGTGGTCATACATTAGGGAGAAGGGTCCCCACACTCCGATGTCAGAGTGCACATTCCAGGCAGATCTGACCCCTCACAGTCCAAGGCCTCCCCAGGAACCCTGTCGCAGAGCTTTGCCCATGACACAAGGGCCCTGAGATCCTGAAGAGAGTATGTGACAGAGCCTGAGAACACTGTGGAGACTCAGGGCTGGGCATAATCAGCCTGCCTTCCATCCTGCCTCTAAGGTGGAAAGGCAACTTACCGGAACCTCATCTAGAACAGCTACTTCCCAAGTTGGGCACATCCCCTGGGAGGGAGTGCTGGGCCAGCATAGGGTGGTCTAAGGAGAGTCAGAGTAGACAGTCATTAGGACAGAGGGGAGCCTTGTCACGAACGAACATGGCCAGCTGGAGCTCGGGGTCACACATGAGCCTGGAATGCACAGTCCTCCACGTCCATCATGACCTGGAGGTGAAGAAAAAAGCGCAGCGCCCCTTCCTGAGACGGTGCACATCCTGTGTCCTTCAGTTCCCAGTGCCGTCTTGGTCGAGCTCTGTCCCTCCGGATTTTTTCTTTTCTCTTCGTGTAATGGGGGTAAAAATGCTTCGTATCCAGTTTCTCAACCGATCATGGTGGCTCTGAAGGAGAGCTCAGCACATGTTTGTCCCCCCTTCCCTTCCTAGACGGAGACGAAGCCATCTGCTGCCTCTCAGGCAGGCTCCAGGTCCCTCTATCCAGCAGGCCCCGGGGAGTCTGGACCAGAAGGTGCCCTGCACTGACTGCTGTGGGTCCGGCCTCTACGGGCTCTGTGCCCTGTGCCAGGGCCTTCGTAAGAGTATGAACACCTGTCCTCTCACCTGCCCTCTCACCTCCTGTCTCACTGTGCCATGCTGCCCATAGTGACCATAACCTCCAGGACCTCATTGGCCCAATGTCAATCCTCATCCCATCCAGGTAGGGCCTTTGACAGAACAGACAATTCAAAACCTAACTGGTCCTTGAGGGCATAGGATATGACAGTTAGGCAGAGAAGTTCCTTCTTTCATGACTCCTTGTGGGTGGCATGAGTGACCAGAGTTCAGGAAAAGGGTGGGGCCCAATATTGCCAATTCAGCAGTTTCCGGGTGCTCTGCTGGTATATAAGCCATCTGGTCCCTGAAAACATCCCAGACAGAGGACACAGGCTGTGAGCAGGCAGAGAAGCAAAGGTCGCAGTGCCAGGGACAGTGACGGAACTGAGACATGGAGGCCGGCCCAGCACCCGAGGACAGGTACCACTCATGCCTTGAAGCACCCCTGCTCTGAGCCCCTCCTCCAGGCTCCCCGATGGGGACTCACCTTCTCCCCTGGGGACTCCTTTGCTTCTCCACCTCCATCTTGATAGCCCATCTATGTCCAGCCAGGAGCCTCAGTTGATGCCCTGCTTGCTTGTCTTAACCACCTCCCATAGGCCCTGGGCTTCTCCTGGATGGTCCAAGTTCTTCATCTTCCTCTAATCCCTTGTGATAATTTTACTTTCTACTCTGAACTATAGTTAGGAGGTCATGTTCAGATTTATGTTTTTGTTTTTATAAAGGCATTATTACTTTCATAATTAGAAAGAAAATATCACCTGACCAGGCGGTGGCACAGTGGATAGAGTGTCAGATGGGGATGTGAGGACCTAGGTTTGAGACCCCGATGTCGCCAGCTTGAGTGCAGGCTCATCTGGTTTGGGCAAAGCTCACCAGCTTGAGCCCAAGGTCGCTGGCTTGAGCAAGGGGTCACTTGGTCTGCTGTAGCCCCCCAGTCAAGGCACATATGAGAAATCAATCAGTGAACAACTAAGAAACTGCAACAAAGAATTGATATTTCTCATCTCTCTCCCTGTCTATCTGTCTGTCCCTATTTGTCCCTCTCTCTGACTCTCTGCCTCTGCCTCACAAAAAAAATGTCATTGAGTTATATGAGAACAATAGTTGGGCATTCCCTTTTCCCCTCTGGTCTCACTGAGGAATGTGCTTACCCAATGCCCCGTGTGGCTCAGGTGAAACCAGAGACAAGAGGAAAAAGCACCATCGGGGCCACATCAAGCAGGGAGGTGTGTCAGCAAGACCAGCATGATGGTCATGCCAGGAGAGGTGACCCAGCCCACTCTGGGCAGAGTGGGAGGCACTCTCAGAGCTCTGAACCCCCCACACTGCTCCTGGGGGGAAATCCTGACAAAAAGACTGGGCTGGTGTCCCCAGGATCCCTAGAAAGGGTCAGAGAGATGTTAGGTGGCTCCAGCTCAGTGAGTGGATGCCCATCCTCTGAGGGCCTAGCTGGAATATGGGGTCCAGGGTGGAGCTCAGGGAAAAGGGGAGGAGAACTGGGTGATCCCAGGGGGAGCCCCATGCCTCTGTCTCCTCCCGCCTGTGTCCGCAGTCCCCGGATGGATAGAGACACCTTCACTGACAACTTCAGTAACTGTATGAAGAACAAAACATACCTGTGTTACGAGGTGGAGGTCTTTGAGGGCGACAACCCGAGCCATGTGAGAATGTTCAAGGGATACCTGAAAAATGAGGTGACCGAGCACAGTAGGCAGGGTCTTCCGTCGGGGATATTCAGGGAGACGGTTTTCAGTGCACATGGTGGTGCCGTCTCCACGGCATCAGGCCCTGACCTTGGAGCTCACCTGCCTCCTCCCTCTGTCCTCAACTGTTCCTCTCCTGCCTGCAGAGCCCGGCTCAGTGAGGCTCCTGAAGACACAGACTGTGGGCACAAAGTAGAGGCGCTCCAGAAACTCAGTAATCAACATGAATCGTATTTAATGCAATATTTTAAAAATCAAAATTAATGCAAATTTCCTGATGAACAAAATATCAGTAATTTAAATGAAGGCTGAGATTGCAATGTCATGTTAGGCCATACTTTGTTGATGTAAAATAACAAGTTATCACTGCTGAGCTGCCCTTTATCAAATACTGACATCATGTGTATCATGAGTTTTGCCTTATATTTGACCATGTAAATCCTGCATTGAAATATTATTCATCTTGAATCAGAGCTGTGCTCTGCCCTTTAATTCTGTGCTGGAGGCCTGTGCCTTACCAGTCTCACCCTGCTCCTGCTGTTCCCCTGTTCACAGCAAGTGACAGAACACTTTACTCTCTCTTCTGTGCTCAGAGTATACCCTGGCCAGGTTGCCATGCTGAGATTTGCTTCCTGAATTGGATCTCTTCTTTGGGACTGGACAAGGAGAATCGCTACGTGGTGATCTTGTACATCTCCTGGAGCCCCTGCTATAATTGTGCCCAGAAACTGGTGGAGTTCTTGGGCAGGAACCAAAATGTGACCCTGCGCATTTTCGCGGTCCGCATCTATGACATCTATGAGAGATATGAAGAAGGGCTGCGTAGCCTGGATAGGGCGGGGGCCCAAATATCCATCATGACTTCCGAGGGTCAGCATGGGACTCCCAGGGGTGGAAGGGGGGCAGGGACAAGCCTGGGAGAAGTTTCTAGAGAGAGGTGTGCTGGGTGAAAATCCCTGGAGGAGAAGCTTATTTGCAGGGGTGGTGCTGGACCTGGAGGGACTGGGGGATTTCCAGGAAAAGAGAATTTGGAGGAGAAAGGTGGTCCTGGGGAGGGAAGGGAGGAGGTACATGTGCAATAAGGACCCAGGACTTCCTGGAGGAGGGTGACAGGACACCTCAGATTGCAGCTGGAAGAAAGAATTTGAAAGATAAGCTGAGAACCTTGGGAGGAAAAAGAAAGGAGACAATAAAATGATAATTTAATAGGGAGACTGTGTCCTTTAGAGTCAGAGAGCATGTGACCCTCCCTATCTCTAGAGCTGGAGTTCACCTTTACTTCCCCGTGTCCTTACCAGAGCTTAAGCACTGCTGGGAAACCTTCGTGGACCACCAGGGACAACCATTCCAGCCCTGGTTTAACATCGATCAAAACTATCAAAGCCTAACCCAGAGGCTGGAGAGCATCCTCAATGTGAGGTTCCTCCCTCCCTGCTGCTCCCCTGCCCTCCTCCCTCCTCACTTTCTCTCCCTGCCTTCCTTTCCCTCTGCTCAGGGCCTCCTCGGGTTACCTGCTCCCTCCTGGGGCACCAGCTCCATCCCTGCTTTCCCTGCTCACAAGGTCCCTCTGCTGTCTCACTCCCTGTGGCCCTCCTGACTTCCCCATCTTGGTAACTTGCCCAGACCACTTCTCTGTTTACATCTCCACCTGCCTCACTCACTGCTTCCTTCAGCTCTGCCTTCTCCATCTAGACCCAGGGAAACTGAAGGGTGGACTTCAATCTCTCAAATGAAGTCAGGAGTCTTCTGGTGAATGACAAATAAAACACCTTCTTCAAGAGATGAAAACTCACCATTTGCCACCAAGTCCAATCAGATCCAAAGAAACCAGCAAAATACAATGAGCTTATAGAAATTTGTTTTTCAAAAATTCAGTTGATCTACTTTTCATTTAAAATATATGATATGTTCCAAATATACACCAGTAAGAGTCTACTCAGTACTATCAGAATCACTTTTGGTTTCTACAGAAATAAATATTTTCATTGATTATAAATACAAAACAATAAAATGAAAGGTTAAGAATCTTTCACATAATGTTTTCACCTCTATAAATGTATCATGAAGTCCAAACAGTTCAATAAGTACTTGCAAATGGGCAAATGACTTTCTCTATTGTAGGTACCATCATGGGAGGGCAGTAGTCAAACTAATTCCCACTGGTCAAATAAAAATCATTAATGTTGAAAGGAACAGAATTTGCAATTCAGAAACCTAAACTGATTAACAAACTATCACAAGTATAGCAGTGCTGTTTTTGAAACAACAGCCCACGCAGTAAGAGATGAGAAAGACTGAGTGTAACTCTAGGGAAAAACATTCAAATCGGCAGTTAGAAGACAGGCTGGGACTCACTCCAGTACTCAGGCCATTCCTCATCCACTGCCCTGGACAGAAAGCCAGAGGGAGGGGCTCCCCTGCCAGAAGACCATCTCTGGCCTTTACAGGACCTGGGCCCAAGCAGAACCCATCGCAGGCACCAGATATCTGTCCCACCAGGTCTCTGTGGAGCCTGAATCATGCTGAGTGAGCCCCTGGCAGCTGGGCGTCATGCACAAGGCGCTCTGGGCAGCGGAGGCCCCCAGGTCTCTCCTCACAGACTTCTGCTCACATGTCGGGGTCAACCTGTGACACAACCTCACACAATAACTGTGAGATGTTGGTGGCCGAAACATTTAGTTTGAGACATTGGAAGGATAGAGAATAAGTCACAACGACTATGGCCAAAGAGGGAGGACAGGCAGCCAGAGGAAAGAACTCATAGACAAAGTGGAGAGATGGAAGAAATGAAGAAGAGAAGGCAGGGGAGGGGCAAGGCAGGGCTGAGGGCCAATGGGTACAAGGGGCAACAGGAGCCTGAGGACAGGACACTGGGATAGAGGGATGTTGTCAGGGAACTGAGGCTCCCAGTGACAGAAAGCTGCCTAGATGGGCTGACAGTCAGCTTGCTTCACAGAACAGGACCTGTGGGAAGGTGGAAGGCAGTGGGCCTGGCTCAGTTGTTCAGTGATGCTGCCGGGCACCTGGCCACTGCCCTGTCCCCCAGCACCACTCTTGGGCTTTGTCTCCTCCTGCTGGTCTCCTCCAAGCCTCCGATGGCTGCCCACCTCCAGATGTCATGCCTCTTTCCAAGGGGGAGGAAAGAGACAAGGCCAACCCCAGAGCATTCAAGCCCATATAGCCTTTTGATGGACAACAGTGACCTTCCATGAGGGGTGGCTAGTTGGATACCCTGGACATCACAACTCCCAATGGTGTTTGCTTTGGAGACGCTTGGTTGCTTCAAATAGTTCTTTTTTTAAAATTAATTAATTAATTAAAAAATTAATTTTAATGGGGTGACACTGATAAATCAGGGTACATATTTTCAGAGAAAACACCTCTAGGTTATTCTGACATTTGATTATTCTGCATTCCCATCAACCAAAGTCCAATTGTCTTCTGTCACCTTCTATCTGGTTTTCTTTGTACCCCTCCCCTCCCCCGAGATTTTAATGTTTTGAAGATTCATCATTACTTTACAACTTGAAGAGCCTCTTTGGGACCATTGATTCAATTTACTGAACTGGAGATACAATGCAACATAACAGTAACCACGAAAATTCAAAAATAGCAAACATAAACAACTTGCAAGATATCTCATTCTAATTCTTGTTTTTTTTTCCAGGTAATAAATCTCTACTAACTGGTAGCTTTTAAGATTTTATTTTTATTTCTGATGTTCTGATGTCTTACAAATGTACTTTTATTTTGAGTGTGTGTGAGAGAGAGACAGAGAAAGAGAGATGGAGGAGAGGTAGAAGCAGATGAGTAAGAGCAGGCAAGTCTTTAAAAAATATCTCAGGATTGTGAGACCGTTAATACTTAATTCTTTTTCCCTCAGTTCTCAACTTTCTATGGAAGCCTTTTGCTCTTTCATGGGCCAGTAGGTGACTGGTAGGGAAGGTGTGTAAGGAACCCACCAGGCAAGTGCATAATCTGTGCCTATGCTAACTCACACCTGTGCTGAGCTGGGACACTGATGCCAACATCCTTCAGGTAGTGATCCTCTATCTTTTTAAGTGGAGATAGGATAGAAAAATAACTGAGAAATAATGGCAAATGTGGCCTCTTTCTATCATACCTCTTTCCTTTCTGTTGGTTTACTTATTGGCTCTGACCTTCAGAAAGCAGCACCGTGATAGGATGATGGGGTGGGCATCAGAGCTGCTTGGGAACATTCTGGTGCTCCTTCCTTGAGCCCATGGTGGAGCTCCACTTTCCAACACCTTTGAGATTAGCTTTGGCCAGTGAAATGTGAGAAAAAGTGACACATCACTTCCGAGGAGAAGCTTTAATAGCCATGTGCTATGTCCCTGTCAAGTGGCTGAGAGAAGTCTAGGTGTAGAGTTGGGGTCAGCTAGTGTCCCTTAGTGAGGATTAAGGAATAGAGTCCCCTCCACACCACTGTGGGCAGTTAACAGAAGCAAGAAAAAGATGTCATTGATTTAAGCCACTGAAATCTTGGGGACTGTTTGTTACGACCAGTACAGGTAGGTGCACATGTAAATAAAGAACATGGATCCCTTTGCTAATTTCGCTCCCTGCAGCTTACTCGGATCAGCAGCCAGCAGAATCTCATGATGAAGTCCCCCATCTCCTAAGGACCTCTTTAACACTGAAAGACACGTATATTTTCAGGCTTTCATTACCGATTCTTTCATTTTTTTGTTTGCCAATCACACACCAAAAATCAAATATTCTCAGCAGACCCTTTATTGGTACTGGTTTTCAACAAAAAAAATTTCAACAATATTAGGAAAAAGGAAGCTAATATTGGTCCTAACGTCTCCCATGTAATTCAAACATAAGGATCTCTGTAAATTTTAGAGATTTCCAGTGCACGGAGCTTGCTGTGCGGTCGGCTGAGTCTCCAGCATCGCCACGGGAAGTGCGATCCTCGATCTACCACTACCGGAGTGGCAGTGGGGGTTTCTCGAGGGAAGGGGCGGGCTGCAAAGAGAAGAAGGGCTGCGGGGTGGGAGACGGGTGCAAGGGGCGGGGACTACCTGGCGAGCTGCGGAAGCCCACACGGGTACCTAGAGCCCCCGGGAATCCCGGAGTGGCTCTCTGCGCGCTTCCCACTGCTCGACTCGACACCGCCCCCCTCAGGCGGCGGCCGGCAGGCGTCCCCAAACTACGGCCCGTGGGCCTCATGTGACCCCCTGAGGCCATTTATCCGGCCCCCCGCCGCACTCCCGGAAGGGGCACCTCTTTCATTGGTGGTCAGTGAGAGGAGCACTGTATGTGGCGGCCCTCCAACGGTCTGAGGGACAGTGAACTGGCCTCCTGTGTAAAAAGTTTGGGGACCTCTGCATGGAGGCTCAGCAAAAGCCAGGCGGTGCTGGGAGGGTAGGTTTACCAAGAGCCTGGAGTCCAGGAAAAATTAGGGAGTTGGCGGCGCAGATTTGATCAGAGCCAAAACTACAAATTGTTAACTTTTAAAAACATGATTGCTATTAAGGGCTGTTGCACTTCAGGAAAATTATCGCCACCGTTTTTGAAAAGGAGGTCTTGAACCGTAAACGCAGCACAGGGTGTGTGTTGATGTTCTTACTGTCACTGACACATTAGAAGACTAAAGAAGCCTTGAGAACATGAACAAACAATGCAAATTCCACTGCCCTTCCCTCCAGATCACTGAGGCTGCGCAGGCTTCTTTCTGGCTCACACCGACGGTGAGAGAGAGTTCACCTGACACCATGAGCAATCAGCCAAGAGAAGATACTGACTCCTTGTGGGGGCTCTTTGTAGACGGAAGGGGTGGCTCCCAGCGGGTGGGGGCCCTGGTAGACCCTGCCTGCCTCTAGTCGCATCTCCTGGGGGGAGTCTGCGGAGATATGATGGCTTCCAGAGACCTTTTCTCCCTACTAGCTTCTGTGATTGTAAAGACAACACCCGCACTCTGTATGCAATTAGAAAAGCAAAAATTGTTGGGACAGCAAATTGATCCATATTACCTTCTAGAGATTGTGAACATTCTCACTTTATCTTTATTTGTTAAATATTTTATTTTATTTCTAATTTACAGAAAGTTGTCTATGAAGAGCATCTGTACACCCAGAGGCAGATTTAACAGCAGGGCACCATGCCCATGCCCTGGGCTCCAACTCCTGAAGGGCCCCACAAAACCCAACTTTACACTTCTTTCTAATGACACCAAGTATTATTTCATATGTGCAACTTTAACATTAATAATAATAATAGTTTTTATTTGTTTAAAAATATGGTTAACCCGTACTTTTATTTTTCTTCTCTCTTTTTTAAGGGGCCCAATATTTTCTTCTGCGCCCGGGGTCTCAATGGACCTTAATCCTCCTCTGTGTACACCTGTTAGCCCAATTCACCTGTTGTGAACGTTTCCCTGTTTCCTCAAACATTTTCGTGCTCCCTGCCTCCTGTCGGCTATCTAGTATCAGGCTAGCTAGCTATCTCTGTCTATGTGCCTCTAGTCATTTATTTCATTTAGATCGTAAACTTGACATTTTGCTGCATTCAGGTGGACCCCCTCCTTTGTACAATATTCATTGCTATGATTATGTGAGAGAAGGGCCTGGCTTTTGTGTCCCTGCCCTACTCCAGGCCCCTGAATTGTAGGCCACATGTGTAGACACCTAATTCATACCATGGCATGTGATGATTGGCAGCTGTGTGCACCCTCCCACAGCCAGGTGAAGCTCTGATGAGACAGGTGGCACAGGTGTGGCTGCGCCCGGTGCTGTGGGCAGGCTGCCCGGCTCCGTGTCTGCTGCGGATGTGCACACAGCTTCCTTGTGTTATTGCCTTTGCCTTGCCTCCTTGTAAAATAAGTGCATTAGGCTATGAAAGTGCAGATAGTGGTGAGAGGAAACGTAGCAGGTGGGAAAATGAAATGCAGTTCAGATGGACCTGGGGTTCACAAAGCAGGAGGAAAGGCACAGTTGTGGGTCCCTGGGTGTTGGGAAGACGTGTTCTCACTGATGAAGAAAACAATGGTTTAAAATAAATATTAAGCCTTGGCCGGTTGGCTCAGTGGTAGAGCGTCGGCCTGGCGTGCAGAAGTCCCGGGTTCGATTCCCGGCCAGGGCACACAGGAGAAGCGCCCATCTGCTTCTCCACCCCTCCCCCTCTCCTTCCTCTCTGTCTCTCTCTTCCCCTCCCACAGCCGAGGCTCCATTGGAGCAAAGATGGCCCGGGCGCTGGGGATGGCTCCTTGGCCTCTGCCCCAGGCGCTAGAGTGGCTCTGGTAGCGACAGAGCGACGCCCTGGAGGGGCAGAGCATTGCCCTCTGGTGGGCAGAGCGTCGCCCCCTGGTGGGTGTGCTGGGTGGATCCAGGTCGGGCGCATGCGAGAGTCTGTCTGACTGTCTCTCCTCGTTTCCAGCTTCAGAAAAATACAAAAAAAAAAAAAAAAGTATTAAATGCTGAAACCCAATAGCCAACAGTTGAGTCTAAAAGGAAAGCTAGAATTAGAGATTTTGAGAAATAGTTTAATTCTCCAGGAATGGAATCCTCCTGATGATGTGGAAGCTTATAGTTCCTTTGGAGTTTCTTCAGTGACCTCTTGAGGACAATTTTATTTTCAAACTCTGATCACTTTCTATATTATTAGAAATTCATTAAATGGGTCGTTTTGATGACAAAGTTATACTACTGTGAATGTTGCTAACATAGGCTGCACTTATAATAGAAATAATCAGTTAGTAGGAATTAAGGGTCAGAAAATGTTCTTTTCATAATTGACGGTGTTCTCACAACCTGTCTAGGTTACCTGTCTTTTTGGTCATCAGATCTGAAATAAGGATATTGTCTCTGCATGTTCTGTGAACTTTTAAATTCATTTTGACGTAGTTTCAGTTCTGTTTCAGTCGATATTGGGAAAGATTAGCACGCCCAAAGCATTGTCTACTAACTGCTTACAGAATGAGCAGGTGAGCATACTTCTGTCTAGCAGGAAATACAGAAGGCCCAGGAGTTTTTGCAAAGGTAGGAATAACAGGTTTGGCAACACATGCAGAAAAGAACCGGGTGTGATGCACAAAGCCCAGGTCGGGAGCCTGGAGGGCCCAGGCTGGAGAAGCCTGTCAGGATCAGTGCCTGGGGGAGGGAGGCCAGAGCAAGCCTGGGTGACTAGGGCTGAGCTGGAGGAGACCCAGGGAGAGGGAAGGCAGAGAAGAGGAGCCCTTGGGGGAAGGACCTGACTTCACCAGCACGAAAGCCCCTGGCAGCAGAGTAAAGATGACATAGCCAGGCTGCTGCAGAGGCTGTGGGGCCTGATGAGCCTCGTCACCCTTAGTCTCTGTCTCTGTCTCTGATTATGGGCTCCCGTGTCTCCCTGTTTCCATCGCCCCGTCATTTACATTCTGTTTCTAGGAAGCACACTCATTCTGAGTTGCCGCATATCTGCAGTCAAAGTCTGCCCTGACACATGGTGATCCCACCCATCCCTAACCTGGTCTCACACCCTTGAGTGCACACACACAGAAAAAGATACACACACACACACACACACACACACACACACACACACACACACAGACACACACACACACACACACACACGCACACAGTCCGAAAAGGGACCAGCTTGTAAATCATCCAGGACTCACCTGTTGCCGCGGCTCTGACCGGCCCAAAGTCACAGCCCCAGTGCTCGCTCTGTTGCACATCCTAGTTGCCCACCCTAGGCCATTCCCGAAAGCTAGTGGCCTAGCATTTGACAAGGAGCCTTAAGGCACAGATATGATCAATTTGGGTGGCAGCTACCAAATTCAGGAGGAAAGGGGCAGGTCTGCAGTGGGTGAGCAACCAGGTGCCCTTTCCCTGGTGCTCTGGAGGGCAGGAGAGTTCAGCCTGATCAATGTACCCTGCAGGGCCCTGGCGCAGGGCTTCCCAAAATGGGGGTGCACCAAGTGGTGTCGCTTCACTGGTCTGGGAATCTGACCTCCGCGCTCTCATCTCTGGCTTTAGGGAGAGAAGAGAAGGAACAGTGTTTGAGTTCTACCACCGCCAGTCTGTGCACAGCTACTCCATGTAATCATTGAAGTAATCATGAATGGGACGTAGTTTTATTACCACAGAGGAAACAGCAGCACTGAAGGTGAAACAATGATATCCCCATGGTCACCCAGAAGGTGAAAGCCAGAGTAGGTGTGACAGAAAGATCCAGAAAGCTGGACAGCCTATGCTAGGTCATCACACCATGGTGCCCCTTGGATGTACAAAGGACTCAAACTCGAACTGCAGGCCCCTTTCTAGTGTTGTCCAGGGCCCTGTGGATACACAGCCAGGCCTGCGCAGGCCCCTCTCCTGGGACCAGTCCACAGTGCATGATTCCCTTCCTCATTTCCAACTCTCACCAAGACAAGCTTTGCCTTTGCCACATCCCTTTACATAGGCCCTGTTTTCTCTTCTTTGCAACCTCCTGCTCCTTGCCTCTCTTCACACAGGGGACAGGCCACTGTGGTGCCCAGCTTGGACATGCTAATGTGGAAAGGTTCTCTGGAGGCCAGAATGAAATCCGAGTTTTACTGAAGACTCTTGACTAGGATGACTGATGAACCCTGACTCATCATCTTTTGGGGTTCAGTTTTCATGAGATTGTCTCTTACTACCTGGACTGATTTCTATTCATGTGCTGTTTCGTTTCTTCATAATCCTAGAATAAAATCGTGAGAGTGAGTTTATTCTATCTCACTGAGTGAGCAACAAGGGCTCTGACCATGGGCTCTAGATCAGAATTTCTTTTCCTAGCAATGTAGTCACAGGTGGTGTTTGATGCCCAGGTGGACTTTAGCTCTAGCAGCCTGAACCTGTCTCTCTCTGGCTTTGTCAGCCTAGAAACCTCTTCTTCTGCTGTGACTGTATTAACATTGCATGATTCAAGACCTGTTTACTCAATAAAACAAGTATAATAGTAAGAGATACCTCCTGGGAAAGTTTATAGTTTCAGTCTCACCCCCAAGCCTGCCCTACCCTTCTCTAACCTCTCTTCTGCAGAGAAAGAAGCACTTTCTGTTTAAGTTTTCCATCACTTTATTAATGTGTTTATTTTTTGACTAATATTAATTGAGTGTCTGCTGTGTGGTTGGTTTGCTCTATGACACTGGGGTACAGATCTGACTAGAGTGCAGGGGGCTCCACACCTCAAGGGGATTATGTCATGGTGGAGAGAGGCAGAGAGGAAATAAGAAAATATGGGCGTTTGTGAGATCATTTCACCGCAAGGTAATTGCTGGAAGGAAACACACAGGATGCCCTCCTGGAGATGGATGGACGGAGCTATTTCACACAGGGTGCTCAGAGCAGGTGGCTTCTGCACTGAGACAGGAAAGATAAGAGAGGGTTAGTCCTGGGAGGACTCTGGACAGAGACAACCCAAGTTCAAAGGTCCTGAGGCAGGAGGGAAGCAGAGAGAAGTATGCCTGGAAAGCGAAGTATGGGAGCAGGGAGGTTGTGGAGACTTGATCATGGGGAGGAGCTTAGATTTTAAAGTAAGTGCTAGGCTCAATGTGCACATTGAATGAAGGGAAAAGAGTGGAAGCCGGAAGGTTTTCCCATCATATCAGTGAGAGTGGTGGTGGAGAGTGTGATGATGGAGAGTAGTGGGTGGATGGGGTTGAATTAGAAATAACAGTGATTGGTTATGGACTGAACATTAAGAAAAAGAGGAATCAAGATGGGTTTTTGGGTTTGAGCTGAAGCTCACTGTTCATGGGTAAATGAGCATTCTTTACACAGTTGGGAAAATCTGAGAAAAATAAGTTTTGGGGAAAAAATCCCAGAAGGCATTCTATTTGAAAAGGTGAAGTTAGCGGTGCTCATCACACATCTGAGGGCAGATGTCTAGTAGGAAGCTGGTATCCAAGTGTTGAGCTCAGGGAGCAGGACAACGAGAGATACAGGGCCGTGTGCCTTGGGTGGAGGGGTGGGCAGGGCAGGCTGAGTCTCCAGGGAGATGGTGTGAGACACAAGGGGAGGACCAGATCTAAGAGAGGAGGAGGAGCTAGGGAGTGAGCAGAGCAGAGGAAACCCATGGGACGAGGCTGTCACCAACACTGAGAGAGGAGAACGTCCTAATAAGGGGGCTGTGTTCAGTTATGTTACTTGCTGCAGGGTGGAGGGACACGATGAGGACTGAGAAATATTCCTTTCTTTGGCAACATGGGATCATTGGTGACCTTGTCAAGAGTAGTTTCCTGGGAGTGGTGAGGACAGGAGCCTGATGGTTGTGAGATGAAAGCTAATGGGTGACAGGAAACCAGGGACAGAATATGTAGACAGTGTTTTGACTTTTTATTTCTATGAAGTGATGCTTTACTTTTCTAGGAAGAGAATGGTCAGAGATGTGACTCAAAGGGGAATTTTTATTTGGGAAAGTTGGAGATGCCTGAGCACATGGCTTGCTGATGGAAAGGGTTACTCTATGAGCATGACAGTGCAGAAATCTACAGAAGAGAATCCCACAGAAGAGAGAGGAGCTGCGTTCCAGAGCCCAGACTGAACGTTGCACTTTGTATGAACAGATAGCCTATGGCAGACCACGGAGTCAGGAATTTTGCCTCTTTTGTTCAATGTATATCCAGCTCCTAGAATAACACCCAGCACATAGGTGCTCAATGAAATGCATGTTGAATAAATGAATGCAGGCATGAATGGAAACAGGTTTCTAGATGCTGAGGTGACAGTGAAGGGGTCACTTCTGCTTCTTTTGGCTCCGGGAAGGCTGAGAGAGTCAGAGGGAGTGGTGGTGAAGGAGAGGGCCAGTGTTGCTTCCCCAGGAAGATGTTGACAACGTCTCGTCCAGTTGACAATGTCAACAGAATTGATGCTCACTAGGTTTCCAAATATGCTTGTATGCATTTTCAGTCCCTGGCTCGTACCACTCTCTTCTGAGGACAGCAGCTGGTTACCTTCTCTGGTTTTTGTATGTTGCAAGGACCGCTCCACTTCCTCATTTCCTTTTCATAACTTCACTTTCAACCATGTTTTTTTGGACTGAAATATTTTTTTTTCTCCTTGTAGTAAACAAAAGGCAAAGCTGAGATCAATCATGGTGAATTTGATTGTACAAATATTTGATTTGATTTTCATCTGTGAATTAATTTAGATATTATACTTCATGTCCTTTAGAAAAACTTTTTCCTTATTGAAGATATAAGCTTTGCGATTTTTTTTTTTAAATTGGTGTATAACTTAGAATTAAGTTCAAGGTCTTAGGCTTCCAGGGAGTTTAACCAGTACAACCACAGCCTGGACTGTGGTGGGGCTATTTCTAGAATCCCTGATGGGGAGTCCCTCATGTCCCCTCCCAGCTGTTGCCTCTCTAGAGAGAACCCATGTTAATGCTTTTATTATCATAGATTGATAGATTGATTTTAGATCGGGTTTGAACTTCATATGAATGGAATCAGACACTAGGAATTATTTTATTTTATTCTTTTTAAATTTTTTATTAATTTTAATTTATTGTGTTAACATTGATTCAAGTGTCCCACTCAGTATAACTCTCTCACCCCACCCCCTTTCCCCCATTATCATCTCTTTGTCCCCCTCCCCCTAGCTCCCTCCCCTCTTCCCTTTGGGATTTGCTGTCCTGTTATCTGTATCTATGTGTTATATATATGTATATAATTTCACTAATCCCTACACCTCTCTGATCCCACCTCCCTCTGACAGCTGTCCCTCCAGATAGCAGGAATTATTTTAGATTTGACCTCTTTCATTCAATATTATATTTTGGAGTTTATCCAGTGCATCCTGGAGGCTGATGCTGCAGTGAGAAGTAAAAAACACCTCCAACAACCTGTCGGTCCTCAGCCGTCCACCCATGAGGACAGTTGTCACCAGCTGGCAGCCACCCCTCCTTAGATCTGCACATGGCTGATGGGTCTTCATCAAACCCTTCTTTCAAGTTTAAATTGAGGCTCATCTACACGCTTTTCCAAATGGTGCTGTGAAATACAAATCGTCTTGGAACTCACAGTCAGTGCTTGTGTAGTGTTTATAATGACAGGAGAAATGTCAAGACTTTCTGTTGAATTATATAGATATTATATCAGTTATGACTGTAGGTTTACAAATTATTCTATATATTAGCACTGATAAGGTCAAATATCTGATCATGTACATTTTCTGCAATGACAAAAGAGTCTGTTTAAAATCAGTTTTATTAGCTACACTTACCAGGAATGAATTTGTGATGCCCACCTCATCCCACTGCCGTGTGACACCAGGTCTCACGACTCACTCCGGGCACGTGGCCTCCAGTGCTCTCAGTCAAAGGAAAAGAGCATGTCTGTGCCACTGATTAAATGACACCCACTATGTGTTATCTTGTGTGACCAGAGATCTTAAGCTAGGGGGAGATTTGAAGGCAGGAATAGATGTAAATGGAGGAATGAATGCAGGTGCACAGAGTCTGCCCCATACGGACACGGACTGGCGCTGCGGGTTTCTACCTCTTCTCTGTCCAGTTCCTCAGCCCTCCTCCCCTACTCCTGCCACACAAACCAGCCTCACTCCCTTGCCCTTGGACAGGAGAGAAAATGGGTAAATGCTTTGCCTTTATGTCCCTCTGGTTGAGGCCAGTCAGGCCAGTCATGTCCCCAATGCATTCACTAGGGTCTCCAAATGAATCACCAATAAAAATAGTGAATTCGTGGGTTTCCCACCAGTCACCCTACACACAGGTAACAGCAAATATGCATTGAAAGGATGTGCAGGCTCAGAAGCTCTGGGGTTGGACCTGTCCTCTATCTCATGTTCCCTACCTCAGGATGAGATGTGACATCTGGAGGTGAGAAGCCACCTGGGAGTCCTGAGGGGACCAGCTGAAGACAAGCATGAGGGCTGAGACTGGGGGAGCGTGGGCAGCAGACAGTGCCCTGACACAGGGGTCCTGTTTCCCTGAACAGAAGAGGGAAGCTGGTATCGCCCCCCCTCCCCCACAGGCCTGTCTTCTAGAGGCAATTTGACTTTCAGCCCCTCCAGGCGAGGAGGGAGCCTGTCCTGAGAGGCAGCAGATGGGGCTTCATCTCTGCCTTGGAAGGGAAGGGGGGGGCGGTGACAAACATGTGCTGAGATCTCCTTTGGAGCCCACCATGATTGGTTGAGAAACTGGACATGAGGCTTATTTACCCCCATTACACGGAGAGAAAAGGAAGGCTCTGGAGACACAGGGCTCAGCCAGGACGGCACTGGGAACTGAAGGACGCAGGATGTGCACCGTCTCGAGAAGGGGCCCTGCACTCTTTCTCTCCACCTCCAGGTCATGATGGACGAGGAGGACGTTGTATTCTAGGCTCATGTGTGACTCCGAGCTCCAGCTGGCCATGTTTGATCCCAAGGGGGCTGCCCCTCGTCCCACTGACTGTCCATCCTGGCTCCTCTTAAACCACCCTGTGCTGACCCAGCACTCCCTCCCAGGGGTGGTGTTAAACTCCGGTAGAGCTGGGCCAGTGCCACTGAGTCCCACCCTGGTCCCTGTGCTGAGGGACACTAGCAGAACACACTAAGCACTTAGATGGTGTCACCCGGGAACCACCTCAGCCATCAACCAGGGGAATACTGTCTGATTTATGGGGAGCCAAGGTCGAGAGGACAGAGGAGACAGGCAGGGTCTCAGTGCAGAAAACACCTGTTTGTGTATCTGGAGGGGAGCCCACCTGAAAATAAGGGACATTGTGTTAAGGTTCTGCCCGAAGAATGTGATGAGCCAGCCTTAAGGGCAAGCAGCCCGCTTCTCAGTATAGAGGGTTGTATCTGGAACATTAAGTAAGTCTGTAAAAAAAGTTTCTCCATCTTGCTGGAGTCTTCCACCAAAGTGCACAATGGTTCGAGAAGAGAGGAAGGATCTAGGTCACCGCATGGGAGAGGGTGGGTGTATAGGGGGGAGGACCCCTGAACAGGCACAGGCTGTGCTGGGATTAGTCCCGTTCCCCTGTCAGGAAACTGGAAACAGCAGGATGCCCTGGGGAATCCCAGAGTGGGGTCCAAGACCCTGGGCTCACTCTGTTCTTGTCCCTCTGGGCCTGGGATGAATGATCTCTGTGTGTCCAGAGTCCGGGCCAGGCTGCCTTCCTGTAGGTGGCCGCCCTGACCTACAGCTCAGCCCAGGGTCTCAGCAGTGTTCCCAGGCTGTGTCACATCCCTTGCCCAGAATCTGTGTCATGGGCAAAGCTCTGAGACTGGGGACCTCGTGAGATGTGGGACCTGAGGCTGGGACAGAGGGCGGCACAGAGTGGGTGAGCCCTTCACCCAAAGTAAGACCACCTGTCCTGTATTCGGGTAGCCCTCTTTACCCAGAGACACTAACGTATACATTTCTTTTGTCACTGTCCCTGTCTTGGAAGGGAAGAGATGGAAATGCAGTTTCTGTCACAGCCCAGAAATCAAAAGCAAAGGAGCAGATTCGAGGTTGAGGCTCTTCTGGTAAACCACGCTTGGGAAGTGTTGACATCCTCTGTTTTGGTCAGAGGGGAGGCAGGCATCTGGGTGTGTCTGGGGAAACCTGAGGGAGCCTGTGTACTTGGTGTCTGCACCAAGGGATTGGCTGGACCTATTTGCTGTGTGTGAAGCCTGTTTTTTGGTTTGTATTTTTTTTTAATATCTGTTTTTAAGGTCCTGAGGCTATCTAGAAGAGGAGCTTGCTGATGGGATCCACCCTGACGAGTCACCGCCTGAAGATGGAGGCAAGACATCGAGCCTCGCCACAGCCCAGCAGGAAAGGGTGCCAGCTGCACCTTCTCCCTGCTCAGAACCCTCCTGCTTCTGCTCCTGGCTACCAGCCAGCCCCAGGCCTCCCCCGCTGCTGGGTTTGAATCCTGACTCTGCCACATGCCAGTGAGGTAACCCTCAGCACAGAATAAACACTCCACATTGACTCCTATTGTTCATATTATTCACTTTCCCAATGTACATGGGATCCACAGAGACACAGACAGATAGGGAGAGAGAACCGGTAATCCATCCAACATAACCATTTTTGCTTTTCTTTCAAAACAAGACTGAACCATCTCGGGCCTCCCGTGCCCACCTAAGACCCCTGAGGAAATAGACTAGAGGCTCTCCTGTCCTTCAGGTTCTGACAACTTGATTTTGTTCCACAAACCTGTGGTTGTCACCTGTCACTGAGTTGTGGTTCAGTGAGGGTGTGGCTCTGTTCTCAGAGGGTCCCACCTCCTGGGGATGAGACAGAGGTCTCAGGTCTGTTAGTTCCTGGATCCATTTCTGATCCATATCAGCTACCTCTGTGGTGTACACAGTAGGTGCTCAGTAATGTGTGTGTGTGTGTGTGTGTTGTGTGCGTGCATGCAAATTCAATGACTTTCACAGACTAGGGGTGATGGAAGGACTTTGGGGAAGCAGGAGTCCAGCTTCCATCCAGGCTCTCAGGAGAGGATGCAGCTCACTGTGATAGCTAAAGCGTCCCGGGCATTCGCCGCTGGGCTGAAGTTTTCTCACATGCTCTTTGTTGTTTTTTTTCATTTATGGGGTCTTCTGCTGCACAGAAAATCCCATTTTATAAAGTTGGAGGTGCTCTCAGGGCTCAGCTCCGGACAATTATCTTCTCTGACGTGTGTCTTCGGTCTCCCAGATGGCTGCTCACCTCTGAGCATCGGGTCTCATCTCAGGGAAAAAGAAGAGGACAGGGCAAAGCCCAGACTTCTAGTGTGTACGCCCTGTTATGACGGGTGTTGTTGTCTACCGTGAGGGTGACAGAGGACAAACCCATGAATTTACAGTGTCTACTGGTGGTTTCAGCTGAGCCCCATTGGCCTCCTCCCTCTCTGATGTCCTCCTGCTCTCCATCTGGACATCCCCAGCCCTGTCCCCCATCATCTCCTCTATCCAAGCCCTTCTCTCTGGGTCTGGTTCTGCCCCTTTCCCTCTCAGGCTCCATCCGGACTCCTCATCCCTGTTTCCTGGTGGACCCCCCTTCCCACAGCTCCTCTTTCTGCTCCTCCGCTTCCCCAGTGTCTGAGCAGGTGCATTCATATTTCCTGAGACAAGTCTCCACAGCGATGCTTTAGTCAGAGGACATGGACTTGACTCTGGGCCCAGCCTCCTCCATTCTCGAGGAACTTGACCTGACTTCCCTCCAGGCCTCAGGCCCTTCCTTTAAAACACTGAGGTAACGACAGTGACCAACCATGGGCTGCAGAGACAATTGAATGACAGTGTGAATGTCAAGTGCTTAGGACCATGTCTGAGATAGTTATTCCCCAAGAAATGATGATTTTTCTTTTAAAAAGAGAAGAAATCCCTTGTTTGATAAATCACTCCACGCACAAAGAATTGAATATTCTGCTCACACCACGCGCAACCAGGCCCCAGGGAGGCCTCAGTGGAGCATTGGTGGCTGAGACCCAGGACAGGGCCAGTTCCTGGGGATGAGTGGGCGTCCAGGGATGTATTCGGACGGAGGTGCTGAGGGAGAGGAGTCAAGGAGGGGAGGTTAGCCATTGGGGTACAGGCTCAGGAGCACACAGAGCACAGTACCTGGGCCACGGAGGGGTCAAGGCCGTGGCTTCTGCTCTGTGTCTGTCCCTGGGCATCATCCTGCCCTGCACTGGCATGTGGCTATGACTAATTTGCTTGATTACAGTCATGATCTTACCTCAAGATGTCCAGTGGGACCTCAGGTGCCACATACAGCACAAGAATCAACTTTAGCACACAGCTCTGTCTGGGCAATGGGCCAAGTGCTACTCTGACTCACATACACACGCACACATGTGTACATACATAACAAAAAGGAAACTCCTGTGGTTCCCCAGACATACCCAGAAGCCTCTCCCCGCACAACAGAAACTCAGAGGATTACGCCATCTCCCAAGGCTCGTTTGTAAGAACACCCGAGTCATCAAATCGGCTCCTTTGTTTTCTATTTCTGCACTCTGTTGAGAGCCCCTCCTCTGTTCCTGGAAGGAAATGACCAAGATGCACGCACTCTGGGAACAGCGGACAGCCCGGGTAGAAGTCACGTGGTCATACATTAGGGAGAAGGGTCCCCACACGCTGATGTCAGAGTGCACATTCCAGGCAGATCTGACCCCTCACAGTCCAAGGCCTACCTCCCCAGAAACCCTGTCGCAGAGCTTTGCCCATGGCACAAGGGCCCTGAGATCCTGAAGAGAGTACGTGACAGAGCCTGTGAACACTGTGGAGACTCAGGGCTGGGCATGATCAGCCTGCCTTTAGACCTGCCTCTAAGGTGGAAAGGCAACTTACCGGAACCTCATCTAGAACAGCTACTTCCCAAGTTGGGCACATCCCCTGGGAGGGAGTGCTGGGCCAGCATAGGGTGGTCTAAGGAGAGTCAGAGTAGACAGTCATTAGGACAGAGGGGCAGCCTTGTCACGAACGAACATGGCCAGCTGGAGCTCGGGGTCACACATGAGCCTGGAATGCACAGTCCTCCACGTCCATCATGACCTGGAGGTGAAGAAAACAGCGCAGCGCCCCTTCCTGAGACGGTGCACATCCTGTGTCCTTCAGTTCCCAGTGCCGTCTTGGCCGAGCTCTGTCCATCCGGATTTTTTCTTTTCTCTCTCTCTAATGGGGGTAAAAATGCCTCGTGTCCAGTTTCTCAACCGACCATGGTAGCTCCAAAGGAGAGCTAAGCACATGTTTGTCCCCCCCTTCCCTTCCTAGACGGAGATGAAGCCATCTGCTGCCTCTCACGCAGGCTCCCTCCTTGCTCACAGCCCCCAGGTCCCTCTATCCAGCAGGCCCTGGGGAGTCTTTACCAGACGGTGCCCTGCACTGACTGCTGTGGGCCCGGCCTCTACGGGCTCTGAGTTCTGTGCCAGGGCCTTCGTAAGAGTATGAGCACCTGTCCTCTCACCTCCTGTCTTGCTGTGTCATGCTGCTCAGAGTGACATAACATCCAGAGGCCTCATCGGCCCAACGTCAATCCTCATCACATCCAGGTAGGGCCTTTGACAGAACAGTCAACTCAAAACCTAACTTGTCCTTGAGGGCATAGGATATGACATTTAGGCAGAGAAGTTCCTTCTTTCATGACTCCTTTTGAGTGGCATGAGTGACCAGAGTTCAGGAAAAGGGTGAGGCCCAGTATAGCCAATTCAGCAGTTTTTGGGTGCTCTGCTGGTATATAAGCCATCTGGTCCCTGAAAACATCCCAGACAGAGGACACAGGCTGTGAGCAGGCAGAGCCACGAACAGTGACGGAACTGAGACATGGAGGCCAGCCCCGCACCTGAGGACAGGTACCACTCATGCCTTGAAGCACCCCTGCTCTGAGCCCCTCCTCTAAGCTCCCCGATGGGACTCACCTTCTCCCCTGGGGACTCCTCTGCTTCTCCACCTCCATCTCGATAGTCCATCTATGTCCAGCCAGGAGCCTCAGTTGATGCCCTGCTTGCTTGTCCTCACCACCTCCCATAGGCCCTGGGCTTCTCCTGGATGGTCCAAGTTCTTCTTCTTCCTCTAATCCCCTGTGAAAATTTTACTTTCTACTCTGAACTATAGTTAGGAGGTCATGTTCAGATTTATGTTTTTGTTTTTATAAAGGGCATTATTACTTTCATAATTAGAAAGAAAATATCACCTGACCAGGTGGTGGTGCAGTGGATAGAGTGTCGGATGGGGATGTGAGGACCCAGGTTTGAGACCTTGAGGTCGCCAGCTTGAGTGCAGGCTCATCTGGTTTGGGCAAAGCTCACCAGCTTGGGCCCAAGGTTGCTGGCTTGAGCAAGGGGTCACTTGGTCTGCTGTAGCCCCCCAGTCAAGGCACATATGAGCAATCAATCAGTGAACAACTAAGAAACTGCAACAAAGAATTGATATTTCTCATCTCTCTCCCTGCCTGTCTGTCTGTCCCTATTTGTCCCTCTCTCTGACTCTCTCTGTCTCTGCTACACAAAAAAAGTGTTATTGAGTTATACGAGAATAATAGTTGGGCATTCCCTTTTCCCCTCTGGTCCCACTGAGGAATGTGCTTAGCCAATGCCCCGTGTGGCTCAGGTGAAACCAGAGACAAGAGGAAAAAGCACCATCGGGCCCACATCAAGCAGGGAGGTGTGTCAGCAAGACCAGCATGATGGTCATGCCAGGAGAGGTGACCCAGTCCACTCTGGGCAGAGTGGGAGGCACTCTCAGAGCTCTGAGCAGCCCACACTGCTCCTGGGGGGAAATCCTGACAAAAAGACTGGGCTGGTGTCCCCAGGACCCCTAGAAAGGTTCAGAGAGATGTTAGGTGGCTCCAGCTCAGTGAGTGGATGCCCATTCTCTGCATTCTCTGAGGGTCTAGCTGGAATATGGGGTCCAGGGTGGAGCTCAGGGAAAAGGGGAGGAGAACTGGGTGATCCCAGGGGGAGCCCCATGCCTCTGTCTCCTCCCGCCTGTGTCCGCAGTCCCCGGATGGATAGAGACACCTTCACTGACAACTTCAGTGACTGTATGAAGAAGAAAACATACCTGTGCTACGAGGTGGAGGTCTTTGAGGGCGACAACCCGAGCCATGTGAGAATGTTCAAGGATTACCTGAAAAATGAGGTGACCGACCACAGTGGGCAGGGTCTTCCGTCGGGGATATTCAGGGAGACGGTTTTCAGTGCACATGGTGGTGCCGTCTCCACGGCATCAGGCCCTGACCTTGGAGCTCACCTGCCTCCTCCCTCTGTCCTCAACTGTTCCTCTCCTGCCTGCAGAGCCCGGCTCAGTGAGGCTCCTGAAGACACAGACTGTGGGCACAAAGTAGAGGCGCTCCAGAAACTCAGTAATCAACATGAATCGTATTTAATGCAATATTTTAAAAATCAAAATTAATGCAAATTTCATGATGAACAAAATATCAGTAATTTAAATGTAGGCTGAGATTACAGTGCCATGTTAGGCCATACTTTGTTGATGTAAAATAACAAGTTATCACTGCTGAGCTGCCCTTTATCAAATGCTGACATCATGTGTATCGTGACTTTTGCCTTATATTTGACCATGTAAATCCTGCATTGAAATATTATTCATCTTGAATCAGAGCTGTACTCTGCCCCTTTAATTCTGTGCTGGAGGCCTGTGCCTTACCAGTCTCACCCTGCTCCTGCTGTTCCCCTGTTCACAGCAAGTGACAGAACACTTTACTCTCTCTTCTGTGCTCAGCCAGGTTGCCATGCTGAGATTTGCTTCCTGAATTGGATCTCTTCTTTGGGACTGGACAAGGAGAAGCGCTACGTGGTGATCTTGTACATCTCCTGGAGCCCCTGCTATAATTGTGCCCAGAAACTGGTGGAGTTCTTGGGCAGGAACCAAAATGTGACCCTGCGCATTTTCGCGGTCCGCATCTATGACATCTATGAGAGATATGAAGAAGGGCTGCGTAGCCTGGATAGGGCGGGGGCCCAAATATCCATCATGACTTCCGAGGGTCAGCATGGGACTCCCAGGGGTGGAAGGGGGGCAGGGACAAGCCTGGGAGAAGTTTCTAGAGAGAGGTGTGCTGGGTGAGAATCCCTGGTGGAGAAGCTTATTTGCAGGGGTGGTGCTGGACCTGGAGGGACTGGGGGATTTCCAGGAAAAGAGAATTTGGAGGAGAAAGGTGGTCCTGGGGAAGGAAGGGAGGAGGTACATGTGCAATAAGGACCCAGGGACTTCCTGGAGGAGGGTGATAGGACACCTCAGATTGTGGTTGGAAGAAAGAATTTGAAAGATATGCCGAGCACGTTGGGAGGAAAGAGAAAGGAGACAATAAAGCGATGATGGGGAGACTGTGTCCTTTAGAGTCAGAGAGCATGTGACCCTCCCTGCTCTCTAGAGCTGGAGTTCACCTTTACTTCCCCGTGTCCTTACCAGAGCTTAAGCACTGCTGGGAAACCTTCGTGGACCACCAGGGACAACCATTCCAGCACCAGTTTAAATTCGATCAAAACTATCAAAGCCTAACCCAGAGGCTGGAGAGCATTCTCAATGTGAGGTTTCTCCCTCCCTGCTGCTCCCCTGCCCTCCTCCCTCCTCACTATCTCTCCCTGCCTTCCTTTCCCTCTGCTCAGGGCCTCCTCGGGTTACCTGCTCCCTCCTGGGGAACCAGCTCCATCCCTGCTTTCCCTGCTCACAGGGTCCCTCTGCTGTCTCACTCCCTGTGGCCCTCCTGACTTCCCCATCTTGGTAACTGCCCCAGACCACTTCTCTGTTCACATCTCCACCTGCCTCACTCACTGCTTCCTTCAGCTCTGCCTTCTCCATCTAGACCCAGGGAAACTGAAGGATGGACTTCAATCTCTCAAAAGAAGTCAGGAGTCTTCTGGGGAATGACGAATAAAACACTTTCTTCAAGAGATGAAAACTCACCATTTGATCCAAGTCCAATCTGATCCAAAGAAACCAGCAAAAGACAATGAGCTTATAGAAATTTGTTTTTTAAAAATTCAATTGATCTACTTTTCATTTAAAATATATGATATGTTTCAAATATACACCAGTAAGCGTCTACTCAATACTCTTAGAATCACTTTTGGTTTTTACAGAAATAAATATTTTCATTGATTATAAATATAAAACAATAAAATGAAAGGTTAAGAATCTTTCACATAATGTTTTCACCTCTATAAATGTATCATGAAGTCCAAACAGTTCAATAAGTCCATACAAATGGGCAAATGACTTTCTCTATTGTAGGTACCATCATGGGAGGGCAGTAGTCAAACTAATTCCCACTGGTCAAATAAAAATCAATGTTGAAAGGAACAGAATCTGCAATTCAGAAACCTAAACTGATTAACAAACTATCCCAACTATTGCAGTGCTGTTTTTGAAACAACAGCTCAGCAGTAAGAAATGAGAAAGACTGAGTGTAACTCTAGGGAAGAAACATTGCAAATCGGCAGTTAGAAGACGGGCTGGGAATCACTCCAGTCCTCAGGCCATTCCTCATCCACTGCCCTGGACAGGAAGCCAGAGGGAGGGGCTCCCCTAACAGAGGACCAACTCTGGCCTTTACAGGACCTGGGCCCAAGCAGGACCCATTGCAGGCACCAGATGTCTGTCCCACCAGGTCTCTGTGGAGCCTGAATCGTGCTGAGTGAGCCCCTGGCAGCTGGGCGTCCTGCACAAGGCGTTCTGGGCAGTGGAGGCCCCCAGGTCTCTCCTCACAGACTTCTGCTCACATGTCGGGGTCAACCTGTGTCACAACCTCACACAATAACTGTGAGATGTTGGTGGCTGAAACATTTAGTTTGAGACATTGGAAGGATAGAGAATAAGTCACAATGACTATGGCCAAAGAGGGAGGACAGGCAGTCAGAGGAAAGAACTCATAGACAAAGTGGAGAGATGGAAGAAATGGAGAAGAGAAGGCAGGGGAGGGGCAAGGCAGGGCTGAGGGCCAATGGGTACAAGGGGCAACAGGAGCCTGAGGACAGGACACTGGGATAGAAGGATGTTGTTAGGGGACTGAGGCTCAATTGACAGAAAGCTGCCTAGATGGGCTGACAGTCAGCTTGCTTCACAGAACAGGACCTGTGGGAAGGTGGAAGGCTGTGGGCCTGGCTCAGTTGTTCAGTGATGCTGCCGGGCACCTGGCCACTGCCCTGTCCCCCAGCTCCACTCTTGGGCTTTGTCTCCTCCTGCTGGTTTCCTGCAAGCCTCCGATGGCTGCCCACCTCCTGACGTCATGCCTCTTTCCAAGTGTGAAAAAAGAGACAGGGCCAACCCCAGAGCATTCAAGCCCATATAGCCTTTTGATGGACAACAGTGACCTTCCATGAGGGGTGGCTAGTTGGATACCCTGGACATCACAACTCCCAATGGTGTTTGCTTTGGAGACCCTTGGTTGCTTCAAATATTTCTTTTAAAAATAATCAATTAATTATTTTTTAAAAATAATTTTAATGGGGAGACGTTGATAAATCAGGGTACATATGTTTCGAGAAAACATCTCTAGGTTATTTTGACATTTGATTATGCTGCATTCCCATCACCCAAAGTCCAATTGTCTTCTGTCACCTCCTATCTGGTTTTCTTTGTACCCCTTTCCTCCAATGAGATTTTAAAGTTTTGAAGATTCATCATTACTTTACAACTTGAAGAGCCTCTTTGGGACCATTGATTCAATTTACTGAACTGGAGATACAATGCAACATAACAGTAACCACAAAAATTCAACAATAACAAACATAAACAACTTGCAAGATATTTCATTCTAATTCTTGTTCCTTTCCAGGTTATAAATCTCTACTAACTGGTAGCTTTTAAGATTTTATTTTTATTTCTGATGTTCTGATGTCTTACAAATGTACTTTTATTTTGAGTATGTGTGAGAGAGAGACAGAGAAAGAGAGATGGAGGAGAGGTAGAAGCAGATGAGTAAGAGCAGGCAAGTCTTTAAAAAATATCTCAGGATTGTGAGACCGTTAATACTTAATTCTCTTTCCCTCAGTTCTCAACTTTCTGTGGAAGCCTTTTGCTCTTTCATGGGCCAGTAGGTGACTGGTAGGGAAGGTGTGTAAGGAACCCACCAGGCAAGTGCATAATCTGTGCCTATGCTAACTCACACCTGTGCTGAGCTGGACACTGATGCCAACATCCTTCAGGTAATGATCCTCTATCTTCTTAAGTGGAGATAGGATAGAAAAATAAGTGAGAAATAATGGCAAATGTAGCCTTTTTCTATCATACCTCTTTCCTTTCTGTTGGTTTACTTATTGGCTCTGACCTTCAGAAAGCAGCACCGTGATAGGATGATGGGGTGGGCATCAGAGCTGCTTGGGAACATTCTGGTGCTCCTTCCTTGAGCCCATGGTGGAGCTCCACTTTCCAACACCTTTGAGATTAGCTTTGGCCAGTGAAATGTGAGAAAAAGTGACACATCACTTCCAGGGAGAAGCTTTAATAGCCATGTGCTTTGTCCCTGTCAAGTGGCTTAGAGAAGTCTAGGTGTAGAGTTGGGGTCAGCTAGTGTCCCTTAGTGAGGATTAAGGGGTAGCGTCCCCTCCACACCACCGTGGGCAGTTAACACAAGCAAGAAAAAGATGTCATTGATTTAACCACTGAGATCCTGGGGACTGTTTGTTACGACCAGAACAGGTAGGTGCACATGTAAATAAAGAACATGGATCCCTTTGCTAATTTCACTCCCTGCAGCTTACACGGATCAGCAGCCAGTAGAATCTCATGATGATGTACCCCATCTCCTAAGGACCTCTTTAACACTGAATGACACGTATAGTTTCAAGCTTTCATTACCCATTCTTTCATTTTTTTGTTTGTCAATCACACACCAAAAATCAGAAATATTCTCAGCAGATGCTTTATTGGTACTGGTTTTCAACAAAAAAAATTCCAAAAATATTAGAAAAGGAAGCTAATATTGGCTATAACGTCTCCAATGTAATTGAAATATAAGGATCTCTGTAAATTTTAAGAGATTTCCAGTGCATGGAGCTTGCTGTGCGGTTGGCTGAGTCTCCAGCATCGCCACGTGAAGCGCGATCCTCGATCTACTTCTACCGGAGTGGCTGTGGGGGTTTCTCGAGGGAAGGGGCGGGCTGCAAAGAGGAGAGCTGCCGAGTGGGAGACGGGTGCAAGGGGCGGGGACTACCTGGCGAGCGGCAGAAGTCCACAGGGGTATCCGCGCCCCAGGGACTCCCGGAGTGACTTTCTGCTTGCCGCCCACGCCTCAACTCTCTATCGCCCCCCTCGGGCGGCGCCCGGGGCAGCAGAGAGAGAAGGATCGGCCACCGCATCCAGGCCAGCCGTGCGGCTGGAGAGAGGATGGAGCCTCAGCAAAAGCCAGGCACTGCTGGGAGGGCAGGTTTACCAAGAGCCTGGAGTCCAGGAAAAATTAGGGAATCGCCGGTGCAGATTTGAGCAGAGCCAAGACTACAAATTGTTAACCTTTTAAAAACACGATTGCTATTAAGGGCTGTTGCACTTCAGGAAAATTGTTGCCACCGTTGCGAAAACGAGGTCCTATATCATAAAAGCAGCGCGGGGTGTATGTTGATGTTCTTATTGTCACTGACACATTAGAAGGCTAAGGAAGCCTTGAGAACATGATGCAAATAATGCAAACTCCACTGTCCCTTCCCTCCAGGTCACTGAGGACTGCGCAGGCTTCTTCCTGGCTCACACCAACGATGATAGAGAGTTCACCTGACACCATGAGCAATCAGCCAAGAGAAAATACTGACCCCTTGTAGGGGCTCTTGGTAGAGGGAAGGGGTGGCTCCCAGCGGGTGGGGGCCCTAGTACACCCTGCCTGCCTCTAGTCGCACCCCCCGGGGGAGGCTCTGCGGAGATATGATGGCTTCCAGAGACCTTTTCTCCCTACTAGCTTCTGTGATTGTAAAGACAACACCCGCACTCTGTATGCAATTAGAAAAGCAAAAATTGTTGGGACAGCAAATTGATCCATATTACCTTCTAGAGATTGTGAACATTCTCACTTTATCTTTATTTGTTAAATATTTTATTTTATTTTTAATTTACAGAAAGTTGTCTATGAAGAGCATCTGTACACCCAGAGGCAGATTTAACAGTGGGGCACCATGCCAGTGCCCTGGGCTCCAACTCCTGAAGGGCCCCACAAAACCCAACTTTACACTTCTTTCTAATGACACCAAGTATTGTTTCATATGTGCAACTTTAACATTAATAGTACATAATAGTTTTTATTTATTTAAAAATATGGTTAACACGTATTTTTATTTTCCTTCTCTTTTTTTTAGGGGCCCAATATTTTCTTCTGCACCCGGGGTCTCAATGGACCTTAATCCTCCTCTGTGTACACCTGTTAGCCAAATCCACCTGTTGTGAACGTTTCCCCATTTGCTCGAACATTTTCGTGCTCCCTGCCTTCTGCCAGCTATTTAGTATCAGGCTAGCTAGCTATCTCTGTCTATGTGCCTCTGGTCATTTATTTCATTTAGATCGTAAACTTGACATTTTGCTGCATTCAGGTGGACCCCCTCCTTTGTACAATATTCATTGCTACAATTATGTGAGAGAAGAGGCCTGGCTTTTGTGTCCCTGCTCTGCCCCAGGCCCCAGAATTGTAGGCCACACGTGTAGACACCTAATTCATACCATGGCATGTGCTGATTGGCAGTTGTGTGCACCCTCCCACAGCCAGGTGAAGCTCTGATGAGCCAGGTGGCAGGGGTGTGGCTGCGCCTGGTGCTGCAGACAGTCTGCCTGGCTCCCGGTCTGCCGCGGACGTGCACACAGCTTCCCTGTGTTATTGCCTTTTCCTTGTCTCCTTGTGAAATAAGTGCATTAGGCTATGAAAGTGCAGATAGCGGTGAGAGGAAATGTAGCGGGTGGGAAAATGAAATGCAGTTCAGATGGACCTGGGTAATTGCTGGAAGGAAATACACAGAATGCCCTCATGGAGACAGATGGACGGAGCTATTTCAAACAGGGTGTTCAAAGCAGGTGGTTTCTGCACTGAGACAGGAAAGATAAGAGAGGGTTAGCCCTGGGAGGACTCTGGATAGAGACAGCCCAAGTTCAAAGGTCCTGAGGCGGAGGGAAGCAGAGAGAAGTATGCCTGGAAAGTAAAGTATGGGAGCAGGGAGGTTGTGGAGACTTGGCCATAGGGAGGAGCTTAGATTTTAAAGTAAGTGCAAGGCTCTACGTGCACACTGAATGAAGGAAGAAGAGTGGAAGCCGGAAAGTTTTCCGATCATATCAGTGAGAGTGGTGGTGGAGAGTGTGATGATGGAGAGTAGTGGGTGGGTGGGGTTGGTTTAGAGATAACAGCGAATGGTTGTAAATTAGACATTAAGAAAAAGAGGAATCAAGATGGGTCTTTAGGTTTGAGCTCAAGCTCGCTGCTCATGGGTAAATGAACATTCTTTATGTAGTTGGGAAAATCTGAGAAAAATAAGTTTTGGGGAAAAAATTTCAGAAGGCATTCTATTTGAGAAGGTGAAGTTAGCAGTGCTCATCACACATCCAAGGGCAGATGTCTAGTAGGAAGCTGGTATCCAAGTGTTGAGCTCTGGGAGCAAGAAGATGAGAGATACAGGGCCGTGTGCCTTGGGTGGAGGGAGAGTGGAGGAGCAGGGTAGGCAGAGTCACCCAGGGAGATGGTGTGAGACACAAGGGGAGGACCAGATCTAAGAGAGGAGGAGGAGCTAGGGAGTGAGCAGAGCAGAGGAAACCCATGGGACGAGGCTGTCACCAACAATGAGAGAGGAGAACGTCCCAACAAGGAAGCTGTCTTCAGTTGTGTCACTTGCTGCAGGGTGGAGGGGCATGTTGAGGACCGAGAAATATCTCTTTCTTCTGGCAACGTGGGATCATTGGTGTCCTTTTCAAGGATAGTTTCTTGGGAGCAGTGAGGCCAGGAGCCAAATGGTTGTGAGATGAAAGCTAATGGGTGACAGGAAACCAGGGACAGAACATGTAGACAGTTTTTTTACTTTTCTTCCTATCAAGTGATGTTTTACTTTTCTAGGAAGAGAATGGACAGAGATGTGACTCAAAGGGGAATTTTTATTTGGAAAGTGGGAGATGCCTGAGCACATGGCTTGAGGGAGTTTAACAAGTATAACCACCGCCCAGACTCAGGTGGGGCTATTTCTTGAATACCAGCTGAGGAATCCCTCATGTCCCCTTTCAGCTGTTCCCTCTCCAGAGGGCACCCGTCTTAACACTTTATTTCAAAGACTGATTTTGGCTTGCGTTTCAACTTTATATAAATGCAGTCAGACTGTATGAATTCTTTTAGACGTGACCTCTTTCATTCAATATTATATTTGTGGAGTTCATCCAATGTTCCCTTGAGGCTGATGCAGCTGTGAGGTGAAAAAAACTTCTCGAACAACCTGTCCGTCCTCAGCTGTCCACCCATGAGGACAGTTGTCAGCATCTAGCATGTCACCCGTCCCCACATCGGCGTGTGGCTGACCGGTCCTCATCAAACCCTTGTTTCAGGTTTATATTGAGGGTCATCTACATGGTTTTCCAAATAGTGCTGTGAAATTCAAATTGTCCTTGAACTCTACACTCAGTGCTTGTGTAGAGTATATAATGACAGGGGTAATGCCCAGACTTCCTGTTAAATTATATATATTTTGTATTTGTTATGGCTATATTTTTATTAATCACGTGACAGACAGGGTGGCAGAGAGACAGACTTCCAAATGTACCCTGACCAGGATCCACCCAGCAATGCCTGTCTGGGGCTGATGCTCTGCCCCTTTGGGGCTGCTGAGGTTGCTTGGCAATGGAGTTATTTTAGCGCTTGAGAGGCCATGGGGCCATCCTGAGCGCCTGAGACAAACTTGCTCATTTCAGCCATGGCTTTGGGAGGGGAGGAGCAGGAGGGATGGAGAAGCAAGTGGTCACTTCTCCTGTGTGCCCTGACCTGGAATCAAACCCTAGGTGTCCATATGCCAGATCAATGCTCTACCACTGAGCCAACTATAGTTTTTACAAAACAAATATAAATATTAACACTGATAAAGTTGAATCCTTACCTGATCTTGCACATTTTCTACAATGATGGAGTATGTTTAAAAGCACAATTTTATTAGCTACATTTAACAGGAATAAGTTTGTGATGCCCACCTTGCCCCACTTCCTGAGACACCAGGTCTCGGGACTCACACTGGGCACGTGACCTCCAGTGCTCTCAGTCAAAGAAGAGCATGTCCGTGCCACCAATTAAATGACACCCACCATGTGTTATCTTGTGTGACCAGAGTCTTCAAGCTAGGGGGAGATTTGAAGGCAGAAATAGATGTGAATGGAGGAATGAATGCAGGTGCACAGAGTCTGCCCCATACGGACACGGACTGGCGATGTGGGTTTTTACCTCTTCTCTGTCCAGGTCCTCAGCCCTCCTCCCCTACTCCTGCCACACAAACCAGCCTCACTCCCTCACTCTCTACAAGATGAAAAAAATGTCTTCATGTCCCTCCAGTTGAGGACAGTCTGTCTAGTCATGTCCCCAGTGTATTCACTAAGAGACCCTTCTCCCAAATTAGTCACCAATAGAATTAGTGGGCTTCCCAACCATCACCTTACATACAGATAACGGCAATTATCCATTGAAAGGATGTACAGGCTCAGAAGTTCTGGGTTTACACTGTCCTCTTTCTCATGTACCCCCACCGCAAGAGGAGGCGTGACATCTGGAGGTGAGCAGCCACCTGGGAGTCCTGAGGGGACCAGCAGAAGACAAGCGCTGAGGGCTGAGACTGGGGGAGTGTGGGCAGCAGACCCTGAGCAGAGGAGGGAAGCTGGTATCGCCTCCCCCACAGCCTTGTCTTCTAGAGGCAATCTGACTTGCAGCCCCTGCAGGTGAGCAGGGAGACTGCTATGACAGGCAGCAGACAGCTTCATCTTGGTCTAGGAAGGGAAGGGAGGGAACAAACATGTGCTGAGCTCTCATTAGGAGCCCACCATGCTCAGATAAGACACTGGACACTATGCGTTTACACCCCCGTTACACAAGAGAAAAGAAAGGCTCCCGGAGGGACAGGGCTCATCAGGACGGCACCGGGAACAGAAGGACACGGGGATGTGCACCGCTTCAGGAAGGGGCCCCATGCTCTATCTCTCAACCTCCAGGTCATGATGAATGTGGAGGACTTTGTATTCCAGGCTCAAGTGTGACCCCGAGTGGCACCTGGCCGTGTTTGTCCCAAAAGTGCCCCTCTCTCCTACTGACTGTCCACTCTGGCTCTCCTTAGACCACTCTGTGCTGGCCCAGCACTCCCTCCCAGGGGATGTGCCCAACTTGGGAAGTAGTTGTTCCAGATGAGGTTTCAGTAAGTTGCCTTTCCACCTTAGAAAGGTATGAAAGGCAGGCTGATCATGCCCAGCCCTGAGTCTCCACAGTGTTCTCAGGCTCTGTCACATACTCTCTTCAGGATCTCAGGGCCCTTGTGTCATGGGCAAAGCTCTGCGACAGGGTTTCTGGGAAGGTAGGTTTTGGACTGTGAGGGGTCAGATCTGCCTGGAATGTGCACTTTGACATCAGAGTGTGGGGACCCTTCTCCCTAATGTATGACCATGTGACTTCTACCCGGGCTGTCCGCTATTCCCAGAGTGTGTGCATCTTGGTCATTTCCTTCCAGGAGCAGAGGAGGGGCTCTCAACAGAGCACAGTAATAGAAAACAAAGAAGCTGATTTGATGACTCGGGTGTTCTTGCAAACCAGCCTTGGGAGATGGCGACATCCTCTGAGTTTCTGTTGTGCGGGGACAGGCTTCTGGGTATGTCTGGGGAACCACAGGAGTTTCCTTTTTGTTATGTATGTTCACATGTGTGCGTGTGTATGTGAATCAGAGTAGCAGTTGGCCCGTTGCCTAGATACAGCTGTGTGACAAGCTTGATTCTTGTGCTATATGTGGCACCTGAGGTCCCACCGGACATCTGGAGGTGAGATCACGACTTTAATCAAGCAAATTAGTCATAGCCACATGCCAGTGCAGTGCAGGATGATGCCCAGGGACAGACATAGAGCAGAAGCCACAGCAGAATATTCAGAGCATTGGTCGATTCTTTGTGGGTGGATGCCGGGGTCCAGCCCCGGGGGGGATCCAGGGGTCCCACAGGGAGAGACGGCGTTGGCGAAATCGAGTGAGAGAGCCGAATTCTTTTCTTTCTCTTTATTCTCTAGTTAGCATTTACTGCCAGGCATCTCTGCCAAATGCTGGTCTAGCTTTTTTTTTATGGACACACACTAAGTTACAATCACATGGTATTTTGAATACATTATTGTTTTAGTTTCACCATGGTTACATATTTCCAGATAACAGTTAATTCATATCTATAAGCTACAAATCAGGTGGTAAGTCATTCAAAGTACAGTTATACAATAACTTGAATAGTAATAACAATATTGGTACAAACTTCTAAAAGATTAGTACTAATTAATAACTATTTTACTGTTGTTGTGAGTCAAGGGTGCAGAGAGAGATAGCAGACGAAATCATCAAGGACTAGCAAAGGACCACCGCTTGCTCAGGCAAATAGCCTTGAGTTCATGCAGTGTCCTAATTCTTTTTTCACAAGACTACAAAAGGCTTGCTATTTAAGAAACTGACATAGCATCAAGAGCAACTTTTACTTAAAGATACATAGAGTGCACCTGCAAGATAGCTAGTAGCAACATAATATCAGAAGGCATTAATTGCTATTGCTGCTATGGATCCCACCACATTCCTCTCCTTATTCTTGGAAAATACAAAAATCTCATGAGAATGTTTTACTGAGAAAAGCCCAGCAACTGTCTTCAGTCAAAAAACAAGTCTCTTAACAAAACATTCTTTTCTTGCCAGCTGCGCTCCCATCCAAGGCCATGCAACGGGCCACTCCACTACACCTTACCTAAGATTCTATTGTCTAGTCACTTTATTTATATACTATATTCATACACTAGTTAAGTTCTAACTTTTTTCTTTCTAACATGATTAATAAGAAGAAATTCTCCCACAAACTTAACCCTTTACGAGGGATATCATAGCCAGCCTCTTGTGTGTATGAGCCCAGTTCAAGGGGCTTACAGGCTTTTCTGTGGAACTCACATCCTCTGTCTCATTTCCAAAGAAATTACTACGAATCTACAGGGAAAGCATGGTACTATTATCCCTGTGCCATAAATAATAGCACACACCCAGGAAAGGGGGGATATAAGGTCAGATTAATTCAAAAGGTCAAAGGGTGAAGTATCATTGTGCCTTTCCTTTGCGGTGACTTTGTCAACCCGCAGCCATTGATCTTCACTGTGGTGACTTTGTCAACCAGCAGCCATTGGTCTTCTCTGCTGTGACTTTGTCAATCAGCAGTTTTTGATCTTCTTCTGCTGTGACCTTGTCAGCCAGTAGTTGTGGGTCTTCTCCTGCTATGACCTTGTCAGCCAGCAGTCGTTGATCGGCTCCCGACAGGTGGAGTGATTTATCAAACAAGGAATTTCTCCTTTTTTAAAAAGAAAAATCATCATCTGTTGAGGAATAGCTATCTCAGACATGGTCCTAAGTACTTAACATTTACACCGTCATTCAATTGTCTCTGCAGCCCCATGGTCAGTCACTGTCGTTACCTCAGTGACGAATGTTAACAAAACATTCTTTTCTTGCCAGCTGCGCTCCCATCCAAGGCCACGCAACGGGAATGTTTTAAAGGAAGAGCCCGAGGCCTGAAGGAAAAGTCAGGTCCAGGTTCCTCCGGCATGGAGGAGGCTGGGCCCAGAGTAAAGTCCATGTCTGTCTGACTCTAAAGCATCGCTGTAGAGACTTGTCACAGGAAATATGAATGCACCTGCTCAGACACTGGGAAGCAGGAGGAGCAGAAAGAGGGGCTGTGGGAAGGGGGCTCCACCAGGAAACAGGGATGAGGAGTCCGGATGGGGCCTGAGAGGAAAGCGGGCCCACCAGACCAGGAGAGAAAGGCCTGGATAGAGGAGACAGTGGGGGCTGGGCTCGGGGCTTTTGGACAGAAGGTGGAAGGGCCTCTAAGGGGGAGGAGGACAAATGGGGCCTCAGCTGGAACCACCAATAGAAACTGTAAATTCGTGGGTTTGTTCTCTGTCACCCTCACGGTAGACAACAACCCCCGTCATCAACAGGGTGTACAGATTAAGAAGGTCTGGGCTTTGCCCTGTCTCTTCTTATTCCCTGAGATGAGACCCAATGCCGAGAGGTGGGCAGCCATCTAGGAGACTGAAGACACCCGTGGGAGAAGATAATTGTCCAGAGCTGGCCCTGACAGCACCTCTGACTTTATAAAATGGGATTTTCGTGCGGCAGAAGACCCCATAGATAAAAGAAAAACAAGGATCATGAGAGAAAACTTCTGCCCAGCGGCGAATGCCCAGGACGGATGCAGCTATCACGGTGAGCTGCATCCTCTCCTGAGAGCCTGGATGGAAGCTGGACTCCTGCTTCCCCAAAGTCCTTCCATCACCCCAAAAGTTTTTGAAAGTCATTGAATTTGTACACACACACATATACACACTGAGCACCTACTCTATACACCACAGTTGGTGCTGAGATAAATCAGAAATGGATCCAGGAGCTCACAGACCTGAGACCTCTATCTCACCCCCAGGAGGTGGGACCCTCTAAGAACAGAGCCACATCCTTACCGGCCCACAACTCAGTGACAGGTGACAACCGCAGGTTGCAGAAGAATGTCAGGTTGTCAGAACCTGAAGGACAGAGAGAGCCTCTAGTCTCTTTCCTCAGGGGTCTCAGGTGGGCACGGGAGGCCCGAGGTGGTTCAGTCTTGTCTTGGGAAAAAAGCCAAAATGGTTATGTTGGATGGATTACAGGTTCTCTCTCCCTATCTGTCTGTGTCTGTGGATCCGATGTACATTGGGAAAGTGAATAATATGAACAATAGGAGTCAATGTGGAGTGTTTATTCTGTGCTGAGGGTTACCTCACTGGCATGTGGCAGAGTCAGGATTCAAACCCAGCAGCGGGGAGGCCTGGGGCTGGCTGGTAGACAGGAGCAGAAGCGGGAGGGTTCTGAGCAGGGAGAAGGTGCAGCTGGCACCCTTTCCTGCTGGGCTGTGGCGAGGCTCGATGTCTTGCCTCCATCTTCAGGCGGTGACCACTCAGGGTGGATCCCATCAGCCGGCTCCTCTTCTAGATAGCCTCAGGACCTTAAAAGCCACAGATATGGCAAAAAAAAAAAAAAAAAAGTGGTTTCACACATGACAAATAGGCCCAGCCAATCCCCTGGCCTAGACAGGAATTACACAGGCTCCCTCAGGGACCTGAACAAAAGGAACCCCTCAGGATTCCTCAGACACAACCAGATGCCTGCCACCCCTCTGACCAAAACAGAAGATGTCTACACTTCGTAAGTGGGGTTTATGGGAAGGACCTCAGCATCGAGTCTGCTCCTTCAGTTTTGATTTCAGGACTGGGACAACAGCTGCATCTCCATCTCTGGGACAAGTGAAAAATAATCCACAAGGTGTGATGTCTCCCTGGAAGAGGGCTACCCTAATACAGGACAGGTGGTCTTAATTTGGGTGAAGGGCTCCCCCAATCTGTGCTGCCCTCTGTCCCAGCATCAGGTCCCACATCTCACGAGGACCTCAGTCTCAGGAAGGGGAAGGGGCCAGAAACAGAGAAGGGGCCCATTCAGGCCTGAGTTGTCAATCCTTATCCTCCTGCCTCTGCTTGATGTGACTCATGCAGGTTACTCAAGACAGGAAACTTTTGGGAGATGGTCCACACATGGTCACATATGGCATCACCTCTAGTCCTCACAGGACTCTTTTAGCCACCCATGTACTCGTCACTCACTGCAAAACTGACTTCCCAGATGTGCAGACAAGCTTGGCCAGGCATCAGCAGGGAGCTGATCAGAGTGACTGGCCACGTTGGGGCACACGGAGTGAGGAGGGAGGAGGTCCTGGGGAACCATTCAGAAGAGAAAACCTCAGAGCTGCTGGCTGAACAGCTAGACTGGTGCTCTCCCTTGGGCCTGGGGAGCAGAGCGCTCTCCTTGCAGTGATGTCCCCTTCGTGGTCTCCTCAGACTCCAGAAGAGCCTTCAAGGACACATTTGCTTGGGAGGGCAAGTGATGGAAGGCTGACCTGGCAGGAAGCTGTCCCTCTGGCTGCAGGAGCTGCCTGGGAGGGAGGGTATGTGTTGGGGCTCCACCTCTGAGGGTCTCCCAGGGCACAGGGGCTTCTGTACTAGGACCTCACACCCCTCAGATAACCCTCTACCCCCAGCACAGGGTTCAGGCACAGAGACCCACCCTCTGACCTTTGGTGCGGGAAATTGAGAAGCACTTTGTGGCTTGAGTGACTGGAGGAGACTTTGGTTGTGCGGGAGGAGGGCTGGCCTGGACCAGAATGCCATTCTCCCTTTCTGGAAGGCAAGACCTGGGGACAGTGCTGGGGAAATTCTCAGGGAACTCAGCCCTGGTCTCTCCAGCCCTGGACCTTGTAGAGAGGCCATCTGCAGCTAAGGAGAGCTAGAAACTCCTGCATGTGGAGGGTGTGTTGTGGGTGGAGGTCATGAGCTGGGAAGTTGGAACACTAGCAGAACACACAATGCACTCAGATAGTGTCATCTGGAAACCACCTCAGCCACCAACCGGGGGAACACTGTCTGCTCTGAGGGGAGTAAAGGTCGACAGGACAGAGGAGATGAGGAGAATCTCAGTGCAGAGGGCATCTGTTTGTGCATGTGGAGGGGAGCCCACCCGATTACAAGAGGACACTGTATTAAGACTTCCACCCTAAGGATGTGATTGCCAGCCTGAATGAAGAACAGCCTGGTTCTCAGCACAGGGGTCAGGGTGGGACTCAGTGGCACAGGCCCGGCTCTACCCAAGTTGGGCACATCCCTGGGAGGGAGTGCTGGGTCAGCACAGGGTGGTTTAGGAGAAGCCAGTGTGGACAGTCAGTGGGACAGAGGGGCAGCCCTGTCAGAAACAAACATGGCCAGCTAGAGCTTGGGGTCACACATGAGCCTGGAATACAAAGTCCACCACGTCCATCATGACCTGGAGGTGGAGAGAAAGAATGTGGGGCCTCTTCCCGAGACGGTGCACATCCTGCGTCCTTCAGTTCCCAGTGCCGTCCTGGCCGAGCCCTGTCACTTCGGATCCTTTCTTTTCTCTCCGAGTAATGGGGGTAAAAGTGCCTCTTGTCCAGTTTCTCAACCGATCATGGTGGCTCTGAAGGAGAGCTCAGCACATGTTTGTCCCCCCTTCCCTTCCTAGACGGAGATGAAGCCGTCTGCTGCCTCTCAGGCAGGCTCCCTCCTTGCTCACAGCCCCCAGGTCCCTCTATCCAGCAGGCCCCGGGGAGTCTGGACCAGACGGTGCCCTGCACTGACTGCTGTGGGCCAGGCCTCTACGGGCTCTGTGCCCTGTGCCAGGGCCTTCGTAAGAGTATGAACACCTGTCCTCTCACCTGCCCTCTCACCTCCTGTCTCGCTGTGCCATGCTGCTCAGAGTGACCATAACCTCCAGAGACCTCATTGACCCAACATCAATCCTCATCACATCCAGGTAGGGCCTTTGACAGAACAGATAATTCAAAACCTAACTTGTCCTTGAGGGCATAGGATATGACAGTTAGGCAGAGAAGTTCCTTCATCCATGACTCCTTGTGGGTGGCATGAGTGACCAGAGTTCAGGAAAAGGGTGGGGCCCAGTATTGCCAATTCAGCAGTTTCCAGGTATATAAGCCATCTGGTCCCTGGAAACATCCCAGACAGAGGACACAGGCTGTGAGCAGGCAAGGAAGCAAAGGTCGCAGAGCCAGGGACAGTGACGGAACTGAGACATGGAGGCCGGCCCAGCACCCAAAGACAGGTACCACTCATGCCTTGAAGCACCCCTGCTCTGAGCCCCTCCTCCAGGCTCCCCGATGGGACTCACCTTCTCCCCTGGGGACTCCTCTGCTTCTCCACCTCCATCTTGATAGTCCATCTATGTCCAGCCAGGAGCCTCAGTTGATGCCCTGCTTGCTTGTCCTAACCACCTCCCATAGGCCCTGGGCTTCTCCTGGATGGTCCAAGTTCTTCTGTTTCCTCTAATCCCCTGTGAAAATTTTTCTTTCTACTCTGAAGTATAGTTAGGAGGTCATGTTCAGATTTATGTTTTTGTTTTTATAAAGGGCATTATTGCTTTCTTAATTATAAAGAAAATGTCATTGAGTTATTTGAGAACAATAGTTGGGCATTCTCTTTTTCCCTCTGGTCCCACTGAGGAATGTGCTTAGCCAGTGCCCCGTGTGGCTCAGGTGAAACCGGAGACAAGAGGAAAAAGCACCACCAGGCCCACATCAAGCCGGGAGGTGTGTCATCAGGACCAAGGCAGGATGGTCATGCCCCCCTCAGACCCAGTGCCTCAGGGCTCGGCTCCAACACAGTTGGCCCGACTTGTTTCTCTTCACCAAGATCCTGGTTGAAAGTCCTTTCCTCTGCAGTTGGAAAACTCTCTGTAATCCGATCAGTGTCAACGATGTCATTCATTCTGTTTCTCAGCCACCTCTACCTCAGTGTCCTTCACCACATTCCTCCCTGCACAGTGAGCCCTTTGGGCAGAATTATATCACTCATGGGCTGACCATAGGGTGGGGAGCCTAGAGTAGAAGCTTGTAGAAGTGTTGGTGCACAGGAGGGAGGGCGAGGTAGGGGAGTAGATGGAGAGCAGGGTAAACCCCTCCCTGGAGGAAGCTCCCATCTCCATGGCATCAGGCCTTGACCTTGGAGCTCACCTGCCTCCTCCCTCTGTCCTCAACTGTTCCTCTCCTGCCTGCAGAGCCCGGCTCAGTGAGGCTCCTGAAGACACAGACTGTGGGCACAAAGTAGAGGCGCTCCAGAAACTCAGTAATCAACATGAATCGTATTTAATGCAACATTTTAAAAATCAAAATTAATGCAAATTTCATGATGAACAAAATATCAGTAATTTAAATGTAGGCTGAGATTACAGTGCCATGTTAGGCCATACTTTGTTGATGTAAAATAACGAGTTATCACTGCTGAGCTGCCCTTTATCAAATGCTGACATCATGTGTATCATGACTTTTGCCTTATATTTGACCATGTAAATCCTGCATTGAAATATTATTCATCTTGAATCAGAGCTGTACTCTGCCCCTTTAATTCTGTGCTGGAGGCCTGTGCCTTACCAGTCTCACCCTGCTCCTGCTGTTCCCCTGTTCACAGCAAGTGACAGAACACTTTACTCTCTCTTCTGTGCTCAGAGTATACCCTGGCCAGGTTGCCATGCTGAGATTTGCTTCCTGAATCAGATCTCTTCTTTGGGACTGGTCAAGGAGAAGCGCTACATGGTGATCTTGTACATCTCCTGGAGCCCCTGCTCTAAGTGTGCCAGAGACTGGCGCAGTTCCTGGGCAGGAACCCCCATGTGACCCTGCGTATGGTGCTATCCGCATCTATTATTCCAACACAAAGAATCATAATGAAGGGCTGCACGAACTGGATAGGAGTGGGGCCCAAATATCCATCATGACTTCCAACGGCAGGCATGGGACTCATGGGGGTGGAATGTGGGCAGGGCGAAGCCTGGGAGAAGTTGCTAGAGGCGGGTGGGATGAGAATCCCTGGTGGAGAAGCTTGTTTGCAGAGGTGGAGCTAGAACTGGAGGGTCTGGGGTTTCCCCTGGAGGAGAGAGATCAGGTGGAAGAAGTGGTCCTGGGGAGGGTACATGTGCAATGAGGACCCAGGACTTACTGGAGGAGAGTGACAGGACACCTCAGATTGCAGCTAGAAGAAAGAATTTGAAAGATATGCTGAGCAGCTTGGGAGGAAAGAGAAAGGAGACAATAAAATGATGATGGGGAGACTGTGTCCTTTAGAGTCAGAGAGCATGTGACCCTCCCCGCTCTCTAGAGCTGGAGTTCACCTTTACTTCCCTGTGTCCTTACCAGAGCTTAAGCACTGCTGGGAAACCTTCGTGGACCACCAGGGACAACCATTCCAGCCCTGGTTTAACATCGATCAAAACTATCAAAGCCTAACCCAGAGGCTGGAGAGCATCTTCAATGTGAGATTCCTCCTTCCCTGCTGCTCCCCTGCCCTCCTCCCTCCTCACTATCTCTCCCTGCCTTTCTTTCCCTCTGCTCAGGGCCTCCTTGGGTTACCTGCTTCCTCCTGGGGCACTGGCTCCATCCCCGTTCCTTCTTACAAGGTCCGTCTGCTGTCTCACCTCCCTGTGGCCCTCCTTGCTTCCCCATCTTGGTAACTGCCCCAGACCGTTTCTCTGTTTCTCTGTTCACATCTCTACCTGCCTCGCTCACTGCTTCCTTCAGCTCTGCCTTCTCCATCTAGACCCAGGGAAACTGAAGGATGCACTTCAAGCTCTTGAAAGAAGCCAGAAGTCTTCTGGTGAATGACAAATAAAACACTTTCTTCAAGAGATAAAAACTCACCATTGCCATCAAGTCCAATCTGATCCAAAGAAACTAGCAAAAGACAATGATCTTATAGAAATTTGTTTTTTAAAAATTCAATCGATCTACTTCTCATTTAAAATATATGATATGTTCCAAATATACACCAGTAAGATTCTACTCAGTACTATCAGAATCACTTTTGGCTTTTAGAGAAATAAGTTCCTCATGTGAGGGCAGTGGTCACATGAAGCCATGGGTCTAGTAAAAATTAGTAATGTGTAAAGGAACAGAATCTGGAATTCAAAAATCTATGCTCATTGAAAAATTATACTGAGCAGTGCTGTTTTTGAAACAACAGTCCACGCAGTAAGAAAAGAGAAATAATGAGTGTAACTCTAGGGAAGAAACATTCAAATTGGCTGTTAGAAGGTAGACTGGGAATCACTCCAGTCCTCAGGCCATTCCTCATCCACTGCCCTGGACAGGAAGCCAGAGGGAGGGGCTCCCCTAACAGAGGGCCACCTCTGGCCTTTACAGGACCTGGGCCCAAGCAGGACCCATCGCAGGCACCAGATATCTGTCCCACCAGGTCTCTGTGGAGCCTGAATCGTGCTGAGTGAGCCCCTGGCAGCTGGGCGTCCTGCACAAGGCATTCTGGGCAGCGGAGGCCCCCAGGTCTCTCCTCACAGACTTCTGCTCACATGTCGGGGTCAACCTGTGTCACAACCTCACACAATAACTGTAAGATATTGGTGGCTGAAACATTTAGTTTGAGACATTGGAAGGATAGAGAATAAGTCACAATGACTATGGCCAAAGTAGGAGGACGGGCAGCCAGAGGAAAGAACTGATAGACAAAGTGACCTGGAGACATGGAAGAAATGGAGAAGAGAAAGCAGGGGAGGGGCAAGGCACGGCTGAGGGCCAATGGGTCCAAGGGGCAACAGGAGCCTGAGGACAGGACACTGGGATAGAGGGATGTTGTCAGGGGACTGAGGCTCCGAGTGACAGAAAGCTGCCTAGATGGGCCGACAGTTCTTGCTTCACAGAACAGGACCTGTGGGAAGGGTGGAAGGCTATGGGCCTGGCTCAGTTGCCCAGTGATGCTGCCGGGCACCTGGCCACTGCCCTGTCCCCCAGCTCCACTCTTGGGCTTTGTCTCCTCCTGCTGGTCTCCTCCAAGCCTCCGATGGCTGCCCACCTCCAGATGTCATGCCTTTTTCCAAGGGGGAAGAAAGAGACAGGGCCAACCCCAGAGCATTCAAGTCCATATATCCTTTTGATGGGCAACAGTGACCTTCCATGAGGGGTGGCTGGTGGGATACCCTGGACATCACAACTCCCAATGGTGTTTGCTTTGGAGACCCTTGGGTGCTGTGAGGGATCAGGACTAGCTATTTTGTTCCTACAGGTAACATGTGGAGAGTAACAGTGACTGACCTTGTGGACTGTCATGACAGTTATGTGTCTGGTACTTGGTACAATGGCTGATATAGTTGATCCTCAACAAAGAATTTAGTTATTACAAAACAGAGGGGAAACCTCTGGTTTAATAAATTATTCCAGTTCCACATAATCTCTTAGTCCTCCAACAGGTTCTGCTCATACCACATGCAGCCTGGTGCTGGTAAGATGTGGTAACAAGCAGCATTGGGGGCCTCAGCATGTGATCATGGCTGAGACACAGGACAGGGCCAGTCTCTGCTCCTGAGCTTCTCTTCTAGCTTCCCTGTTGGGAACTTCTCTCCTCCCCTCTGAGGAGTCCTCCTTTGAACCCGGGTGCTCCTCCTGTCTCTCCTCCTGGCTTCTGACCTGGCCTCACCTCTCTCTAGTAGTCCAAGCATGTCTTCTAGGCTGATGCCCTTGTTTCTGTGTCTCCTACTGCCCCTGCTGCAGGTGTGCCAAAGCAGACTGCGAGTCCCAGAGGTGAGAGTGCCGTGCCCAAGGAAGGGGGGATCACTTGAAAGCGGACTCCATTCACTTGTATTTAAATTAGTCTGTGTCTTTTGGTGCAGACTTACCTTGTCTTTGGACATGGGCTAAGCTCTTTTCATCTCCAAACTTATTCAGACTTAACAATTCTCAGAGTAGGGAATGATTGCTTATCACCATATTGCTCTGAGGCAGAGTCTTTTATCCCTTTTCCCAAGGTCATAGGTAGACAAGGTAGAGTCCAGCCTTATACCTTCTCTTTTTCCCCTCTCTCCCCTCCATTCCTTCCTCCCTCTGGGCTGCTTTGCTTCCCTCCATCTGTCCAGAGTAGTTAATCTTCCTTTCAGATACTGTTCTTTTCCCCCATATTCACTTCCCTTCTTTTTACCTTATGGTTGCCTCTTCCCTTCCCCACGGGATTATCAGACTCACTGAGAATGCAAAGGCCTATAGAAATGGAGACATATACCATGTTCATGGATGAAGTGACTCAGTGCCCCAACAATGTCTGTGATTGCAAACATTGATCTACACATGGATAATAAGTTTTTCATAGACCATGAAAATGTTTGTCCATAAATTCATCTTGATTTGTGAAGAGCCAAGACAACTTTAAAGGATAAGAAGATATGGTGGATCTGCATACCAGATATTGGACCTCATCTAAGACATAGCAGAGTAGTAGCCTAGGCATAGACAAATGAGGCAAATGAGTGTGTGGTATCTGTAGGATCAAATGACATGAAGGAAATTTATTAAATATTCTTGCATTGACTATACAATACAAAATTAAAAATTAATTATTTATGTCATATCACATATATATGTATATATATGTACATATTTATATATATACATAAAAAGGAAAACACTTGAAAACATTAAAAATTAAAACACCTACATATGTAAAGATGTCATAAATGGAGAGCCTAGCCACACATGGAAAGAAAGCATTTGCATCTGGCCTGTTGTGACTCAGTGGATAAAGCTTTGACCTGGAATGCTGAGGTCACTGATATGACAAGCAATCAATGAACAACTAAAGTGAAGCAACTATGAGTTGATACTTCTTGTTCCACTCCCCTCTTCTCTCTCTAAAATCATAAATACAATCTTTTTTCCTTTATTTTATTTTTTATTTAGATATTAAATTTAATGAGGTGACATTGATCAATAAGAGTACATAGGCCTCAGGTGAACATCTCTATAGCATTTTAACTGTTTGCATTGCGTGTCCATCACCCAGAGTCAAATCACTTTCTGTCACTATATATTTGTCCCTTTTACTCCCCTTCCTCTGGTAACAACTTTACTCTTTTCTATGCTCATGAGTCTCAATTTTATATCCCACCTATGTGTGAAATCATATAGTTCTTAGCCTTTTCTGATTTACTTATTTCACTTAGTATAATGTTCTTAAGTTCCATCCATGTTGTTGTAAATGGCACTATATATCATTTCTTATGGCTTAGTAGTATTCCATTGTATATATGTATCATATTTTATCCAGTCCTCTAATGAGGGACACTTTGGTTGTTTCCTTGTTTTGGCTACTGTGAATAATGCTGAGACGAACATAGGTGTGTATGTACCTTTATATACCAATGTTTTTTAGTTTTTTGGGTAGATACCTAGTAGAAGGATTGCTGGGTCATATAGTAGTTCTATTCTCAATTTTTGAGAAATGATCATAATTTCTTCCATAATGGCTGTGCCAGTTTACATTCCCACCAGTAGTGAATGAAGGTTCCTTTTTCTCCACAGCCTCTCCAACACTTTTACTACCTGTCTTGTTGATAACAGCTAGTCTAGCAGGTGTGGAGTAGAATCTCATTGTAGTTTTGATTTGCATTTTTCTAATATGTCTTCTTGGGAGAAGTGTCTGTTCAGGTCTTCACCCCATTTTTTATTTGGATTGTTTGCTTGTTTTTTGCTGAACTTTGTGAGTTCTTTATATGATATATTTTGGATATCAACTCTTTATTAGAGTTGTTTGTAAATATCATCTCCCACTTGGTTGGCTGTCTTTTTGTTTTGCTGTTGGTTACTTTTGCTGTGCAGAAGCTTTTTAGTTCGATATAGTCCCATTCATTTATTTTGCCTTTACTTTCCTTGCCTTTGGGGTCAAATTCATAAATTGTTCTCTACAGCTAAGATCCATAAAGTTTAGAACCTATGTTTTCTTCTATGTAATTTATTGTTTCAGATCTTATATTTAGGTCTTTAATCCATTTTGAATTAATTTTTGTGCATGGGGACAAACTGTAGTCAAGATTCATTCTTTTGCCTGTGGCTTTCCAATTTCCCCAGCACCATTTATTAAAGAGGCTTTTTTTTTTCCTATTGTGTGTTTTTGGTTCCTTTATCAAAGATTATTTTTCCATATGTATGTGGTTTTATTTCTGGGCTCTTGATTCTGTTCCTTTGTCTGTATGTCTGTTTTTCTGCCAGTACCATGCTGTTTTGATTATTGTGGCTCTATAGTGTAATTTGAAATAAGATAGTGTGATAGCTCCTGCTTTACTCTTTTCTCTCAGGATAGTGATGGCCATTCCAGGTCTTTTATGGTTCCATACAAATCTGCTGATTTTTTGTTCTATTTCTTTTTTAAAAAATGACATTGGTATTCTAATAGGGACTGCATTAAATTTGTATATTGCTTCAGGTAATCGGGCCATTTTAACTATGTTGATTCATCCAAACTATGACCATAGATATGTTTCCATTTCATTGTGTCTTTCTCAATTTCTTTCAATAATGCTTTGTAGTTTTCAGTATATAGGTCCTTCACATCCTTTATTTATTAGTTTATTACTGGGTATTTTTTTTTTTGGCTGCAATTGTAAAAGAAACTTTTTTTCAATTCATTTTTTTGAAGTTTCATTGTTGGTATATAGGAAAACAGTAGACTTTTGTATATTGATTTTGTAACTTCACTGTATTTGTTTATTGTATTTGTTTATTGTTTCTAATAGTTTTTCAGTGGACTCTTTGGGGTTTTCTATAGACAGGATTATATAATCTATAAAAAGTGTTACCTTTACTTCTTCTTTCTCAATATAGATGCCTTTTATTTCTTTGCCTGATTGCTCTGGCTAAGACTTCCAAAACTATGTTGAATAAGAATGGAGAGAGTGGGCATCCTGGTCTTGCTCCTGGTTTTAGGGGAAAAGCTTTCAGTTTTTCAACATTTAGTATGAAATTGGCTGATGGTTTGTCATAAATGGTCTTTATTATGTTGAGGTACTTTCTTTCTATACCCATTTTATTGAATGTTTTAAACATAAATGAATATTGTATCTTATCAAATGCCTTTTCTGCATTATTAATAGGATCATATGACTTTTGTCCTTTATTTAGTTGATGTGATGTATTATATTGATTGATTTACATATGTCGAGCCATTTTTGTGCTCCTGGAATAAATCCCACTTGATCATGATATATAATTTTTATAATGTATTGTATTTGATTTGCTAGTATTTTGTTTAGGATTTTTGCATCCAAATGCATTAGAGATATTGGTCTGTAATTTTCTTTTTTTGTGTTGCCCTTGCCAGGTTTTGGTTTCAGGGTTATGTTGGCCTCATAAAATGTGTTCGGCAGTATTGCTTCTTCTTCTAGTTTTTGGAAACTTTGAGAAGGATATTCAAATATTCTTTGAATGTTTGGTAGAATTCACTAGTGTAGCCATCTGGTCCCGGACTTTTCTTTTTAGGGAGGTTTTTGATAGTTGTTTCTATTTCCTCTCTGCTTCTGGGTCTATTTAGATTTTCCACTTCTTCGTGACTCAGGCTAGGAAGATTGTACAGTTCTAGGAACTATTCATTTCTTCTAGATTGTTGAATTTCATGGCATATAATCTTTCATAGTACTCTAGTATGATCTTTTATATATCTATGATGTCTTGGTACTTTTTCTTTTTTCATTTAGGATTTTATTTATATGAATCATTTCTCTTATTTCCTTAGTGAATCTAGCCAGGTGTTTGTCAATTTTATTGATTTTTCCCAGATAACTAGCTGTTCTATTAATTTTTCTATAGTATTTTTATTTTCTATTTCATTTAGCTCTGCTCTAATTTTTACTCTTTCCTTTTTTCTGTTGACTTTAGGTTGCCTTTTTCTAGTTCTTTAAAATGTGGTGTTAGGTTGTTTACTTGGGATCTCTTTTGTTTCTTGATATAAGCCTGTAATAATATAAACTTCCCTCTTATTACTGCTTTCTCTGCATCCCAGAAATTTTGATATGTTGTGCTGTTATTGTCATTTGTCTGTACATATGTTTTGATTTCTGTCTTTATTTCTTCTTTGACACAGTCATTTATTAGAAGTATGTTTTTTAATTTCCACATTTTTATGGGTTTCTTTTCTTCCTTTCTGTAGTTGAATTCTAATTTCAAAGCCTTATGGTCAGAGAATATGATTGGTATAATTTTAATCTTCTTGAATTTGTTGAAGTTAACTTTGTGACCCAACATATGGTCTATCCTTGAGAATGATTCATGTACACTGGAAAATAATGGATAAACTGATATTCTACAATAAAATGTTCTCTAAATGTCTATTATATCCGTTTGGTCTAGTGTGTCATTTAAGGCTGATACTTCTTTATTGATTTTCTGTTTGGATAAATTATCTAAACTGGTCAATGGTGTGTTGACATCTCCAAATATGATTGCGGTTTAGTCTATCTTTTTTGTTTTGTTAGATTTCTTATATATACTGCTCACAAAAATTAGGGGATATTTCAAAATGAATATGAAGCGATAAAAAATGATTCAGTGCATATATATTAAGAAGTGTGGTGTCTTCTTGATATAGTATTCCCTTTACCATTATGAAATGTCCATCTTTGTCTCATTACCTTTGTTGTCTTGAAGTTGGTATTGTCAGATATGAGTATGGCGACACTTGCTATTCTTTGGGTATTATTTGCTTGGAGGATCGTTTTCCAACCCCTCACTTTGAGTCTACTTTTGTCCCTGTAGCTTAGATGTGTCTCCTGAAGGCAGCATATGGTTGGGATTTGCTTATTCAATCTGTTATTCTGTGCTTCTTTACTGGTAAGTTCAGTTCATTTACATTCAGGGTAATTATTGACACATTAGGATTTCCTATAGCTATTTTTTGTTTTGTTTTCTGGTAGCTCTGTGTCTCCTTTGGGTTTGTGTGTGTGTGTGTGTGTGTGTGTGTTGTCAGTTATTTTTGTTTGGTGGCATACCATGATTCTTTCATCTATTTCTTCTTTTTTGAAGCTATGTCTTTCAGTTTTGGGTGTTTCATGGGTGGTTACCATTAGGTTATCGAGAATAAAAGTTTCATATATACAAAAGTTCTTTGTCTTATGAGTGCTTCTACACTCCATCCTCCTTTGCTACTTCAGATCTTTATCTCCTCCCTTTTTATGCTTTTGTTGTCTCAGATTATCCTTGTTTATATTATAACCTTACTGGGGCTTTGTTACAAATTTCTTCTTCACAGTTCGGGCTCACAAAGCAAAAGATACACCAGATGCAAGTAAATGGGCAGAGGGCTGAAACTCTTAGGTGGAATCAGCCCTGAAAAACTGTACCACTGCATATTTATTGAGTTCCAAAAGCCACAGCTCAGCAGATAAAACTAGAAAGCTACACAAGCCTTTTTTCCCATACATTTCATCCCCAACCCTGCACGTCTATTGTTTCTTTTATGAGCAAGGACACAAGAAGAGTCAGAGTCTTAGAGCTTATCAATCATAAAGGACATCTGGTTCTTGAAGGCATTCTTCCAAGAATCCTGCATACTTGCATTCATGTAACCCAGGCCAGTTTCCTGTTATGGCTAATATACTCCAAGATCTCTTGTCTCCAAGTAACCCCTGCTCTGAAGTTAACTGCTGTTTATATTGGTGCAGGGTCATCTCCTACAGGCTTTTACTTATAGTTTTGTGTTGTTTTGTTCTTCAAATCCAGTAGAGTATCCTCCTTGAGTATTTCTTGCAGTGGGGATTTTCTGGTGATAAATTTCCTCAGCTTCTGTATGTCTGCAAAAGTTTTTATTTCTCTTTTATATTTAAAGGATAACTTTGATAGATATCATATTCTTGGCTGCTAATTCCTCTCTTTCTGTACTTTGAGTGTTTGGGTCCACTCTCTTTTGGCTTGTAGAATTTCTGCTGAAAAGTCTGATGATAATCTGATGGGTTTTCCTTTATATGTGATGTTCTTCTTTTCCCTAGTTGCCTTAAAGATTCTTTCTTTGTCATTGATTTTTGATAGTTTTATTACAATGTGCCTTGGAGTAGGTCTGTTTGGGTTGAGGTAACTAGGCATTCTATTTGCTTCTTGTATTTAAGGATCTAACTCTTTATAGGCTTGGGAAGTTCTCATCAATTATTTGTTTGATAGGCTCTCCATTCCCTTCTCCCTCTCTTCTTCTTCTGATATATCTATTATTCTCATATTACTCTTTCTGATGAAGTCAGATAATTCTGGTATAGTCCTCTCATTTTTTAAAAATTCTTGAGTCTCTCTCTTTTCTTATCTGTATCATCTCTAGATGTCTGTCTTAGATGTCACTGACTATCTCCTCTATCTGGCCTGTTCTATTAGCTAAACTTGCTAGCTCATTTTTAAATTCATATATTGAGTTTTTCATCTCTGTTTTTAAAGTTTCAATCTGCTTGGTGAAGTACTTTTTTTGGTTTCTGAGCTCATTAAGTTGCCTATTAGTGTTTTCTTGCATCTCTTTGAGTATTTTCAGAACTTCAATTTTGAATTCTCTGTCATTTAACTCCAAGCTTTCCATGGGATTGAGATTGATTTCGGGAGATTTTTCATGTTCTTTCTGAACTGTATCTCTCTCTCTTTTAATGTGAGAGAAGGGAAGATAGTGAGACAGACTCCTGCATGCACTCCAACAGAGATCCACTCAGCAACCTTTGTCTAGGACTGATGTTCTAATCACACTCAGGCCAACCAAGCTATCCTCAGAGCCTGGGGCTGATGCTCAAACCAATTGAGTTATTGGCGGTGGGGGTGGGGGGAGAAGAGGAGAGAAGCAGATGATCACTTCTTTTGTGTGCCCTGACTGAGAATTGAATGTGGGACAGCCATATGCCAAGCCAATGCTCTATCCACTGAGCCAATCGGCCAGGACCTGAACTGCAAGTTTTTCTTGCATAACCATGGTATTCGTTTTCTTTGCCTTGAGGGCATTTGAGAGTGGTATTGATAAGAAATCAAGCAAAAAAAACAACAATAAAAAAATAAAAATAAATTAATAAGATAAAACTGAAAATATGATAAAAACAAAAGAGAAAATTCACAAAATAAACAAAGAACAAAAACCAAAAAATTTAAAAAAAAAAAACTAGGAAAAAAGAAAAAATTAGAAGAAAAAAAATCTTACCCAAATTCCCAGGCAAAAAGAGGTTTTTTTATTTTTTCCAATAGGTAGCACTAGACTACAAGTTTTAGTTTAGCTCTGTGAAATTCTTAGGCTGCCATTCACTGAGAAGCTGCTGTTGGAATGATGGATGGGGCATGTTGTATGGGCTTTAGGACTTTAACAATGGTGATTTCAGGCCTCTGGGTGCTCTTTCTTGTGTCTCAACAGACCAGGGGACTAGACACAGAGCTCCTCTGTTCCTCAGGGGAAAGAATAGCTTTGGAGAACTAGTTGTGGGTATATATCTGTTATTCTTTGTACCTGGAAGGGGAGGGAGGTGGGATATGGAAGTTTGGGGGACTGCACTTTGTATTTTTGGGTCTCTGTCTTAGTGTGGACTGTCAACAGACCATGAGAACACTGGCAATGACCGCTTGTTCTGCCACCACTTTAGTTTAGTATCTCCCCAAATTTTTACCAATCTCTCTGCTCCTCCCAGCAGAAGGAGACCCAGTCACTCCAGGTTTCTCCCCTTTCCGGAGTCCTGGAAGACAAAAACCCAGATAGTCCGGGTTTCTCTTCTCTCCAAAGCCAACTGAGAGTTCATCTTATCTTCTGCTTTCCTTCTCAACCCTTCCTACTTTTAGTCAATTTGGTGTGCAGATCTTTTAGACAAGCCTGTGAGCCTAGCTGAGGGTTCCTTAATTGAGTTATAGCTGTTTAATTTGTTGAAATTTCAAGGGGAGAAATTAAGATATCTCTCACACAACCATTACTCTGATGTCATCCCTCAATAAATAAAATCTTTCTTTAAAAATAAAGTATTTGCAATGTAACTGACAAAGAATTACTATCCAAAATAGTATGTGTGTGAGAGAGAGACAGGAAAGGAGGATGAGAAGAATCACGTTGTAGTCTCTTTCACTTTAGTTGTGCATTGATTGCTTCTCATTCATGCCTTGACTAGGGTTGAGCCAGTGTCCCCTTAATCAAGTCAGGGACTTTGGTTTTTTCATGCCAGCAACTTTTGGGCTCATGTTGGCAAGTTTTGAGATCATGTGAGCAATTCCCCTGCTCAAGCTAATGACCCCACACTGATGAGCCCAAGCTAAGAATCAGAGAGACCTTGGGGTTTTGAACTGGTGACCTCAGTGTTCCAGGTAGATGCTTTATTGACTGTGCCACCACCACCACTGGTGAGGCTGTCTAAAAACTGTTATAAAGCAAGAGGAACAAGAGCATGAAATCTTTGCTCTCCTCTCCATATGAAAGCTGAGGGACCTATGCAGAGGACCAAGCACAGAACTAGGAAGTCAAAGTACATCTGTCCCTGATCCAAGGTCCACACTTTCTCATTACTTCCATCATTCAACAGGCAGGTGGAGAGCAAGTGCTGGGCATAGACTTGGGTTGGGTGCAGGGGTGCAGTGCAGAGGGCTCCAGCCTGGCCCCCCGGGGAGGGGCCTCTGTCCTACTCTATTTAGCAGGGCCTGTCCCATTCCCTCTTTCTGCCATCATTACTTTCTCTTTTCCTCTGCAATAATGTGAGTCCTGCTGCACAGAGGGGTCTTTCTCCAGCAGAAGTTGAGCTCTGTCAAAAGGAAGGGCCCCAGAGAAGGAAAGAAGGTGGATCTGAGTCTGACGAGGCTCCCACCCCAGGGCCCTCTCATCCTTGATGCAAAGCAAGAAGAAGGTGGGGCTCAGCTAAGGAGGCTGGGAGGTCCTTAGACATGGAACTTTCAAAACAGAAGCCCTGTGAGCAAAAAGGCAGCCCCAGCACTGGACAGAAATGGCAAGGAAGAAACAAGTCCAGCAAAAAGACTGCATCCCACAGTGCTGGCACAGGCACTGCTGCCCACAAGGTCCCTCTCTGTAGCTCTTTCTACATAGTGAGCCCTGAGGTGTCTGTACTCAGTCTTGTCCTCCCCACTATTTAGCCTGTCTCTGTCCCTCTCTGGCTTCCTTCTCTGCAGGTCTTTCTCCGTCAGGGTCTTTGCCATGTTCTGGGGATGCCCCCATTATAGCTTCTGAATGGCTCCTCCTCCTACTCCCCCGCCCCCCAGCCCTGCTGTCCTACTGGTCCACCTCTCTGTCTGCAAGTCCATAGGGCTGGGCTGCCCCCTCCCTGCCTGTGGGAGCTGCCTGCTCTGTAGTCTTTCCTGTACCCTCTTAACAATTAGAATTGCACTGAAAGATGAGTGAAGCCCTTGGTGAATTTAGTTTTAAGCACTTTGATCCATTTTCTACACTATTGACCCCATTATACACACAGTGTGAGAAAAGCTCTCTGGGCAAGAAGATAAATCATCTCTTCCAAGGTATCTCACTGTGAGCAGAAGATAAAGTCAGGCTGTTCCCAGACACATCCCACACTTCACATTTATAAGTGATCCACCAGCCCAGATGTGGAGAACAATGTCATGGTCAGGAGGAACGCCCACAGTTTGCCATTAGGTAGATAAGAGTACCTCACCCAGCATGCATGCTAGCTCATGTCGTGTAATGGCTGGACATGGCTTTGTCTGGGCAAGGGACCAGCTCTGTTACTTAGCAGCCCTGTGACTTGGGCAGGCAACAACCTTCTCTGTGTCTTGCTTTCTCCTCTGTAAAATATGGTGGTTCCCCCAGGATTTGGGGAGGAATAGAAAAATTCAGATACAAGGACCTCTTTGAACAGTAGCCAAAGTTGGGAATTTAGGTATTAGACTGATAAACATAAATAGCTGAAAAGTCAGGCACAAATTGAACCTTAACATTAAAATCTATAATTTGTGGGTGGAGGGTGTTTTATTACTCATTTCTATTTTTCAAATGAGTTGGTTATGGGTGGGCAGGAATCAGGGGTGGGGTTGAGTGTGTGCTGTTGGAAGCAGCAGAGCTAGCGTCCCATGGGAGAGGACACGGGTCGCTGCTGACCCTGTAGCCCCCACCCTCTTCCTCTCCCTGGTCTTCCTGCCTGGGAGACAGCAGAAAATGCTGGGAAGAGGTTCAGGGGAGGCACAGTGTGCAGGATTCCAGGGTGCTGTGTTCAGTAGACACCAGATGGAAGAAACTCCAGGGAACACTGAATTTTCTGTTTTCTCTCTTGCACCCAGCAAAACCCAGTGGAGAGGTTATCTCCCAGAACCTCACCTTTCACTTCCGTAACCTGCTTGATGCCCCTGGGCAGAACGCCACCTACCTCTGCTTCCCAGTGGAAAAATGGCAGCGAGGTTTATTTAGGCTCTTTCACAAGGGGATCTTTCCAAACCCGGTATGTGCCCCAGGATACTGTCATCAAAGGCAGAGCTAAGCCAGGAAAGGATGTGAAAAAATTATAATATTTTAAATGCCAGAGGCTTCTTCTCATAACATTTCCTAAATTTTAGCCCTTATTGTCCCCGCTGACCCACTGAATCCAGTTACACGATGGCATTTAACTTATCCCTGAGGCCTCTCTTAGGAATCCGCTGGCTATTAGTCTCCGTCTCAGCCAGCTTGCCCTCTAACAGTCTTGGAGGAAACAGTGTCTTAGAAAGTCAAGGCCTGCTGAGCACCAGAGTCCTGTCTTGTCCTAGGAAGTGCTTTGCTGGCTGGACCCTCCCCCAGCCACACCCCTGACACCTCCAGGCCTAGCATGTGTGATCCCCTAGGGAAGAACCCACACCCACATCCTGCCTGCCCCCAGCCTGCTCTGAGCCATGGCCCAGGTCTCCCTGGGTGAGGACTGCAGCTCAGCAGGCAGAGCAAAACCACCACCCAGCACCTGACCACTAACCTCCCTGTGAAATTGAAACTAGAAAAACAAAGCCAGACTTGGGGTTACCCATCATCCCCAATGCCAATAAATAGAGACAAGGACTGAGTGGATATAAAGTGTGTCTTTCATTTCAAATTGCAGCAACTTGAAAAGGCAGGTAACTCCTGTCCAAAACGACTGCCTCCCACTTTCCTGGATCTGTGGTTTTTTGTGTTTTTTTTTTTGTATTTTTCTGAAGCTGGAAACGGGGAGAGACAGTCAGACAGACTCCCGCATGCGCCCGACCGGGATTCACCCGGCACGCCCACCAGGGGCTACGCTCTGCCCACCAGGGGGCGATGCTCTGCCCCTCCGGGGCGTCGCTCTGCCACGACCAGAGCCACTCCAGCGCCTGGGGCAGAGGCCAAAGAGCCATCCCCAGCGCCCAGGCCATCTTTGCTCCAATGGAGCCTTGGCTGCGGGAGGGGAAGAGAGAGACAGAGAGGAAGGGGGGGTGGAGAAGCAAATGGGCGCTTCTCCTATGTGCCCTGGCCGGGAATCGAACCCGGGTCCCCTGCACGCTAGGCCGATGCTCTACCGCTGAGCCAACCGGCCAGGGCCTGGATCTGCGGTTTTAATAGGGTTCAGGGGCTATTAGTAATGGTATAAAAGGCAAAAGAAAATAAAAAAGTCCATGTAGTTAGTCATGTAGCAGTGTGCAGGAGGTGGGAGTCCAGTTTGCAGGAACATCTCCTCTGCAAGTTCTTCTGATGTAGCACAGGCCTAATCAGCACAGTCCTATCTGGTGTTCTTGGTAAATCTTCCAGGCAGTGGGGTTAGGTGGCCCCCGGGAACAACTGGAGTTGTGATGGCTCTGGGAACTTCTGCAAGAGAACTCCTTCTATTTCATAGGCAACAAAATAAAGATTAAGTTTTGTGAACTCAGCTTCTAGTTATCCACAGTCCCTTGACTCCAAGCAGGAAATTCCGTGACTCAGCCCTTACAAAAAATTATTGTAATTTAAACCATTACAAAATGTGCCACCACACACCAGCCTCCTTTCTCCACCCAGACTGAAGACTATTCAGAACTTGTTGGGGGAGAAACTTATTGTGGGATGAGTGGGGTGTCCCTGTAGCAGTATCACCCTGGGTAAGCATAATTGGGGTCACTTATGTGATTTGTCATTACTAGTACCTACTGTTCAAATGTTAAAGGAAATTGATGAATTGATGAATTTATGTTGATAATGTACTTTGTAATATATATAAGATTTATTTCAACATATACTTAATACAAATGTTCTTCATGAGATAGAGTACATTTTTTTCCATACTAAGTCATCGAGATAAGGTGTGTATTTCACACTTGCTGCACATCCCAATACAGAGAACCACACTTCAAGAGCTCAGCAGACACGTATGACCTGTGGACGGTGCAGCTCTGTGGTCCTCCCCAGCAAACAGCACTCAGGGAACAAGCCTGCACCCCAGGGCCCAGCCGGGAGCCAGCACGCAGAATGCTTGTAGAATGAGTGAACGGGAGAACGAATCTTGGAATTAATGGATGAGTGGTGTGGGAAGGGGTGACTGAATAAAAACAGAGGGGAAGGAATAAGTTTAAAAAGGGACAAACCAGGCAATAACCTGTCTCTGAGACTATGGCTTCCTGTCCGCTGCTCCCCACCCCCGGCCCTGCCACATGCCTGCTCTGCCAGCCCAGAGCGTCTCCTTTCTTTCTCCATTTCTCCCAGTTCTATCCAGAGACTCTCCACGCGGAACTCTGCTTCCTTGATTGGTTCTGTAACACAATTCTGCCTCTTGGTGGGAGATACCAGGTGTTCTGGTACATATCCTGGAGCCCCTGCTCCCACTGCGCAGCAGAAGTGGCTGACTTCCTGCGGGACCACGAGAACGTGAGCCTGAGCATCTTCACCATCTGCCTCTATTTGCGAGACGATGAAGACACTTCAAGATCTGTCCATGTGGTGAGAGCAATAGGGACTGGGGCAGGGCTGTCTGAGGGACTAGACCAGCGGTTCTCAACCTGTGGGTCGCGACCCCAGCGGGGATCGAACGGCCAAAACACAGGGGTCGCCTAAAGCCATCAGAAAATACATATTTATTATACAATACATTTTAAAATATGTATTTCCGATGGCTTTAGGCGACCCCTGTGTTTTAGTTGTTCGACCTCCTTCGGGGTCGCGACCCACAGGTTGAGAACCGCTGGACTAGACCATGGTAGGGGGGCCTGAATCCCCAGGGACAGTGAGTGGAAGGAGAAATTGGGAAACTGAGGCAGGATGATGGCCCCTGGCAGGGACAAGAGCAGGCCCTGAGGATAGAGGCCAGGGGAGGGTCAGGACAGAAAGGCTCCCAGGCCAGATCTGAATGCTTTCTCCCCTCTTTACCTCAGATTTTGAATATTGTTGGGATTTCTTTTTGGACAACCAGGGAATGTATTTCCTGTATTGGAAGAATGTGCATTGACATTATTATATTCTGCACTAGACACTTAAGAAAATCAGGTGAGGCTTTCCTCAACCTCCCCTCCTCTCTCTTCTCACTCCTGCTCCTCCCCCTCATCTCCCACCACCTTCATCTGAGTTCTGGGCCTCTCTGCTCCCTCAGGGGTCTGCCCACCCACACATCCTCCCCCACCCCTCAAGGTCTCTCTTCCCCAAGGAGGAAGCCCCCCTTATTTGGGTCCTCCCATCTCCCCACATTAACCAAATCCTGTTATTAAACTGAACATAAATGGTCATGAATGTGTGTAAGTGCAAAAATCACAAGACTTGGGAAACATCCTTCAGTACAGACCTGACTCAGCAGAAAATGACTGCATTCAATGGCTATAATGAACTCTGCAGCCCAGCTCCTCCTCACGTTAATGCCTCTAGTCTTTTGGGCTCCTAGTATTAAACAACCTAATTCTTTTTGGGGGAGTTTAAATTTATTGTGTTTACATAGATTCTAGTGTCACCTCGAATGCATCGCCCCTTCCATATTCCCCTCAACATCTCCCTTGCCCCCTTCCCAACATCGCCTTCCCCCCTTCCCTTTAGGTGTATCCCGTCCTCTCATCCCCTTTCCCTCTGTCCTCTTTTTTTCTGGTCCCTTTGATTTCTCCTCTGTCCCAATTCCATTCCTCAGTTCACACTGTTTCTTTGATTCCTCAAATTAGTGAGGTCATATGATATTTTTCTTTTTCTGCCTGGCTTATTTCACTTAACATAATGTAATGTAACATTACGCCAGGTTTACGTAGAGACACCAAGTCCAAATGAATTTTAAGGAGTTTTATTAAAAGGAGGAGATTTAATAATATGCCAGCCACATATGACTAACATGGGGCATAGCTGACCCAAATCGTGCCATCCAGCATATAGCCCTGAGGCAGGTTATACCTTTGATCACACACAGATCGGCGGGAAAAGGAGGAGGAGGGGAAGATGACACAAATCATTAGCAAGCTTATAACATTCGTCTATAGGATTCATAAAAAATATTTCTACATGTTAAAACTTATAAGGTAATACAATAGCGAAAATGTTGTTTTTCATATTAAAAGACATTTCCAAATCTTTCAGTGTTTATCTGCTATTCCTTTGTCTAGAGCAGTGGTAGTCAACCTGGTCCCTAACGCCCACTAGTGGGCGTTCCAGCTTTCATGGTGGGCTGTAGCAGAGCAACCAAAGTATAAATAAAAAGATAAATTTAACTATAGTAAGTTGTTTTATAAAGATTTATTCTGCCAAACTTAGCAAAAATCCAACATAAAGTACTTGGTAAGTAATTATTATTATATGCTTTAACTTGCTGTAACTCTGCTTTATAAGTTTTATAAAGTAAAGTTACTTCCCTACTTTATAAATCACCATTACTGTGGAACTGGTGGGTGGTTAGAAAATTTTACTACCAACAGAGATACAAAAGTGGGCAGTAGGTATAAAAAGGTTGACTACCCCTGGTCTAGAGGTATATATATATACATTAACTATATGCCTTCGGGAGAGTGAGGAGGAGCCTACACGGCGCCAGGGGATAAGCGTTTGTGAATGGCCCATTAAAGAAAGGAGAGGAAAAGGGAAGGCCTGCCTAATCCTCTCTTTCTCCTCTTCATCTACAATACAATGCCATCGGCCATCCTGACCTGGTATTAATTACACACAAGTATAAAAATTATACTTATAAAACCTCTCTGTATGCTTAGCCGAAATTATAAAATGTCCTTTAAGCTTCGTAGTAAAAGGAAGTTTTCTACACAGTACATCTCTGCAAGCCAGGAAATTCCCACATTCCTTTTCCTTCTCTCCCTATAGAAAGGAGAGGACAAGAAACCTGACTTTTTCTCTCAAAATTAATATTCATATCAATTTTTCTATTCTTTGTCACCTTACCACAATAATAGTTTCCAGGTCCATCCATGTTGTTGCAAAAGGTAATATTTCCTTTTTTTCATGGCCCCATAATATTCCATTGTATCAATATATATGTACCACAGCATTTTAATCCACTCGTCCACTGATGGACACTTGGGCTGTTTCCAGATCTTTGCTATTGTGAACAATGCTGCCATAAACATGGTGGTGCATTTCTTTTTTTGAATCAGTGATATGGTGTTCTTGGGATATATTCCTAAAAGACTGGGTCAAAAGGCAGTCCCATTTTTAATTTTTTGAGGAATCTTCATACTGTTTTCCACAGTGGCTGCACCAGTCTGCATTCCCATCAGCAGTGCAGGAGGGTTCTCCTTTCTCAACATCCTCGCCAGCACCTATCATGTGTTGTTTTGTTAATGAGTGCCATCTGACTGGTGTGAGGTGGTATCTCATTGTGGTTTTAATTTGCATTTCTCTAATGATTAGTGATGTTGAACATTTTTTCATATGCCTATTGGCCATCTGTATGTCCTCTTTGGAGAAGTGTCTATTCATTTCTTTTGCCTGTTTTTTGATTGGATTGTTTGCCTTCCTGGTATTGAATTTTACAAGTTCTTTATAAATTTTGGTTATTAACCCCTTATCAGACGTATTGTCGAATATGTTCTCCCGTTGTGTAGTTTGTCTTTTTATTCTGTTCTTATTGTCTTTGGCTGTGCAAAAGCTTTTTAGTTTGATATAGTCCCATTTATTTATCCTGTCTTTTATTTCACTTGCCCGTGGAGATAAATTGGCAAATATATTGCTGTGAGAGATGTCAGAGAGCTTACTGCCTATGTTTTCTTCTAAGATGCTTATGGTTTCACGACTTACATTAAGTCTTTTATCCATTTTGAGTTTATTTTTGTGAATGGTGTAAGTTGGTGGTCTAGTTTTATTTTTTTGCAGGTAGCTGTCCAATTTTCCCAACACCATTTGTTAAAGAGACTGTCTTTGCTCTATTGTATACTCTTACCTCCCCTGTCATATAAACAACCTAATTCTTAATTAAGCCTTTGTTCACATGATAAAACTCTTCTGGCTCAACTCCCTTTGTTCTCAGAAAGAAGTCAAAAGTTGCTGATGTGGTGTGTCTTGGTCAAGCAAGGGATAACTTCAGGGTCTGGAAGAGAATTCATGAGTTTATTTTGCAGAAGAGAAGAATGCCTCCCAGGTAGCTATGACCACCTGCAGGCTCCCAGGAATCTGACAAGACAGAGGTTATCTAAGACTGAAGACGCACAGGCTTCTCTTTAGTTCTCTGATGTTCCCCTCCCCCAACTCCCTAGCTGCATAAAAACCTTACTTTTGCTTTTTGGAGAGGAAAATTTGAGAGATCTTGCTCTCCACCCTTCACTTTGGCCACATCGAATAAACTTTTCTCTATCTCCAAGCACCAGTGTCTCAGTGTTTTTGGCTTTCTAGTAGCACACTGGGCACAGAAACCTGAATTCTGGCAGGTAATTCCTTGACACCTCCATAGACCAGCTGACTTAGCAATAGACATTTATACCTTCGCAGTCCTGGAGGCTGGAAGTCCAAGATCGAGTTGTCAGAAAGTTGATTGCTCCTGAGGTCTCTCTCTTTGGCTTGCAGAAGGCTGCCTTCTTGATCTGCCTTCACATGTTCTTTCTTCTGTGCATGACATGTGGTGAGTCCCTGGTGTCCCTCTTAGTGTCCTCACATCTTCTTGTCAGGACATCAGTCATATTGGGTCAGAGTTCACCCTAATGTCTCCTTTAAATGTAATCACCTCCGTAAAGCCCTATCTCAAATATAGTTACATTCTGAGAACCTGGGGTTAGGACTTCAGCATACTGATTTGGGGTGGGGACACAGTTCAGCTCAGGCAATAACCAAAGACCTTCTGAGTGAGTGGGTGTGGTAAGGGCATGAGCCTTGTCTTGTGAACCGTCTCCCAGGTCATGTCCAACTTGACCCTGACTCACCTGCTTCCATCCCAGACTTTGCTGCCCCAGGAGCCCCGCCCCCTCTCACCTGGCCAGCATCACACCCCACCCTCACCTGCTCCTCCCTTATCCATTCCCAGTCACTGCCAGAGGGGAAGGTCTGGTGGCATGGTGATGGAGAGTGAACAAGAAAAATAATTAATGGTTAATTTGTATTTAAATAAATAAAATTTTAGAGTATTAGTAGAATTAGATACGTGAGAATATCAGAGCTTTTTAAGAAGCAGCATAGAAAGCAGAAGTCCAGCTGAGAATCAGGTCAGAGACAGGGCAGTTCAGGTGCTCAAGACTGATCACAAAGTGAAGGTCTGGTCCTTTGACCACAGAGCCGATGACCATGTGACCGTCCCGGGGAGGAACTGAGTGACAGTCCAGACAGTATGGACTGGGCCATGGTGCAGCCAAAGGGAGGAATGATGAGCCTGATATGGTGGGATTCAAGGCAGGAAGGAAAAGCAAGAGCGAAGGTGTGCATTGGGAATACGTCCATAGAACAATTTCGGAGAAGGTCTTTGGTCTTCCACAGACCAGCTGTTTCTCCCCTGATCTTGGCCATCCTGGTGGAAGTTGGCAGACACCTGCCCCATCACACCCCTCCATCCGCACTGTTGCCTGGCAGTGTAGGGCAGAATCCAGGGGTCTCTGGCTGCTTCAGCCCATCTATTTAGATGCTCCCCTCTCCGTGTTTCCTCTGAGGAGGGCGGCGCAGAGCGGCACAGATGAGGACCACACACAGTCTTGACTATCTGGTGCATGAAACCCAGACAAAGTGGTCACCTGAAAACATCTCCTCCTCCTGGAGGAAAAGAGCAAAGCAGAGGTCAGTCTCAGAGATCCAGGGGACCTCCAGGTCATTTCCTCCAAGACAGTCACTGTCCTGCTCCTGGCACATGTCCATTCTCTGCCATCTCAGACGGCTCGCAGGAATTCTCCAGGCCAGAGCAAGAGTGCTGTCCACCATGGGGACAGTGTCCCTGGGTTCACACATCCCGGCAGCCCTGGGTGAGCACTTACCTCAAATAGGAAAGGCCAGGTGTTAGCTGCAGAGCTGGGGCAAGGATTCCAGAGCCATTCAGGACCCACGACGCTTCCAGATTCCTGCTATGCCACCCTCGACATGTGTGGGGACATGGTCCTCATGGCCCAAACTGTAGCCACTTATTACACCTGTGTTCTGTCAACTAGATGGGGAATAGCAGAAGAAAGGAACAGACGACCAAGCTAGCTGCTCCTAAGGAAGAGTCCCGGAAGCTGCCATATGGAGTTTCTTTTCACTTCTCCCTGTCTAGGAGTCATTCGGCCATATCTAGCAGCAAAGGAGTTTGGGAAATGGAGCCTTTATTTTGGATAACTTGCAAAATCATGGCTTACACATTCTGAAACAAAGAGCATTAATACAATGAGCCAATAAGTAGTCTCTGTCACATACGTGAGACAGTTTACAACAATAAATACGAAATATGTATGTCCTAGGTTAAGGAATAGACCCCCAATATTCATGCCTTTTTCAGAACTTCAGAATGTGACCTTATTTGGAAATAGGGTCCTTGCGAAGGTAATTATTTATGGTGAGGCCACACTGATGTTGGGTGGGCCCTTAATCTAATACACCTGGTGTCCTTATAAGAAGAGGAGACACAGACATAGATTCACAGGAGGAAGGCCACGGAAAGGCAGAGGTTGGAAGGATATTCTACATGCCAAGGATTTCGGGCAACCAGAGGGGAAAGGCCCCACCTGAGGCAGACACAGGAGCCGTCTGAGAAAGCACAGTCTGCGTACACCTTCCCTTCAGGCTTCGGTCCTCTAGAACTGTGGGAGGGTATGTTTTTGTAGCTTGAAGCCATCCAGTTCTGGTACTTGATTATGGCGTCCTAGGAAACTACAGGAGTTTTTCCTTATCCGAGGCTTTGCTTTCTGTGGTTTGAGTTCCTCATGGTCAACTACAGTTCGAAAATATCAAATGCGTGATCTAGAAATAAACAATTTGTATGTTTTAAGTTGGGCTGTTCTGAGCAGCATGATGAAATCTCATCCCATCCCTTTCTTTCCTGCCTGAGAGGTGAATCATCCTTGGTCCAGCATCTCCACCCAGTATACACTCCTGCCTCTTAGTCACCAGCAACCCCCTCGGTTATCAACTCGACTGTCCATGTATAGAAGTGCTTATGTTCAAGTCTCCCTTATTTCACTTAATAATGGGCCCAATGCACAAGAGTTGTGATTCCCACCATCAGATATTCCAAAGAGTGCTTCCTTTAAGTGAAAAAGTAAAAGTTCTCCGCTTATAAGGAAAGAAAAAAAAAATCTTATGCTCAGATTGCATAAGATTGGTGAGAAAGAATCTTCTATCCATGAAATGTGAAGAAGAAAATAATTATGAAAAATGGTGAGTACAGTACAAGTACATATTTTGAGAGAGAGACCACATGCACATAACTTTTATTACAGCATTTTGTGACAATTGTTCTATTTTATTATTAGCTATTGTTCATTTGTTTATGTGCCTTATTTATAAATTAAACTTTATCATAGGTATATATAGGGGAAAACTAATGTATATAGGATTTGGTGCTATCGAAGTTTCAGACATCCACAGGAGGTATTGGAATGTGTCCCCAGACATAAGGAGGGACTATGGACTAATTTCTCTACAGCAGTTCTCAAACACTTTGGTTTCAGGACTCATCTACATTCTTAAAAATTATTGAGGGCCCTGGCCGGTTGGCTCAGTGGTAGAGCGTCAGCCTGGTGTGCAGGAGTCCCGGGTTCGATTCCCGGCCAGGGCACACAGGAGAAGCGCCCATCTGCTTCTCCACCCCTCCCCCTCTCCTTCCTCTCTGTCTTTCTCTTCCCCTCCTGCAGCCAGGGCTCCATTGGAGCAAAGTTGGCCCGGGCGCTGAGGATGGCTCTGTGGCCTCTGCCTCAGGTGCTAGAATGGCTCTGGCTGCAACAGAGCAATGCCCCAGAGGGGCCAAGCATCGCCCCCCAGTGGGCATGCCGGGTAGATCCCGGTAGGGCTTTCCAACTTCAGAAAAATACAAAAAAAAAAAATTTATTGAGAACCACAAAGAGCTTTTGTGTATGTGGGTTCTATGTATTAATATTTACCACATTAGAAATTAAAATGGAGAAAAATTTGAAACACTTATTAATTCATTTTAATATAATAACAACTCATTACATGTTAACATTAATAATATTTTATGAATTAATCACCATATTTTCCAAAACAAAAAAAAATAGTGAGAAGAGCTGGCTCTTGTTTTGAAATAATTAATTGATTAATTGTTTCAAAAACCAATTAATCAATTAATTAAGTTGTGCAAATATCTTTGGTGCCTGGCTTAACAGACGATAACTAGATTCTCAGACCAGCCTCTACATTGTCTGCTGGCATTGCCACCGCATGTAGCCTCTGTATGAGGGAGGAGAAACCAGAAGAATGCAGAGGAGAAAGGGGCCTGCAATGTCTGGGGTCTTAGCCTGTGACCTCAGTGTTCAGGTCAGAGGGAACAAGGGCAGATAAAAAAGTTTGAAAAATAACAAACCACAGGTGTAAACCCTGCTTGTTATCAGTTCCTTGAAATGAACTTGCAGCTCCAGCAAGAAGAATGAGTAATAGAACTATCAAGGACAACCTGACCAGGCAGTGGCGCAGTGGATAGAGTGTTGGACTAGGATGCGGAGGACACAGGCTTGAGACCCTGAAGTCACCAGCTTGAGTGCAGGCTCATCTGGCTTAAGCTAAAAGCTCACCAGCTTGGACCCAAGGTTGCTGGCTTGAGCAAGGGGTTACTCAGTCTGCTGAAGGCCCGCGGTCAAGGCACATATGAGAAAGCAATCAATGAACAACTAAGGTGTCGCAATGAAAAACTGGTGATTGATGCTTCTCATCTCTCTCCGTTCTTGTCTGTCTGTCTCTGTCTATCCCTCTCTCTGACTTTCTTTGTCCCTGTAAAAGAAAAAAAAAAAAGAACTATCAAGGACAGACCTTCTGGCTTCTTCTCCCTTTCCCCTTCCTAAGACATGAAAGTCACGTAGGCCTACAAACAAAGAAGTCCTAGAAATCAGGCATTTGTCACATGAAAGCTAAAACTGTAAAGGTATATAACCTGTAAGAAAATCAACTTTGGGGAGCCTGTGTTTTGGAGCCCATGTGCTCTGTGGGCTTTAATAAATTCTCCTTCCTTCACTGATTAAGTTATCTAAGTGTCTTACCTCCATCGGGTCGCTTCCTGCTACATGTAGAATGCCAGTGTACACTGGGAGAGCATAAGCAGGGGAAAGCCTAACCACGTCTTATGCATTATTATGAAAACCATCTGACCTGGCAGATATCTGAGAGGGGTTGGGGGCCCCAGGACGCCTCGGACCATGTTTGAGAGCCTCTGCTTTCCCCTTGCGAGCTCTGTGGTAGACAGCTAGACTGAGCCCCAGTAGATATGATTCCGACTCTTTCCAGAGGGCACGTTGAAAATAAACCCTTGTTTCTCCTGGTTAGGGCCTTAAGAGAGCTCATTGCAAGTAGTTTTTATCGACGTCAGTTATCAATGTCCCAGCTTCACTCTGCTGCCTTCTAGAAGAAAAAGCTGAAACATGAGAAAGTGAAGGAAAATTTTGAAGGGAGGGAGGGGGAAAGTAGTCGTGAGAGAAAAGATGGATGAGAGAGGAAGGATTTAAGGCTAGTGGACCCCATCTGGAGAGGGTGGTTGAGTGGAAAGGGGGGCATAGCTCATGAGAAGCCACAGAGAACCACTATCAAAATGAGGGGGTGTCGGGAGCCAATCAACAGCTGCTGGTTGACACAGTCACAGCAAAGAAGAAGAGGCACAGTGATACTTTCCCCCTAACTTCTTGGGTCTATTTGATTTTTCTTTCCCCCTTTTTCTGGGTGTGTGTGTGCTGTCACTTATGGCACAGGGTTAATAGTCACACCATGCTTTTCCTGCAGCATCACAGTAATTTCTCTGGAAATGAGACAGAGGGTGTGAATTCCACAGAAAAGCCTACAAACCCCCTTGCCTAGGCCCATAGACATAGGAGGCTGGCTATGATATCCCCAAAAGGGGCTAGGTCTGTAGAAAAATTCCCTCCTATAAATCATATTAGTAAAAAATAGATTGTGACTTATGAATAGGTAAGAAATAGAGGCTAAACACAAAAGCACCTTTCAGCCTTTACCCAATCCATTGCTTCAACCCCCTAACCTTTACATATTATAGAAGAATAAAAAAACTTTCCGTTCCTCTTACATATCTGACCTTCAGGTCATGGAACGTTCTGAGAAAAATAAAGTTAGAACTTAACTAGTAGATGAAAATAGTAGACAAACATAACTTTACTAGATAATAGGGCACTAAGTAAAACAGAATCAATACTGACCTTTTAGAAGCTTGAGGCAATATTTTTGTTGCTGCTCAAGTTATTGTATAACTGTACTTAGTATGGCTTACTACTTGATTTATAGCTTAAAGAAATGTACTAACCTCTTCCTGGAATATTTATCCACATTAAAGCAAAAATAACTATTAATCAATGTATTTTGTATATCGTGTAATTGTAACTTACTGTATAAAAATAAAGCTGTACTAGCAATTGGCAGAGATGCCTGGCAGATCAACTAAAGAATTCAGCTCTCTCAACTCGTTTCTTGCCGACGCCATCCATTCCTGTGGGACCCCTGGATTCCCCCCAGGGTGGAACCCCGGCAAGGGGGAAAAAGGAGTACCTCCCCAGAAGGTGCCTTTTCAATATCTACTTTTTAAAGTTTTGTGGGGTTTTTTTGTGTGTGTGTGTGTGACAGAGACAGAGAGAGACAGAGAGGGACAGATAGAAACAGACAGACAGGAAGGGAGAGAGATGAATAGCATCAATTCTTTGCTGCGGCACCTTAGTTGCTCATTGATTGCTTTCTCATATGTGCCTTGGCCAGGATATTACAGTAGACCAAGTGACCCTCTGCTCAAGCCAGTGATCTTGGGCTCAAGCTGGAGAGCCTTGCTCAAACCAGATAAGCCCACGCTCAAGCTGGCAACCTCGGGGTTTCGAACCTGGGTCCTCACATTCCAGTCGTCATGACACTCTATCCACTGCGCCACTGCCTGGTCAGGCTTAAAGTTGTTCTTGTAAGAATGTATGGAAGGATTGCCATGGCTGGTGATGCAGAGCCTTCTCCTGGAGTGCCAAAGTCACTGGTTTGATCCTGGGGGCTCCAGCTTGACCAGAGAATGCCGGTTCCAGACCTGGTCATGGCATGTATGAGGAGCAATCAATGGGTACACACTAAGTGGAACAAGTTGATGCTTCTCTTTCTTGCTCTCCCTTCTCCCCCTTCCTCCCTCCCCCCCTCTGAAAAACAAACAAACAAACAAAACTAATTTAAAAAAGACAGGTAATTTTTTTTTTTAATGTAGGGAAGGATTTGTTCTGTTCCCCTAAGGGGGATACATTTGATTTTACTCTTTCATCTTATGCTGTGTTCATTATTTATTTATTATACCTTGTTTCCTGCCCCATTTCCTTTCCTCCATACTGGTGGGGGCAGTGGCAGTGGTGGCAGTCAAAGCAGCATTCTGTGTCAGCATCTAGCTTCTAGGTGCGGTTGGTGTGGGTGGGGCACACTGCCGCCAGCATTGCTGTTCACACTAGACAAGATTTCACAGTTTGAGGGCTTCTTCTTGGCTTTGATGCCTCCAAATCTAGTCTTCCATTTTTTCCTAGAGATTCAGTGAGCCAGAGTTTGTGCTTGCTTCTTCAACTAAGAACACCAAATAACAGTGCCAACTGTTATTTTTCCCCTCAATCAAGTCTATGGGACAGCTGCACTCAATGGGGTTTTACCTTATTTATTAGACAAACTAGAGACTGAGAAGGAACAGAGGATACTTGAACCACAAAATGACCCAACTATTCAAGATTACACAAGGAATTCTCAAATAAATTTTTTTCTTGGTGCTGTAAATTAAAAGCCTTTCATACTCATTTTTATAAGGGAAAGACATGATTACCTTTTGAGAAAGCAACCCACATTTTATAGACTTAAAACTCATCTTTTATTTTTTTCAATTACAAAAATACACAGCCACTCACAAGAAAAAAAAAAAAGAAAAGAAAGAAGGAGGAAAGAAAGGTCCTCTGGACTTGGGTGAGGGTCACCTATGCCTGCGGACCTCACCCCTTGCTCGTCAGGTGCAGCAGTTTCTTTAGCATGGAGATGCTTCAGGAACAGTCAGCTTGAGCCACTGTGAGGGTCATGGGCATCCAAGTTCAAATTTCTGATGATATCCACCAAGTCATTCTGAGGACATAATTGTTCTGTTGATCTGTCGAGAGAGAAATTAGTAAGTGTCATCGTCAGGAAGCTGTGCAGGGAGGAAGGGAAGGATAGGAGGTGCTGAGAACCCCTGGACAAGGTGTGAGCCAAGTCAAGGAGGGCCACTGAGGCCTGGAGAGAAACAGGAAGCTGGCAAAAGTCTTAGGAAAGAAAGAGAAGGAAGGAACTGGGAGCCATGGAGGGAGAGAAGAGTAAAAAAGGGCGTGGTGGGAAAAGAGAAAGGAGTGGAGACAGTGGGAGAGAGGTCAAGGGGAGAGAGACATGGAGAAGAGACAGATGAGGCTGGGAGGGTGGCGCGGGTGACCGGACCCACAGCGGGACAGCTCCTCACCCCAAGATCCTCAGGAGCCGCCGCTTTGACTTCTCACTGATTTGAGTCAGCTTCTCCCAGGGCTCGAAATGTTTTCCTTGGTTGTCCACAAAGTGTTCCCAGCAGTCAGCAAACTCTGAGATGAAAAGAGGATTCCAGTCGGGCCTGGGGTGGGGGGCAGGGAAGCGGCAAGCCTCATCTGCTGGGTCACGGTCTCCTCCTTCCTTTTCCTTCCCCTCCCCTCCTCTCCCTGGAGTTGTCCCTCCCAGGTGCTATCACATCTTGGGCCTCAGCTGGGCCACCATCCTTCTTGTCCAGCTGTTCCCTACCCCATCCCCCAGGGGCTTTTCCCTCTTGAAACTGCAAAGTCTCCCATCTGCTGACAGCTCTGTCTCTCTTCTCACCTGGTTCTCCCATGACCAACAGTAGGATGTTAGATGTCCACAGATGTAGCAGCGCCATATTACATTTCCTCAACCAGTGACAGAACAGGCGGGAGGCGAAGATTAGCAGGCTCAGGTGGGGGCAGTCTTTGATGAAAGCAACCAGTGCCTCAGCACAGCTGAGGCAGGGGCTCCACGTGATGTAGCAGGTGATTTTGTAGCTCTGGGTTTGATCCAAGTCCAGTGAGCTGATCTTTTTAATAAAGCGAATTTCTGCATGGTCCTTTTTCTGGGGAAGGTCCCAGACAAAGAGAGAAAAGAATAGGTTGCTTAAAAAGCAAGGTAAAAAAAAAAAAAAAAAGCAAGGTCCAGAGGTTCATGACCTCTGCCTTATGAACTTTTGAAGATGTAAACTTGCCTAAGACAGGCAAGAACCTCCTTCCTTCCTTCATTATTCAGTCCTTCTTTAGCTAGCTCACTTATTTATTAACTCAAGACTCCCGCAGCTTGATCGAATTGGACCAGAGTCCCAGGGGCCAGAGTAAGTGATAGTTTAGCAAAGAGATACCTCCACAGCACAGTCCTGAATGCTCTAGGGACCTATTTTGACACTTGTCCAAGAAGTTGTCTGGAGATGTTTGAACCTGGGGATCCCAAGGAACAGATCAAAGCAGGAAGGAGGACGGACAGCCAGATTAGGGAGCAGGTGGAAAAACAGGAATGTTGTAGAGATCTTGCAGGTGGAGTTAAGTGCTCGGTCCTGGGAAGAGCACTGGCTTTCCGAAGCTGAGATCTGGAGGATCAGTAAACATGAACTTGTCAAAGAGGGGCAGGAAGAGCATTCTGTCGGAGGGAAGGGCTTCTGCTAACATCCAGGATGGAAGGACTGTAAGGAGTCTAAGGAAGCTGAGCTGATTCAGACCTAGCCATGTCTCAGTACTTTCCCTGCATGGTGGATGGGGTTAGACCCTCCTGCCCTGTGCCCAGAAAGCCTGCTTGGCACCTTGTTTTTAACACAGCCTTGGTCAAGTGTAGAGCCATCGGGATGCTTCAGCTGGTAGCACAAGTAGGTCTTTCTTCTGCCTTGTGGCTTTGGGACTTTGGACTCGTTGCCAAACTGATAGCGGAATTTATCTTCTGATAGTAGATTCATTGTGTTTCTGTACAATGGGAAGGAGAAAATTGAAGTTGCAGAGAGCATCCTCTTGCATCACCCAAGGCTCTGTCACCTTCTGAACCCAACTCCTTGGGTTCATTTGGGCCTCTGAGAGTGGGAAGGAAGTGTCTCCTCCTCCTCTGTTGGCCAGGAGGTCTGGGAAGGGAGAAGAAAAAGAGAGATCTACTACCTTGCATGCTGCCTCCAACCTCCAGCCTGGCTGAAGCCCCACCAGCACCCATCATGGAGGCCATTGCAGGCAGATGACTGGGCTTGGTGGGGGCCACACGCTGAGAACTGGAAATTGCATGTCCTTCCTCGGCTCATATGCCTTTGCCTGAACCCCAGATTCCACAGGATCTCAACCCTGATGTGTCCAATGCCAGAACCTTCTCTTTGGGGAGTAAAGGGAGGAAGTTGATGCTTCCTCTAACTCTGTGCTCTTTGCTTAGGCATATGCATCACAATTTTTTTCTGTACAAAGAGCACAGAGGCAGGTGAATGTGAAAAATTGTTGTCACTAAGGTGATAGATAAAATGGCTACTCAGCCACCATCTTAAGAACGATGCAGGCCTGAAGGAGGAAGAAGTACTTGCTTATTCAGTAACCTAGCTCAGAACTCTCTTGTAGCCAGATGCTGATAAAGGGACAGTTGAATCAGGCAACAAACAATTTTGAGGAACTGTGACGCCACTCAACCACCAACAGAGGAGGCTGTCTTGCACCTGCAGATGCTTTTGCCCCAGGCCCCGTGACTAGTACACATAAACCTGCCCTATTCCCCCCTTTGCTGGTCTCAGTCCACTTGCACCCAGGCATTTTTATAATAAATTTTTCTTTGTTAGCACAGCAGCCTTGTGTTTTCGGTTTGGCCTGTGGTTTCTGCCTTTCAGTTCGTACACCCTGTTAGGGTCACTGGTTACCCTCAGAGTGAGCATTAGAAAGAAGACACTCATTCATAGCACAATTAGGACAAAAATCTTCCTGATTTCAGCGCTGAAGTTCTCACATTGTGGGAAACTCCCTAATGTCAGGCAAACCCAGACACTCAGGGCTAAAATACTATTTCAAATTTTAGACAACTGCACTATCTTAATAGCACAAATGTTGACCCTTGGCCTTGAATAGCTAAAATTGTAGTTATGAGGAAAACAACTTGGAAGAAGTACTTGCAGACAAATTTAATTTTTCACACTTAGCAGTGTCTTCATGAAAAAACAAGTTATTTTCTTTTCTTGGAGAGGAATTTTCCTTCTGTGGAGCAGAAATTAGAACATTCCTTGCATAATTGTCTAAGTTTTTGAAATAAAATTTGTCAGTATGCTTTCTAGCTGCCTCTAACCATTGTTTCACTCGTCCTTAACCCTAAAGTGGACAGTTAAGCTTGAACAAAGGGCTTTAGGAAGTCCCCATGGCCATGCCTAAGGGATATGGGCCCTCAGTAACATAGAGAGACAGGCTGCCATAGGTGGCACTGGGGCATCTGCGAGGCAGGAAGGGGGGCCTGAGATAGGAGCAGATCCTGCAGAGATGGCACCAGAGAGAAGGAACCCAGGGCTGGGGGTGAAGAGCAGGCAGGAGCAGAGCCCAAGTCAGACAGCTGGGTAGGCATGGTGCCTGGTCCTTGCAGCCCAGCCCCAGCCGCCTTGCCAGGCTTGTCCCAGTGGTCTAAGTGGTAGAACCCACCCCTCCAGCCAAGGTAACCAGGGTGGGAGGCCCTAGGGAGATGATGCTTCTCTGAGCCCTCACACGTACCTTCTTCCCTTGCCTGCTCCTTGATGTAACCTGATGCCAGGCATCTGATTGTCCCTCCTCAGCAGGATTGTCCCAGCCCTGCCTTTTGTCATGGGCATTCTGGTTCCATTTCCTCTCACAGGGCCCCAGCTTTAAGAAAGTCCCTTCTCTGAGGACCTCCCAGCCTCCTCAGCTGAGGCCCCACCCCCTTTCCGTTTTTGTGGCAAGTGTGGAAGGGCCCTGGGGTGGGAGCCTCTTCAGGCTCAGGCCCACCTTCTCTCCTTCTCTGGGACCCTCCCTCTTGACAGAGCTCGATCTCTGCTGGAGACAGGCCCCTCTGTGCAGCAGGACCCACCTTATTGCAGAGGGAAAGAGAAAGTAATGATGGCAGAGAGAGGGAACGGGACAGGCCCTGCTGAAGACAGCACATATAAGTGAGATCATATGATATTTGTCTTTCTCTGCCTGGCTTATTTTACTTAGCATAATAATCTTCAGGTCCCTCCATGCCATTGCAAAAGATAAGATTTCCTTCTTTTTCCTGGCCTTGTAGTATTCCACTGTGTATATGTACCATGGCTTTTTTATCCATTCATCTACTGATGGACACTTGGGCTGTTTCTAGATCTTAGCTATTGTAAACAATGCTGCAACAAACATGGGGGTGTATATCTTCTTCTGAATCAGTGTTTTGAGATTCTTAGGATATATTCCTAAACGTGGGATAGCTGGGTCAAAAGGCAGTTTCATTTCTAATTTTTTGAGGAATCTCCATACAGTTCTCCACAGTGGCTGCACCAGTCTGCGTTCCCACCAGCAGTGCAGCAGGGTTCCCTTTTCTCCACATCCTCGCCAGCACTTGTAGGTTGATTTGTTAATGAGAGCCATTCTGACAGGTGTGAAGTGGTATCTCGTTATGGTTTTAATTTGCATTTCTCTGATGCTTAGTGATGTTGAGCATTTTTTCATATGCCTATTGGCCATCTGTATGTCCTCTTTAGAGAAGTATCTATTCAGGTCCTTTGCCCATTTTTTAATTGGATTGTTTACCTTCCTGGTGTTGAGTTTTAGAAGTTCTTTATCAATTTTGCTTGTTAACCCCTTATCAAACATATCAGCAAATATGTTCTCCATTGTGTGGGTTGTCTATTTATTTTGTTAATGGTATCTTTTGCTGTGCAAAAGCTTTTTAGTTTGATATAGTCCCATTTGTTTATTTTGTCCTTATTTCACTTGCCTGTGGAGATATATTGGCAAAAATATTGCTACGTGAGATATCAGAGACTTTACTTGTCTATGTATTCTTCCAAGATTTTTATGGTTTTGCAACTTACATTTAAGTCTTTTATCCATTTTGAGTTTATTTTTGTGAATGGTGTAAGTTGGTGGTCTAGTTTCATTTTTTTGAATGTACCTCACATTGTTATCTTCTGTGTGATGAGAACACTTAAGTTCTACTGTTAGCAAATTTCAAGGCTGCAAATACAGTATTACTAACTGTAGTGATCAAGCCATATTTTGGGTTCTCAGAACTTATTGATATTATGTAAGTTTATATTCTTTGACCAACGTCTCCTCATTTCCTCCCTCAGACCCATCACAGTCCCTGAAAACCACCATTCTCGGTTTCTACATCAGAATATTCTATGATTTCCTTCCTCCCAAAAGGCAGGCAGTTTGGTCATGTGGCGGAATTTACCACAATCCATCCCTCTCTGTCCCTGCCCCCACCATACCCTCATTCTTTGGTGGAGTAACTGGTGCATACACATTTCCTCTGTGTGCAGCCTGAGGCAGGCAGGGCTACAGTGGGTGGGACAGGGTGATCTGGGCAGGATGCAGGGGAATAAAAGGGGCCCACCACCCCCTAAGGGTTCCTGCATATCAGAGCCCCATCCCTTCGCATACATCAAAGAGCTGCAACATCGCCCAGGCTGAGAGCCCCACTTGCGATGCACTTCTGGCTTCTGCCCAGCTTGTGCCCAGCTGTACACAGTGTGGGTTTGCCCTTGCTGAGGCCTCTGACTCCCAATTCTGCAGAGGGGCTTTCAAGAGACAGAGAGTGTCCAGAGACAGTGGAGTAAACCACATCCCCAGCAGAGAGCAGAGCCAGACCTCTGCTGCCAAGTCTGACCCTGTGCTATTGCCTCAGAAGCCACGGATGGATGTCCAGGCCAGTAGCGGTTTCCTTTGAATCTGCCAGACTGTGCACAGACTGCCAGGCCCCGAGGTCAGACACTGAGGACTTGGTCAGTCAAGGCAGTGCCCCTCTCCCAAGGACATCCCAGCTCCATGGGGAGCCACATATGGTCATATGTAAGGTACCTAAAGGTAGAGAGAGGGTGGCCAATATTCAATTGAGTGCCAACCACAGACTGCCCACTCACTGTCTCAGTGGCCTTGGCAAAATGCTTGCCCTCTGAGCCTGTGTCTTCATCTGTAAAATGGGGTCACCTACCTCATATGGGTGTTAGGAGCAATAGGTGGGTCCCTGGTGATATCCTACTCTCACTCCTGGAGGTGCTGGTGACTCTAAGATGAGGAAACTGAGGTCCAGGGAGATCAGGGACTTGCCAGGAGCCACAGATCAGTGACATCAACAAAATATGGGCAGGGCAGTGGAGAAGTGGGTAGGGCAGAGAGAACTAGAGCAATGTGGAGACATTTCACCAGCTAGAAAAAGAGGGTGAGGCAGCCCACAGCAGGAACACAAAACCCCCCTTTCTGGTAACTATGTACTTCTAGCTGAGGAAACTCAACCATTGTTTTGGTGGAGAAAGGATTGGAGTCTGTTAGCCTCTGGTTGCTCGTAGGTTGGGTTTTATCTACTATATATACTTATCTACCAGTTTCAGTTTCATATTTCTTCACGATGACAGTGTCTGTGGACTCGCACAGCCCATCAGCCCTGGGTGAGTGCTGACCTCAAACAGGGAAGTCCAGGTGTTAGCTGCAGAGCTGGGACAAGAACTCCCCAGTCATTCAGGACACACGCCGCTTCCAGATTCCTGCTATGCCGCTCTCGATATGTGTGGGGACCTGGTCCTCATGACCCAAACTATAGCCACTTATTACACCTGTGTTCTGTCAGCTAGATGGGGAATAGCAGAAGAAAGGGACAGACGACCAAGCTAGCTGCTCCTAAGGAAGAGTCCCAGAAGCTGCCATATGGAGTTTTGCCGGGGTCCAGCCCTGGGGGGAATTCAGGGGTCCCACAGGAAGAGACGGCGTCGGTGCGAATCGAGTGAGAGAGCTGGATTCCTTTTTCTCTTTATCATTTACTGCCAGGCATCTCTGCCAATGACTGGTCTAGCTTTATTTTTATATACACACACTAAGTTACAAATCACATGGTATTCAGAATACATTGATTAATCATTGTTTTTGTTTCATTATGGTTACATATTTCTAGGCAACAGTTAATTCATTTCTATAAGCTATAAATCAGGTGGTAAGGCCCTGGCCGGTTGGCTCAGTGGTAGAGCGTCGGCCTAGCGTGCGGAGGACCCGGGTTCGATTCCCGGCCAGGGCACACAGGAGAAGCGCCCATTTGCTTCTCCACCCCTCTGCTGCGCTTTCCTCTCTGTCTCTCTCTTCCCCTCCCACAGCCAAGGCTCCATTGGAGCAAAGATGGCCCGGGCGCTGGGGATGGCTCTGTGGCCTCTGCCTCAGGCGCTAGAGTGGCTCTGGTCGCAATATGGCGACGCCCAGGATGGGCAGAGCATCGCCCCCTGGTGGGCAGAGCGTCGCCCCATGGTGGGCGTGCCGGGTGGATCCCGGTCGGGCGCATGCGGGAGTCTGTCTGACTATCTCTCCCTGTTTCCAGCTTCAGAAAAATGAAAAAAAAAAAAAAAAAAAATGAAAATCAGGTGGTAAGTCATTCAAAGTACTTGAATATGCGATAACTTGAATAGCAATAACAATATTGGTACAAACTTCTAAAAGGTCAGTACTGATTAATAACTCTACCTTACCTAAGATCATATTGTCTAGTCAAATTTTATTTATCTACTATATTCACACACTAGTTAAGTTCTAACTTTATTCTTCTCAGAGTGTTCCACCACCTGCAGGCCAGGTATGCAAGAAGAAAGGAAAGTTTCTCTACTCTACCACATAAAAAGGCTAGGGAGGTAAAGTGATGAATTAAGTGAAGGCTGAAATGTGCTTCTGTGTATAGTTACTATTTCCTACCTATTCATAAGTCACAATCTATTTTTTCTAACATGATTAATAAGGAGAAATTCTCCTACAAACTTAACCCTTTTCGAGGGATATCATAGCCAGCCTCTTATTTCTATGAGCCCAGGCAAAGGAGCTTACAGGCTTTTCTGTGGAACTCACACCCTCTGTCTCACTTCCAAAGAAATTACTACGAATCTACAGGGAAAGCACGGTACTATTATCCCTATGCCATAAATGATAGCACACACCCAGAAAAAGGGAGGATATAAGGACAAATTAATTCAAAAGGTCAAAGGGGGAAGTATCGTTGTGCCTTTTCTCTGCGGTGACTTTGTCAGCCAGCAGCCATTGATCTTCACTGCGTGACTTTGTCAACCAGCAGCCATTGGTCTTCTCTGCTGTGACTTTGTCAATCAGTAGTTTTTGATCTTCTTCTGCTGTGACCTTGTCAGCCAGTAGTTGTTGATCGGCTTCCGAAAGAGTTTCTTTTCACTTCTCCCTGTCTAAAAGTCATTCGGGCATACCTAGCAGCAAAGGAGTCTGGGTGTAGTGGAATAACCCACTGCATGGCCTTGGATGGAAACACAGCCAACAAGAAATGAATGTTTTGCCAAGAAAGTTGTTTTGTGACTTGAAGGCACGTCACTGAAACAGGTCTATGTGACTGAAGGCAATTGCTGGGCTTTTCTCAGTAAAACATTCTCATAAGATTTCTGTACTTTCCTTATCCCTTAAGATAAGGAGAGGAATGTTGTGGGATCCATAGAAGCAATAGCAATTAATGCCTTCTGATATTATGTTGTTACTAAGCTACCTTGCAGGTGCACTCTATGTATTTTTAAGTAAAAGTTACTCTTGATGTTATGCCAATTTCTCAGTAAACAAGCTTTTTGAAGTCTTGTGAATAAAATTAGGACACTGCATGAACTCAGGGCCTTTTGCCTGAGCGAGCGGTGGTCCTTTGCTAGTCCTTGATGATTTCATCTGCTGATCTCTCTCTCTGTGCCCCCGACTCACAACAACATTTGGTGCCCAACGTGGGGCCTTAAGAAGAGGTTGGGAACAAATGGAACCCCAAAAGGGTAAGTTGGATGCGCTGTGTACGCGATACTTTCGGGTAACTAGCAAAGTCATGGGAAATTCCCATTCATTACGTGACAATTATGTACAGGTTTTGACATCCCTTTTAAAAGGGTCTGGGACTCAGATAAAAGACAAGGCTTTGTTATGTTTTTAAATGCTATTCAGAAACACTGTTATTGGTATACTCCTGAACATTGTAATCAATTGAATTTGAATGTTTGGCAACAAGTAGGAAAATCTTTATGCTATGTTCATCAGCACGGAGATCCACTTGATGCTGAAATGTGGGCTGCTTATAATCTTATTGCTACAGCCCTTGGACCTTTGCAATCAGATGGAGATGCTGTTAAAGACTTGAGTAAGGTTATTTTTAATGAGCCTAAAGAATTTGATTCAGCACAGAATGAACAGAATAATGACTTGGACAATACTGTCTCTGCTTCTGAAGTTACTGATAATGTTAATGAAATTCAGCCATCCACAGGCTTTCATCCCTCTTTCTTAAAAAATGAGGGAGCCCCTATGGATGATGTTGCCTGTCTAAAACATTTATTAAGTAAACTACAATTTACACTGGAACAACAGGAGAATGGAAATCAGTATACTGCTTGTCCTGTTCAAAAGCAAGATATATGTGAGTCTACGGCTCCTCCAATTCAAGGTCAAAAGTTAATTGGTACTGGCAGGGGAAGGATTTTTCAATTCCCTGAAATCTCTGAAATGCAACAGGTGCTTATACATCACAATGGTTTAGAATCTAATTCTAGTAATTTTTCTACATCTATTTTTCCAATTATTCGACAGCCTTTTCCTCTTAATACTCCAAATCCTGGGGGAGGGCATAATATCCAATTTGACCAATTTGAATTTACTTTCTTAAAGCTAGTCAAACAATCTGTTGCTACGTATGGACCTCAGTCCTCATATGTTCAAGGTCTAATCTCTTCCTATTGTAATAATCATTTAATCATTCCTTTGGATTGGGATTTACTTGCTAGTACGGTTTTGGAACCAGGACAATATTTACAATTAAAATCTTGGTGGAGAGAGGAGGCTTTTCGAATATCTCACATGAACGCCAGAAATAATCACCCCTAGTTACTTTTGAAATGCTCATCAGAGTTGGCGCTTATGCAGCTGTGGGACAACAAACTGGTTATACTGATGCTGTTATAGCTCAGATTAGATCGTTTGTCTTAAAGCCTGGATGCAAATCACTAGAGTTGGAGACAAGGAAGCTTAAAGCTTTACATCAGTTGGTACAAATTCAATTAGAATTAGGACATATAGAAGAATCATGAAGTCCTTAGAATTCTCTAGTTTTTGTAATAATAAAATAAATAAATACTAATTTTCTTTGGTGTTTTAGCTACAATCCTCTGAGCTATCATTTTGTTTCTTTCTTATTCTTTGCCTGGAAACTGAGGCAGGGGACATGTGTTGGATCTGACTATAGAAAATATCCCAGCAGCTGCCAAGAGAATTTTCTTGGGGAAATTTTGTTTAGTCTCATCCATCATCAGTCCCTCTGTCAGAAAATGCCCTGATTAAAATCAGGCAGGCATCTTTCTAGTCTGACTGTGCTCTGAAATCCCGGGTTTCTCTTTGGTTTATCTAGTCTGTTTTGTCTAATTCTAATTTCTGTTTAGTTTTTGTTTGGTGTTGTCTAAAATGTGATTTTTAAGGCCTGAATTGTGTTTACATACAAAGATTAAAAATGCCGGCTTTCTTTTATATTGAAAAAATAGTTTCATCCATATATTTTTTGCTTTAAAATGAGAAATTATAAGGAGTGCTCATGTAAATTTAAATTAAATAGAATATGGATCCTTAAGATTTGCTAATTTGGTTAATACATTATAAAATATTCAAAGTTTGAAATCAAATAAGAATTCAAGTATTAGGATTAAAGTTATATGTTATACTTGTGTTTCTGTGTTGAAAATTGTCTTGTTTGTGTGTAAAATATGCTCAAATTTGTAAAACTAAGGAATTAAACAAAATTAAGTCATTTTAAGAATTTATCTCAAGCTGCTTCAGACAGTTGGCTGCTTCTAAGGCAACATCCTGAAAAAGGAGGCACCGAGGAAAATGGGAATTTAGTTCCTCTGATGCCCTATAATAGACTTAACAATACAAAAGACTTTTAGATATAGAAGCTGATGCATCTCTTATTACTAAGCAACATTAGTTTTCTTTTTAGCCCACTTAGGCAGTAGTCACTAAGCTGCATGGCTTAGGAGAAGTCCCTAAAGCTCTAAAATTTCTTTTACAATAGGAAAATAACAAGGGTCATTTAGCCTCTGATAAAGAAAAACATTTATCTTATAAATAATTAAAAGAGCAACTTTTTAAATTACAGTCTAAACTTTCTGACAAGGAGTTTTTTATACTCACTATGACCAAATTTCTGTCAGAGCTCTTAAAGAGTTAAAATCGGCTTGCTCCCAGTATAAAACTAACTGTCTTTATACGCAGGAACTACTATCCTCCTTCATAGACTCTGAATGTTTTATTTCAAAAAATTTAGAAATGTTAGCTTGGACTGTTCTTTCAAAAGCGAGAGTTATAATTTATAACTTAGGAAAATCAAGCTTGTATTCAAGCTAATCAAAATACTAATGCTAACCGTCTTATTAATATTACATAAAATGAACTTTTTAAATAGACAGTTTTCTAATTTACAACAGCAATGTAGACAAAATGTAGGGGTGAGGATTTACTCTGATCTCCACAGATACAGGACTAGTAAATACCTTCCATAAAATTGAAGCCTCGGCATAAGTTGGAAATAGAAAAAAGGAAAATTTGACAATTAAATAAACTTACCCAGGAGACAAAAAAAATTTTTAATTAAGACTAAGACTTCAAAAAACATCATTGACTCTGTTTCTAGCAATGCTAGCTGTTGTGTCTATAACAATAAGCATAACTAACTATTCTTACTAAATTTATATTACTTAAATAAGCAATATTGAATAGTCAGACACTATATCAACATTATGTAAATCAACCTTTAAAAAAATTTGTTAAAAATATCCTCAATCTTTAATAATCCATTATATAAATGACATATTAATAGCTTATAAAAATAATACTGAACTTTCAGTCATCCTTAAAAATACTTCTAAAACCTTAAATCAGTGTAATTTAATTGTTGCTAAAGACAAAATTCAAACATCCTATCCTATTAACATTGTTACTGATTCATAATATGTAAAACATAGAGTTAAACTTATAAAAACTGTTTACATTTCAAATAATAGTTCTGAATTACACAAATTGTTTCAAAAGTTACAACTTTTATTATAGGAATGAAATTTGCCTATCTATATAACTCACATTCATTCTTATACAGCTTTACCAGGATCTATGTCTACTACAAATAATGAAGTTAATCAATTACTCATTAGATCAGTAAAAATAGCTACTAAGTTTTATACAAAAACTCATACAAATAAAAAAGATTTAATGCAAAAATTTAAAATAACCTGGTGAGAAGCTCGGAATATTGTTAGAAACTGTCCTCAATATACTATTATAAATGCTTCTCCATTACCGAGAGGAATGAATCCTAGAGGGCAACACAGTAATAACCTGTAGCAAATAAATATTGCTCATATTTCTTCTTTTTAAAAAACTATCTTATGTATGGTTTTATTAATATTTATTCTTCCTTTTGATAGGCCACACCTTTGCCTAAAGAAAAGGCTAATTATGTCATTCAACATCTTATTGAAGTTTTTAATGTTATAGGCATTCCTAAAGCAATTAAAACTGACAATAGTCCTATCTATACATCTACTAAATTTCAACAATTCTTAGCATTTTAGAATATTAAACATACTACTAGAATTCCATATAATCCACAAGAACAAGCAATTATTGAATGCAGTAATTGCAGTCTGAAAAATATGTTACTTAAACAAAAGGAGGGAGAAGAAAGGAGATTATTCCCTAGAATTATGTTACACAAAGCTTTATTTACTTTAAATTTCTTACATACAGGAGAAGATAATTTGACTGCTGCAGACATTAGACGAAAAGTAACAATTCTAAGATTAATCAACATATACATTATAAAAGTGAGTTAAATCAATAGGTACCTAGTGTAGTGCAACATTGGGGAAGAGGGTTTGCTTGTGTCATTGCAGAATCTGGTGAAGTCCTTTGGCGTCCTGCTCACAGAATTAAACTAACAACATGAATAAGAACAATAGATTCTTTCCATATCCACCCATTGCTGAGATGGAAAAAATGAATTTCAAAAGAAGAATCTTAAAGGTGCTGCTGCTTGGTATTGAAAAGGCTAAAATACCAAGTTGGGGTTAACTTAAAAAGCTGATCTTTAATGGTAAAAATATGCTACAAGCTACTAAAAAAGAAGAACATGCTACTAACCTGTTTTTAGCAATGATTACTTTGGTAACAATTCCAGTAAGTAGAGCTGAAAATTTTAGTTATTAGGCATATGTTTCTAATCCTCCATTAAGTAGAGCTATTCATTAGGAAAATAGTGCCTTTCCTATTTTTGTTAATGACTCTAATTGGCTTCTAGGACCTTTAAATAATAGAGGTTCCTTAGCACCTTCAAAAGAAGGCATAAAATTAGAAAATCATACAACAGGAGTTGAGGAATTACCTATATGTATAGGACATGAGCCACATTATTTAAACATAGAAGCTCAAGCTTGGCTCTCTATTGTCAAAAATAACAGTAAAAGAAAAAAAAACCAAACGTTTGTTACAAGATATAGATTTTAAAGTAATACATCTATACATAAAATGTTATAAATTAAAGCCCTCATAGCTCTGCCCAAGTTAAAGGGCAGGGTGCTGATTTAAGGTGGCATAAGAACAATGGTTTAATTACAGCTGGTGGTCAAAGTAATCATATAGCATAGAGGAGGGATGTCACCTCAAACTCCTCATATAAAATTTGGTCCTATACAATATCATTTGTGAAAAGTAGCCATGGCACTTAAACATATGTCAGTGTAGAAAGGAAAAATCTAGAAAAATTATCCTTCTAATCATATTATGTTAATCTTTAAAAAGAATGAAACACATTTCATATCTGCTTATGTTAGATTGCTTTATATATTTGTTATAGGTGAAACCAAATAGCTGAAAATTATTCAATAATTTGCAATAAGTGTGCTTTTTATACATGTATTAACTCTTCTATTCTTTTTAATAAAATAGTCAAAGTCTTTATATTTTAAGAACCTGAACAGGAGTCTAGATTCCAGTACAGATGCATTGGATGTAGCAGGGTTCCCCTTCCATGATGCTGTTACAACATCTTATTAAATCCTTGAAGTGAACTAAGAGACTGGTTGGACTAATCATCACCATCATTATAGGACTAATAGCAGTAACCACCGTAGCTGCTATATCTGGAGTTGGATTACATCAAAGTATACAGACTGTGGACTTTGTGCAAAAATGGCATAAAAATTCTGAACAACTGTGGACTTTTAAATAACATATAAATAGTAACATTAATACTAAAGTTAATGATTTAGAACAGACTATGATTGTGTTAAGAGATCAAATTGTTAGCCTGCAAAGACAAATTAAGCTAAAATATAATTAGAATGTAACTACTTTTTGTGTTACCCCTATTTCTTAAAATCGTACTTATTTCCATTAGGAAAATGTTAAAAAGCATTTGTTAAATCATGATAATGTAACTAAAGAAATCATTAAATTACAAAAATATTCATGAAGCTTTTTAAAGAAAATTAGAAATTCTAACATGTCAACCTATATTGAAGGGATTAATGGATAATTTATAGCAATTAAATCCTATTAAATATATTAAAGGATTTTGGGGATCCACTGTAGGACTTTTTATAATAATATTAATTCTATGTTTTCTTTTATATATAGTCTGTCAACAAATCAAAGCAAGAGAAATAAGGAATGAATGACAGAAGGCTGTGTTTTCTGTGGTGCTTCATAACATTCAGCATAAACAAAAAGAAGGAAATATAGTGGAATAACCTTCTGCATGGCCTTGGATGGGAACACAGCCAACAAGAAATGAATGTTTTGCCAAGAAAGTTGTTTTGTGACTTGAAGGCTGGTCACTGAAACAAGTCTATGTGACTGAAGGGCTTTTCTCAGTAAAACATTCTCATAAGATTTCTGTACTTTCCTTATCCCTTAAGATAAGGAGAGGAATGTTGTGGGATCCATAGAAGCAATAGCAATTAATGCCTTCTGATATTTTGTTGTTACTAAGCTATCTTGCAGGTGCACTCTATGTATCTTTAAGTAAAAGTTACTCTTGATGTTATGCCAATTTCTCAGTAAACAAGCTTTTTGAAGTCTTGTGAATAAAATTAGGACACTGCATGAACTCAGGGCCTTTTGCCTGAGCGAGCAGTGGTTCTTTGCTAGTCCTTGATGATTTCATCTGCTGATCTCTCTCGCTGCGCTCCCGACTCACAACAACATCTGGGAAATGGAGTCTTTATTTTGGATAACTTGAAAAGAATCAGGGTTTACACATTCTGAAATAATGCATTAATACAGTGGGACAATTAGTAGTCTCTACCACACATGTGAGAAAGTTTTCAATAATGGATGTGAAATATGTATGTTCTGGGTTAGAGAATAATCCCGAACATTCATGTCCTTTCCAGAACCTCAGAATGTGACCTTATTTAAAAATAGGGTCCTTGCAGAAGTGATTACTTAAAATGAGGCCATAGTGAAGTAGTGTAGGCCCTTATTCTAATATGACTGGTGTCCTTATAAGAAGAGGAGACACGGACACAGACTCACAGGGGAAAGGCCACAGGAAGACAAAGGTTGAAGGGATGTTCTACAAGCCAAGTATTTTGGTAACCAGAGGGGAGAGGCCCCACCTGGGGCAGACACAGGAAAGACTGCTACTCTCTCACCTCTACCCTCACACACCCGGCCACAAAGCCTTCAGAGAAAGCGCAGTTTGCAGACACACCATCACTTCAGGCTTCTGTCTTCCAGAGCTGAGAGAAGATACATTTTTGTAGCTTAAAGCCTCCCAGTTTATGAAACATTGTTCAGGCTGGGCCTGGTGGTGTGACTTTGGAGCAAGTAGAGCTGAGTTCTGGTCCACCCCACTTTGTCCCCTTCTGGCTGAGTGGCCCTGGCCAAAGCCACTTGGGTCTCAGTCTCCCTCATCTGCCAGCGCTCTGCTGAGATTCACAGGCTGGTTAGTGATTGGCAGCTCCTCCAATGGCCATGAGGGCACATGTCAGCACAGAGCCTTTTTTTTTTTTTTTTTTTTTTTCCTTTCATTTTTCTGAAGCTGGAAACAGGGAGAGACAGTCAGACAGACTCCCGCATGCGCCCGACCGGGATCCACCCGGCACGCCCACCAGGGGCGACGCTCTGCCCACCAGGGGGCGATGCTCTGCCCACCAGGGGCGACGCTCTGCCCACCAGGGGGCGATGCTCTGCCCATCCTGGGCGTCGCCATGTTGCGACCAGAGCCACTCTAGCGCCTGAGGCAGAGGCCACAGAGCCATCCCCAGCGCCCGGGCCATCTTTGCTCCAATGGAGCCTTGGCTGCGGGAGGGGAAGAGAGAGACAGAGAGGAAAGCGCAGCGGAGGGGTGGAGAAGCAAATGGACGCTTCTCCTGTGTGCCCTGGCCGGGAATCGAACCCGGGTCCTCCGCACGCTAGGCCGACGCTCTACCGCTGAGCCAACCGGCCAGGGCCAGCACAGAGCCTTTGACAGCATGTCCTTTCTCCTGGTGCAGGGCCCTTTGAGCAGATTCTAGCCCTTCCCTTCTGCTGTGTGAATCCAGTTACCGACCTCCTGCCAGCAGGCAGCCCACGTCCTGCAGCCTCTCCCCAACCACTGCCCTGTACAGTGTAGACCATTTCCTACAGTCACCCCCATTCCAGTAACCTCCTGAGACAGGCCGAGGGTCTCATCAGACAGATGGGGAAACTGAGGTACTCAGGAGCTGTGGGATTTCTTCAGCAGCCTCACAGCTGGGAAATAGCCCAACAAGAACTCAGCCTGGGCTCCTGACTGCATGTCCAATGCCCTTGCTCTGCCCCTCAGGCCCCTTTCTCATTGCTTCTGCCCCAGGAGGACTCCTGCTGCCCATTCAAAGGACCAGTTCTCACTGTTGCTGCCTTTGAAAATGCGAGTGCCCCTGTCCCACAACTTCCTTCTGGTTCCCAAGTGTTTGTGGGGCCTTGACCAAAGTGGTTGTGACCCTGGGAGCATCCTGTGGAATACCCTGGAATGTGGCTCGAAGAGTGTTGGGCAGGCATCAAAGGCTGGTTAGAATGCTGGCTCTGCCACTCCCCCAGCTGTGAGGTGTCGGGCAAGGCCTTTCCCTCTCTGAGCCTCTGCTTCCCCAGCTGTAAAATGGGGATACCATGTCCTTGTGGGGCTTTCTTGGGATGCAGAAGTATTTGAAAGTACTTTGCAAGCTGGTGAGTGTGGGCACACACATGTGAATGTCTTCTGATGGCAATTAGTGGTCAGCTAGTCATTCCTGGATTTGTTCAGCAAGTCTTGATTGTGGTCCTGGTGTGTGCCAGGCACTGTTCCGGATGCTGAGGTCACCGCAAGGCACAAAACAACACACATCCCTGCCCCCATGTGACTCACAATCTCAGTGTGGAGACACGCAATAAAAAGTACACTGATAAATGTGTACGATATCAGGTGGGATCGCTGCTACAGAGGTAGAGCAGGGGACAGGGAGAGGGGAGGGGGTGCCAGTTTTCCTGGGTAGTTAGCTGGTGGTGTTTGATCAGAGACCTGAATTAAGTGAGAGTATGAGCCCAGTAGGTATTTTAGTGAACATCTGGCTGGGTGTCGGACAAGGCCTCTTCCTCTCTGCACCTTGGCTTCTCTATCTGTAAAAAAGGGATAACATACTGACCTTGTGGGGTTTTTTTGGGCAGCAAAGGTATGAGAAAGCACTTTTAAACTGGTGAGTTTAGTATCTTTTAGTTATAATTAATAAGATTAATGATGAATGCAAGTAAAATGCTTTCAGGAGCTGAATACACAAGGCTTCATGAGGCTACAAGCAATTCACCCTTGTGCCCCAGGCCCAGGAGATCCACAAACAAAATGGTGTCTAAGCTTCAATGCTCCAAGAATGGAACACCTGCTGACCAGGACACACATAAAGGAGAATACCTGAACTGCAACTTTTCTTTTTTTAATTCAGCGAGAAGAAGTGAGGCAGAGACAAACTCCTACATACACCCCTGACCTGGATCCACCTGGCAAGCCCACTGGGGGGCAATGCTTTGCCCATCTAGGGTGTTCTCTGTTGCTCAGCAACCAAGATCTTTCTTAGCATCTGAGGTGGAAGCCATGGAGCCATCCTTAGCATCTGGGGCCAACTCTCTCCAATCAAGCCATGGCTGCAGCAGGGGGAGAGAAAGAGAGAAAGAGAGAAAGGGAGGGGGAGAAGTAGAGAAGCAGATGGTTGCTTCTCCTGTGTGCCTTGACCAGATATTGAACCCAGGACATCCACACTCTGGGCTGACGCTCTACCACTAAGCCAACCGGCCAGGGCTGAAACTTTTATCTAATTAACTTTTCCCTAAATTCCAAACCCCTTACCTATCCCTTTCTTCCCCTTATAAAAATGGTTGGCTGAGATGGTTTTCTGGGATACAGATCCCTTGTCTTCTCAGATCAACGGCCATCTGAATTAAGCGCCCATAAACATGCAATCCTTGTCTCCACTTATTTGGCTGAGTGATGACAGGCGGCTTCAAGGCAGATATTTCTCCAGTTTCACTTTCTCTTTTCTGCTGCTCAGAAGGGCCTGCCTCCTGAGCCTGAGGAAGCTCACATCCAGGGCCCTCCCACCCCTGCTGCCTAAGGAGGAAGGAGGTGGGGCACCAGCCGAGGAGACTGAGAGGTCCTCAAACAAAAGACTCTCCAAAAGCAGAGTCTGCCGTGAGCAGAAAGGCAGCTCCAGCATTGGACAGAAATGGCAAGGAGGAAGCCCTGGTACAGGTACTGCTGCCCACGCTGTCGCTCTCTGTAGCCTTTTCTATGTAGTGGGCCCTGAGGTGTCTGTACTCAGTCTTGTCCTCCCCACTATCTAGCCTGGCTTCTGTCCCTCTCTGGGCTCCTTCTCTGCAGGTCCCTCTCCATTGGGGTCTTTGGCTTGTTCTGGGGATGCCCCCGTTATTGCTTCCGAATGGCCCCTCCTGGTCCACCCCCAGCTCTGCTGTCCTCCTGGTCCGCCTCTCTGTCTGCAAGTCCATGGGGCTGGGCTGTCCCCTCCCTGCCTGTGGGGACTACCTGCTCTGTGGTCTTTCCTTACCCTCTTAACAATTTGAATGGCACTGAAGGATGAGTGAAACCCTTGGTGAATTTAGTTTTAAGCACTTTGATCCATTTTCTACACTATTGACCCCATTATACACACAGTGTGAGAAAAGCTCTCTGGGCAAGAAGATAAATCATCTCTTCCAAGGTATCTCACTGTGAGCAGAAGATAAAGTCAGGCTGTTCCCAGACACATCCCCACACTTCACATTTATAAATGATCCACCAGCCCAGATGTGGAGAACAATGTCATGGTCCGGAGGAACGCCCACAATTTGCCATTAGGCAGACAAGAGTGCCTTACCCAGCACGCACGCTGCTGCTAGCTCATGTCGTGTAATGGCTGGACATGGCTTTGCCTGGGCAAGGGACCAGCTCTGTTACTTAGCAGCCCTGTGACTTGAGCAGGACACAACCTTCTCTGTGCCCTGCTTTCTCCTCTATAAAATGGGGTGGCTCCCCCAAGTTTGGGGGAAGAATAGAAGAATTCAGATATATACAGCTCTTTGCTGTTAGCCTGGTATTTTTTAAGAAATAAACATGAATATGTGAAAAGTCAGGGATGCATTGAACCTTAACATTAAAATTTATAATTTGCAGGTAGAGGGTGTTTTATTACTCATTTCCATTTTTCAAATGGCTTGGTGATGGGTGGGCAGGAATCAGGGGTGGGGTTGAGTGTGTGCTGTTGGAAGCAGCAGAGCCAGGGTCCCATGGGAGAGGACACGGTTCCCTGCTGACCCTGAAGCCCCCTCCTCTTCCTCTCCCTGGTCTTCCTGCCTGGGAGACAGCAGGAAATGCTGGGGAAGAAGTTAAGAGGAGGCACAGTGCACAGAATTCCAGGGTGCTGTGTTTAGTAGTCACCAGATGGAAGAAACTCCAGTGAACACTGCATTTTCTGTTTTTTCTCTTGCCCCCAGCAACCCAAAAAAGAAATTTCCTCATGGTTATTTCTACTTTCATTTTACCAACCTGCCTACCCCAAAATATCGAAATGGCTGCTACATCTGTTTCCAAGTAGAGAGAACCCAGCCCGGCCCACCTATGATCTGTTACCGCGGGGTCTTTGAAAACCAGGTATGTGCCCCAGGATACTGTCATCAAAGGCAAGAGCTAAGCCAGGAAAGGATGTGAAAAAATTATAATATTTTAAATGCCAGAGGCTTCTTCTCATAACATTTCCTAAATTTTAGCCGTTATTGTCCCCGCTGACCCCCTGAATCCAGCTAAACGATGGCATTTGACTTATCCCCGAGGCCTCTCTTAGGAATCCGCTGGCTATCAGTCTCCATCTCAGCCAGCTTGCCCTCTAACAGTCTTGGAGGAAACAGTGTCTTAGAAAGTCAAGGCCTGCTGAGCACCAGAGTCCTGTCTTGTCCTAGGAAGTGCTTTGCTGGCTGGACCCTCCCCCAGCCACACCCCTGACTCCTCCAGGCCCAGCATGTGTGATCCCCTAGGGAAGAACCCACACCCACATCCTGCCTGCCCCCAGCCTGCTCTGAGCCATGGCCCAGGTCTCCCTGGGTGAGGACTGCAGCTCAGCAGGCAGAGCAAGACCACCACCCTGCACCTGACCACTAACCTCCCTGTGAAATATGCACCACACGCCAGTCCTCCCTTCTCCACCCGGACTGCAGACTATTCAGAACCTGTTGGGGGAGAAACTTATTGTGGGATGGGTGTGGTGTCCCTGTAGCAGTACTACCCAGGGAAGCATAATCGGGGTCACTTATGTCATTTACCTTTTCTAGTACCCCGTGTTCAAATGTTAAAAGAAATTGATGAATTGATGTTGATAATGTACTTTGTAATACAGTGTGTCCGTAAAGTCATGGTGCACTTTTGACCGGTCACAGGAAAGCAACAAAAGATGATAGAAATGTGAAATCTGCACCAAATAAAAGGAAAACCCTCCTAGTTTCTGTAGGATGATGTGGCAGCATGTGCGCATGTGCAGATGATGACATAACACCGTGTATACAGCGGATTAGCCCACGGCCATGCCAGTCGAGATGTGGATGGTACAGAGGAAAGTTCAGTGTGTTCTGTAGCTCGCTAAATTCGAATCCGTGACCAAAGTGCAACATGAATATCGGTGCGTTTATAACGAAGCGCCACCACATAGGAATAACATTACTCGGTGGGATAAGCAGTTGGAGGAAACCGGCAGTTTGGTGGAGAAACCCCATTCTGGTAGGCCATCAGTCAGTGACGAGTCTGTAGAGGCAATACGGGATAGCTACCTAAGGAGCCCTAAAAAATCTGTGCATGAGCCCACATCGAACTGCACTGAATAGGTATGAAACTGGGAGGGTTTTCCTTTTATTTGGTGCAGATTTCACATTTCTATCATCTTTTGTTGCTTTCCTGTGACCGATCAAAAGGGCACCATGACTTTATGAACACACTGTATATGTAAGATTTATTTCAGCATATACTTAATACAAAAGTTCTTTATGAGATAGATTACATTCTTTTTCCATACTAAGTCATTGAGATAAGGTGTGTATTTCACACTTGCCGCACATCTCAATACAGGGAACCACACTTCAAGAGCTCAGCAGACACGTATGACCTGTGGACGGTGCAGCTCTGTGGTCCTCCCCAGCAAACAGCACTCAGGGAACAAGCCTGCACCCCAGGGCCTGGCCGGGAGCCAGCGTGCAGAATGCTTGTAGAATGAGTGAACGGGAGAACGGATGTTGGAATTAATGGATGAGTGTGGGAAGGGATGACTGAATAAAAACCGAGGGGAAGAAATAAGTTTGAAAAGGGACAAATGAGGCAATAAATTGTCTCTGAGACTATGGCTTCCTGTCCCCTGCTCCCCACCCCCGGCCCTGCCACATGCCTGCTTTGCCAACCCAGAGCCTCCCTTTTTTTCCCCCATCTCTCCCAGTTCTATCCAAAGCAGCCTCTCCATGTGGAACTCTGCTTCCTTAAATGGTACCGTGACACAATTCTGCCTCTTGGTGGGCGTTACCGTGTCACCTGGTACATATCGTGGAGCCCTTGCTTCCAGTGTGCAGAGACCGTGGCTGACTTCTTGGGGAAGCACACGAACATGAGCCTGAGGATTGTCGCTGCCCGCCTCTACTATTCCAAGAAGCCAGAATGCCAGCAGGGGCTTCTCAGTTTGTGTGCCGCTGGGGCTACACTGGCCATAATGTCTCCAGATGGTGAGAGCAGTGGGAGCTAGGTCAGGGCTGTGGGAGGGACTAGGACCAGGTAAGAGGGACCTAGAATCCCTTGAGTGGCAGGGGGAACCTCAGTTACCTGCCTGTAGAGGACCCTAAGGTATCTCCTGGAGGAGAAAGATTTGGGGAGAGAGGTGGTCTTGGGGAAGGGATGTGTGTGTGTGTGTGGGGGGGGGCGGTATATGAGCAAGAAGGGACTTCCCGGAGGAAAGTAATGCCGTGCCTCAGATTACAGCTGGTAGAAAGAATTTGAAAGATATGCTGAGCAGCTTGGGAGGAAAGAGAAAGGAGACAATAAAGTGATGATGGGGAGACTGTGTCCTTTAGAGACAGAGAGCATGTGACCCTCCCCACTCTCTAGAGCTGGAGTTCACCTTTACTTCCCCGTGTCCTTACCAGAGTTTAAGCACTGCTGGGAAACCTTCGTGGACCACCAGGGACAACCATTCCAGCCCCAGTTTAACATCGATCAAAACTATCAAATTCTAACCCAGAGGCTGAAGAGCATTCTCAATGTGAGGTTCCTCCCTCCTTGCTGCTCCCCTGCCCTCCTCCCTCCTCACTATCTCTCCCTGCCTTCCTTTCTCTCTGCTCAGGGCCTCCTCCGGTGACCTGCTCCCTCCTGGGGTACCAGCTCCATCCCTGCTTTCCCTGCTCACAAGGTCCCTCTGCTGTCTCACTCCCTGTGGCCCTCCTGACTTCCCCATCTTGGTAACTGCCCAGACCGCTTCTCTGTTCACATCTCCACCTGCCTTGCTCACTGCTTCCTTCAGCTCTTCCTTCTCCATCTAGACCCAGAGAAACTGAAGGATGGACTTCAATCTCTTGAAAGAAGTCAGGAGTCTTCTGGTGAATGACAAATAAAATGCTTTCTTCAAGAAATGAAAACTCTCTTGACCTGTGGTGGCACAGTGGATAAAGCGTCAACCCGGAATGCTTAAGTCGCAGGTTCGAAACCCTAGGCTTGCCTGGTCGGGGTACATATGGGAGTTGGTGCTTCCTGCTCCTTCCCCCTTCTCTCTCTCTCTCTCTAAAAATGAATAAATAAAAATATCTAAAATTAAAAAAAGAAAAAGAAATGAGAACTCACCATTTGCCACCAAGTCCAATCTGATCCAAAGAAACCAGCAAAAGACAATGAACTCATAAGAAATTTTATTAAAAATCAGATTGATTTAGCCTGACCAGGTGGTGGCGCAGTGGATAGAGCGTTGGACTGGGATGCGGAAGGAACCAGGTTCAAGACCCCGAGGTTGCCAGCTTGAGCGCGGGCTCATCTGGCTTGAGCAAAGTGCTCACCAGCTTGGACCCAAGGTCGCTGGCTCCAGCAGGGGGTTACTCAGTCTGCTGAAGGCCTGCGGTCAAGGCACATGTGAGAGAGCAATCAATGAACAACTAAGAAGTCGCAACACACAACGAGAAACTGATAATTGATGCTTCTCATCTCTCTCCGTTCCTGTCTGTCTGTCCCTGTCTATCTCTGCCTCTGTAAAAAAAAAAAAAAATCAGATTGATTTACTTTTTTTTTTTTTTTTACAGAGACAGAGTGAGAGTCAGAGAGAGGGATAGATAGAGACAGACAGACAGGAACGGAGAGAGATGAGAAGCATCAATCATCAGTTTTTCTTTGTGGCTCTTTAGTTGTTCATTGATTGCTTTCTCATATGTGCCTTGACCAGGGGGCTACAGCAGACCAAATAACCCCTTGTTTAAGCCAGAGACCTTGGGTCCAAGCTTTGCTCAAACCAGATGAGCCCGCGCTCAAGCTGGTGACCTCGGCGTCTTGAACCTGGGTCTTCCGCATCCCAGTCTGACGCTCTAGCCACTGCATCATCGCCTGGTAAGGCTGATTTACTTTTTATTTAAAATATATGTTATGTTACAAATATACACCAGTAAAATTCCACTCAATACTATCAGAATCTTTTTTTTTTTTTTTAGCGAGAGAGACCGAGACAGAAAGAGGAACAGATAGGAACAGACAGACAGGAAGGGAGAGAGATGAAAAGCATCAATTCTTTGTTGTGACTCCTTAGTTGTTCACTGATTGCTTTCTCATATGTGCTTGACTGGGGGGTCCTGCAACCGAACCAGTGACCCCTTGACCAAGCCAGTGACCTTGGGCTCCAAGCCAGTGAGTGACCTTTGGGCTCAAGCCAGCGACCGTGGGGTCATATCTATGATTTAACATTCAAGCCAGTGAATCTGTGCTTTAGCTTGCAACCCCATGTTCAAGCTGGTGAGTCTGTATTCAAGCTGGCAACCTTGGGGTTTCAAACCTGAGTCCTCTGCATCCAGGTCGATTCTCCATCCACTGTGCCACTCTCTGGTCAGGCTACTTTTGGTTTTTAGAGAAACAAATATTTTTATTGATTATAAATACCAGGCAAAATATGAAAGATTAAGAATCTTTCACATAATGTTTTCACCTCTATAAATGTATCATGAAGTCCAAACAGTTCAATAAATACTTGCAAATGGGCAAATGACTTTCTCTATTGTAGGTACCATCATGGAAGGGCAGTAGTCAAACTAATTCCCACTGGTCAAATAAAAATCAATGTTGAAAGGAACAGAACCTGCAATTCAGAAACCTAAACTGATTAACAAACTATCACAAGTATAGCAGTGCTGTTTTTGAAACAACAGCCCACACAGTAAGAGACATGAAAGACCGAGTGTAACTCTTGGGAAGAAACATTCAAATCGGCAGTTAGAAGACGGGCTGGGAATCACTCCAGTCCTCAGGCCATTCCTCATCCACTGCCCTGGACAGGAAGCCAGAGGGAGGGGTTCCCCTGCCAGAGGACCACCTCTGGCCTTTACAGGACCTGGGCCCAAGCAGAACCCATCGCAAGCACCAGATATCTGTCCCACCAGGTCTCTGTGGAGCCTGAATCGTGCTGAGTGAGCCCCTGGCAGCTGGGCGTCCTGCACAAGGCGCTCTGGGCAGCAGAGACCCCCAGGTCTCTCCTCACAGACTTCTGCTCACATGTTGGGGCCAACCTGTGTCACAACCTCACATAATGACTGTAAGGTGTTGGTGGCTGAAACATTTAGTTTGAGACATTGGAAGGATAGAGTATATGTCACAACGACTATGGCCAAAGTAGGAGGACAGGCAGCCAGAGGAAAGAACTGATAGACAAAGTGGAGAGATGAAAGAAATGGAGAAGAGAAGGCAGGGGAGGGGCAAGGCACGGCTGAGGGCCAAGGGGCAACAGGAACCTGAGGACAGAACACTGGGATAGAGGGATGTTGTCAGGAGACTGTAGCTGCCAGTGACAGAAAGCTGTCTGGATGGCTGACAGCTTGTTTTACAGAACAGGACCTGTGGGAAGGTGGGAGGCTGTGGGCCTGGCTCAGTTGCTCAGTTATGCTGCCGGACACATGTCCAGGTTTTGTTCACACCACTTGCAGTCTGGTGCTGGGAAAAGTGATGACAGGCAGCATCAGGGACCTCAGCAGGTTGTCATGGCTGAGACCCAAGACAGGGCCCATTCTTTCGTCTGAGCTTCACTTCTGGCTTCCCTGTTGGGGACTTCTCTCCTCCCCTTTGTGGGCTCCTCCTCTGACCCCTGGGTGCTACTTCTGTCTCCTGGCCCAGTGTCTGGCCTGGCCCCTCCCTAGGAGTCCCAGTATGTCCTCTAGGCTGATACCTTCATTTCTGTGTCTTCTCCTGCCCTTGCTGAAGGTGTCTCAAGGAGACTGCGTATTCCAGAGGTGATGGCACCATGCCCAAGTGTGTGTGTGGGGGGTGGCTCTTGAGAGAGAACTCTATTTACTTGTCTTTAAATTAGTCTCTGCCTTTTGGTGCAGACTTGCCTTGTCTCTGGAACTGGGTAAGCCCCTTTTGTCTCCAAGCTTATCTAGTCTTCCCTAATTCTCAGAACAGGGAATGACTACTTATTGCCATATTGCTCTGAGGCAAAGTCTTTTTTCCCTTCCCCCACCCTTTCCTCCCTCCATTCTTTCCTCCCTCCAGGCTGCTTTGCTTCCCTCCATCTGCCCAGAGTGGTTCATCTTCCTTTCAGATCCTGTTCCTTCTCCCCATACTCACTTTCCTTCTCTTAGCCCTCATGGCTGCCTGTTCCCTTCCCCACTTGATATCAGATTCACTGAGAACACAAAGAAGGCCTATAGAAATGGAGACATATACCATGTTCATGGATGAAGTGACTCAGTGCCCCAACAATGTCTATGATTGCAAACACTGATCTAAACATAGATAATAGGTTTCTCATGGACCATGAAAACATTTGTCCATAGATTCATCTTGATCTGTGAAGAGCCAATACAACTTCAAAGGATAAGACAATACAGTGGATCTGTATACCAGTTATTGGACCTCATCTAAGACATAGCAGAGTAGTAGCTTAGGCATAGACAAATGAAGTAGTGGAGCAGATGGGAGAGTTCAGAGATCACCCACGCACACACATACATACATTAAATGAGTTTATGGCATGATGAACACATCAGCAAGACAACATGACATGGGAGGAAATTTATTAAATGTTCTTGTATTGGCTATACAATACAAAATGTAAAATTAGATATTTATATCATATATCATTCATGACATTTGAAAACATTAAGAATGAATCGTCTGTATATGGAAAGCCTTCAGAAACTGAGAGCCTAGCCACACACTGAAAGAAAGCATTTGCAATTTAACTGACAAAAAATGACTGCCCAGAATGTCTGTAAACTGGTATAAGGCAAGAGGGATCAGAGCATGCAACCCCCCCCCCCCCTTCCATTGAATGCTGAGGGGAGCTCTGCAGAGGACCAAGCACAAAACTAGGAACTCAAAGCAGGACCAACCGCATTGACTAATGACCCCTTACAAGACTCTATAATGCTAAGATACATGCTCAACAGCAAAATGATTATTTCCATATGAAACTAATCTCATAGCGATAATATTAAGGTGACCAATCATCCTCCTTTAGGGAGGACAGTCCTTCTTTTGTAAGTTCTGTCCTCCCTCGAAAAGTGTCCTCCTACATGTTCTCCTTTTTGATATTGGAAGACTAATCTGTACATGTCCATATTAAATCGATTCAGAGTCAATCTATTGAGTGTGATGGGATGTATTTGTATCTAAATGAGTACTTTTTTCTTACAATTATTATTAGAAATTAATAGGCATGTAAGCATAATTACAATATAAAATATTACAAATGTTTTGCATTTATCATATTATAGTGTATTATTGTTGCAATGAATAAAATGTTTCTTTTATTTACAATATTGTTTTCTTCAATTTATTTTTGTCCTCCTTTTCACTGTAAAAAAGTTGGTCACCTTAATAATATGGTTAAAACTAACAGTAGAGAATGATAGGGGAATTCAAGTAATAGAAATTTAGCTTTAGTAATAGTATCTTTTAGAATGAATAGGATTAATGATGAATGTAGGTAAAATGCTTTCAGGAGCTGGATACATGAATGGGCCTATGTATAGCTTCATGAGGCTGCAAGCAATCCACCCTGTGCCCAGGCCCAGGAGAACCACAAATGAAATGGCATCTATACTTCAATGCTCCAAGAATGGAAAGCCTGCTATTTCTCAGGTTTCACTTTCTCTTTCCCTCTGCAATAACAGAGGGGCCTGTCTCCAGCAGAGGTTGAGCTCTGTCAAGAGGGAGGGCCCCAGAGAAGGAGAGAGGGTGGGTCTGAGCCTGAGGAGGCTCCCACCCCAGGGCCCTTCCACCCTTGCCGCCAAAACGGAAAGGGGGTGGGGCCTCAGCTGAGGAGGCTGGGAGGTCCTCAGACTAGGGACTTTCCTAAAGCAGAGGCCCTGTGAGAGGGAGTCCACTGCCCGAGCTGGCAGCAGAGGGCAAGTGAGAAGACCATCTGGAGCCTGGCGCAGGTACTGCTACCCACGCTGTCGCTCTCTGTAGCCCTTTCTACGTAGTGAGCCCTGAGGAGTCTGTACTCAGTCTCGTCCTCCTCACAATCTAGCCTGGCTTCTGTCCCTCTCTGGGCTCCTTCTCTGCTGGTCTCACTACATTGGGGTCTTTGCCTTGTTCTGGGGATGCCCCCACTACTGTCAGGAATGAGGGCTCCAGTGAAGGAGAGAGGGTGGGTCTGATCCTGAGGAGGCTCCCACCCCAGGGCCCCCCACCCCTTGCCACCAAAAGAGGAGGGAAGTGGGGCCTCAGTTGAGAAGGTGGGGAGGTCCTCAGACAAGGGACTTTCCTGAAGCAGGGCCCCCATGAGAGGACCTCTTTGTCCACCTCTCAGTCGCATGTCCGTGGGGCTGGGCTGTCCCCTCCCTACCTGTGGGGGCTGCCTGCTCTGTGGTCTTTCCTGTGCCCTCTTAACAATTAGAATTGCACTGAAGGATGAGTGAAGCAGTTTTGAGCACTTTGATGCATTTTCTCTACTATTGACCCCATAAACACCCAGTGTGAGAATAGCTCTCTGGGCAAGAAGACAAATCATCTCTTCCAAGGTATCTCACTGTGAGCAGAAGATAAAGTCAGGCTGTTCCCAGACACATCCCACACTTCACATTTATAAGTGATCCACCATCCTGGACATGGAGAACAATGTCAGGAAGAATGCTCAGAGTTTGCCATTAGGTAGGCGAGTGCCTCACCCAGTATGCACACCATTGCTAGCTCGTGTCATGTAATGTCTGGACATGGCTTTGTCTGGGCAAGGGACCAGCTCTGTCACTTAGCAGCCCTGTGACTTGGGCAGGCCACAACCTTCTCTGTGTCTTCTATAAAATGGGGTGGCTCCTCCAGGATTTGAACGGTAGCCGGAGGTGGCAGTTTTAGGTGTTAGCCTGATAAACATGCATAGGTGAAAAGTAAGACATGCATTGAACCTTAACATTAAAATCTATAATTTGCGGGTGGAGGGTGTTTTATTACTCAATTCTATTTTTCAAATGGCTTGGTGATGGGTGGGCAGGAATCAGGGGTGGGGTTGAGTGTGTGCTGTTGGAAGCAGCAGAGCCAGGGTCCCATGGGAGAGGACACGGTTCCCTGCTGACCCTGCAGCCCCCTCCTCTTCCTCTCCCCTGGTCTTCCTGCCTAGGAGACAGCAGGAAATGCTGGGGAAGAGGTTCAGAGGAGTACGCGGGCATCCAGGGTGCTGTGTTCAGTAGATACCAGATGGAAGAAACTCCAGGGAACACTGCATTTTCTGTTTTCTCTCTTGCACCCAGCAAAACCCAATGGAGAGGTTATCTCCCAGAACCTTCACCTTTCACTTCCGTAACCTGCTTGATGCCCCTGGGCGGAATGCCACTTACCTCTGCGTCCGAGTGGAAAAATGGAAGCGAGGCTCATTTAGGCCCTTTTACAAGTGGATTTTTCGAAACCAGGTATGTGCCCCAGGATACTGTCATCAAAGGCCAAGCTAAGCCAGGGAAGGATGTGAGAAAATTTTAGTATGAAAAATGTCAGAGGCTTCTTCCCACAACATTGTCTTAAGATTTAGCCCTTGATGTCCCTGATGTCCCCCCTTGAATCCCAATGCACTGTGCTATTTTTTTTTTTTTTACCAGAGAGGGGACCTGGCCCCTCAAGTTTGCCTAAGGCCAGCCGGTAATATGTGGGTTCTTAATTTCATGCAGGAAAAATTTCACAACATGAGTCCACTATTGACCCCATGAGTCTACTTCCAGGTGCTTTTGAGAGTAAGTTTATTAAAGCTGGGGACAGTGAAACAAGGAAGGGCCTGGAATAGAAGAAGCAACAGAAGATAAATTAGGCTGGGCTGCCTCAGCTCTCTGTAAACCTTATGGGAAAGAAATGAGCCTACACTGGGAAGTCGCTGAAAACAGGGCCTTGAGGGTACTTTCAGAGGATTAGTCCAGATGACCACCACTGCCCACTGTTCCCCTGGTTACAAGTCTCCTGAGGACGCTTAAAGTTTAGGAGATGCATGCCTGTGGGGGAAGAGGAGGGAAAGTGGAAGGAGAGTGCGCTGGGCCCTTTATTTTGAAAGACTGGAAGTTTAGGGAGGATCTCAACAAAATATTCATCAGCTCTTTCAAATGTGCACCCACCCCACATGCCTAGCTCTCTACTGATGGGCCAGCCCCAGAGCCCGGAGCCATCAGCCTTCCCAACTGGTCAAGGAGTCACTCACCAAGGCCAGGAGCCAAAACACAACTGAAGCCTAGATGTTATCTCTAAGGAGGTGACACTCTGCCTGTGGTATAAATTGCTCTCTGTCTCAGTTTCCCCATTTTACTTGCCAAAGAATCTTCCTAGCTTCTTACTATCCTGTCTCAGTTTGACTTATCCCCGAGGCCTCTCTTAGGGATCTGCTGGCTATCTGCCTCCATCTCATCTAACAATCTTGGAGGAAACAGTGTCTTAGAAAGTCAGGGCCTGCCGAGCACCAGAGTTCTATCTGGTCCCAGGAAGTGCTTTGCTGGCTGGACCCTTCCCCAGCCACACCCATGACTCTTCCAGGCCCAGCATGTGTGATTCCTCAGGGGAGAACCCACACCCACATCCTGCCTGCCCCCAGCCTGCTCTGAGCCATGGCCCAGGTCTCCCTGGGTGAGGACTGCAGCTCAGCAGGCAGAGCAAACCCACCACCCTGCACCTGACCACTAACCTCCCCGTGCACCACATGCCAGCCCTCTCTTCTTCACCGGACTGCAGACTATTCAGAATCTGTTGGGGGAGAAACTTATTGTGGGATGGGTGTGGTGTCCCTGTAGCAGTACTACCCAGGGAAGCATAATCGGGGTCACTTATGTCATTTACCTTTTCTAGTACCCAGTGTTCAAATGTTAAAAGAAATTGATGAATTGATGTTGATAATGTACTTTGTAATATATGTAAGATTTATTTCATCTTATACTTAATACAAAAGTTCTTTATGAGACAGATTACATTCTTTTTCCATACTAAGTCATTGAGATAAGGTGTGTATTTCACACTTGCTGCACATCCCAATATGTTATAAAGTATCGTAGCTTCATTCTGCGGGTTATGGAGAGACACTAAGGCAGGATACAGAAGAATTTTTAGGAGGAGATTTATTAATAAGCTGGCTGCATATGACTTACATGGGGTATAGCTAACCCAAATTGTGTGTGTCCAAAATAGCCCCGAAGCTAGTTATATAGACTTGATCACATATAGGTTGGGAGAAAAGGAGGGGGAGCATGACACAATAATCAATCATTATTCATCCATAGGATCTGTAAAAAACATTCCTACATATTAAAATTTACAAGGTAACACAATAATGATGTCGTTTTACATATCAATACAGTAGCGGTAAATGTCGTTTTACATATTAAACACATTCATAAATCTTTTAGTGTCTACCTCCCATCCCTTTGTCTAGAGCTGGGGTAGTCAACCTTTTTATACCTATCGCCCACTTTTGTATCTCTGTTAGTAGTAAAATTTTCTAACCGCCCACTGGTTCCACAGTAATTATAAAGTGGGGAAATAACTTTACTTTATAAAATTTATAAAGCAGAGTTACAGCAAGTTAAAGCATATAATAATAATTACTTACCAAGTACTTTGTCGAATTTTTGCTAAATTTGGCAAAATAAATCTTTATAAAACAACTTACTATAGTTAAATCTATCTTTTTATTTATGCTTTGGTTGCTTCCCTACCACCCACCATGAAAGCTGGAACGCCCACTAGTGGGCAGTAGGGACCAGGTTGACTACCACTGGTCTAGAGGTATATGTTACTCTCAGGACTCCAGGATGGGAGGAAGAGTTAAAATCAGTGTAGGATATGCAAACATTGTCTCTTATTAAAAGGGAAAGGGAGTTCTTTAGATAACCTTTATTCTTTCAGAGAAGTATAGTTAAACTAAATGATCCATTTGTCCTTGTAAGCCAGAAAGCTTCTGCATTCTTCTCCCTCCATTTTCCACAGAAAGGAGGGGGCAAGAAGCCTGACTTTTCCTCTTTAAAATGGCCTTGCCAATACTAAGTTTTACAGTTCTTTGGCACCTTATCACAAATACAGGGAGCCCCAGCTTCCACTTTTCTCACCCGCTTCAAAAGCTCAGCAGACATGTATGACCTGTGGATGGTGCAGCTCTGTGGTCCTCCCCAGCAAACAGCACTCAGGAAACAAGCCTGTAACCCAGGGCCCGGCCGGGAGCCAGCGCCCTGTAGAATGAGTGAACGGGAGAACGGATGTTGGAGTTAATGGATGAGTGTGGGAAGGGGTGACTGAATAAAAACAGAGGGGAAGGAATAAGTTTAAAAAGAGACAAACCAGGCAATAACCTGTCTCTGAGACTATGGCTTCCTGTCCCCTGCTCCCCACCCCCGGCCCTGCCACATGCCTGCTCTGCCAGCCCAGAGCGTCTCCTTTCTTTCTCCATCTCTCCCAGTTCTATCCGGAGACTCTCCACGCGGAACTCTGCTTCCTTGATTGGTTCCGTAGCATAATTCTGCTTCTTGGTGGGAGATACCAGGTGTCCTGGTACATATCCTGGAGCCCCTGCTCCCACTGTGCAGCACAAGTGGCTGACTTCCTGCGGGACCACGAGAACGTGAGCCTGAGCATCTTCGCCGCCCGCCTCTATTTGTGGGATGATGAAGATGAGCAGGGACTTCAAGATCTGGCTGAAGCAGGGGCCCAGGTGGCCATGATGTGTCCATGTGGTGAGAGCAAATGGGGGCTGGGGCAGGGCTGTCGGAGGGACTAGACCATGGTAGGGGGCCTGAATCCCCAGGGACAGTGAGTGGAAGGAGAAATTGGGAAACTGAGGCAGAACGATGGCCTCTGGCAAGGACAAGAGCAGGCCCTGAGGGTGGAGGCCAGAGGAGGGTCAGGACAGAAAGGCTCCCAGGCAGGTCCTGACTGCTTTCTTCCCTCTTTACCTCAGATTTTGAATATTGTTGGGATCACTTTGTGGACAACCAGGGAATGGACTTCCGGTATTGGAAGAATGTGCGTCGACATTATTATTTTCTGCAAGATAAACTTAATAGAATTCTCTGGTGAGGGTTTCCTCAGCCTCCCCTCCCCCTCCCCTCTCACTCCTGCTCCTCCTCCTCACCTCCCACCACCTTCATCTGAGTTCTGGGCCTCTCTGCTCCCTCAGGGGTCTGCCCACCCACACATCCTCCCCCCACCCCTCAAGGTCTCCCTCTCCCGCAGGGAGGGAGCTCTTTCCCATACTTGGGTCCTCCCATCGCCCCACATTAACCAAATCTGTTATTAAACTGAACATAAATGGTCATGAATGTGTGTAAGTGTGTGCTATGTTCGGGTCCAGGGCCCCTTACCAAAAAACCTCAGGTTAAAGTTTAAGAGATAGATTGTTCTTTAACTCCCTACCTGAGCAAACCTGATTGACATCTGGCATTCTCTCACCCAACCTCCTGCTGGGACAACTTCCTCAGTAAGCAGATGCCCTCACTCAACCTCCCACTTGAGCAAATTCCCTTACCCTGCCTCAAAAGTCCTTGCCAAAAATAACCTCCTAGCCAGCCTTGTTCACTAACCCTATAAAAACTTAAATCCCCAGACACTGGGGCTGACACCATTTTGGACTCAGCCCATCTGTTCGCAGATGCATAAATATATTTCTTAACAAACTCATCAGGGCCCTGGCTGGTTGGCACAGTGGGAAAGCACTGACCTGGCCTGTGGTAGTTCTGGGTTTTGATTCGTGGTCAGAGCACACAGAAGCACCCATCTGTGAGGAGCCCTGAGGAGCCACTGCGCCACTTCACCCGCAGGTGTAAAGTACTAAAAGCTACAGAATCGATATTAATATTTTAGGAGGCTTAAAGAACATTTTATTAATTTGGGTTAAGGTGTGCAGAGAAATTTTGTGAATAATCTCAGTACTGTGTGATTTGCATAAAACCAGGATGGCCCTTGACATTGTATTGTAAATGCAAAGGAAAGGAAAACATGGATTTCCTGACATTCCACCACACCTGTGGGGAAAGGGGTGAATGGCTAGCCAGGTGCAGGAAGAGAAAAGCCAAAATAAACCTTTTCTTATAGTAATGAGTTATTTGCAGGCATTTGTCCCCACGGAAACTACCTCTCCCATGTGAATGCATGTAGTTAATGTGTGTGACTCTGGACAAAGAGATGGCGGATAAACATTAGAAAATATAGGAATGTCTCTTAATATGTAAAGAGACATCTTTCTATCATTGTGTTGACTTGTAAATTTTGTTTTCTCCAAAATGATGTATGGCTTGCAAGTTGAACATGGTCCTATCATGTTAAAGGACATATGACTATAACCAATAGTGGTAAAGGACACCTAACTACAATTTTTGCTTCTGTACTTCCCGCTTGCAAAACTATAAAAACTAGGTAAAACAAAGGGCCGGCGTGCTCTCCTTCAGATTTCTGTCAGAGTTGCCGCTGCTTGGCCAAGCTAGACAGTAAAGCTTTGGTGTGGAATCGATGGATTTTGTTTGTGTCTTCAATGTTTTGAGTCCCTCTGGATTACGCTTAACATTTTGGGGGCTCGTCCGGGATTGAGGTACCGCCGTCAGTCTGCACACCGGAGCTTTCTTGTTCAACCCCAGGTAAGTAAAACAAGGTTGCGACCGTTTGATTGCCACGCGAGCCCTGGCTGACGAGCCGGGAAGGAGCTGGTGGCCGTCTCCCCTCGGATGCGAGGTTAGGAGATTTGGGAGAGCAGCCCGCTTTTAGGGAACCCCGTTTGAGTTTAGATATTCCGAGCTCAAGGGAAGAGTGGCGCCTGTTTGTCTATCTGTTTTTGCTGTTTGTCTATCTGTTTTTGTCATTACATTCATCTTGGTCCTATTCTCCCCACAGCCAGACATGGGTGGCAGAAGGGAAAGTGGAGAGGTAATGGAACTCCCCCAAAAGTGAGCACACGAAGTAAGTTAAAGCTTTTAGAGAGTGAAGCTTTTAAGTACAGTATGGGGGGAGAGTATAGTAATAATTTGGGAGTAAATTACTATGGGAGTACTAGGTTCAAAAGTGAGGGACCTTTTTCTTTTTGTACAAATGTTTTTATTTGAGGATAAGTTGTTTGATCAAAATGAGGTAGAAACAGAGGAATGTAAATGCTTGGAGTCTGAGAGTAACTCGGAAGACGGGAATATCACGGCTGTGGCCATTTTAAACTTGGCGGCTCTGCAGCCCTCTGCTCCCAAAGCCTTTGTCTCAGGCCCTTGGAAATCTCGGCTCCAAAGAGCAGAAGGCTGGCCTCCCCAGGCAGGGGCGATGAGCCGAGAGCCGGTAAAGCGGCAGGGACAAGGCCGCCCGTGGACTAGGGTTCACACTGGCCTTGCAGCTTGCCCTGCCCTGTGCCGCGAGGTGAAGGGAGCAGGCGACAGTGGAGGCAGAAGTGGTGCTTTCTCAGGTCAGTGGGGCGAAAAAGACACAAATGGGGCGGGAAAGAGCTCTGGCCAGTGCTTGGAATCTGCATACAAATGGTGTGCAGCGGGGAAGGCGCGCCCCAAATACAAGGTTCCGGACGCCGCCATGTTTCCGGTAGCGCTTCGCCAAGTTTCCAGTAGCGCAAGCGCGAGAAGCCGTGGCAGCCACCGACTTGAGTCCGAGCGGCCACCAGTGCGGCCCAGCCATGGTCCCCTCTTGGACATGCAAGTGGCCACTCGCGTGGGCGGCGAAGAAAGCGTGTTCTGTGGGGACACGCAGGCAGCGGACAGGACGTGTCTCATGGGTGGCACAGGCCAGGTGCACAGCGCAGACTCCTTTGCTGGAGTGTGCAGCTCCTACGAGCTGGAGATGTAGTGACAGAGGATGTGCCTCCAAGGCCCGGGGCCCCAAATCCCTGTGGCTGCAGGGATGGCGACTCTACGGCAGGCTGACCTTTGTGCGAGCGAGGTTCGGCTCTGCCTGGGAGCCCCAGCCCCAGGAGAGGAGCGGGAAAATATTCCCCTCTCAGATAAGCTAAACCTGCCTTTCAACAGGGGTTGAAATGGAGGTATTTCAGCTGCTGGTTGTAGCAGCTATTAGAATTTATGAATGCTTAGAAGACTAAGATGTGTTATTATCTGATTTTCTTTAAGTAGAAATACTTAAAAGTTAGGGGAAAATACAGATTTTTCCAGTTATTCTCTTTCTCTAAACTCATTTTATTTCTTTACTGTTCTATGCCTGAAATGAGAGCAAAGGAAATGTCTGTTTGGATGTGGCTGAACAGAATCTCATAAACGGCCGTTCTCGAAACTTTTCGAGAGAGTTCTGTTTAGCTTCTATCCTTTTGTTCCTATCATAATAGCCCTGCATAAAGATCAAGCAGGCCATGTTCTAATCTCTAAAATCCCAGGTTTCTCTCTGATTTGTCTACCTTGTCTGATCCTTGTTTGTGTTTGGTCTTTGTTTAATGTTGTCTAAATGTGATGTTTTAGGTTCTTGCATGCAAAAATTGGAAATGCCGGCTTTAATATTGAAAAAAATAAAATTATATCATCCCTACAAATTTTTAATTTTAATTGGTATAAATATAGCACACTCATTTAAATTTAAATAGAATGGAATGTGGATCCTAAAGACATGCTAATTTTGGCTAAACTGCTTCAAACTTCAGGCTGCTGCTGCAGCTACAAAGCTTGAAGCAGAGTAGATTTACCTAACAAAGGTATAGATTTTCATTAATAATATAGGAAAATAATGAAAGTCACACTGGAATTTTCCAGCCTTACTGTGCTCTTTAATTTGCCTGTTAATTAATGGGGTAGAAATGTTTTAATAACTATGGGAATGTTACTTGAAAATGCATTTACTATGTTTTGTTAAGTTAATATAAAGACAAGTATTTCTTAAAATTTTTTTTTTCAGAAGAGGAAAGGGGGCCGCGTGGCGCGCAACTCCCGAGCCGCCTCGGGTGGCCCGGGCCACGCGGGAGGTGTGGATGCGCCACAGGAAGGCGCAGCAAGCGTGGGCGAACGCCACGGCCCCCCCCCCCCAAGTCCCGGCGGGCGGGCGAGGGAGGGAAGGAAGGAAGAAGGAACAATAAACCCTTGTGTCGAGGGCTGACTTTCAATAGATTGCAGCGAGGGAGCTGCTCTGCTACGTACAAAACCCTGACCCAGAAGCAGGTCGTCTACGAATGGTTTAGCACCAGGTTCCTCACAAGCGTGCATTGCGTGACAGGCGAGGGGGCGGCCCCCTTTCTGGCCGCACCCCGTTTCCCAGGAGGAGAAGCTCTCCGCACCGGACCCCGGTCCTGACGCACAGCGGGGATGGCGGGGGACCAGCTATCCGAGGCCAACTGAGGCTCCACAGCGCTGCTGTATCATTCCTCCTGGGCAGGATTCTGACTTAGAGGCATTCAGTCATAATCCTACAGATGGTAGCTTTGCCCCATTGGCTCCTCAGCCAAGCACTATTTCTTACAATTTTGAAGTAAAGGTATTATAAAGTGTGCTCAACAAATACTTAAAGGTCAATTATAAATAATCTTTAAAAGGGGGGAAGGAATCATATCCTGGAACTCCTGCAAATCTATTTTATCATGCTTTTTACTTAAAAAATTTTTTTTTCTTTTGAATGCTGATGTACAGGTTTATTTAGCAGCTGAGAGACTCTGGAATCCTACAGGAGATGCCAAACTTCTTTTCTTTCTCCTGAAAACTTCTACCCTCTTTTATTTGATCCAGCTGATAATGCTGTTTTGTCTTTTTTCAATCAGCTCTAGGTATACAGAAAAAGTTTATATAGTCAGATAAGGACCCTCAAACCTCTCAACGAGATCTTCTGAGCATGGCATTTAAGGTCTATAATGACCAAAAGAGGAACAGAAAAGGCAGACAGAGCCCAAAAAGAGATCAGGCAAAATACCAGCTTTTGGCATACGCCCATAAAGGCTCCAATGCCCCAAAGGGGCTTCATAGGACTCCATCAGGGCCCTGTTTCAAGAGTGGAAAGGAAGTCATTGAGCTAAAGCCTGCCAGGCTTCTCAGCCCCCACCAGGGACATGCCTTTGCTATGGGGAAAAGGGACACTGGAAGGTACGCTGCCCCCTCACTCCTCCAAGGGAGGATTCAGTCTCTTCTAGCCCTGCTCTGGCTACCTGTGACCTGACCTTGCCAGCCTACTGGGGCTTGCCACTGAAGACTAAAGGTGCCCAGGGCCATCGGCCCCATCTCATGTCGCTGTGGATGAGCCTAGGGTATTCTTCCAAGTAGCAGGTAAACTGATCTCCTTTCTTATGGACACAAGGGCCACTTACTATGCCTTGCCTGAATATTCAGGTTTTTATTCATCCCTCGAAGATCTCTGTTGTTGGTGTTGATAGTCTTATTTTCTGCTGCTTTGTTTAATATATAGTGTTTCCTTTATTCCTCTTGACTCAATGCCCCATGCCTATTTTAGGCTGGGACTTGCTCCTAATTTAGACGAATTTACCTCTGCTACCCAGGATAGTGTATCCCCAGGTTCTCTTCACCATGCCATGATTGCAGAGCTCCAGGGAAAGGCACCCTGGGTTCACCTCTCCAGTTTAAAGAAAACAGAAGCTCCGTCTCCATACGTGCTGCAGACGGCTTTTCCAGTCTACCTGAATTGTTACCAGCTAGAAGCAGTGGTCATTGGGACTTGGACTCTAGCTGCAAAGCATGGAAATGTGACCACAACTCCAGTGCCTTGTGGACTTTTCCTGAATGTGTGTGACTCCTGCTCCTTGGGACACTTCTCAGACTGAAGTGGGGTTGGGTTACTTTTACAAATAATATGAAGCGGTGATGATGTCAACATGGATTTGGTGAAATTACATTAACATGTTAAGGACATTTAAGACTAAGAATTTTATTTTAGATCCTGTTGTATTAGTTAAGACTTTGCTTGATAACCTAATAGGCTTTAATCACTTCATTGTATTAGGACCCTTGTTATAGTATCTGTTAGCATTGGCTGTTTTAATATTGTTGTTTATTTTATACTTTTTTAGTCTGCCAACAAATCCAAACATGGGAATTCAGATGAGTATGAATCACAACACACAAATTTGAAGTTTCAATAAATACAAAAGGGGGATCTGTTGGGGACTGAAATATAAACAGGGTGTTTTTATTTCCAGGGGACAGGTGCTGGGCCTAACCACTCATCTCACCTGCCCAGTTAACAAAGAGCAATACCTGATTATTACTTATCCCACCCACGCCTCCAAAGAGACTGGAAAAATGCCATTCGGACAGAGAAGCACATGGACTTTGGGTCCCTGGGTTTACCTGGCCCTCATGGGCCACTACATTGCTCTCCTCCCTTGCAGGTCCCATTCTGGTGCTCCTGATCGGCCCCTGTGTTCTACACACTGTGGCCACCCTGGTCAAACGCCAGCCAGGGGCCGCCAACCTCCTGGTTCTTCGACCTACGTTTCAGCCCACCTACCAGCCTCTCCCCTCGGTAGATACCACGTCTCATCCTCCCATTCAGAGGGGGGAATGAGGAGCCCTGAGGAGCTACTGCGCCACCTCACCCGCAGGTGTTGTAAAGTACCAAAAGCTACAGAATCGATATTAATATTTTAAGAGGCTTAAAGAACATTTTATTAATTTGGGTTAAGGTGTGCAGAGAAATTTTGTGAATAATCTCTGTACTGTGTGATTGGCATAAAACCAAGATGGCCCTTGGCATTGTATTGTAAATGCAAAGGAAAGGAAAACATGGATTCCCTGACATTCCACCACACCTGTGGGGAAAGGGGTGAATGGCTAGCCAAGTGCAGGAAGAGAAAAGCTAAAATAAACCTTTTCTTATAGTAATGAGCCATTTGCGGGCATTTGTCCCCATGGAAACTACCTCTCCCATGTGAATGCATATAGTTAATGTGTGTGACTCTGGACAAAGAGATGGCGGATAAACATTAGAAAATATAGGAATGTCTCTTAATATGTAAAGAGACATCTTTCTATCATTGTGTTGACTTGTAAATTTTGTTTTCTCCAAAATAATGTATGGCTTACAAATTGAACGTGGTCCTATCATGTTAAAGGACATATGACTATAACCAATAGTGGTAAAGGACACCTAATTACAATTTTTGCTTCTGTACTTCCCGCTTGCAAAACTATAAAAACTAGGTAAAACAAAGGGCCGGCGTGCTCTCCCTCAGATTTCTGTCAGAGATGCCACCGCTTGGCCAAGCTAGACAGTAAAGCTTTGGTGTGGAATCAATGGATTTTGTTTGTGTCTTCAATGTTTCGAGTCCCTCTGGATTAGGCTTAACAATCTGCTTCTCTCCCACCCCATCGCCACCCCCACCCCTGCCTTCTGTCCCATAGTCATGGCTCAATTGATTTTAGCTCATCAGCCCCAGATGCTGAGGATGGCTTTGTGGAGCCTCTGCATCACGCATTAAAAATAACTCAGTTGTGGGCATGGCCCCAGATGGGGGTTGCCAGCTGAATCCTGGTCTGGGGACACATGCAGAATTTGTCTATCCCCTTCCTCTCACTTAAAAACAAAACAAAACCAAAAAAAATTTCATCAGGCTTTGTGTAGGGTGGTCAGCCATGGGGTCGGTCACATGAGGAACTCAGACCTGGGAACTTTGGCTAGAACCGCCCACACTTGGGCGCACCAAAAGAAACTTCCCAGAAGTCCTTTGGAAAATGACTGTCTGTCAGCCAATGAGATTTCGCTAAGTCATATTAGCTCGACTTCCCTAGAGGACCCTTTTAAGTTTGCCCCACTTGGTTTCTCCATGCGTGATTTCCTGACCTTCATCTCCCAGGCCAGTGAATCTCATCTGAGAAGCGCTGTATTCAATAAAGCTTTTGCTTATCCACACTTGGTGGCTACGCCCCTTCCTTCTTCTTCAGCGGGGAAAAATACCTTATACCTTGTGCTTGTGGTGACCTAACATTGTGAAAATCACGGGACTTGAGAAACATCCTTTAGGACAGACCTGACTCAGCAGAGAATGACTGCATTCAGCGGCTATTAACGAACTCTGCAGTCCAGCTCCTCCAGACATTAATGCCTCTAGTCATTTGGGATCCTAATATTCAACAATTCTTAATTAGGCCTTTGTTCACATGGTAAAAGCTCTTTGGGCTCAACTCCCTTCGTTCTCAGAAAAAAGTCTTAAGTTGCCTATGTGGTGTCTCTTGGTCAAGCAAGGGATAACTTCAGTGTCTGGAAGAGAATTCATGAGTTTGTTTTGCAGAAGGGAAGAATGCCTCCCAGGTAGCTGCGACCACCTGTAGGCTTCCAGTGTTATAAAGTAGCATACCTTAATTCCGCAAGTTACATTGTTGTAAGGTACCAAAAAGCTGAAAATTGATATTAATATTCTGGGAGGAAAGGTCAGGCTTTCCTATCAGGCTTTCTTGTCCCGTCCCTCCTTTAGGGAGCGGAGGGAGAAGAATGTAGAAGTTTCTGGCTTGCAAGAACAATGGGTCATTCAGTTTTAAATCTAAAATAAAGGTTAACCTAAAAACTTCCCTTTCAATAGGAGGCAGAATTTACATACCACCTTGCATTGATTGTAGTTCCTCCCCCTTCCTGGCATCTTGAGAGTAAAATACCTCTAGGCTAGTGAGGGAAGAGGAACCCTGGAAGATTTGTACACATCTTTGATAGTATTACCTTAAAAGTCTTAATGTTTCTGTGTATCCCCTAAACAAATGTTGCCAGCTTGTACCATGATGTCATGCTCTCCCCCGCCCATGTGTGATCAAGGGTATTTAAGCAGCCCCTGAACTATTTTTGGGACTGCACGATTTGGGCTTGCAGATGCCCCATGTCAGCCATATGCGGCTGGCATATTAATAAATCTCCTCCTCTAATAAAACTCTTCAAAATTCATCTGGACTGGGTGTCTCTACGTGAACTCGATGAAGTGAGGTACAGTGCCTTTCAGAATCTGGGGTGCGGTACTTTATAACATGGGGGCTCATCTGGGATCCGGTGTTTCGTGTCACCGGATTGAGACACCCTGAATCGGACGGACTCTCCACTGAGCTGCCCAGTCTTGCTTGAATCTAGAGGAGAGGCGCGCAACCTGAGACTTTTCAGGCTCCCGGTCTTCCTATGAGGTCTGGACCGTTCTATGGTAAACGCCTTCCAGTTCCCAAATTCTACAATTTGGATAATTCGGCAAAAAAAAAAAAAAAAAATCCGAGGAGGTAGATAAAGCAACTTTTTCTGCTTTACTGAACTTTCTGTCTTCCCTTTGAACTCTTGCTTTCACTTTTATGTTTGTAACTAGTTTGTGATAGATGTATGAATTTACCAGAACTTCCAACTGCCCTTTTGTTGTCCCACCTGGCTGCCTGACCTCACCCTTACTTACTGGATAATCGCCCCTGAGGCAGAAGAGTTCTAAGAAGCTGGTCAACCTGCCCCAAGAAGGAGTATTCCAGAAAGCTGAAATCCTAAAACCGTAAAAGGGAACATACCAGAACTTCTGACTCAGTATCCCCTCAGGCTCTCCCAAACCCTATAAAAATTTGCCCCATAGTCTGTACTGGTGCCCTTCTCCCCAGAGAAGTGCCCAGCAGGGTTTCTTTCTTCCTTTCAATAAAGCCTGTTACTCTGGTCTTCTTGGACTCCCATGGATTCCAACGGTTTGTAGTCTGTTTGGGACTAGAATGTAGGTAAAATGAATTTGGGAGCTTTGCTGAATTGTGACACCGGGGATGTGGAACCCCGGTAAAAATAAATAAGGCTTTCTTTTTTTTTTTTTTTTTAATTTTTATTTTTTTTTATTTACTCATTTTAGAGAGGAGAGAGAGGGGGAGAGAGAGTGAGAGAGAGAGACAGAGAGAGAGGAGAGAGATAGGGGGGAGGAGGTGGAAGCATCAACTCCCATATGTGCCTTGACCAGGCAAGCCCAGGGTTTCGAACCGGCGACCTCAGCATTTCCAGGTCGACGCTTTATCCACTGCGCCATCACAGGTCAGGCAAATAAGGCTTTCAAAACTGCTTTGCTGATTTGTTACTAGTCTATAGTCTTTATGTTTTGAACTGAAACTGCCGCGAAACAGACCAGACGTGGTCATAAGTTTGCTCAGGCTTTACAAGACCAAGACATCAGTGGGGAATTTTAGTGGTCCTGCCTTGGGTTCTAGTTGCGCTCTCAGTAGAATGCCAGAGTGGGGGCATGCGTCTATCTCAAGGAAGGCTAATGGAGGTTAAGTTCGTCCAGGATTAGTCAGTCTCGCATCACACTGAATCAGTGGAGGCTGAGCTAACCTGGATTGATTAATCTCGACCCAAGACTTCCAAGAGACGTCTCTGTGTTTGTCGAGATCTCAGTCTTCATTTTAATGTTTCTGTCTCTAAAACCTCTGGTTAGGAAACCTCTGGTGCCCTGACCTGCGTGCACCTCAGAGGCCATGAGGGGAGCCTTCCCTCATCTGTGAGGCTTTGCCTTTGTTCATCAAATTATCCAGTATTATTTAATTGAAATAGGTGCACATTGTTTGTGTTAATCCAAATTCGGAGGGACCTGAAACATGGAAGACAGGAACAAGGTCCATCATTTACACATCAAAGCTTTATTGTCTAGCTTGGCCAAGCGGCGGGAACTCCGACAGAAATCTGACGGAGAGCGTGCTGGCCCTTTGTTCTACTTAGTTTTTATAGTTTTGTAAGTGGGAAGTACAGAAGCAAAAATTGCAATTAGGAGCCCCTTACCGCTATTGGTTATAGTCATATGTCCTTTAACATGATAGGACCACGTTCAATTTGCAAACCATACATCATTTTGGAGAAAACAAAATTTACAAGTCAACACAATGGTAGAAAGATGTCTCTTTACATATTAAAGGCTTTCCTATATTATCTAGTGTTTATCTGCTATCTCTCTGTCCAGAGTCACACACGCATTTACATAGGAGAGGTAGTTTCGGTGGGGACAAATGCCTGCAAATGGCTCATTGCTATAAGAAAAGGTTGCCTGACCTGTGGTGGCACAGTAGATAAAGCGTCGACCTGGAAATGCTGAGGTTGCCGGTTCGAAACCCTGGGCTTGCCTGGTCAAGGCACATATGGGAGTTGATGCTTCCAGCTCCTCCCCCCTGTCTCTCTCTCTCTCTGACTCCCTCTCTCTCCTCTCTAAAATGAATAAATAATAAAAAAAAAAAAATTAAAAAAAAATAAAAAAGAAAAAAAGAAAAGGTTTATTTTGGCTTTTCTCTTCCTGCACCTGGCTAGCTATTCACCCCTTTCCCCACAGATGTGGTGGAATGTCTGGGAATCCATGTTTTCCTCCCCTTGCATTTACATACAATGCCAAGGGCCATCCTGGTTATGCCAATCACACAGTACAGAGACTATTCTCACAATTTCTCTGCACACCTTAACCCAAATTAATAAAATGTTCTCCAAGTCTCCTAAAATATTAATATTAATTCTGTAGCCTTTGGTACTTTACAACACCTGCAGGTGAAATGGCTCAGTGGCTACTCAGTTTGTGTATAAGTCCTTTGTTTAATGTCTAAACTTATCTGTTTTAAGGCCTGTTTGAGTCTTTTGTGTTAAAATTAGAAACTTCTGATTAAAAGCAATCTTAAGTGGCTTCCTTTGTTCTCAAATCTACCTTCAGGGCGCTCTGACTTCTCCCCTGAAGGAAGTTATTCTCTTCGGTAGGCTTCTTCCCCTTGTCTTGTGTAATAATTAATATCTCTATAGTCAAACACCCTCTTATTCTGGGTGCTAGTTAATTATCTAACACTAATTATCTTTCTTAATAGTGCACTAATTCTTAGATTCTCCTGAAACAAGTTTTAGTTTTGTAATAAATAATAACAACTGAAAATTCTAATCCCCGAATAATAAGGACAGTCTGGAATATAGTAATTGGGAACCCAGGTTGTCCCGATCAGTTTCCATACATTGATCAGTGGCTAAATTTAACAATGAATCCACCACAGTGGCTTAAAAGCTTGCTCAATACAGAAAGGGCTGGCAAGCAAGCGATTTAAATTAAAAAAAAAAAAAAAAGCAGAGCCCACAAATTGAAAGTGTTTCTCCAAACTCTGGAGCAAAAAGGACTAACAAGCAAGCAGTTTGAGTGAGAGAAAAACCAAGCGGTGACACACGGTGCACGGAGCGAGGGCTGAGTACGCATGGTCCCTCCCCCTCCGTCGTAGTTCCCTGGTCTCCCCTGGTGCTGCACCAGAGCCACAGGCAAACAGTAAACAGCCCACTGCCTCCAGGTGCACGGTTAGGTTAGAATTCAGCCTGCTGTGTGTAAAACAACAAAAAATAATGAAGTAAGAATAAAATAAAAATTAGTTTCAAATGTCCACCGATGAATCAAAAGAGGTTTTGCCCAAGTAGGCATAGTATTAAAAATTGAAACTTTGCTTTAAAAAATCATTTAAAAAAATTTAAAAATTAACAAACCATAGATCAGGGGTCTCAAACTCAACTCAGCATGTGGGCCGCAGAGCAAGATCACAGCCATTCGACGGGTGGCACTAGGTCTACAAAAGGCAACTGTTACGCAACACTTTTCTCACTGCAGTTGAAAACAAAAAAAAGTCAGTACAACAAGCACAATCGTACATGCAGTTTACTCAGTGTCACGAAATGACCAGAAACTGTAGTTCGCATCACAACTGCTGTTAACTAAGCTAATATCTAGCTAGGATGCTAGAGAAATGAAAAATACAAGTAGGCCCCTAGGCTTACTTAATTTTATCCAAAATATTTTGAACTTCGTGGATTAGTCTGTGGGCCGCACAAAATTGTTCGGTGGGCCGCATGCGGCCCGCGGGCCGTGAGTTTGAGACCCCTGCCATAGGTGTAGACCAGGTGTCGGGAAACTTTTTGTTTGACAAAGCCATGAACGCCACATATTTTAAAATGTAATTCCATGAGAGCCATACAATGACCTGTATACATTACGCATTATCCAATAAAAATTTGGTGCTCTCCTGGAGGACAACTGTGATTGGCTCCAGCCACCTGCAACCATGAACATGAGCGGTAGGAAATGAATGGATGTAATACATAAGAATGTTTTATATTTTTAACACTATTTTTTTATAAAAGATTTGTCTGCGAGCCAGATGCAGCCATCAAAAGAGCCACATCTGGCTCGCGAGCCATAGGTTCCCGACCCCTGGTATAGACCATGCTAGTTAATTGACAATTTCTTAAATTCATAAATAATAAAATTATAAAAAATAAAATTAAAAATAAGCTCTCTGTGTGTTGGGAATAATGGCTTGTTGCCCCCACTGGTGTAAAAATTAAAAAAAAATTCCAACATTCTCCCACGGGCAGAGAGGGTGTTGGAATCTCTCTCACTCTTTCAGTTACATAAAAGACATGAAGTTCATAAGAAAGTCTCACAGCATTAACCAAAATAGTAAAAATTGTAAAAAAAATTTTCAGGAAATTGCAGGAAAAATTGGAAACCTCATATAGGCTAAAACAACTCACTATTGGGAAAATAATTTTGTGAAAATGTATTTAACTACTCAAAACAAGGCAGTTAGTTTACAGGTGGCAAATTAATTTATGCCTGCTTGAAAGAAGTTCCATTGTCTTGCTAAGAGGCTTGACTACAAAACAAACTGCAAAATTAAAAAAAAAAAAAAGGTAAAAGCAACAAGCTCTCAGTTCTTGGAGCCTGCTTCCCCCTCAGGCATTCATCCACCCCTGTAAATTACTATGGGTCAAAAAAAAGTTAATATCTCATTGCCAGCTGAGTAGTTTATACCGAGAATCCCTTATTATATAAAAATATTTTCCATGTTAAAATGTATATATTGTTTTCAAGGCTTTTGTTAATTTTTCTATTTGCTATTTTATAGCCCTGTAATTTTGACATCTTAGCTTAAATATTAAAAATTGTTAATAAAGCCCTGCCGGTTGGCTCAGTGGTAAAGCGTCGGCCTGGCGTGCAGGAGTCCCGGGTTCGATTCCCGGCTGGGGCACACAGGGGAAGTGCCCATCTGCTTCTCCACCCCTCCCCCTCTCCTTCCTCTCTGTCTCTCTCTTCCCCTCCCACAGCCAAGGCTCCATTGGAGCAAAGTTTGCCCGGGTGCTGAGGATGGCTCTGTGGCCTCTGCCTCAGGCGCTAGAGTGGTTCTGGTCGCAACAGAGCGATGCCCCGAATGGGCGGAGCATCGCCCCCTGGTGGGCGTGCCGGGTGGATCCCGGTCCAGCGCATGTGGGAGTCTGTCTGCCTGCCTTCCCATTTCTGGCTTCGGAAAAATACAAAAAAAAAAAAAAAAAAAAATTGTTAATAATGTCTTTCTATATAATGTGTAGTTTATTATTATTTTGAAACAATATTGTTCAATACTAAGTCATATCTTAGAATTCCTACAAATCTATTTTATTATACTTTTGTTAAAATTTATCTTAAATGCTAATATACTGAATCATTTAGCAGTGAAGGGACTCTGGAATTCTAAAAAAGACACCCAAACCTATTTTTCTTAAATTAATCCAGCTAATAACATTGTTTTAGTCTTTTTTCCAAAAGTTTATATAAATAGAAAAAGGCTCTCAAACCCCTCAGTGAAATCTTCTGAACATGGCTTTTAAGGTCTATAACGACCAAGGGAGTAACAAAAAAGGCAAATAAGGCCCAAAAGAGGTCAGGAAATACCAGCTCTTGGCATATGCCCATATTCACATGTTCTTTCTTCTGTGCATGACCCATGGTGAGTCCCTGGTGTCCCTCTTAGTGTCCTCACATCTTCTTGTCAGGACCCAGTCATATTGGGTCAGAGTTCACCCTAATGTCTCCTTTAAATGTAATCACCTCCGTAAAGCCCTATCTCAAATATAGTTACATTCTGAGAACCTGGGGTTAGGACTTCAGCATACTGATTTGGGTTGGGGACACAGTTCAGCTCATGCAATAACCAAAGACCTTCTGAGTGAGTGGGTGTGGTAAGGGCATGAGCCTTGTCTTGTGAACCGTCTCCCAGGTCGTGTCCAACCTGACCCTGACTCACCTGCTTCCATCCCAGACTTTGCTGCCCCAGGAGCCCCGCCCCCTCTCACCTGGCCAGCATCACACCCCACCCTCACCTGCTCCTCCCTTATCCATTCCCAGTCACTGCCAGATGGGAAGGTCTGGTGGCATGGTGATGGAGAGTGAACAAGAAAAATAATTAATGGTTAATTTGTATTTAAATAAATAAAATTTTAGAGTATTAGTAGAATTAGATACGTGAGAATATCAGAGCTTTTTAAGAAGCAGCATAGAAAGCAGAAGTCCAGCTGAGAATCAGGTCAGAGTCAGGGCAGTTCAGATGCTCAAGACTGATCACAAAGTGAAGGACTGGTCCTTTGACCACAGAGCCGACGACCATGTGACCGTCCCGGGGAGGAACTGAGTGACAGTCCGGACAGCATGGACTGGGCCATGGTGCAGCCAAAGGGAGGAATGATAAGCCTGATATGGTGGGATTCAGGGCAGGCAGTTAGAGGAAGGAAAAGCAAGAGCGAAGGTGTGCATTGGGAATACGTCCATAGAACAATTTTGGAAAAGGTCTTTGGTCTCCCACAGACCAGCTGTTTCTCCCCTGATCTTGGCCATCCTGGTGGAAGTTGGCAGACACCTGTCCCATCACAACCCCCTGTCTGCACTGTTGCCTGGCAGTGTAGGGCAGAATCCAGGGGTCTCTGGCTGCTTCAGCCCATCTATTTAGATGCTCCCCTCTCCGTGTTTCCTCCGAGGAGGGCGGCGCAGAGCGGCACAGATGAGGACCACACACAGTCTTGACTATCTGGGGCATGAAACCCGGAAAAAGTGGTCACCTGAAAACATCTCCTTCTCCTGGAGGAAAAGAGCAAAGTAGAGGTCAGCCTTAGAGATCCAGGGGACCTCCAGGTCATTTCCTCCAAGACAGTCACTGTCCTGCTCCTGGCACATGTCCATTCTCTGCCATCTCAGACGGCTCGCAGGAATTCTCCAGGTCAGAGCAAGAGTGCTGTCCACCATGGGGACAGTGTCCCTGGGCTCACACATCCCGGCAGCCCTGGGTGAGCACTTACCTCAAATAGGAAAGGCCAGGTGTAAGCTTGCCAGGGTCCCGCCCCAGGGGGAATCCAGGGGTCCCGCAGGAAGGAATGGTGGAGGCGAGAAAATGAGTGAGAGAACCGAATTCTTTAGTTCATCTACCAGGCATCTCTGCCAATTCTGTTAGCTAGCTTTATTTTTATACACTAAGTTACAATTACATGTTATACAGAATACATTGATTAATAGTTATTTTTGCTTTAATGTGGATAAATATTCCAGGAAGAGGTTAGTACATTTCTTTAAGCTATAAATCAGGTGGTAAATCATTCTAAGTACAGTTATACAATAAGTTGAGCAGCAACAACAATACTGGTGCAAGCTTCTAAAAAGTCAGTATAGATGAATAACTCTACCTTACCTAATAGCCTATTGTCTAGTAAAATTATGTTTGTCTACTACTTTCATGTACTGGTTAAGTTCTAATCTTCATTTTTCTCAGAGTGTTCTGCCGGGGTCCAGCCCCGGGGGGGATCCAGGGGTCCCACAGGAGGAGACGGCGTCGGCGAAATTCGAGTGAGAGAGCCGAATTCTTTTCTTTCTCTTTATTCTCTTGTTAGCATTTACTGCCAGGCATCTCTACCAAATGCTAGTACAGCTCCTTTTTTATACACACACACCAAGTTACAATTACATAGTATTAATCATTGCTTCTGTTTCACTATGTTTACATGTTTCCAGATAACAGTTAATTTATATCTATAAACTACAAATCAGGTGGCAAATCATTCAACGTACAATTAAAAAATAACTTGAATAGCGATAACATCGGTAAAAGCTTTTAAAGGATTAGTACTAACTAATAACTCAACTTTACTGTTGTTGTGAGTCAAGGGGCAGAGAGAGATTAACAGACAAAATCATTAAGGACTAGCAAATGACCACCGCTTGCTCAGGCAAATGGCCTTGAGTTTATGCAGTGTCCTGACTTTTCTCACAAGATAACAAAAGGCTTGCCCATTGAGAAATTGACATAACATTAAGAGTAACTTTTACTTAAAGATATATAGAGTGCACTCGCAAGATAGCTTGGTAGCAACATAATTTCAGAAGACATTAATTGCTATTGCTTCTATGGATGCCTCCCCCCATACCTCTCATTATCAGAAGAAAGAATTTTTGGGAAAGTTTATAAATCTCATGAGTGTCTCACTGAGAAAGTCCAGTAACTGCCTTCAGTCATAAAACAATTCTCTTAGCAAAACATTCTTTTCTTGCTGACTGCATTCCTATCCCAGGCCATGCAACGGGCCATTCCATAACACCTTACCTAAGATTCTATTGTCTAGTCAAACTTTATTTATTTACTATATTCACACACTAGCTAAGTTCTAACTATATTCTTTTTAACATGATTAATAAGAAGAAATTCTCCTACAAACTTAACCCTTTATGAGGGATATCATAGCCAGCCTCTTATGTTTACGAGCCCAGATCAAGGGGCTTACAGGCTTTTCTGTGGAACTTACACCTTCTGTCTCATTTCCAAAGAAATTACTACAAATCTACAGGGAAAGTACGGTACTATTATCCCTGTGCCACAAATAATAGCACACACCCAGAAAAAAGGGGGGATATAAGGCCAGATTAATTCAAAAGATTAAAGGGGGAAGTATCGTGCCTTTCCTTGCGGTGACTTTGTCAACCCGCAGCTGTTGGTCTTACTGCGGTGACTCTATCTTCTTTTGCTGTGACTTTGTCAACCAGCAGTTGTGGATCTTCTTCTGCTGTGACCTAGTTAGCCAGCATTAGTGGATCGGCTCCCGACAGTGTTCCACTACCTGAAGGTCAGGTATGTAAGAGGAATGGAAAGTTTTTCTATTCTTCTATAGTATGAAATGGCTTGGGGGGGGGGGTCTATAGGCTTTTCTGTGGAATTCATACCCTCTGTCTCATTTCCAGAGAAATTTCTGTGAATCTGCAGGAAAAGCACAGTGCTACTATTAACCTTATGCCATAAGTGATAGCACACATACCCAGAAAAAAAGGGTGGGGGGAGAAAAATCAAATAAACCTAAGAAGTTAGGGGGAAAGTATTGCTGCACCTCTTCTTCATTGCTGTGACTGTGTCACTCAGCAGTTGTTGATTGGCTCCCAACATTAGCTGCAGAGCTGGGACAAGGATTCGATCGATAGCCATTCAGGACCCATGCCGCTTCCAGATTCCTGCTATGCCACCCTTGACATGTGTGGGGACCTGGTACTCATGGCCCAAACTGTAGCCACTTATGACACCTGTGTTCTGTTAGCTAGATGGGGAATAGCAGAAGAAAGGAACAGACGACCAAGCTAGCTGCTCCTCAGGAAGAGTCCCAGAAGCTGCCATATGGAGTTTCTTTTCACTTCTCCCTGTCTAGGAGTCATTTGGCCACATCTAACAGCAAAGGAGTCTGGGAAATAGAGCTGTTACTTTGCATATCTTGCTAAAAACCAGAGCTTATACATTCTGAAATAAGGAACATTAATACAGTAGGACAATTAGTAGTCCCTGCCACATATGTGAAAAAGTTTCTAATAATAAATGTGAAATATGTATGTACTGGGTTGAAGAGTATTCACCCAACATTAATGTCCTTCCCAGAACCTCAGACTGTGATCTTATCGGGAAATAGGGTCCCTGCAAAGGTCATTATTTAAGGCATGGACCCTTAATCAAATACAACTGGTGTCCTTATAAGAAGAGGAGACACAAACATGGACTTGCACGAGAAAGGCTATGGGAAAACAGAGGTTGGAGGGATTGTTAAGCTGGCCGAAGGAGGAATGTACAGGCCTGATGAGTTTTACAAGTAGTTTATTTATGCACTTGTAAAACAAATGGGCTGAGAAGGGGGTGTCTGATATAGGGGTTGCTGTAAGCATTTGCTGGCATGGGGTTTGGTTCACCTGGATATGCCCAGATTAGCATATCTCGGTTTGTGGCCTTGGTTACAGACTGTCTCCATTTCCCAACCCTAAGGTCCCTTATGATGGTCATGTCTCAAGGACATTTCTCAGAACCTTCCCAGGGTAAGGGGAATTGCTTAAGGGGATGGGGAGGTTGAGCAAGGGAGATACTTAATGAAGAAGTTGCCCTAGTGGAAAGTTGTTGAGAAGAATTTGAGTTTAAAGGGGCTTTGGATTTAAAGGAGCCCTAAACCCAAACCTAACAGGGATGTTCTACATGCCAAGGATTTCAGGCAACCAGAGGGGAAAGGCCCCACCTGTGACAGACATGAGAACCATTAGAGAAACACAGTCTGCAGACACTGTCCCTTCAGGCTTCTGTCCTCCAGAGCTGTAAAAGGGTACGTTTCTGTTGCTTAAAGCCACCCAGTTTATGAAACATTGTTCAGGCTGGGCCTGGTGGTGTGACTTTGGAGCAAAAAGAGCTGAGTTCTGGTCCACCTCACTTTGTTCCCTTCTGGCTGAGTGGCCCTGGCCAAAGCCACTTGGGTCTCAGTCTCCCTCATCTGCCAGCGCTCTGCTGAGGTTCACAGGCTGGTTAGTGATTGGCAGCTCCTCCAATGGCCATGAGGGCACATGTCAGCACAGAGCCTTTGACAGCATGTCCTTTCTCCTGGTGCAGGGCCCTTTGAGCAGATTCTAGCCCTTCCCTTCTGCTGTGTGAATCCAGTTACCGACCTCCTGCCAGCAGGCAGCCCACGTCCTGCAGCCTCTCCCCAACCACTGCCCTGTACAGTGTAGACCATTTCCTACAGTCACCCCCATTCCAGTAACCTCCTGAGACAGGCCAAGGGTCTCGTCAGACAGATGGGGAAACTGAGGCACTCAGGAGCTGTGGGATTTCTTCAGCAGCCTCACAGCTGGGAAATAGCCCAACCAGAGCTCAGCCTGGGCTCCTGACTGCATGTCCAATGCCCTTGCTCTGCCCCTCAGGCCCCTTTCTCATTGCTTCTGCCCCAGGAGGACTCCTGCTGCCCATTCAAAGGACCAGTTCTCACTGTTGCTGCCTTTGAAAATGCGAGTGCCCTTGTCCCACAACTTCCTTCTGGTTCCCAAGTGTTTGTGGGGCCTTGACCAAAGTGGTTGTGACCCTGGGAGCATCCTGTGGAATACCCTGGAATGTGGCTCGAAGAGTGTTGGGCAGGCATCAAAGGCTGGTTAAAATGCTGGCTCTGCCACTCCCCCAGCTGTGAGGTGTCGGGCAAGGCCTTTCTCTCTCTGAGCCTCTGCTTCCCCAGCTGTAAAATGGGGATACCATGTCCTTGTGGGGCTTTCTTAGGATGCAGAAGTATTTGAAAGAACCTTGCAAGCTGGTGAATGTGGGCACACACATGTGAATGTCTTCTGATGGCAATTAGTGGTCAGCTAGTCATTCCTGGATTTGTTCAGCAAGTCTTGATTGTGGTCCTGGTGTGTGCCAGGCACTGTTCCGGATGCTGAGGTCACCGCAAGGCACAAAACAACACACATCCCTAACTCATGTGACTTACATCTTGGTGTGGAGACACGCAATAAAAAGTACACTGATAAATGTGTACGGTATCAGGTGGGATCGCTGCTACAGAGGTAGAGCAGGGGACAGGGAGAGGGATGGGTGGGTGCCAGTTTTCCTGGGTAGTTAGCTGGTGGTGTTTGATCAGAGACCTGAATTAAGTGAGAGTATGAGCCCAGTAGGTATTTTAGAGAACATCTGGCTGGGTAAAGCACAGTGAGTGCAAAGGCCCTGGGGTGAGGACTGTGTTTGAAGAGCAGCATGGAGGCAAGTGTGGCTCTGAATGTGGCTGACTGGAGTGGTGTGAGCTGGAAAGCTCTGGGGATGGAGGGGAAGGGAGAGACAGTCATGGGAGAAGGGCAAGGGCATCTGAAGAAATGCAGGTGGCACAGTTCAGGGAGGGCAGGGTAAGTCCTGGTAGAGGAACGGCATGATATTGGAGTCAGAAGTCAATAGGTGAGGAACAAATCAGAGCTCGGAGACTTCTCCAGACCCACAGTGTGACAGTCTTACTCCTTCTCTGTCTTGGGGAAAAGGAAGTAAAAGGGAGTGATGTCCATTTAACACATGCTTTGTAGGGTTTTAATGAGACTTGGAGGGAGGCGGTCATGGGGACTCTATGGGGAGTCCCTGCACACCAGGAGGGACTGAGGGCACTCTGGGCTTACTGGGGCCATGACCCTGTGGTCCCTGTACCCTACGGTTCTGGACACTGAGACAACTACTAATGTTGCATTTAAACCAGCGAGAGTATACAAACATTCTCCACTGTAGTGGAATAACCCACTGCATGGCCTTGGATGGAAACACAGCCAACAAGAAATGAATGTTTTGCCAAGAAAGTTGTTTTGTGACTTGAAGGCGGGTCACTGAAACAGGTCTATGTGACTGAAGGCAGTTGCTGGGCTTTTCTCAGTAAAACATTCTCATAAGATTTCTGTAATTTCCTTATCCCTTAAGATAAGGAGAGGAATGTTGTGGGATCCATAGAAGCAATAGCAATTAATGCCTTCTGATATTATGTTGTTACTAAGCTATCTTGCAGGTGCACACTATGTATCTTTAAGCAAAAGTTACTCTTGATGTTATGCCAATTTCTCAGTAAACAAGCTTTTTGAAGTCTTGTGAATAAAATTAGGACACTGCATGAACTCAGGGCCATTTGCCTGAGCGAGCGGTGGTCCTTTGCTAGTCCTTGATGATTCTGTTTGCTGATCTCTCTCTCTGCGCCCCCGACTCACAACAACACTCCACATCCAAGTACAAATTTAAAGGAGTCTTATTCACAGCCAGCGACCACAGAGAGACCTAAGTCAGTCAAATCATGTGGCTCTAAACACAGTTTGAAGTTAGCTTTTGAAGACAAAATCACATACTGACTGGGTATGGGGAGGAGGGTGAGCCCAGCGAAGCATGGTAAAAACAAGCAATGAAACATTCATTCGTGTCACCAACAAACTCATTAAATCTTACTGACTTGTAATGTTTATGTATAGGATCAATTTAAGGAAAAATATTTCTAAACGCTAAGACCATACGTTTTGAAGATGATAACACAGTAGTGATAAATTTTTTGCATGCCTAACAAAAACATTTCTAAACATTCTAAGATTTACGACCCCTGACATATCTGCAATTTGGTAAAACTAACTTCAAGGCTGGGGGTAAGGAGTTTTAGAAAAAGTAGTTCTGGGGTCACTTAAAGATGGAGGAGGAACTAAATAAAGTTACTTATGCTAAGAGCCTTTTAAAGCTACCTATTGCTAAAAGCCTTTCTTTTCTACATTTCACTAAGTGTCTTAGTGTGCATAGGGGAAGGGGCTATGCACATATGGGTGCAAACCCTGGGCCAATGACGACTCGTCTTGGACAGCACAGACAGGGAAGGCACGAGATGTCATCACGCTATTCAGAAAGGCACACATACTAAAATTTATGAATTATGATATTTATGAAAGTTTCCACTTAATATTCTTGGACCGTGATTGTGGATAACTGAAACCATAGAAAAGTAAAACTGTGGAAAAGGGGGGCTACTTCAGTGGGACACAGGTTCACATTTCTGACTCACTATCTTAGCTATGCAGATTTGAGTAGCTAACCATAACTTAAGTATTTGTCCCCATCCATAAAACAGAATGTGGCAATAGTGCCCACTGCAGAATGCTGTGGGCAGGTAAGAGTCAGGATGGACATTTGCACCAGGGTTCCTATGGGACCTTTCTTGGGGATCCAAAATTAGGGTCAAGGCTCCAACTTGAGGACAAGGCAGGCTAAGTCTCCCAACTTCTAAATGGAGTCATTGAGGAGCTGCCAGCAGGGTCCCACACTGCCCCCCCCCCCATATGAACTAAGAGACAGCAGAAGCACACCCTTGGTAAACCCATCCCTACCCACACCTCTCCTCTGAACCCTGACAACAAAGGTGGGCATGCATCCATCCACACTCCTGTTTCCAGTTCCCAACCACTTCCAACCCATCACCAAATTAATCTTCACTCTACATCTGAAGGTCACAAAGATGACCTGTCCAAGGTCCTGATCAGTACCGGGCAGACCTGGAACCTACACCCCAGGCCGGGTCCTGGTGCTGGAGCTCTTTCCTCTACATAGCTGTGACACAATCGAAGGAGGAATTAAATGCCCAAGAACGTGGTTTGTTTTTTTTAAATCATCTTTAATGTATTTTTAATTTTTTTTTTCTCATTTACCAGTTAAATCATCTAAATAAATAGATGCTATACAGTCTCTTACCAATATCAATACAAAAATAAAACCAAGCTCTGCATCCACTCTGGCTCTCCCCAACACACACCCATGTATGCTGGGGGTCAAATCATGCCCAACCCTCCCAAATACATTCATTTTGTCTGAACAAAGCTCACTGCTCATTCTGTGCAAAGGAAGCGTTCTTGTGCTGAGACCTGGAGGCCAGGTTGGCCACTTATAAAGCAAAAGCTACACCACCAGCAGGGGAGAAGAAAGGTGGTAATAGGATCAATGGGGCGATGGTCACTGTGTTGCCTGACAGAGCTCGGCTGCTGCCTTACTAGCTAGCAGCCTTGCCATGGGTGGAGAGCATTCTCCTTGTCTAATCCCACAGCAAAAGTACCATCCATATCCAAATGGGTGGGGACTGGGGGATGGAGAGCAGGTGGTCCAATCTTTCTAAGCCCCACCCCCTCTAGTAGTGGCCTTCTGAGTGGTGGTGGAGAGGGAAGTCAGTGTCCACCTCATTCCCTCTCAGGCTGGGCCCCAGGGGGTCTGGGACACTCAAGGACGGAAGGAGGCCTGCAAGGCCACACGCAACCCCTCATAGAGGTATCTGTTCCGGTTGGTGGGAGGTTCTAACAGGCAACAGCCATTCCCGCAGAGGGCTGGACCCTGCAGGGTTCAGCCCTTCAAGATACAGGGCACCCATGGGCCACAGAGGGCTAAGAGGCAAGAAGTGTTCTGTTGCTGCCAACAGAAAAACAGCTTCCTCATTCCACAGGCCTCCCAACCCCCCATCCTGCAAATTGCACAAAGAGCCCTTTGAAAGTGCCCATGAGGCAGGAAGAGGTTCTGTGCCCCCTGGGGAATGGGAAGAATGACATACTGGAAGCTGTCAGCTATGCCCCAAACCATGATCATTCCATTACAGAGACCTCCCTGCCCACCTACCCTCCAGCACCCTCACCTCTGCTGGGAGCCTGTCCTGGGGGAGTGCCCAACTCCAGCTGCAGTTCCCCTTCCAGGGGTCTCACAGCTGCCCCTCATTTCCCTGACCCACCCCCACTCGCTCCTCTAGATTCAACTCCCCAGGCTGAGGGTGAATCAAGTCACCCAGAGGGGCCTGTCTCGCAATGGAAGCACTGAATTGACCCTGGACAATGAAGGATTAGGAGGAAGAGGAGACCAGGGATATGAAAATCTTGCCAGCAGGACACCCAAAACAGAAACGGGGTGTCGCTGTCTTTGGTGCGGGAATGCAGGAAGGACCTGGGGGACAAACTGCCCGATCCTTGCCTCAGGACACAGTGGGGTAGGGACACAGCCCTGGACGGTGGGCAGCAATGGCGGGTGGTGGAGGGAGCTAAGCTTTTACTTGCTCTCCTGGTGTACCACTTCATGTAGCTTTTTCTCCCTACAGGGCTGGGATAGGGGAGAATTAACTCCTCACTGCCAGGGAAACTACCAGTCTACAGGGCACACTTGTGCAGACTAGAAAATGAGTGCCCTTCCTCCTGGCAGACACAGCCCCTGGCCAGATTGTGAACAGCCTGACCACAGGAAGATGTGACAGAGGCTCCCCCACAGCAAACCAAGGCCAGCCCCAGCTTTGGCATGTAGGGTGAGTGGGAAAGGGACACAGGGTGTAGAAGAAAGGGTATGGGGGAGTTGAGGCTGCCCTGAGGAGGTGGTGGGACATTCCCTCTGTCCCTGACCACCCACACCCAACATTGGCTGAGTTGGAGGGGCGTGGGAAGGGCTGAAAAGTCACCTGAGTCAGAGAGAACAAGACCCCTCAGGGGGAAGCACAGGGCCCGAGTACTCAGAGCCATGCTTACGCTCAGCCGATCTGCAGACACGTACACACCTGCGGCTGGCCAGGTAAAGCCACAAACCACATCTGTGTGCCTAGAGCGGCAGAAGTCCTTCTCTGTGGCTGGGCCTCTGCAAATGGATCTGGGCTAAGTCCTGTCACATTATGGCCTGTGCCAGATGGGGTGAGTACGGGGTGCTCGTGTCAAGTTCTTTTGTGCTGTGAATCACCCCACATTCACCCAATCAGCGTTTCTAAGCAGGAGATTTGCAAGACCCAGTGCACATGCCTGCCATCCCACACATGCACTCACTAGGGCAGGAGGGCCAGTGACTAGGCGGGAGTGTCCCTCACAGGCCAGTGATGGGGGATAAGGTGGAGCTCCCAGCAGAAGGCAAACTGCTGGCAGCTGCCCTTGGAAAGGTAGCAACCTTTCTGAAGAGTACTGGACACACAGGACACATTGCAGCCATCTCTAACCTCTCTTCCTTTCCCTCTCTGACCACTCTGGTTAAATGCAGCCTCCAATACCACCACAAGCTAAGAGTACAAAGTTAAAAATAAAAACCCTTCTCCCTCCAACCCCCCAAAAAGGAAAAGGAAAATAAGAAAAAGAAAGGAAAGGCTAGGGTGGGCTGCCCGAGGAGGGTTTGGGCCTTTCATGCGCCTGTAGTTCCTCGGACCAGCTGCTGTGTCTCTAGAATGGTGATGGAGGTGTCCAGGGGAGGGTGGCCCTGTCCCCATTTTGCCCTGGAGATGGTACCCAAACTTACAGAGTATTGCCAGGCCTCTCCACCCCACTACAAGAAACAGACCCGGAGGCCTCCCTGTAAACATAACCCACAGAGAAAGGGGCAAGATGGTGGGAGAGTGTTGGGATCTTCCCCCCTTCTCCTGTTCCATCTTTTTAAATAAAATAATTACTCAATTTCAACCCTCCCCATCTCTGGAAGTCCCCACCCCAAGCCCAAAAGAAAACAGTTTAAGAAAAGTAGAAACGGTGATTCAGATCTTCCCGCTGCGGTCTCGGAAGAAGCCCTCCGCTGCCTGGGCCTCGCGGAAGGTGACGGTGATAGAGTTGGCAGTGATATCGGTCACTGTCACTTCACTTGTAGGGAGCGCAGGTGTCCAGGGAGGGGGCCCCTCGGCCAGGTCTGCATCTGCTACAGCCATGGGAGAAAGACAAACAGAAGACAGCATTGACAATAGGTGGGGAAGGTGGGAAACGGTGGCAGCATGCAGCCGACTCCCCACCCCCCAACACAAGGTTGTCCTCTGAGCCTCCAGCCAGGTCAGGGCCTTGCTCAGGACTAGACAAATGGGAGGAGGTCACTATATTTCTCTCTCTTGGTTGGATGAGAACTCATCCTAGCAGGACCACAGAAAGATCTCTGGACATTAGGCCAGCTGGACCTGATGACTCAAGGGACCTTTCCAGCTCTGAGGGTCTCTGGGCCTGGGCCATGGGTTGAGCTACCTTACCCTCCTCTTCAGGGGGCTGCTCAGCAGGCTCCCACTCGCTGGCTGCCTGCAGGACATCCGGGGCCGGTGACTCCTGCAGGAAGAGCTCCCGTGGATGGCTGTGACTCTCCAGGTTGGGCCCGCGGGGCGGGAACTTCTTGCGTGAGAGCCGCAGGTACTTGTGGGCCTTGCGCGGCTTGCGGAGCGGGAAGGGCAGGGTGGGCACCAAGGGGCCCTTGTCCACCAGCTCGGGTGCCCCCGCCTTGACCACCCCCTCTGGGCTCCCGCTGCCGAGTGGGCGCGTCAGGGAGAAGCAGAGCTTCTCCTTGCCCTTGGCCTTGTGGGAGCTCCGCAGGTCCATGCTGTACAGTTGCTGCGGGGGCAAGCCAGGGCACGGCGGGTCAGCCCTGCCCACCCACCCACTACCGCGCCTTTGCTCATGCTGTTCCTCCCGCCTCAGTGCCCTTCCCCATGTCTCATGGCCCAGAGCCAGCCATCACCCCACCCCAGGCCACAACAGAGAGCCACCCTAACCAGCCCCAGCCCTACAGCCTGAGGGCAGCCTCATCTCCCCAGGGGTCTGTAAGGAGCTCAGGGTGGTGGTCAAGGGCATATGCCTTTGGTACACAGCGAAGAAGCATACAAGAGGTACAAAAAAAAGATCTGGATTTATGTAACAGATAAACTAACAAGTTATTCTTCATTGTAAGACAGGAATCTTTGCTCACTAAAGGACCCCCACAGCTGGGACAGACAGCTTGCTCAGGAGATTGTGTGAGACAAAGGGCTCTGAAGGTTCTTGGGCAAGTTAACCGAGGACACACAGCACTGAGTGGCGCGGGGCACTGCCAGCAGCCTACGGGCACCCCTGGGTCCCTCCAGGGCACTGCTCAGTCCTAGCTGCCGAGGCCTCATGCAGGCCCAGCCTTCTGTTGATGCCCTGCCTCATTCTTACCGAAACAAGCTGAAAGGAAGGTTCTTTCACTATTCAAGGGCTGGTGTTTTGCAATTTGGGTGTTTGTTTTATTGACTTTGGGGGGTAATTTATATAAGTCCAAGAAAGATCCTTGGTGCTAAAATGCTGGGAGGGACTGAGACAGTCCCTTCTACTGCCACCTCTCACCAGAGGCCAAGAAGAGAGCAAGGCCATCAGATGGGACCTGTCGATCAAACATCTCATGTGCAGGCTCCATTCTCTAGTCCCACCTGCTAATACCCATCACTGGGTGTGCAGGTTGTTGTGGTGACAGGAGGAGGGCTGAACTGGGGGCAGGGAGTACTGGGAAAATACTACAATGCTAGAGTTTTTCTCCTATATACAGCTTTATCAAAACCCTCTCCCTCAGCCTGCCTTCAAGCCCAGTGAGCTCCCACAATTCCGCAAGGGAGACTCATTTTTAGCCTTCTCCGCCTCATTATGACCCTGAGACAACTGCTGGCCTACCTGAGTTTTATTTTAGCTTCTTCGTCCATGAGCGGTGAAGAAGCTGCAGTAGCCAGACCCAGATGCCTCAACCCCAACAATTCTCGCCTCTGAGAATTTACACCCTGAGTATCCCCTCGCACACTGAAAACTGGTTTGGGATTTCCAAGGCTGGGTCATTCAAAACACTGTGCTTCTTCCTTGCTCTCCCTCTTGGATCACCCACTCTGGGGGAAGTGAGTGGCCATACTGTGAGGTCACTCAGCAGCCCTCTGGAGAGGTCCACACAGTAAGGAACCAGGCTTCCCGTCAACGTCCAGCACTGACACGCCCTGACACCCCCATGAAGAGCACTTTGGAAGCAGAGCTTCTAGCCCCAGTGAAGCCTTCCGAGGAGCGCCCTGGCCAACATCGTGACTGTAGCCCAAACCAGAATCACTGAAGAGCTGGCTACAGCACTCTCGGATTCCTGACTCAGAGACTGTGAGATATCACAGTGTTTACTGCATTAAGTCCCCTGGTCAGGTGGGAATTTGTTACACAGAAATAGACCACCCACCTCTGCTCGAGGTCCCTGGGCAGGTAAGCATGCCGTCTGTAAGAGCACTGAGCACAGAGCTGAGTGGAGAAGGTGTCTGACGGATGCCGCTTTCCTTTCTGGGGCGCAGTTCACACCAGCCCCATGGAGCACGCCCACTGCGTGAAGGGCAGCCCATCTACTCTGGCAAATGCCTCACATGATTCACAATTAAGAGCGGACAGGAGAGTGAATATGGCTCATACTGCACATAGACTGAGAAGACTTATTTTGAGCTCCAACCACCAGGATGGGCCTCACTACATTAAGGAGAGCAGGTATTGCCATCACTCCGATTTCACAGGCAAGAAAAGTCAGGCTCAAGGAAGCTAATCACATAATTGCCTCAAAGCTCAGAACTACATCACTTCAGACCCCATCACCTTTACAGTGTAAAGCGGTGAGGTCAGCAAAGCGCCCCCAAGACCTGAGTAACAGTGAGTCAAAGTCTAGACCCCAACCGTGGCAGAGAATTAGAAAAGGAGGGCCTGAAGGTTCTTCTCACTCAAAAACAATGTTTCTAGGACATTCCAAAGCTTGAATCCTAAAATTTCAGGCTCCCGAGTTTTCCTCAATTCTACTGTTTTTGTCTCTAAGAATATCAAATATTACAATTTTGTGTTTTGGGGACTGACTATCAAAAAGGCTCATTTAGGCCTGACCTGTGCTGGCACAGTGAATAAAGCATCAACCTGGAATGCTGAGGTCGCTGGTTTGAAACCCTGGGCTTGCCCAGTCAAGGCACATATGGGAGTTGATGCTTCCTGCTCTTCCTCCCTTCCCTATCTCTCGCTCTCTCCCTTCTCTAAAATGAATAAATAAAATCTTTAAAATAAAAAAAAGACTCATTTACAATATTCTAAGCTTTCAGAATTCTAGGCACCCATTAGCCATATATTCACCCTCCCTCCCACCACAGCACCTCCCCCCACATTGCCTTCCTGAAGCACCAGCCCCACATTCCATTGGACCGGACCCGCTAAGTGCCTCCCGCCCCCAGTGCCCGGGTGGGGCTGAAGAGGGCAGCTGTTCAGCTCAATAGCTGCGCACTGCAGATAAGCATGGGGGTCTGTGGTGGGCACCAACGCCGGCGGGTTACCTGCAGCAGAAGCCGCTTGGGTTTCGGACCTCTCTTCCTATACCCCGACGCTCGGTCTCTCTCTTCCCTGGGGTGTAAAGTAGATGGCAGAAGAAAAGGAAACACTGGTGACATTTAAGGGAAAGGAAGATGTCCGTTCCACCCTGCCCTCTGCAGTCTATGGGGTAGGGGCTCCTCCCTGTTGCTCTCTTTAGGCCATAACAAGGGGTCTCATGTTTAACTCCCAGGGCCTCGGTCTTCCCAGCTGACAAAAGGGAATGGCACAGCCACTGGTCCCCACTGCTGAGGTGGGACTCAGGTTGCATCTCCAAAAATATGTGGCTCTTTCCTGGGCTCCAGGGTCATGCCAGAGCTCTGCTCCACATGCCACTGGGACCCCCCCCCCCCATGTAGTTCCAGCTTCCACGTTTAGGAGGGTTATACAGAAACTTGCCAATCAAGCTTGCCTTGACTGTCAGGGCAGATGATGAGAATGCGAATGGTCCTTCCTCCCACTTGGGATCCCCGTTTGTTCTGTCTGGTTGGGGAAGGGGAGAAAAACTAGCCTGTACTGAGTTCCTAGGAGATGACAGACCCTCTGCTGGGCGCCTTCCCCACATCCCAAACGCACAAACACAGGCACAACCAGAGCAGGCAAACAAACCACACACAACACACACCAGAAATCACCAGAGATGCCAATAACAGTGCCTGAAAGGGGGGGGGGCACCTCAGTCATTTCGTTCTCCCCATTTCACTTCGTTCCATTCCCACTTTCTGCGGCCCCCACTGCAGTGGCCATGTGGTCAGAGGCAGGAATGTGAGGGCAGGGGTGCACCGTGACAAGAGAAAAATTTTGAGATATAACTTAAATTCCAGCAGGCCATAAAGTGAGAGAGAGAGACAGAGCAGTAAGCCTGGGAAGAGCTGGCAACGACCGCTCCCATTCCTCACGTATGTTGGAGCCTTGACTCAGCCTCTAAGCGTCCATGAGCCCAATGCCAGTCACCAGCACATCCTGCCTGTGCAGAACTTTCAGGACTGTTGCCTGAAACCAATCAAAAGTAGTATTTCTCCCTTATAGTCTTTGCAACTATCAAGGAACTGCCCCTGCTTCACCATTTCCCACGCCCCTTGTCTGGAGCCAATGTAAAATCTATCAAAACTTATATCTTTCTTCCCCAAAACATAATGTCTGGAGTGGGCAATAGTAGGTTTACAATTGTGAGTATGAGAAAAAGAGATTAGTCTTGTATTAATTGTTTATTGATTACTGCATTAATTCCCATATGAGTAACTACAAACCTCCTTTTCCCCATCCCTATAAAAAAGCAGCACCTCTCCGCCCAGCCCTGCTGCTGCTGGCTTTAGAGTTCATGCCCCAGGACCTGCTCTTTTCGGGCTGGTATATGGCCCAATAAACCCTTTCTTTTAAAAAGTCTTTCAGCCACAGAAGTCAAGTTTTTTGTTAAACAGTGCCTTTTGCCCTTATGGTGTGTGACCTTAGGCCAGTCTCCAAATCTGAGCTCAGCTAAACCCACAAATCCCAAAAGGCTGTTTCCACTGTCCCTTTCTCTAGGTAGCAGCTGCCCAAGGACATCAGTGTCCAGGGCTCCTCGAGATAATGCACCTGGTGGAGGGCCCTCCCCCTCTGTGGAGTGGGCTTCAGCAGGCCTAATGTGGGGACCTAGACTCAGCATTTGACAGCAGCACACAGGGAACTGTAATACCCACTCTAGGCGGCTAACCAGGACAGACCTCCCAAGCCCCTGAGGCTGAGACTCTTCTCTCAGAACCCAGTGCTGGGTGCCAGGACCCCCAGTTCCAGGCCCAGTTCTACCCTGACTGATTGGTCACTTCCCTTCTCTGGGCCTCAGTGTCCTTGTCTAGAGCAAGAGGTTCTCAGCTCAGCTGTTCACCAGGGCTCTGAAGGGGAACAAGGGAGGTCCCTGGTATTTATGATAATGGGAAGCAGAAAGACTAAAATAATAAAGAAGAGGAAGAGAGTGGGAAGAAAAAGGAAAGAGAGGAAGAAGCAGAAAGGAGAAAAGGAGAAGGACCTTGGAAAATAATAATAATAATAATGGGCTTATTATATTTCTGTGAGTTGTTTATCATCATGTTCTGAACACCGCACACGGCACTGCTCTGAAGGCTTCAATCCTCACAGCCATCTTATGAGAGAGGCATTATTACTACCCTCATTTTATAGTTGTGGAAACTGAGGCACAGAGAGATTAACGAAACACGCAATGCCAAAGCACTAGACCTTCCGCCCCTGGAGAAAAGGCTGAGCTCCAGGTCCCAAACCTGGAAGGGTCAGGCCCAAGATCCCAGTCTGACTCAGCCGGCCACTTGATCTGGGCTCCCAATCTGCAGCCCGCTCCCTGGTTCCTGCCTACAACAGTGGGCAGTGGGGGTGAGAGGGTGACGTGCGGGCTTGCATTCTGTCCAGTCCTTGCCAATTCAGTCTGCTATCGGTCAGAACTGGACACTCTATTTGTGTCCAGGCTGAAGGGCAGAGGCCCCCTGGGGTCATGGCCCCATAAGCCCAGAGTGCCCTCAGTCCCTCCTGGTGTGCAGGGACTCCCCATAGAGCCCCCATGACCGCCTCCCTCCAAGTCTCATTAAAACCCTACAAAGCATGTGTTAAATGGACATCACTCCCTTTTACTTCCTTTTCCCCAAGACAGAGAAGGAGTAAGACTGTCACACTGTGGGTCTGAAGAAGTCTCCGAGCTCTGATTTGTTCCTCACCTATTGACTTCTGACTCCAATATCATGCCGTTCCTCTACCAGGACTTACCCTGCCCTCCCTGAACTGCATTTCTTCAGATGCCCTTGCCCTTCTCCCATGACTGTCTCTCCCTTCCCCTCCATCCCCAGAGCTTCCCAGCTCACACCACTCCAGTCAGCCACATTCAGAGCCACACTTGCCTCCATGCTGCTCTTCAAACACAGTCCTCACCCCAGGGCCTTTGCACTCACTGTGCTTTACCCAGCCAGATGTTCTCTAAAATACCTACTGGGCTCATACTCTCACTTAATTCAGGTCTCTGATCAAACACCACCAGCTAACTACCCAGGAAAACTGGCACCCACCCATCCCTCTCCCTGTCCCCTGCTCTACCTCTGTAGCAGCGATCCCACCTGATACCGTACACATTTATCAGTGTACTTTTTATTGCATGTCTCCACACCAAGATGTAAGTCACATGAGTTAGGGATGTGTGTTGTTTTGTGCCTTGCGGTGACCTCAGCATCCGGAACAGTGCCTGGCACACACCAGGACCACAATCAAGACTTGCTGAACAAATCCAGGAATGACTAGCTGACCACTAATTGCCATCAGAAGACATTCACATGTGTGTGCCCACACTCACCAGCTTGCAAGGTTCTTTCAAATACTTCTGCATCCTAAGAAAGCCCCACAAGGACATGGTATCCCCATTTTACAGCTGGGGAAGCAGAGGCTCAGAGAGGGAAAGGCCTTGCCCGACACCTCACAGCTGGGGGAGTGGCAGAGCCAGCATTCTAACCAGCCTTTGATGCCTGCCCAACACTCTTCGAGCCACATTCCAGGGTATTCCACAGGATGCTCCCAGGGTCACAACCACTTTGGTCAAGGCCCCACAAACACTTGGGAACCAGAAGGAAGTTGTGGGACAAGGGCACTCGCATTTTCAAAGGCAGCAACAGTGAGAACTGGTCCTTTGAATGGGCAGCAGGAGTCCTCCTGGGGCAGAAGCAATGAGAAAGGGGCCTGAGGGGCAGAGCAAGGGCATTGAACATGCAGTCAGGAGCCCAGGCTGAGCTCTGGTTGGGCTATTTCCCAGTTGTGAGGCTGCTGAAGAAATCCCACAGCTCCTGAGTGCCTCAGTTTCCCCATCTGTCTGACGAGACCCTCGGCCTGTCTCAGGAGGTTACTGGAATGGGGGTGACTGTAGGAAATGGTCTACACTGTACAGGGCAGTGGTTGGGGAGAGGCTGCAGGACGTGGGCTGCCTGCTGGCAGGAGGTCGGTAACTGGATTCACACAGCAGAAGGGAAGGGCTAGAATCTGCTCAAAGGGCCCTGCACCAGGAGAAAGGACATGCTGTCAAAGGCTCTGTGCTGACATGTGCCCTCATGGCCATTGGAGGAGCTGCCAATCACTAACCAGCCTGTGAATCTCAGCAGAGCGCTGGCAGATGTGAGAGACAGACCCAGGTGGCTTTGGTCAGGGCCACTCAACCAGGAGGGAACAAAGTGGGGTGGACCAGAACTCAGCTCTCCTTGCTCCAAAGCCAACCCTCCCCCAGCCCCAGGCTTTTCTCCTAAGCTTCAGCAGATTGCCTTACCCTTCTAAGAGAATCTTTGAGGAGCATGCCTCTGATCTCTCCCCAAGGGCATGACTGGGCAGTACTGATATTACTGCCCTTCACGCATAGGGCATTGCTATGACACATATTTACATTCATCACCGCAACTGAAACCCTTAACTTATGGAGAAGCTGCAGCAGCAGTTATTGGGGTGGCCCAGTTACAGCAGAGAGACCGAGGCCTAGGGAGGGAAGGGAAGTGGCTGACATCACCCAGCAGCAGAAGAGTGGAGCTGGTGCCTACCACCTTCCTCCAGCTGCAGACTAGACTAGGCTGGGCTGTCCCTAGCAGAACCCCACCCATCATGCTCATGCCCCTTATTCAGAGCTGAGCCACCAGCAGGCTCCCTTGCCTGTTGCCCAGCCCCATAGCAGGTTGAGCCCCTTACTTCTCTTCATAGGCCATGACCAGGCGGGGGTCCAGGATGTGTTCTTCTGGCTCCCATGTGCTGTACCTGGTAGAGAAACGAGAGGTCAGAGCGTCTTTGTTCTCCCCTGGCAATCACACAAAGCTGCTGCACCAGGGCCCACTCTCTGCAGGCCCTCACCCCTTTCTGGTACAGGAAATTGTCACTACTCCCAGGAGCTGTCTCTGGCCAGCCAAGCTATGTCAGGAGCTTCCCGAGGACTGTAATGACACCATAACTCCCCTCATTCTGAGCACTGAACACACCACCCTATAAAAGTCTGTGTCCAACTCCCACTTAGACCTTCTGTCCACCTCAAGAGCCTGAGGTGCCTAGAAGAGGGCAGGACCTGAAAGCCCCATATTTCCTTCCTAGAAGAGGCAAGAGGCTGTGGTAAAGAGAAGGGCTGTGAGCCAGATTGCTGGGGTTCAAGCCCCAGTTCTGCTCTTGATAGCTGAAAGCTCTTGAACTATTTCCCTAAAATCTCTGTGGCTCCATTTCCCCATGTGCAAAGGACTCTGTGCTGAAAAAAGTGTTTATGTGTCCAAGTGTTTAGAGCAGGGCCTGGCATACAGGAAGTGTTCTGTGCTTATTACTGTTGCTGTCCCCAGCCCCTCCTCTCTCAACAGGCTGAACTGCTCTCTCCCTCTTGGGCACACATCAGCCATCCTTATTTCACATGCACCGTTCTTTACTTAGTATCTGCCTTTAAGCACACATATAATTTTATTTTTTTTAAAAACTGTATATGACTTCCATAATTGGAAAATCAGTTGCTGAAAACAGATGCTAGTACATAGAAATTAAAAACTTATAACATACATGTGTATGTGTGTATATGTGCATGTATACAAATATACATACAATTATGCCTATATATACACTTGCACATGTATATGCACAAACAAAACCTAAGCACTGGACAATGATTCTGGCTGAGGCAGCAGCGAGTTCTGCTGGATAAGAAGAGAGAAGTAGGTATTAGAGAGGTGTTAGAAAGCAGAAAGTAGCTGGGCATGGCCCCTGCCCCCATGGCCTCCATACCAACTGACCTGAAACCTTCATATTACACTGTCCTGGGACTGTGAAACCTACAGCATTCAATCTAGACACTAACAACAAGCTGCCCAAAGACAGAATCCTCTGCTCCTTTCTCCACTGACACTGCCACACAGCTACGTCTTGTTGGTCCCATCTGGCTCTGACTCAGCAATGAAGGTAGATGCCCTGAGAACCTTACAGCCCATACCCAAGTGCCACATGCTCAGCCTGATCAGGTGCCGTCACAGCTCTCTGACTTTGTACAAGCTGTGCTGTCCTCTTGGATGCCAGTCCCTCCAGAGGACTCCTACTTCTTTGAGAGCCAGGACCTTACAGCTTTCCCTGATACCCTCTCCCAGCTGTCCCACTCCTAGCAGGACAAACCCTCCCCTCTTACTGTTGCACTTGGGATCTGCCATAATTATTGATGAATGCAGCCAGCGTCCTCGTGGGCAGATTGTAACCCCTCCCCAGAACACCCAGCCCAGGTCCTGCTCCAAGGTGCCCTGGGAATGGCTCTAGAAGGTACTGCCGTTTCCCTCACCCTGAAGAAATGTGAAACTGAAACTCATTTTACACACACACACACACACACACACACACACACACACACACACACACAGAGTTTGGGTAAAACTATTAGTAATTAGAGGCAACAAGACTCTAAACCTTCCTTCTCAAAACGAACATTAAATTTCCTCAGCTAGAACTACATAGTTACCAGAAAGGGGGGTTTTGTGTTCCTGCTGTGGGCTGCCTCACCCTCTTTTTCTAGCTGGTGAAATATTTCCACATTGCTCTAGTTCTCTCTGCCCGGCCCACTTCTCCACTGCCCTGCCCATATTTTGTTGATGTCACTGATCTGTGGTTCCTGGCAAGTCTCTGATCTCCCTGGATCTCAGTTTCCTCATCTTAAAGTCACTAGCACCTCCACAGTAACAGCCAGGAGTGCGAGCAGGATACTGCCAGGGACCCACCCACCCATTGCTTCTAACACCCATATGAGGTAGGTGACCCCATTTTACAGATGAAAACACAGGCTCAGAGAGTAAGCATCTTGCCAAGGCCACTGAGACAGTGAGTGGGCAGTCTGTGGTTGGCACTCAGTTGAATATTGGTCACCCTCTCTACTTTTGGGTACCTCACACACCACCTTATGTGGCTCCCCATGGAGCTGGGATGTCCTTGGGAGAGGGGCACTGCCTTGACTGACCAAGTCCTCAGTGTCTGACCTCGGGGCCTGGCAGTCTGTGCACAGAAAGGGTTGGCAGATTCAAAGGAAACCGCTACTGGCCTGGACATCCATCCGTGGCTTCTGAGGCAATAGCACAGGGTTAGATGTAGCAGGGGAAGCCTGGCCCTACTCTGTGCTAGGGTAGAGCAAGGGGAGGTGGACTGCACAAGTGTGTCGAACACTTTAGTCTTCCTTAAAATGGAGGCCACAGCGATGGCAAACTCAATTCGGGAACAGCCGGGTGCAAGGATAGGAGCACGCAGGCAGAATGGTCCACACGTAGGGGAACGCGGGCCGGCTGGAGAGGGTGTGCAGTGAGAATGAGTATGTGCCGAGGTGGAGGGCGTACCGAGCCCAAACAGTCTTCGGTCCGCAGCCTGGAGCTGCGAGGGTGCGCGCACGCGCGTGCACGCACGCAGAAGTAGCGCCTAAGCGTGCGCCCAAAACGAGGTAAACACGTCCACGTGATCGCAAGCCCCGCCCTCCGCGGGATAAACAAGCACTGGTGGTTGTTCGAGCCTGGTGTGCGCAGACTCCTGCCATGCTGGGGGCGGGGCCGCCACAGAGCAAGGCCCAGCCCAACCCCCCATTCCAATAGAATGCCGCCCAAAATGAGAAGGCGGGGCCGCAGGGTTGCGACAAGCCAGCAAAGGTGGCTTTGTGCTAGAGTATCAGGCCTCTGTTTGCCCTTTCGTTTAGTGGGGCTACCAATACTCTACCTTTTAAGGTTGATGTAACTATTAGATGTGTAAAGCCCTCCAAAGCACTTAGTTCAGAGTGGTACATTATAATAGCAAATAAGCATTAAATGAACTTCAAAAGCCTAGAGAATGCAAAAATCTGAGAGGTCCGAATCCTAGACTATGCTGCTGCAGCCTAAACCCAGTGTTAGAGAAGAAAAAAGTGCTTCCTCTGGTTGTCTGGGGAAGCCACTGGCAATGCTCCCTGAGGCTAGGGCCTTATTTTGCACTTCAGAGACAGAAGTGCAAAGAAGCTGAGGTCTTTCCCCTGGGTCACACAGTTGTTGAATATATAGAGGCTGGTCTGGCTCCACAGCCTGAACACTTCCCACTGAACTGGCCATCAGGCCAACACACAAGAGATTCATGGTCACTTTTACCACAGCCTACTGTGTAGCAAAGGGGCTAGGTCTCCAAGCCCTGGGATCAGGCAGCCTGTAGTTCAAATCATCCCAGTTGGGCAAGGACTCCTCTGCTAGGGGCTTGTGTCTCCCAATCTGTAAAATGGTTGCCATGAGTCAGTTAATTAAATGGCCAAAGCCTGATCATATTAGGGGCTTATTGAGGAGTAACCCAGTTATTGCTGTGCCCTCTGACAATATCACTAGGCAAGTTCCATGGAGGCAGTCCTCCCTAGAAGATGTGGTAGCATTCACATGTGGCAAAGGAAGGATAGCAGTCCTGGGCAGATTGCAAATGAGAATGAGATGTCTGAGGGTCTCCTTGGAGCTGAGCACCGGCAGCTTATGATTTAATATTCTTTGCCCTACGACCCCAGCCTCTCTCTCTGTGCCATTTGCTGTACCTTCCAGAACTAGCCGGATAGCTCCTCTACCCCACCTGCTGGGGAGGAAGGGCAGTCATTTGTCTGGTATTTGGACAGAAAATAGGCAAAGTATGTAAAGGCTTACTATTCTGCTGTCTGTTTCTGTTAATACAAGCCTCCCAGGTCAGGGTGAGGAGGGGGCTGTGAAGCAGGAGATTCTGACACCTCTCCCCACTGAGGCTGGCACTGCCCTAGCCAGGGCTCTTAGGCCTGCAGGATACAGCCTGCCTAACTATCCACTCCCCACCCACTTTTTCAGCCTCTGTTTCAAGCTGGGCCACCAGATGAGGGGAAACTGAAGACCAAATGGTTTACAAAGGAGCCCTGGCTCTCCTCCTTCTCCATGTGACTAAAGATCTGTTTCCCCTCAAGTAAAGTGGGGTGACACAATGGATGGCATGAAGTGGGACCACACTGTCTTGGGTTTTCAGTTATATTTTTTAAGGACCTCCTCTGTCTGGGCCGCAGTTTCCCCATCTGCGGACTGAGCTAAATGACTTCTAGGCCACTTTAAGCTCCTGTGAGGAATGGAATCCCCGAGGTCCTTCTCCCAGCTGGGGGGGGGGGGGGGGAGGCTGGAAGCTGAGCTTTCTAACACTATTAATAGCAAACATTTACTAAATGCTTGGTGGGCTGAGAAAGTACCAGGTACTTTCTAACCAATATCTAATCCTCACAACATCTCTGTGATGGAGGCTTTACTATTCTAGTTTGGAGGTAAGGAAGCAAAGGTCCCACTATGTTAGGGGCCTAGGTGCCCTAGGGTTCACAGTTGGACAGGAACTCAGGACCAAATTTTGGGGGAACCAGAGGTGCACCAGGTCACCTGGTCAAACAGGGATCTCAGAATCCTTGTGGGGGAGTCATAAACAGCAGTCACGGGGGCCCATCTGGTGATCTCAGCATGTTAAAAAACAAGTGGGTCCTAGGGTTGGGGCTTAGGATAGAAACACGGAGAGACTACTCTTGGAAAGCTAGGTCCTTCCCTGCTGATGGAAGCTTTGATGGGCAGACATATTTATTTGGAATTAATAAAAGGAATTTTTAATTGATAAGTACCTCTGTTTACAGAAGGAAATCTTTCAAAAGATGGAGTCTACAGAGGAGGAAAAGTAGTCAATAGTGTCTTGAAGGCCACTGTGATGGGACCACACTCTGATGCAATGCCTCCTGGTGCAGAAGCTAGGGGGAGCAAGTACTCAAGGGGCCAATACTCCGGCTGCTGCCCTGGCACCCACACTCGTACTGCCCCTTCACCCAGCCAGAAGTCCACCTCTCATCTGCCCAGTGGAGGAAGGCACCCTCCTTCATTCCCAGGGTGTATGGGAATGGGCAGCAGGGGCAGGAGATATGGACAAGTGCATTATCTTGCTGGCCAGCTACCAAGCCCAATCATCAGGATGCCTGCAAGTCACCCTGAACATGCATCCAAGCCTTTTACCCCATAAAGTGAAGAAACCTGTGAGGAGAGCAGGGCCTGGACTACTGAAGCCATTTTGCAAAAACAAAAGCTGAGGCAGCATGGGCCATCTTCCTCTCTGCTGTCCCTCCTGACCATGTCCCCAAGACGCTCCTAAGGACCCAATATCAGGTCAGCCCCTATGCCACCACCACCATGACCACCAGCACAGCAGAAAGCACCTGACACAGACAGCAGAGTCTCTGGGCAGAAGGGGATTATAGTCTAGGAGGCAGGACAGGGAGGTGGGGCACCCACAGACCAATGGGGAGGCCCCACGACTTGCTCATTCCCCACCCACCTCAACAACTCCAGGCTGGGAGGTGATTGGTTGGTGTGAAGGTTCCTGATTGGGCCTTAGCAGGAGAGGTGAAGAAACTGGGAGACGTCTTAGATCTAGCTACATGTCCCCCGAACTCTGGATGGAGAAGGCACAGAGGAAATAACTGAAAATGGAGAGGCCTAATTCAACTCTGCCCCCACTTGCTGTGTGATCTAAGGCAAGCTGATTACCTTCTCTAAGCCTGTTTTCTCATCTTTACAGAATATTACCCCATGTGCCTCACAAGGCTGTATGGAAACCTGCTCTGTAGACTGGAGAGTGCTGTCCAAGGGCAAGGTGGGCTCAGACTCTGTCCCTAGTTCTATGGCATTGAGGACCCTGCTGGCTAGCCCAGTTTCACAAACCCCTGCCCAACACTGTATTTGCTGTGGCTTGAGGACCTCTCTATCTGGCCAGCAGGCATCTCTGAACCCAAAATGCTGGACGTTCACCTCCCAGGTACCAGGAAAAGCCAGGAGGGGGAAGGTTACCTCCAAGCAGAAGACAGAACTTAACCAGAGTGGAGCAGGTGGGAAGAGAAGCTGGTGCCCACCTTGACTGTCACGTGCTCCAAGCCCCTCAGCTGGCAGAGGGGCAAGTGAAAGCTAATGGAGATGATTTAATCAAGGCCCACTGACCAATTTCTAGAGCAGCTGGAGCTAAAAGCTGGGCAGAAGAGAGGGCAAAAGGTGACTGGAGGAAGGTACAGGTAGGCAGACTCACACACAAAGGACCTTACTTTGGGGGCCATCCTTTCCACTTCACCAGATATTCGACTTTACCCTGGGAAGAAAGAGAAGCAGACACAGTGAGATCCACAGCTGCCCCGATGACCACTCGCAGGGCAGTAGGTGTAATCCCCTCTGCAGATAGATATTCCCCAACATATACACACAGAAGAGAACCCCCACCAGACCCCCACCAATCCACAGATTCCCCCCAAAATTTGGTTGCTGCATGACCACCACAGACCACCTTCTCTACTAGAGCACAGCAGTGCATCTGGCCCCAGACACCTGTGGGGCTCCTGTGGTAGCTCGGACATCACGTCCCACACGGGGAAACTGAGACCACATGGATGTGCATCACCAAAGATCTAGTGTCTAGAATCTGAGTGCTAAGATCATAACTTTCTTTTTAGATCAGAAGACTCTCCAAATCATAGAAAATTCCTCAGCTCTAATCTCACCAGTCCCCTTTCTAGGAGGTGACTTTATAACTTTAGGACTCTCAACTCAAAAGACCCTGGCAGGACCCCAGAAAAGGCTGACAAAATCTCCACCTACAGAAATGATGGTCATCCCTCCCGTAGTTAGAAAATAGAGCCCAACCTTCCCTTCCTCATAGCTAAAAAAGGGCCTTTAAAAGTTTCTAGCCTGACCGGTAGTGGTGAAGTTACAAGTTTGAAACCCCTAAGTCCCCAGCTTGAGTGCGGGCTCATCTGGTTTGAGCGCAGGCTCACTAGCTTGAGCGCGGGGTTGTATGCTTGAGCGTGCAATCACTGACATGATCCCATGGCTGCTGGCTTGAAGCCCAAGGTCACTACTGGCTTGAAGCCCAAGGTTACTTACTGGCTTGAGCCCAAGGTTGCTGGCTTGAGTAAGGGGTCACTGGCTTGGCTAGAGCTACCCAGTCAAAGCACGTATGAGAAGCAATCGATGAACAACTAAAGTGATGCAGTGATGAAACTACAAGTTGATGTTTCTCATGTCTCTCTCCCTTCTCTCTAAAAAAAATAAAGTTTTTAGTTCAACCCCAGCTAATGGGTGAAACCCCTCCACACTTAAGACTAATATGTCACCTCTTCAAAGAGGCCTGTCCTGGCCACCCTTTCTAATACCATCCCTACCCTCTCACCGTTCTCGTTCTGTGTAGCACACAGTCCCATTGGAAGGCATCTGCTTTTATTTCCTCACTCATTGCATGTCTCGTCTGCCAGAAAGCCAGCTCTGCGAGAGAAGGGGTTTATCCTCCCCCTAAGGCTTAGAATGATGCTTGGTACATAACAGGTCCTAAATAAACTTATTTTGAATGAAAAGCTGAAGGAACGATGCTCTTCATTCTCTGGCATTACCCCTCAGGCCACAAGTCAAAGGTGGTAATCGTTGTACCACTTAGGTTACACTTCATGAAAAGCACTGGGCTCCTGGAATAAGTTAAAAGTGGAGGAAGCTTTGGAGGATGGGAGAAGGGGGAGGGGCAACCCCAACCTGAAGATAGTTCCACTCCATCAGAGATGGGGGAAGAAGCTCATGCCACACCCTGACTTTGAGCCTTGGCCCAAGATGACAGGACTGAGTTTTCTCTTTAGAAAGACGATGAGCTGGCAATCAGCCAACTTGAGCTCCCAGCTCTACTTTTATCTCTAACTTGTCTGTGACTTTGACCGGTTCACCTCCCCTGCCTGGGCCTCAGTTTCTCCCTCTGTCAAATGGGAGGCGGTGACCTCTAAGACCCCTCCCAGCCCTCCCGCTGGAGCTTCCCAAGGAGCTGCAGAGAAGAGACAGGGAAAAGAAGGTAGTGAGTGCCAGGAAAGAAACTTTCCCCTTGGACTTCCAACCTCCAGTCTGGACAAGCCCTCTCTGCTAACATGTGCACAGAAAGTGTAGACCGCTCAAATCCAGCTCGGGGCTGCGGAGACCCAAACTCAGCAGAACTCTGCAGGGTGTGTGTATTGGAGATGAAGGGGGAGGAGCTTCGAGGAAGCCAGAGCGTGTAGGCGGCTACACTGAGCCCTGCCGGGTGGGGCTAAAGTTGGGGTGGGGAAAACAGAGGGGTGTGCACTGGAAGAGACTGAGAAAAATGGAGGTGGGGATGTACAGAAAATCGGAAAAGGTCCAAGTCCAGCGGTTAGACTTTAGAGGCTGGAGACTGTTCCGAGCCCCGCCTCCAACTTCAAAGGTCTTGTACCAAGAGTCCAGAGTCCTGTGTTCGAAACCCAGTTCCGACACTAAGGCACTAGGCACAAGCCGTTTTCTCAGCTTGGGTCTCAGTCTCCCCACATTTAGAATGGGGGAAGAGTGGGGGAGGACGGCATTCAAGATCCCTACAGTCCGATCATAATCTCCAGCTCTGGCGGGCTCAGCTGCCCCCAGCATCGTAGAACGACAACTTTGCTTCTGTTCGAGCTACAAGGTGCCGGGGGAAACTGAGGCACAGGCTAGGAGACGAGTCCAGCAGCGCAGGGCTGCGTGGGCCCCCGCCCCATATTCCCCCTCACCCCAGAGTGTAGGGAACGGTGTTGGGAACACGAGGGGACTCCACAGGGGTCCTGGGAGCCGCCCCCCGGCAGCCTCACCTTCCGCACGCGCTTCTTCCGGATGCTCTCCACAGCGAACACCTGCTCGCCGATGGCTGACAGCTCCATGCGGGGCAGTGGACAAGTGGGCCCGGGGCTGGGCCGGGCCAGGCCGGGGGCGGAGCTGCGGGGCCGCGGCTGCGGCGCGCGATGCTCGAGCCGGCGGGGTCCCCGTCACCCTCTCCCCGGCGCGCACGCGCACACGCACGCGCGCACACCCCCTCGTGCTCCCTCACGCAGCCGACGCTCCATTTTTGAACCTGCGCAACGTTTTCCTCCGCGTGAGCGAGCGAGCGAGCGCGCGGGAGGCGGGCGGGGCGGGGGCTGGGCTCGCTCCCGGCAGGTCCCGCCCCTGCTGGGGCCCCGCCCCGCCTGAGAGGTGGGGGCCGCGTGCAATTCACTCAAGACCCGGCCGGCGGAACTTATTTGGCTTAGGCACCTCTCGGCTCCTAACAACATGTTCCCTAAAATCCTCTCGGTGATTCTGATGGGCCGGAAACAGCTTGGCCTGGATTGGGCAGATGAGGAAACGAGCGGAGCGAGGAGGCCGTCTGCCCTACCTCCCACACAGGAGCTGGCGGGGCCGCGGCGCGGACCCACAGCGCTGCAGCAGGGCGGGGATGGCCGAGGTTTCGCGTAGTGTCCCGACTCCGCAGCACCGCGGTCTCTCTAGATCCGGCATCCGAGCGGCGCAGTTTGGCCAGTTCTGAACGGACCGCTCCACGTCCACTGTTCCACCCGTCCGACCGTCGGTCCGTAGGCGGCAGTGCAGAAACGCCCGGGTCAGATGCGGGTGCTGCCTCGAGGGCCCCCCGGCCTGGCGCTCCTTCACGGCACGTGTGCCGCGGCGGATCAAAGCACACTGGGACGGATTTCACTGCTGCTTCGGCACACACTCACCACGTTGGGCGCTCGGCAAATAGTAGGCGTTCAACTCTGTGGAATGAAAGGATCTTGAGGTGCGGGACGAACTCGTCATAACTGCCCACCGCAAACGGCGCCTTCTGTTTTCGCTGAATTCATCTTCGCCAGGAACCTGGAGTCATCCGTGCCCCTCCTGCTCCCACAGCCTACCTAATCGATCCCGACCGAGTCCCACCTCTCTGACCGCCCGCCCTCCCAGCACACACACCCTTTGCCCTTGTCCTGTCTTCCGACCCAGTATCCACATAATGCCGAAGTACGCTTTTCTAAAAGGCAGATCTCACTAGGTCACCCTAGTGCTTAAAAACCTTTCATATCTACTTATTCCTTTCAGAATAAAGTCCAAACGCTTCTGTCTGCCGCACAGGAAAAAAGAAGTGACAAATTTATACTTGACGTTTTATCAAGGGCAACGGAAGCCGGAAGGCAAAGAGATTATATATATGTATATATATTTACAATGTCCTGAGAGAAGATAACCATCATCTTAGAATTATGTACCAAGTGAAATTTTCTTTCAAAACTATATATCCAGTGAAAATATCTTGCCACAACAAAGTGAAAGAATAACATTTACAGATTCAAAAACTAAGACTTTATCACTATCAGACCCTCCCTAAAGTAAATTCCAGCGGAAGTACTTCAGGCAGAAGGAAGGTGATCACCGAGGTCTAATGCAATGAGAAATAAAGAATAATGAAGAACATTGATAATAGAAAACAATAACCATGTCTTCTGGATAAAAAGCAGAGCTAAAATACACAATAATGGCATATAACGTGGGTGAATGGAGTTAGAGTTCTAAGATCCTTATATTCTTCAGGAGGAAAGTGAAGATAGATATAAAATACACTCAAATTTTGATGAGTTAATAATGCAAATGTCATTACCAGGGTAAACATTAAAAGAATAGAACTGTAGTGGATAATATTTATCCAAGGTAATAGAAGGCAAAAATAGGATGAAACCCAACCAATCCTAAAGTGAACAAGAATGGAGAGAAAAATAGATAGGCAGGACAAATAGATGATGGATACAAATTCAAATGTGCTAGAATTCAGTAAATGCAACTGAACTAAATGTAGTTAAAATACAAAGATTCTCATACTAGATAAAAGACAATTGTGTGCAATTTACAAGACACTTCTAAAACATGGATACTGAAAGAGTGACAGTAAGTGTATGCAGAAAATATAGCATGCAAAGGTTAATGAACAGAGGCTAGTGCAGTTATTTCAATGTCAAGAAAAAAAATTACTAGAGATAAAGAAGGTCACTTCATAATGAAAATGATCCAATTCACCAGAAAGATAGAACAATTTCAAATTTTCATGCAATACGTAGTCTTAAAATACAAGATACACAAAGAAGAGAACTACTCAGAAAAACAGACAAATCCACAACGAGAGAGTTTAAAACACACCCCTCTGTAATTGGTAGAACAAGCAGACATATATTCAATAAGGATATGATTAAGAAACTTGTTTAGTGGACTTTTATAGAACACCAGGGCTTCAACTGCAGAATATTTTCCTTTTCAAGACATATGGAATGTTTACAAAAAGATTGAATCTCAAGAATTGGAAGTCTGAAACCAGATGGAGTGTGTGTGTGTGTGTGTGTGTGTATTTTTTTTTTTTATTTTTTTTTTACCACAACACAAATAAACCAGACATCAATAACAAAAAAATAACTTCAAAAGCCCCAGATGTTTGGAAATTAAGAAGTATATCCTAAATAACTGATGGACCAAGGAAAAATCATAATGGAAATTATAAAATGTTTTTAACTGAAAAAGAGTGAAAATATTACATATTAAAATATTGTGGGATACAGCTAAAGCATGACTTAAAGGGAAGTTTATGGCTTGTAATGCTTATATTAGAAAAGATAAAAGGTTAAAAGTAATAAGTAAGCAACCATCTCAAGAAGCTAGAAAAAAAAAAGGTCAGAGTAAACATAAGTGCAGAAAATAATGAAATAGGATTAGCAAAAACAAAAATTATTTCTATAAAAAGACTAATATAGGTAGTTTTGACAGTTCTCTGATGAGATTGATTAAGAAAAAAGTGAAGGCACAATTAACTGATATCAAGAATGAAAAGCTAGAGAGGCTGCAGACATTGAGAAAAAGAAAATATAAAAGATATTATGACTATCACAATAGCTTGAAACATTTTAATGAAATAGGCAAATTCCTAGAAAAATATAACTTACCAAAACTGACAAGAGAAAACCTGAATGAGCATCATTCTTGGTCATGGTTCCAAAGTGTTTAACAACTGGGCACTGAGCATTCGTCACAGATGCCAGCCTTAGCACTGAGCAAAGTTAAAGAGGCCCCTGAGTATGCCAGGCATTAACTTTTTGATCTACTGATCACTGGAAGGTCTGGGGGACCTGGGGTAGCCGTGGAAGGAATGTTGCACTTAAGGGTTGAGAGTGGTGGCTATGTACTAACCGGTATGAAGCTATTTTGGCACTTTAATAACCTGAAGTTCTGTGGCATCAGCTGAACATCAGACATTCTCCTAACCCTCAAAGGAATTGAATCAATCATCAGCTTCCACAAAGAAAACTCAGGCCCAGAAGTCTTCACCTGTGAGCTATTGAAAGAAGAAGTAATTCCAGTCTTACCCCAACTTTTTCACAAATAGAAAAAGAAGAAATATGTCCTAATTCTCTCTATGACAAGTACAGTACAAAAAAAGTATATAGGCCAATGTCACCCATCAATGTAGATACAAAAATTCTAAACAAAACATTAGCAAACCAAATCTGTATATAAAAATGATAATGCATCATGACAAAACCGGGTCTTGTCCAGAAATGCAAGGTTGACTTAACATTTGAAAATCAGTCAACTCACCATATTAAAAGTGAAAGGAGAAAGACATACAGTCATTTTAAGAGATGCAGGAAAAGTTTAACTTCTGTTTATATTTTAAAAGTTGTAGCAAACTAGGAATATAAATAAATCCTAGTAAAGGATTTGCAAGTTGTCTGCAAGAAACCTATGGTAAATATCCTAATGAATGGCAAAATGTTAAAAAGTATTCCCCTTTAGGTCAGTAACAAAGCAAGGATGATTGCAATCTCCATTTCCATTAAACATTGCACTGGTTATCCCAGACTTGTGTTACCCAATATGGCAGCCAGTGGCCACCTGTGACTGCTAGAACTTGAAATGTGACTAGTCCAAATAGAAATGTAAGAGTAAAATTAAACACACATTGGATTTTAAAGACTAGTACCAAAAAGAAAACCACTGTAAAATGTCTCATTAATAATTTTGTTATTGATAATATATTGAAACTATAGTATTCTTGATACATTGGGGTTATATGAAATATATTGTAAAAATTAAATTCACCTGCTTATTTTAATTTTTTAATGTAACTATTAGAAAATTTCAAATTATACATGTGGACTGCATAAATAACTCACATTAGATTTTTATTAGACAGTGCTGTCCTAAACAGTAAGATAACAAAATAAATCACAAGTAAAAAGATTAGAAATTTTAAAAAGCAGTCATTATTTTCAGATTTACATAGAAAATCCAAAAAATTCTTCAGATTATTTATTAGTCAATTTAAAATATAGATATACCAAAACCTGTTTTGTATTTTTCTATGCCAGCAATAAACAACAAAAAATGAAGTAAATAAGATATTATTTATAATATAATAAAAATGTGTAAAGTACCTAAGGAGTAAATCTAATGAAAATGTGCAAGGTCCTTATAGAATAAAATCATAAAATTTTATTGTAAGACATTGAAGAAGATCTAGAAATGGAGAGTTAAGCCACATTTATGGGTTAAAAGACTTAGTATTGAAACCATGGTGATTTTGTCCAACATGGACTAGAGCAGGGGTCGGGAACCTTTTTGGCTGAGAGAGCCATGAATGCCACATATTTTAAAATGTAATTCCGTGAAAGCCATACAACAACCCGTGTACATTACACATTATCCAATAAAAATTTGGTGTTGTCCCGGAGGACAGCTATAATTGGCTCCAGCCACCCGCAACCATGAACATGAGTGGTAGGAAATGAATGGATTGTAATACATGAGAATGTTTTATATTTTTAACATTATTATTTTTTTTTTATTAAAGATTTGTCTGCAAGCCAGATGCAGCCATCAAAAGAGCCACATCTGGCTCGCGAGCCATAGGTTCCCTACCCCTGGTCTAGAGAGTTAAGAAAATCCTAATGCAAATCACCGCAGGTGTTTTGGAGAGGGGAAGTGAACTAGATAAGCTGAATGCAGACTGTATGTGGAAATGCTGTAGGCTGAGACAGCCAAGGAATGCCTGAAAGTGGAGAATGAGTAGGGAGAGATGGTGGTGATGGCATCATCTCTAGCATTTACCATGACATTAAAAAAGCAACAGCAAATAAGGCAGGGCACTGTTGACACAAGAACAGACAAACAGGACAATGGCACAAAATTGAAAGGCCATAAAGAGAGAAAAAGAGAGGGAGAGAGAAACAAAATCTGCTGGTCAGTGGGTATGAACTTTTCAACAAGTGGGCTTGGGTTATTAGTAATCTATATGGGAAAAAATTAAATTCTTCAAATTAACTTCATGTAACTTAAAAGCTAAACTATGAAAGGAAAAACTCTGAAACTTTTAGATGGTATTTTAAAATATATGAATGTAAGGTAGGAAATAATTTCTTACACAACAAACAGCCTAAGTCACTTAAGAAACATTGATAATTTCAACTACATTAAAATTATAAACTTGATTTATCAAAAGACTACATAGGGTAGACAGATAAAGAAGATATTTTAAGCACTTAGAACCTGAGCAAGGAGAATGTGTAAAGGATTCCTGGAATCAATATGGAGAGTAGACAACCTACTGAAACAAAAATGCAGGTGTAGAGAAGGGAGGCAAAAGACTGGAGCAGGCTCTTCATAAAGAGGAGCCAACAGGGGCCAATAAAATCAATAGTTCCTCAACTTCAAGAATAATGCAAATATAAATTCAGTATGAGATACAACTTTACCCCCACCTGACAAGCAAAAATTTAAAAGTCTAGTAATGACAAGTCCTGACAAGAATGTGAACAAACATGAACTCACAGACACTGCCAGTGAGAATAAAAATGGACTCAACTGCTTTGGAAATGAGGTTGGCACTCCCGAGTCACTGTAAGCCTGCACACGGTATGTGAGCCAGAAATGTGCACACCTTAGAGCAATTCCTGCACATGTGCACCAGAAAACCTGTTTGTAAATGTTCATAGTGACAATATTTGTAAAAACTGGGAAACAGCCCCCCAAATCACACAGGCTGGGCTAATAAAGTCTGGAATATTCAGACACTAGATTATAATCCAGCGTTGAAATAGAAGGAACTGCAGTGAAACAGATCAACTTGAATGACTCTTTCAGAATAATGTTTAGTGAAAGAAATAAGAATGCAAACCACTTACATACTGGATTGGGCAAAAGGAGGTTTATAGTTGTTCATATGTCAAATAATACAATAATTTACAAATAATAACACAAGAATAAACTGTGTTTTGCATACTCACAACTATAAACCTACTTTTGCCCCAACCTGGACAGTTCAAAGCCAGGCAAGGCCAAACCCTGTTTTAGGGATGCCTACGTAGATGGTAAAACTGGTGAGGTAGCAAGGAGATTATTATTGTAGATATTGGAATGGGGGTTTCCTCTTGGGGAGGAATGTGAGTATGGATGCAGAGGACGCACAGTCCTGGTGGTGTGCCCTTTCTTAATTAGGAGGTTGGTTAGGGTTTTTGTCTTTATCCTAAAAGTACCAGAAAGTTGAGGGAGAACTGCAGCTGAAAGAGAAATATTAAGAGTAACAACAACAACAACAACAAAATTGACTCCAAAGAAAAGATAAATAACTCAGGATATAAGAGATAACTTTGTGGTGAAAGTACCTCAGAGATATTTTAGGAGATGACACATGCATACAACAAGAACAAGATGCTTTGAGAATGGAACAATAAGAAAATAAGAGTTTTTGAACATTAAAACCACTGCTGAAATTTTTAAAATTAACAAAAGAGGTACTGGGTCCTAGAACATAAAGCACAAAGATAGAGAATATGAAAGTGAAGACAAGTGCCATAAAAGATGGATCCAGGTCCAACATCTGCCATCAGGAGTTTCAGAAGAGAAGGTGGGAGAACCAAGGGGTGGAAAGGTAGAAAAGAATTTCCCAAAGTTGAACAGAGTCACAGATAGCCATTGAAAATCTCGTCCAGTGATGAGCAGAATGAATTTTTAAAAGACTAACACCTAGACGCACTAAGAAATGTCTGACTGTCAAGGATAAAAAGAACATTAGTTTAAAAGCTTTTTGTTTAAAAAAAAAATCACAGCCTGACCTGTGGTGGCGCAGTGGATAAAGCGTCGACCTGGAAATGCTGAGGTTGCCGGTTCGAAACCCTGGACTCGCCTGGTCAAGGCACATATGGAGTTGATGATTCCTGCTCCTCCCCCCTTCTCTCTCTCTTTCTCTCTCTCTCTCCTTTCTCAAATTAACAAAGAAAATTAAATAAAACAAAATTTTTAAAAAAATCACAGAGAAAGGAACATGAATCAGTCTGGCATTACCAATAACAGAAAAGAAAGCAGAGAAAGTTCTTCAAATTCTAAGGGAAAATTATTTTGAACCTAAAATTACATACCTTCTGGGCCAGTTAAAAATATTCTTTGTAACAGAAAACACAACTTCATGCCTTAAATACGTAGGAGGCTACTTTTCTCATCTAACAAGACATTTGCAGGAAGCACTGCTTGCTTATTCGGTAGATCAGAGAGAACAAGGCAAGCAAACATCTCCGTGCTCTCACAGGCCTTTACCTTAAATTGTTGCCACACAGTCACATGATGGAGCTAAACTTCACACCCATGTTTCTTTCATAGCAAGAAGATAACTAGCAGGTTAGCCTCACTAGCCAAACTCAAATGTGGGAGCTAAATAAAGACATTTTTGAGACATGCAAGAGCTCTGGAAGCTTGCCTTCTAAACACCCTTCGTTAGGAAGGTATTTGAGAATCGACTTCAGCAAGAATGGCAATGTATTAGTCAGGGGAAGTGATGCTGGCTGTTAGACCACATACACACACAGAGTCTCAGCAGTTACATAATCTAGGGTTCATTTCTTGACTACCTTGGAGTCCAGTGTAGGTTAGTGGGAGCCAGGGCAGAAAATGGGGGAGGTTGCTCCCCACAGTCAATCAGGACGCAGATTTCTTGGGGTTTGTTTTTTTTTAAATTTTTTTAACAAGAGAGACAGAGACAGAGACAGAGTGACAGGAAAGGAGAGAGATGAGAAGTATCAACTCGTAGTTGTGGCACCTTAGCTGTTCATTGATTGCTTCTCATATGTGCCTTGACCAGGGGCTGCAGCTGAGCCAGTGACCCCTTGCTCAAGCCAGCGACCATGGGATTATGTCTATGATCCCATGCTCATGCTCAAACCAGTGACTCCACACTCAAGCCAGTGAGTCTGCGCTCAAATCGGATGAGCCCAGGTTCAAGCCAGCAATCTCCAGGCTTGAATCTGGGACCTCAGCATCCTGGGTGGACATTTTATCCATTGCACCACCACTGGTCAGTCAGGACCCAGACTTCCTTCATCTAGTTGTTCTCCATCCCCTGGGGCCTCAAAATCCTCAACAGGAACATTCTTCTGGTGGACAAGGGAAGAGAAAGAGTAAGAAAAGCACTTCCCTTCCATAGAGGTAACACACCTTCCAGGTACATTTCATTGTCCAGAACTAGTGTTGTGACCCAACATGGATGTAAGGAATTGGGTCATCTACCACAGCTCCAAGGAAGCAGAGCAGTTTATGGCCTTTGGTAAGCCTGCAGTCTCTATAAGAGATGCAAACTAACTAGGAGGAAGGTGTCAGAAATAAACAAGGGATTTATGCAGAGTCCAGGGGAAAGAAATCTCAGGACTGGACCTGTTGCAGCAAGCCTAGAGAGCAATTTTTTGTGTTTCTTGGGTAGAAACCTAGGAATGGAATCACTGAGGTATAAATGGCAACTTTTAAAGAAACTGTCTCATAGGGATATAATGTACAGCATAAGGAATATAGTTAATAATATCATAATAACTTTGTACTGCAATGAAGGTTACTAGGCTTGTCATGGTGATCCACAACATAAGACATATGAATGTTGAATCACTATATTGTATACCTGAAACTAATATAACATTGAATGTCAACTTTAATAATACAAAAGTAACTGTCAAACTGTTTTCTACAATGGTCAGACTGTTTTACATTTCCACCAACACTATTTGAGAGTTCCAGTTGTTCCACATCCTTGCCAACATTTGATATCATCAGTCCCTTCCATTTTAACTTCTTATTGCATGTGTACTGATAGTGTAGAGAATTTGCATTTTTCTAATCTAATGATGGTGAACATCTTTTCATGTGCTTAGTTGCCATTCATATCTTCTCTTTGGTAAACTGTGCTTTTAAATCTCTTGCCATTTTAAAAATCAGGTTGGATGTCCTCTTATTTTGAGTTATAAGAATTTTTATATATTCCAAGTTCTTCATCAGATATGTTTTTTAAATATTTTCTCTCAAACTGTGGCTTGTCTTTTATTTTCTTAGTAGTGTTAGGTAAATGATCTATTATGAGTTAATTTTTATATATGATGTGAGGGGAGGATCAAGGCTCATTTTTTCGATATAGTTATCCATCTTGTCAATTTCCACCAAAAAAAAAAGACTGCTTGAATTTTTATTAGGATTATGTTGAATCTGTAGCTCAATTTGGAAACAACTGATGTCTTAACAGTATTGAATTTCCCAATCCATGAAAATATTATAACTTTCCCTTTAACAACACTTAACATTTAGTACTTGTTTAATTTTTTCAACAATGTTCTGTAGTTTGGGGGATGTATTTGCCACACACCTTTGTCAGAGGTATACCTACCTGTTTCATTTCTACTGTGAGTAATACTTTAAATTTAAACTTTTTATGAATACTAAATATAACTAAATTTTATTTTTATATTGCCCTTGTATCCTACAATATCACTAACCTCATTTATTAGTTCTATAAGCTTTTTTGTAAATTCTACCCAGATTGTTACATAGTTGATTCTATTGGTGCATACTGACAGTTTTACTTTATTTCCAATCTGTCTGCCTTTCTTTTTCTTGCCTTATTGCACTGGCTAAGACCTCCAGTTCTATGACTATAAGTACTGAGAGTAGATATCTCTGCCTTTTCCTGATGTTATGGAGAAAGCACCCACATTTTTGCTAGTATTTATTATATTAATTATAACCATAGTTTTTTTGTGAACACCCTTTATCAGATTGAGAAATTATTTCCTATTCCTAGTTTGATGAGAGTTTTCATTATAACTGTGTTGAATTTTGTCAGATGCTTTTTCTGCACTTATTGGGATGATCACATGGTTTTTATTTTTCAGTTAATTAACATGAATTAATATTTGATTTTTAAAGTCAATAATAAAATTAAATATATTCTTTTAAAGTTTTATTTCTAATGTAAAATGCAGATTCTCAGGCCCTGAATGGTGTTCTCATCTTCCTTTGGCTCACTTCCCACCCATCTCTCAATTCCATCCCCTTCTCTCAACCCCAGTGCTCACCAGCACACCAACACCCCTCTCCCAGATCAAGCCACTAGCACCTCTTACTTCAGTCCCTGCCACCTCCTCCATCCAGCAATAGCAGCCAGAGTGACAACATCACTCCCTACTAACCATTGTACATTGTGATTAGAATAAATATATGTTTGGTCTTCTTCCCCATTAGCACAGCGCTCCTAAAACCCTTGAAAGTTCCTAAGTGATAAGAGTGATAAAGGTATCTTGCTATTCATAACAAACCCATTTTAACCACCTCTAAGTTTATGTGAATGAGGTGGCTTTTGCTTGGTGGTGTTGGAAAGAACGCACACCAGACCACCCTGCAGTGGCTCAGCTTAAGGGCTCCATACTCTATCATGATGTTCTCCTGGGATTCTTCCCCAACCCTCCTCTGGTTTCTCGAAATGTCTCCTCCTCTTTGAAGCTTCCTAGACTATGCTTCTGCCTGTCCTCCACCAAAATCTCTGGGCTTATCTCACTTATAGTCCTGATTCTGCTGATTCTGTGTGTCTTCCCATCAGACCAGGAGCTCCTGCAGGGCAGGGAACATGTCTGATTCATCTCACCATCCTGGTGCTCTGCCTGGGGCTAGGGATTTAGTGTTTGTTGAGTGAATAAATACTCAGTAGTAGGCTGGCCTTCAGCAAGGCACAGGGGAAGAGAGCAGAAGGTGGGAGCTACCTGGAAGTAAGTGATAAAACTGTTAAATGATAGAAAAAAATAATTGTAGAAGGCTGGCTCAGGGTTCCCATTGTGAGTTCTGGAGGAAGTGGAACTCAATATAACCACCAGGTGGCGCCAGACTCCCAGGTGTCTGGCTGCCCACTGCGCTTTCCCTAACTTCTCTCATGGAATGGAGTCCCAAGCAGGCCAGAGCCTCCTGCTGGACCCACAGCAGCAACAAAACAGGATCCCTCTAGGCTGGTCTTTGATGTCACCCCAAGTCCTCAGGGAGTCTTGTTCCACCTACTTTTCTGTGCCTAAGATTCCACCATAAGAAATGGGATGCTGGCTTTACACTGCAAAACCTTTTAGGGAAGAGTGCATTCGGTGACATGTGTCACCAAATAAATGGAGAAGAGGACTTGAATCCAGGAGACCTGGACTCAAGTCCCCGCTCAGCCACTCCTTGGCTGTGTGACTCTGATACTTAGTCTCTCTGGGTGCTGGTGTATTTTGAGTGCTCTGTGACTGAGGTAAGCCCTGCACCGCCCTGGGCTGTGGGAACCACTATGAGCCTCACTTTACAGAAGAAGAAACTGCTTCAGAGTAGTTAAGTTGCTAGCTGAAGGTTACAAGCTAGGAGCTGGGCCCTGGCCCACAGACCCTGCTAGGGAGGGATTAGATGTGGGTGCAATGCCTGGGACTGGGAGGAGAGAAGGGGGTGGAGGTAGAGGCCTTAGGAACAAGGCCAGAGGGTCTGGGTGCAGCCGAAGCCATCCAGACAGAAAAGGAGCCGCCAATGCCAGAAAAGAATGGCAGAGAAGGCACCTGGAGCCAAGCAGAGGGAGACATGGAAGGTGCCAAAGGCCAAGGAGAGACATGGACAACTGCGGTGGCACTGGAATGGTGGTAAAGAAGAAATGTGGACCAAAGGAAAAGAGGAGAAAGACGGGTGGGAGCTGGGGATCATGGCCTGTTTGATTTAGGGCAGACACGGAGCATGGATCTGACTGCTGAAAGAGAACCAATAGAGGGGGCATGGCTGGTGGAAGAGGGAGACACAGGATTCTGGAAGGAAGGCACAGGTCGGGAGCATTGGGAGCGCTTCCTGGGCACAGGCCTTGCAGGCCATCCCCTGGTGTGATGTCCTCAGGTCCCCATGCTTCCAGCTTCATTCTGCCCAAGAGCACAGCAAAGCCTGAGAGGGTAAGCAGCATGCTGAGAGACGCAGGGACCATGCTCTGTCCCGGGACCATGCAACTTCCAGACAGCTCCTGCTGTGTCAAGCCCCTGCTTCATCCAGGGAAAGAGACAGACAAAGTCAGAAACCCAGTGATCCAACCCTACCATGACCATGGTCAGGGCCAAGAGACAGAGGCTGAGGAAGATAGTCCCAACCTCTGGGTCAGATGGTTTCCCACCTTCCCTCCCTCCTCCTCCTCTACCTGTTCCCGTCTCTGTCCCGAGGACAGTGTCTGAAAGTAAAGCTGTCCCAGGGTACCTCAGTTAGAAGCATCTTAGAATGGCTCTTTGGGCACTCATGACGTGCCCAGTGTGGGTGCATCACTCTCTGGGTCCAGCAGCCCAGGAAGTGCATGCTGTCACAGCCCTCTTCTTACAGGTGAGAAAACAGACACAGAGATGTTGAGCAACTTGCCCATGTTGCACAGCTAGCGAGTGAAGATGCCAGAATGTTTCCACACTGCAGACCACACTGCATCATGTGTTATTCATATGCTTCACCCACCGCCGGGTCTGTCTATGTGGCTACAGAGCCAAGACTGTGCCCAGACAGTCCGGTTGCCAACCCACACTCCTAGACTGGCCTGCTGCCTCTCCCTACTGTCAGAGTCTCTCATGCCACAGGGGAGGAGACGGGACCAATGAGAATGACGCCTGCCCCTGTTGTGCAGCAGAACCAAGACGAGGACTCTGGTTTGGTGGCTCCAAAGCCGGTGCCCCTTCCTTAGCTATTTGTAATGAACCTTTGTTCCCTCCTGTCCTGGGAGACTCGGCCCACTCCGTCGGGCCTCCAGCAGCCTCTCCCTGCACCACCAGCGCACTGTCACTCCCCCGCTGCAGACACAAGCCACCTACAGGACCTGTCCTTTTCCTGCAGCCCGTTTCAACACCCCCACGAGGATTTCCACCGGGAACTGGAAGAGCCCTTCCCACTCTGGGGCAGGTGCATGAGGGGCACCGGATGAGGAGGCAGGAAGACGAGTGTGGGCAGGCATATCCTTTCCTGGTTCCACCTGAGGCCCTCAGGTGCATCCCCAAACCCCCCTGCTGTGTTTGGGGCCTGGCTTCCAGCTGAGGAGGCCCAGAACCCAAGGGCTAAGGGCTGGGACTGAGATGACTTCCTCCCAGCCCTGGCTGCCCCTGCTGCAGCCCCTCACCACATCAGCTTCTCCTCCCCTCGCCAAGCTCTGGCCTCTGCTCCTTTTCCTGAAGAGAAGGACACCCCCACGGTCATCCAATCTCTTCTTGGGTTTCCCTCCTTCCTCTCAGCCTTCCCCCCTCTCAGCTGGGCCCGGGACAGCCTCTCTGCTCTCCCTGGTTCCCATTGTGCTCCCACTGCTGCAGCTCCTGAGGTCAGTGGTGGGACAGCTCCTAGGGGCCTGGCGCTTTCTCCGCTGCTCCTCAGTCTGTGGCGGGAAACAGTAAGGCCACTGACCCTGGGGCTCCTCAGAGGCACAGCTGGGCTTGATTACCTCTGTGTCCCCAAGGGCTGGCATGGAGCCACCACAGGGTAAACACTGCAGCATGGCATGCCTGAATGGCAGGTGGAGTCAGCTGGGCTAGAATCTGACTCCAGCATTACATGCTATGCAGTCTGGGGCAACTCCCTCCACCCCTCTGAGCCTCCATTTTCACATTTGTAAAAACTGGGGCAAATGAGCCTCACTTTATAGGTTCGAGGTGAGAATTAATAAGACAATGTATACAAGTAAATATCTTAGTGTAAGGTGACTATCATTCATTCAGCCCACCAATGGTGTGTCATTATTATCTAGTTCAAAAGAAAAGAAACCAAGTCAACAGACTCGATTCCCTGATCTCCATTTCTACACTTGCCCTCTGTGTGTCCCCCCATTCCTAATTTGTTCGGGAACATCAAATGCCAGAGGAGCCCCCTGGTGCTTTGAGGATCAGGATCCAACTCCTGGGTGTGGCACTCATTTCTTTCTCCCCTCAGTGCTGTGACACCCAATTCCACTGCAGCCACACGGGTCCAGTTTCTATGCCCAGAAGATGCCGGCTTTCTCACCAACACACCTGCCCACGCTGTGCCCCTGAGCAGAACAGTCCCTTTCATAATTTCCAAACAAATTCCTATCGGCTTACCCTGGTCCATGTCCCCCATGCAGCCTCCCTGACTACCTGGGGCTGAATCTGAACCTCAGTCAACCTCGTCATCTAAGCCTATGGTCTCCACGGCCCAGGGCCCAGCCTCCGCCCTGCCCTTGTCTTGTTCTCTCATGACCATCAGCAGGAACTGCTGGCCCACAACCCACGCTGCAGCAATGGCCTGTGCTCTACCACTGTCCTGCCGGCACTATTCACCTGCAACACGTTGCCAAGGACTCGAATGGTGACCTCCTCTGCTCCAGAGTCTGCTTTGTCAGAGGTTGTGTGTCCAGGTAATGCGGAGAGAGCCCAGAGTCCTACGACCTCCGGCTGCCCCTCTGAGCTGCAGGCCCTCCTCCACAGGCAGACACCTGACAGACTGTATTCATTAGATAGAACCACTGGACCAGAGCCCTCAGCTGCTGGAACCCTTTGCTGCACCCCTGTCCCCGGGTTCAGACCTCTCTGCTAGAGCGCACCAAGTCTTCCCAGCGCTCCTGGGCTGACCAGGAGCTCCGTCCCTCCTGGGTGCCTCATCATCTCTGAGTTCATGCTGAGCTGCACCCTGCTTCTATGGAACTTCTGCCTGGTTCACTCATCCTTTCTCTAGTTCAGTCAACGCATATGGAGTTGGTGCCAGTTCATGTGCCAACTCATTTAAGCTTCACAAACTTCAGTGAGGCAGGAAGGATGGTGCTGATGATGGTGACGATGGGAAACTAATGGGGAAATTGCCTGACCAGTGGTGGCGCAGTAGATAAAGCACCGACCTGGAAGGCTGAGGTCGCTGGTTCATAACCCCCGGCTTGCCCAGTCAAGGCACATACGAGAAACAACTCTTGAGTTCATGCTTCCCGCTCCTCCCCACTTCCTTTCCCTCTCTCTCTCTCTCTCTCCTCTCTATAAAATCAATCAATAAAATATTTTTTTTTAAAGAGAAACTAGTGAGGAAACTGAGGATTAGGAGAGGTTGTCTTTGCACAGAATCGCACAGCTGGCCAGCAGTGGGCCCAGGAGTTGAGTTTCCATCTGTGTGCCTCAGCGCCTGTGCTTTCTCCCACCAAGCTGGGCGCCGCCCCCCGCAGGACTTGGGGGCAGTAACCTGGGAATAGGGGAGTGACTAGCCCATCTGGCCTCCCAAAGCCTCGGTGGAGGTCACAGACTGGGCCTGGGTCTGGACTGCGGGGGGGGAGCCCAAAAGAGACAGGCTGGCTTTGGGGGCCTCAGAAGTTGGGGGATTCAGCAGAGGAGCCACTGGGAAGGACCCCACTTCCCCCCTTCCCCGGCCAGGAGCCTTCTTCTGAGAAGGAAGTATTATTTAACTGACATTGTGTTGGGAGGGGAAACACGGGGTCCTTGGAGCTCAGCCAGCCTCCTGCCTTCAGGCTGTTTGGCTTTGTTTGTTTTTTTGGCCTATTTTTTTTTTCCTTTTTCTTTGGGCTAATTGTTCTCATTAAATCTTTTTGTCCTGTTTTGTTTTTTATGGGGCTGACAATACTGCGCACTGCTCTGCGCTGCTTCCTGTGTTTCTGCCCCAGCACAGGCCTTCACGGGGCCTGGCTTCCTGTTGTGAGCTGTCGTCATGGCGACCTAAGGCCTGGTGGGCTCCCCAGGGGTCAGGAGGGGGTGACATGGTTGACATCACTGGGTAAGGAGGCTAGGGGCCGGGGTCCAGAGGGGGTTGAATGGGGGCCGGCAGGCAGTGGCGGGAGCCTGGCACATTGCTGAGGGGTGACTCACAGGCTGGGCAGGGGAAGAATGCCCTCACATTCTTTTGGGAGGTAAACAAGGTCAGGGAGTGCGGCTGGGATCCTGTTTACCTGACCCTGGCCCCCCAGGGGACCAGGAGCCAGTGCAGGACAACACACTGGAACAGAACCAACCAGACCTCAGGGGCTAGGGGACCAGGCGTGAAGGCCAGGACAAGGTGAGGGACCAGAGGCTCAGCCCAGACCCCCTTGAGGGCTGGTGGGTGCCAGAGACAAGACCAAGATTCAAATCAGAGCTCTGTGACTTTGAGCAAGTCACTGGCTGCTCTGAGCCTGGGTTTCCCCTATTTCTAATGGGTTATTTTTTTTGTGTAGATGACCTCTTGTTCTCCACTGACTTGGGGCATGGCTGTGGGTGCGCCTGGGTCTGGGCACAGCCCAAGGTTCTGCAGTCCCATCTGTCACCCACCAGCCAGGATGGCCTGGTTCAGTCAAGGGGTGGTAGGGCTGTACCTGAGGCTGCCAAGGTGCTGCCCAGAGGTGTGCAGCCCAGCCAAAGGGCCGGGGTCAGGAGGGAGGACTGGCAGGGGAGCTCAGTTGGTTAGAGCATGGACCTGATACACCAAGATTGAGTTCGATCCCTGGTCAGGGCACATACAAGAAACAACCAATGAAGGCATAATAAGTGAAAAAACAAATTTATATTTCTCTCTTTCTCATTCTCTCTCTCCCTTCTTCTCGCTCTTTAAAAAAGCAATAAATTAAAAAAAAATTAACTCTGTTAAAAAAAGGAGGGAGGAGATGGGTGCACAGACGTGGGGTACCTCTAGAACCACAGAACTGGAGTCTGGGTGCAGCTCATTCTTTCCCCCAACCCCTGCATCTCCCTTCTGCCTTCCCAGAGCCCCACACCTTATCCCTGGACCCCCTTCCCAAGGACAGCCTCCTCAGCCCGTCACAGAGGGCCTGGAGGAGCTCTGGTCAAACCCTGGGATTGCTCTGTATGTCCTACAAGGGCAGGGAGAGGGCTGGAGCTGAGCTTCCAGCCCCCATATCTCAGAGACAAACTTTTCACACTGACTCTTTGCCAGCTACCAGCAAGACAGCTGCTAACAAGAAAGGGCAGCCTCTCAGCAACGGGCCCCTATTCTCTGCAGGGGCAGAGGGAGCACCAGCAGCCAGAGTGATGTTGAGGCCTCTCAACCTAGTGGCTAAAAGCATCAGAGTGGGACTAGCCTGCATCAAGTCTGGCTTTGCCACTTGCCAGCTGGTACCCTTGGGCAAGTTCCTTGGTCCTCTGACTCTTGATTTTCTGATCAGCAAAACAGAATCGCCCATGCTTGTGAGATGGAGTGTATACTCACTAAGCACTTAGCACACAGTAGGTCCTCAACATGTGCAGAACCCATACAGGCCCACCGTGTCTCCAGCGGTGCCAGGCCCCTAGGCTCCCCTATACGGAGTATACATCTCAGGGCAGGAGTGGTGGCCCCAGGCCCCGTGGTTTTCCCATAAGGGGGCAGGATTCGGGCTTCCCTGGACGGGGAATATCCTGTCCTCCCGGTGGGGGGAGGAAGAGGAGCGGGAAGGACACAGCCACGCTGCATTCTTGGTGCTGCATTCTTGGCATTCTTGGCGGCAGCCCTGCCGCTGCTTGCCTCTCACTGTCTGCTGGGGTCACTGGCTCAGTGCCATGCTGTCCCAGCAGGGCAGAACGGCATCCCTCTTGGGATGCCCCTTGGATTTGGGGTGACAGGGGACCCTCTTGTACCAGTCCCTCTCACCCCAGGCTATCACAGAAGCAGATGATCCCACCCCTGGAAGGAGAGAATGGGGTGTCCTGGGGGCAGTCAGTCAACAAGAGAGGGTTTCTGCTTATGGTTCCACCTTCTGGGGCTCCCCAGCCTGCCCCCCACTCCCAGGGAAACCCCGGAGAGTGGCTGGAGGGGGAGGGTAGATGGATGTGAAGGCAAAAGGTAGAGAGGGCTCTTGGGTTCTAGTCGCTAGTGCCTGGGACAGTTGCTTTTCCTCTCTGGGATTCAGTTTCTCCATCTGCAAAATGGGGGATTTGTCTCCCTTCTCAGCACTGCTACACTGTGGTGTCACCATCTAGTAACTGCCTCTTAGCAGAGCCTCTTCTCCTGACCAGGACAGAAACGCAGCGCTTCTCTGCACTGAGCCTGCCCTAACGCAGGTTATGGTGGTTCCCACTGTTTGTTTATTGAGGGCCAACTCCATCTGCAGCATGACCTGCAGCCTCTGAGACTCAGAGAACTGGAAACAATGCAGTCCCAGAGTGGCCAGGCCCTAGCGCCTCCTGCCTAGCTGTGCCTGGGGGTCCTGGGAGGGAAATGACTTGTCCAAGATTCCACTTAGCCAGGTTGAGCTGTCTCTGGACCCCAAAGCCACCCAGAGCTGAGTTAATTCTATGCCATCTTTTTCTGCAAACAGCCTCTGGTTTCAGTCCTGTGGGGGCCTGAGCATTCTGGAAAGGAGTCAGGACAGCTCTCCAAGGATCTGCTTCAGAGACCTCTTTTCCGCAGGATACAGAGCCTACAGGGGACCCTAGACAGCTCCACCTCTCCCTCAAGCTGCCCTGTGCAGCTGAGGATCCTGGAGGAGTCGCTCAGGGCCTGGTATGGGAGGGGCTGCACTAGGGTAGACACAGCTGAGGTCAAGTCTGGGTGCCAGTCTCCCTCTGTCCCCTCTTGCTATTGTTCAAGGACTGCTTCAAGCCCCTCTTCCCAGACTCACAGACCCTGCAGACAGTCTGCACTCAGTGCCCCATTTTAGTGCAGTCCAAAGCTTACTCTCTGGTTGTGGGGATGGAAACCAAGAGAACCTGGGTCAGGCCACAGGGGGAGGTGGAAAAACCTCCTGGCTCAAGTCAGAAGCCTCAAGAGGTCCCAGCCGCTGGACCTCCCACCTGCATTGACCGTCATCATAAGGTTGCAGAAGATGGTCCCTCCTGGCCAGCTCAGCTCAGACTCTCTGTGGTCCTAGGATTCTGAGTTTCAAGTTTTTGGTTTTGTGACCACGCACCTCTCTCTGCATACCCTTGAGAGTATTAAGCAGAAGAAGCCCCATTCTGTCGCTGGCCCTTGTCGGGGGCTTGTTCCTTAGAGTGCAGCCAGGGTCCTCTCCAACAACCCCACTTTCTCCCATCACCTGACCCCCCTGAATCTCCCAAAGCCATTGCTTTCACTTTCCCCTGGCTCCCCTCTACCTACTTCCTGCCCTCTCTGTCTGCCTGTCTTGTCTGTGTCTGTCCAGACATCTGTCTGTCTAAGGAACAGTAAGAGGAAAAGATTGGAACCCCACCCTGCTGGGTCCACATGACCAATGCACTGTTCACCCTCTACTGGGAAGTCACCACACTGCAGAGACCAGGAGCCACAGGAGTGTGTGCTGGCGTGTTTGAGGGAGAAAGGGGTGGGGGACCTGTGTGTGTGTGTGAGTGTGTGTGTGTGTGTGTGTGTGTGTGTGGTTGTGAGTGTGTGTGAGTGTTAAATGAGAGGCAGTGTATGATCATTTGTGTGTGGAATGCTTAGTTAAAGAAATTACAATAAACTGTTACAGTGGAATATTATGTAGCCATGAAATATGATGTCTTTGAAGAACAGACATAAGAAATGGTCACAATACCAAGAAAAAGAGAGAGAAAGATTCATGGATACAGACAACAGTGTGGTGATTGGGGAGAGGAGGTGGAGGAAGGGGTAGGGGTGCGAAATGGTGATGGATGAAGACTTGGGAGTGGTGAACAGACAGTATGGTGTACAGAGATGTGTTATAGAATTGGGCACCTGAAACTTATATAATTAGAATATGTTAACCAGTGTCACCCTAATAAATTCAATTAAAAAATAAAGAAATGGTCACAATATAAGATTTAGTAAAAGAAAAATGTGCACCCAGAATAAAAAGTTGAAGTGAATACATCAAATGTTAATAATGAATATCTCCAGATTGCTAACTCGTGAGTAACCTTGCCTCTTTCTTTCTTTCTTTTTTTCTCTTTCTTTCTTTCTTTCTTTCTTTCTTTCTTTCTTTCTTTCTTTCTTTCTTTCTTTCTTTCTTTCTTTCTTTCATCTTTCATGCTTTCTTGCTTTTTTGCCTTCTTGCTTTCTTGCTTTCCATTTTTTTTAATTCAATGACAGGAGGAGAGGCAGAGACAGACTCCTGCATGCGCCCCCACTGGGATCCACCCAGCAAGCCCACCAGGAGGTGATGCTCTGCCCATCTGGGGCCCATGCTCTGTTGCTCAGCAACAGAGCTCTTCTTAGCTCCTGAGGAGGAAGCCCTGAAGCCATCCTCAGAGCCTGGGGCCAACTTGCTCCAGTCAAGCCATGGCTGTAGGAGGGTAAGAGAAAGAGAGAGAGAAAGAAGGGGAGGGGGAGGGATGGAGAAGCAGATGGGTGTTTCTCCTGTGTGTCACGATCGGGAATTGAACTCAAGACATCCACACACCAGGCTGGCGCTCTACCACTAAGTCAACCAGCCAGGGCCTTGTCTTTCTTTTATACTTTGCATATGTTCACCATTATCTGCAATGAGCTTGTTGTTAGTTTTATAATCAGGAAAGGGAGAATAAAGGCAATAAAAACAAACTAAAGATGAACTAGAAAACAAACATGTTTTAGAATAAAAGAAACTAAGACCTAATGGAAAACATTGAACATAAAACTAAGACAAATGTTTCCCTCAGGTTAGTAAGCACTGAGTAAGCACCTACTGTGTTCTGGGGCTCAGCTGAATGTGGGATTACAGAATGTCCAATGCACACACTGCCTGGTGAGTGCACCAAGCATCTGGAAAGCACAGATAATTCAGACACAGAGGGATGTGGTCCCCATGGAGAGGGCACCAGAGAAAGGGAAGGATGGGTGAATCAAAAGGGCTCCAGGGAGGAGGTGACTGCTCATAAGAGGGCTTCAGGAAGGGGATGTGGTAATGGAGAGAAATACGGTGGGTGGTTGGGGATCCTGCCCTTTGTCTGGAGCATAAGTTAACTATAGAACAGGGGTGACAAACAAGCTGCAACTCACTAGAAGTCTGCAGGGTTGAGCAGAAAGAGTCTATGAAGCTAAGTCGGATTCACAGGTAAAGAATGCAAAAATTGATTAGCAATTCATTCATTCATTCATTCATTCATTCATTCAAGAAGTATTTCTTGGCTAGCTACTATGTGTCTGGGATCCTGTAGTGCAGCTTCCATTCAAATGGAGGGAAACAAGCAATAGACAATTAATAAGCAAAATGTATCTGATGTCAGACATTAGAAGTGCTGTGAGGAAAGATAAGGCCAAGTAGGGGTGGGGAAAATGCAGAGGAGGCAGGGGTTACGGGTTGAGGGGCTCATTTTATGTAAGGCAGTCAAGGAAGGCCTCACCTAGAGTGGCATTTGATCAGAGACTAAAGGAAGTCAGGCTTCATGCTGCAGGGGCACCACAGACGCAGAGCCCCAGAGAGCACAGGGGAAGACAAGTCAGCACGGGGGCCCAAGAGAGCACGGGGAGGCTCAAGGCCCACAGGACAGGGCCCGCAGATCCTTGTGGGCCACATGAGGCTTTTAAAACTCCGAGTGTGGGCCCTGGCCTGTTGACTCAGTGGTAGAGCATCAGCCGGGTGTGCAGGAGTCCCGGGTTCGATTCCCGGCCAGGGCACACAGGAGAAGCGCCCATCTGCTTCTCCACCCCTCCCCCTCTCCTTCCTCTCTGTCTCCCTCTTCCCCTCCCGCAGCCAAGGCTCCATTGGAGCAAAGTTAGCCTGGGCGCTGAGGATGGCTCTATGGCCTCTGCCTCAGGCTCTAGAATGGCTCTGGATGCAACAGAGCAACACCCCAGAGCATCGCCTCCTGGTGGGCATGCCAGGTGGATCCCGGTCGGGCTCATGCGGGAGTCTGTCTGGCTGTGGCTGCCTCCCCGTTTCCAACTTCAGAAAAATACAAGAAAAAACCACGAAAACAAAAAAAACCCCTCCGAGTGTGAGTGGGAGCTGTGGGGAGTTTGAGCAGGGAAATGCCCTGTAGTCTGAGAGGGGGGTTGGTGAGGGGCTGCAGAGAGGGGCGGGGCCAGGCTGCACTGGCAGCTGGAGGGAATGAGAAGGCATGAAGGAGCTGACAGGGTTTGCAGTGAATTAGATGGGGGAGAGGTAAAGGAAACAGAAGGATCAAGGTCAATTTCAAGGTTTGGACCCCAGCACTTGGGAGGATGAGCCAACTGGGCAGGGGCAGGTTTAAGATGGTCAGGAGCAGGGAGAGCAAACGCTGAGGTTGGACAGATGAGGGTTGAAATACCCAGTGATAAATCCAAGACATCCACAAGGAAGTGTGGAGCAGAAAGTACAGGAGCCTGAAGTTCAGGTCCCATCTGGGGACACACATTGGAACATCATTGGCTTGTGGGTGGTGATTAAGCCATGAGATGAGATGAGATCCCCTTGGAATGGGTGTAGACAAAGAAGAGGTCAGAGATCGACCCCTGCTCCTCACCGCACATTAGACATTGGAGAGAGGAGGAGGGGCCAACAGAGGTCAGAGATTGACCCCTGCTCCTCACCGCACATTAGACATTGGAGAGAGGAGGAGGGGCCAACAGAGGTCAGAGATTGACCCCTGCTCCTCACCGCACATTAGACATTGGAGAGAGGAGGAGGGGCCAACAGAGGTCTGAGATTGACCCCTGCTCCTCACCGCACATTAGACATTGGAGAGAGGAGGAGGGGCCAACAGAGGAGCCTGAGCAGCCAGGGAGGGGGAGGCCCGGGAGGATGGGGTCCCCAGCTCAGGTGCTCAGCACTTAGCACATGGAGGTCAATGGAGACTCAACAGTTCTTGCAGAGAATGGACATGAGCTGAGTAGGAGAGAAAGAGTTCCGGAAAGAATGAGGGAGAGGACGTTAAAAAGCAAGTCGAGGCAGCTCTTCCCAGGGTTACGGCTGTATAGGGAAGCAGCAAGAGGCCAGAGGGCTTCGCAAGGTCCTCCTCCCACTGCCCTTTCAAGCTGTGGCAAAGGGGCAGCTGTTTCCTTCAGGGACGCTGGACAGAGCTTGGGCTGGGCTGGCTGTCCACACACAGGTGCTCAAGGCTGTTCAACGGTGAGCCTGGGTGAGGAGAGAAGGGGCAGGGCTGAGCACCAGGGCCAGGGCCATGGCTGGCTCTCACCATGCCACCATACTCCAGAAGTGGGAGAAATCCAACTCTAACCCTCATTAACAAGATCTACTTCTCCAGTGGGAAGAGACAAGATGTTAAATTTAGCAGTTGCTTAGTAAGTTTGTACCACTTCAATATTCAGACTTAGAGCGGGCGGGCCTCTGTCTGTACTCTTGTCCTCATCGTGTGAATGCAAGAGCTGACCTGGGAGCAGTGAACTTGACTGACAGGAGGAGACAGGGATGCTTTTTGGTTTGGTTTGGTTCGGTTTGGTTTGGTTTAGTGCTTGTTTTGTTTCAAGAGGAGATGTTGGTGGTGCAGGAGAGGGTGTGAATTACGGCAGGGACAAAGGGGACACAGGACACACGTAAAGGGCTGGCCTTAGGGAGACTCACAGGGGAGGAAGGCATGAAGTGTGGCAGGTGTCGGTGAGAGCGTGCGGAAGTCCTCCAGTGAGTCCTTCCATCATCAGTGAAAAAACAGCAAGGCCATGGGCTTCAAGTGAGGGAAGAAGGCCCGGGAAGAGGTTTGCAGGAAAGTGGGGTGTAAAGGAGCCCTCTCAGGTAGAGGAGGAACAAGTGGACCAAAGACACGCAGCAGCATTACCCAACGGCACTCTGGCAGATTACAGTCTCTAAGACGCTGGCATCTCTCACCCCACAAGCACTTCTAGAACCTTCTCTCCTACTAAGAAGTGAGGTCTAATTCCTCTCATCTTCAACAGCGGCAGGTTGTGACTCGCCTATTACCAATGGAATGCCACACTGCTGAAGCTCCAAGAGGAAACCTGCCATTCTGGGGGACACTCATGCCGGGCCCTGTGCCGCCATGCTGTGAGGAAGTCCAGACAAGCCCAGGAGAGACCACGTGGGAGGCTCTGAGTCCCTGGGGAGAAAGATGTCCGGCCAGCACTCAGATGCCCCAGCCTCAGCCACCATCTGACTGCCACTCTGTGAGACCTTGAGCAACCCAGCTGAGCCCTCCCAAACCCACGGAATCCACGAGAGATAATAAAACCATTGTTGCCTAAGCCCTTACTTTATGGTACGGAAATAGCGAATTGGAACAAACTCTCAGGGCCAACTTGAGATTCATGGGTGTGAATTTAAAGTGACACACCCCCTTTGGCCCAATGAGAGCCAACACATTTCTTCAGGGATGAGAGACTGGCTGCACAGCGGCCACATTTTCCTTTCTCATTGCAAAGGATGAGTAGAGAGGATGGAGAGAGAGTGGAAGGGATTGGATTTTGGATGTCAGGCTTGGGGGTTTGGACTTGACTCTGTAGGCTACTGAGAATACACCAACGAGAGCTACGTATATAAAGTTCATGTGCATGCTGGGCCTACTCTGGGTTTAGCGATAGAGAATACAGCTGCCATGCTCAGATAAACAGATGAACGGGGATGGAGGGAGGAGAAAGTTCTCCCCAGAGGCTTGGCCACAGGTGTGGGGTCTGGGAACTCTGGGTACCCTCTGCACATGGGCTGGAGCCTTAGGCCCACAGCCAGTAGATGGGGACAAGGGTGGGGAGTGCTGACTCGGTGCTCTCCTCGTAAAAATAGAGGCCTTGAAATTGAGGCCCAGAAATCACCTTATGACTCTGAGAATAAGGATGAGACATTTTTGGTCTGGTTTCCAAGGACAAATGCTGGGCCGGGCCCTGGGCTCCATCCTGCGAGCTGGAGGCACAGGGAGAGAACAGGAGGCCTGCATCTCAGAATGCGACAGGCCTTGTTCAGGATTTTCTAGTTCCAAGTACAGAAAGACTGACTTGCGACAGCTTTAAAAACTGAAATCTAGGCCTGACCAGGCGGTGACGCAGTGGGTAGAGCATCGCCTGGGACACAGAGGACCCAGGTTCAAAACCCTGAGGTCTCCAGCTTGAGCGTGAGCTCATTCGGCTTGAGCGCAGGCTCACTAGCTTGAGCAGGGGGTCACTGGCTTGAGCGTGGGATCATAGACATGGCACCTTGGTTGCTGGCTTGAGCCCAAAGGTCGCTGGCTTGAAGTCCAAGGTTACTCACTGACTTGAGCAAGGGGTCACTTGCCCAGTCAAGGCACATATGAGAAAGCAATCAATGAACTAAGGAGCTACAATGAAGAACTGATGCTTCTCATCTCTCTCCCTTTCTGTCTGTCTGTCCCTGTCTCTCTCTCTAACTCACTTTCTGTCTCTGTAAAAAAACAAACAAAACAAAAAACAAAACAAAAAAACCCCACACGAACAACAACAACAAAACAAAACACACCTGAAATCTAGGGCCCTGGCAGGATAACTGAGTTGGTAAGAACATTGCCCTGATGTGCAAAGGTTGCTGGTTTGAACTCTGGTCAAGGAACATACTGGAACAGGTTGATGTTTCTGTCTGACTGTCTGTCTCTCTCTCTCAAATCAATCAATAAGTTTTAAAAATAAATGAAATGAAAAAAAAATCTGGGTTAGTTTAAAAAACAAACAAAAAAGAAACTGAAATCTATGAGCTGTGTAGCAGGGTCTTTGAGGTTTCAAGCAAAGCTTAACCTAGCCATGCAAACAGCCATGCCCTTATCTCTACATGTTCTTCTCCCAGCTTGACCTACTCTGGGGGTCTCAGAATGGCCCCATCCTCTCTCCACATCCAGTAGAGAGAGTCTACATCCTGGAGACCTCAGGTAGAGGTCTTGAGTCACGTGTCCGTCACTGAGCTCATCGCATTGGCCATGGGATGGGATTTAGTAATAGGTTTAAACCGACCAGGGCCCACCTGGCATAGAGCAGTGTCTATCTCACTCAATTCAAAATGGGGCTCCATCAGAGAATGGATGTCAAGGAGGCAGCTCCCCAATATCTGCTGCTTCAGAACACATGCGACAACAACAGACAAGGACCCAGGGCGTGACCCCAGGCCGCCCAGCAGAACCTTCTGGAGACTGCGTGCTGTGTCAGAGAGGAAGTGGCTGAACACCGGAAAGTGGGGAATCTCCCATCAAGGCTATTTCAAGCAGCCAGTACCAGCTGCCCATCTGGCCATCCTGGAGCCCTGAGATGGGGGTGGCCACTGTTGGCAGGAACCCAGGGCCTGCCTGGGACACTTGAGCAGCTGGAGACCAATTAATCTGGGAAGAGTGAAGTCTGGAAAAGGCCGGGGTGGGGAAGTGACCTGACTCTTCCCTAACACCAAAAAAGGGAACAGAAAAGGTCAATTGAGGCATCAGGAAGGATCCAAACAAGTAGCATGTGACAAAAACCAATATCCTCTTCCATCTGGGCTCAGCTTTGCCAGGTCCTTCCCTAACTGGCTCCCCTAAAAGCCCCAGGAACAACGCTAAGTAGGGATTGCCTCATTGCTCAGATGGATAGGTTGAGGCCCTGAGAAAAGGGACTCACCCAAGGTGACCCAGGAAGGAGGTGCAAAGCCAGGGTATGAACCTGAGCTTTCTCAAGACTGCCACTTCCCCGTAGCACAGCCCAGAGTCAGGCCCATTCCTACACAGAGTACTGTGATAGTGAGGCCACTGGTTCAAAAGGGCATTCAATTCCCTCCGGGAGAGAGAGGAAAGGGGCTGCAGCATCCAAATGGCCAAAGTTCAAATCCTTCCTCTGCCACGCTGGTTGTATGAACTTGGGCAAGTCAGTGTCCTCATTTACGAGATGAAGAAATGAATACTTCTATTAGAGGTCACTGGAAGGCATGATGGACGTCACATACATGAAGCAATGAGTACATGTGGCCCATGGTGCATGCTATGTTCCTCACGTGGTGGGAAGAAAGTGTAAGGTTCAAGTCCACTAGCACAGAAGTTCTGTGAACCCAATGTTGTAAGATATGCAACACCAGGGATTCTTCCAAGTAAACACTGAGAAACAAAGTAGGGGGGGATGTTTGTCAAGAAATGAACTAGGCCTGACCAGATGGTGGCGCAGTGGATAGAGCGTCGGACTGGGATGCGGAAGACCCAGGTTCGAGACCCCGAGGTCCCCAGCTTGAGCATGGGTTCATCTGGTTTGAGCAAAAGCCCACCAACTTGAACCCAAGGTCACTGGACCCAGCAAGGGGTTACTTGGTCTACTGAAGGCCCGTGGTCAAGGCACATATGAGAAAGCAATCAATGAACAACTAAGGTGTTGCAATGCTCAACAAAAAACTAATGATTGATGCTTCTCATCTCTCTCTGTTCCTGTCTCTCTGTCCCTCTCTATCCCTTTCTCTGACTCACTGTCTCTGTAAAAAATAAAATAAAAAATAAAAAAGAGTCTGTCTCTGCCTCCCCACTTAAAAAAATAAAAAATAAATAAAATAAGACCATCAGAGCTGGAGACAAGATCTTTAAAAAAAAAAAAAAAAGAAATGAACTAGGAGTCAGAGGCAGATTAAGGTCGGTTGAGGCCCCAGGCACAGAAGAAAATATTAGGCCCCTTAAAAAAAAAGAGAGGGAAAATAAAAATAGACGTTAACCATATTTTTAAATAAATAAAAAATATTATGTACTATTAATGTTAAAATTGCACATATAAAACCAAACTTGGTGTCATTAGAAAAAAAGTGTAAAGCTGGGATTTTGTGGTGCCCTCCAGAAGTCAGGGCCCAAGGTGTGTGCCCAGTGCGCCCACCATTAAATCTGCCTCTGCTAGGAGTATAGGCATGGGGGTCCTCACATTCTGAGAGGGACTCAGGCCCAACTCCAGTGTGGTCCTCACTGTTCAGCAGAAGCCCAGATACTGCAAGATGTTTCCACCCATTCCCAGGGCTGGATCAGGACGGTCATCCCCTGAGCCTGGGCTCAGCAGGGGTGAGGAGGCTGCAGACAGAGGGTTATTGTCCATCCCAGCTGGGCCCAGATTCCACAGCTGCCAATGCATCTGAGGAATAGGGTCATTTTGGACCAGACCAGCCGTGTGTGTGTGTGTGTGTGTGTGTGTGTGTGTTGGGGTTGGTGGGTGGGTGGGAGACATTTGGTTTGTCCTCCAGTTGCTAGGGGAGAGCCAGATTCAACACTGGGTGCTCTCTCCAATGTCTCAACAGTGACCCCAGAGCACCTCCAACCAGCAGGCCTGGGTGGGGCCTGGAAAGACAAAGCAGCCTTTGGCTGTCTAAACCCAGGCCGGCAGAGTGCGTGAGCTTATCCATTAGTCAGAGAGGCCTGGAAGTCAGCCTTGTCGCCCCCCTCTATCTGTCACCACATGCATCTTGTTTTTGTCATGACATGATATGACAGATGTTGCTGCTGAAGAATCTCTAAGTGCCGATCCCTGTTGTCCAGCCATACAGCTGCTGCCCTGGTCACATCTCCCACCTCACACTCCTTTCTGGTCTCACAGTTTGTCTGGCCTGCAGCCTGCAGCTCAGGGGAGCTTTTAGAAACATGGTTCAATTCCATCAGTCTCAGGTTCTGAATCCTTCATTGATTAGCTGCAAAACTTGCACCTGACAAAAGACTCATATCCAGAAAATATAAAGAACTCCTCCAAATCGATAAGAAAAAGAAGAACAACAGTCAAGAGATTTTGAACAAGCCATTCACAAAAGAAGTTCTTCAAATGGCCTACAAATACACAAAAACGTTATTAGCTATCAGGGAGATGCAAAATAAAACCACAGTGAGATACCACTACACACCCAAATAGCTAAAAAATAAAACCATAGAAAATATCAAGTGTTGGTGAGGATGTGGAGCAACGAGAACTCTCAGAGCACTGGTGTGGAAGGGAGTATAACCTGGTACAACCACTTTAGAAAACTGTTTGGCATTGTCTACTAAAGCTGAACAAAAGCTCGCCCTGTACCTAGCAATTGCACTCCTAGGTATGCGTCCAATGGAAATTCACACACACACGTCCACTGAAAGACCTATGCAAAATCAGTTGTATTACTCTTAGCAGCCCAAACCCAGAGCCAACCCAACGGTCCATCACCAGTAGAATGGAAGGAGAATGGATGAGATACATATGTCACAACCTTCTGGATGCACCTCTCCATGTTGAGAGGAAGGAGCTGGATGCAAAGGAGTGTACACCAGGTGATTCTATTTATGTGAACTTCAAAAACAGATGCAACCATGCCAAAGTCAGGACAGTGGTTCCCTAGGGGAAGAGGAGAAATAAGGCCTGGAGAAGCAGAAGGGAGAGTCCTGGGTGCTGGCAATGTCTGTCTCTTAATCTGGGCACTGGTCACACAGGTGTATGGAGTTTGTGAAATTCTTTGAGCCAGACACATGGTATGAACACTTTTCTTTACATATATTGCTCTTCAATAAAAAGTTTTTAGAGAAATTTTCACTTACATTGCCCAAGTCCTCATGATGGTTCTACCAGCTTATCCTCAGTTCCCTGGATATGCCGTGCAGTTCTGTCTGCCTGGGACTCTCTTATCCAGTTGGCAAACACTCTGTTCTGGGGTCACCAACATGACCAGGAAGCCCTCCTTTCTGGCCCCAGAAAGAGATGGTCAGTCCATCCTCGGGAAGCCATATGCACCTTCATTTCAGCCTTTATCCATCTGATACTCACTCTACAGTATTTATTGAGCACTTGTTATGTGCCAGACACCTACACTTGTGAATAAACAATCTTAAGTTAACAGGTTAGATTTTTGAATTTTTAAAAATAAACCAAAATTGCAATAAATGCCCCTCACAAAGTCCACACAGTCGATTGGTGACTAAGACTCCCCAGGAACTTAGCACAAGGCCTGATTCAGTGAGGTGTCTGGGAGTATTTTATGAATGACTGAATGACAGGAGGCTGTAAGAGACAGGCAAGGAGATCACAGGCAGAGTTCTGGGGCCTCAAGGACACAGTTGTCCCTTAACATGTGTGCACCTCCAGTTGACAGAGCCAATGCAGGGATTGAAAGTCGGGGTTTCCAGAAGCACGGGCCACCCAAAACACAAGTGTGCAGAGGCACAAGCTAATCATTCCTTTATGTATTCATTCAGTTGATAACTATTAATTTGACACCTACTGTGTGCAGGGTCCTATGCTAGGGGCTGTCCCCTATACCTCCCATTTATGCCAAATTCCCAGTGGCTATATCAACTTCTGGAATCTCTGGGGTTGAAGTCCCTTTCTGCTTCTGAATGTTTTCCCACCCCATTATCTCAGTCCTCTCTAAAGGGAAGACCATGCAGGACTCCCCTGATCATCTGGGGAAACTGAGTTATGCTGCCTTAGTTATTTATAAGTCCAAACATAATTCAGGGCGATTGTTTGTTTTGTCAAAATAACATCTGCTTTACCAAAGAACTCCTGAAATGATCTTAATTATAGTAGTTTTCCCAACAGGACTTCCCAGCTAGTGGGAGCGTAATAGCACTGAGCTCCCAGAAGCAACATGCTAGGACTTGGAGCAATTATGACAGCCTGTGGCCATGGCCCAGCAATCCCACTCCTTGAGGTAAACCTCGGGCGCGTTCCACCCAGGGCCTAGAGGGGGCATGCCCAAGGTGTTCCTGGCCGCACTGTTGACAGTGGCTGCGAATGGGAGGAGACGCAGGCATTTCTCAGAGTAAAGAAAGGGTGGTAGATGCATGTAAACTTAAAACACAAAGTGCATACACATACACGCCAAAAGCTATGCACTTGTTGAGAACACATACACATTTAAGGGCATATATTGAGTACATTAGAGGGAGAGCCATCAAGGATGAGGAGAGATTTGTTTGTTTGTTTGTTTTAATACCACACATATATACTTAATACAAAATAAGAGAGGACCTTGCATGGACAATGAAAGTGTATTAGAAATCAAGGATTTTAATAACTCATCAATCTCCACTTGAGGTAAACGGTAAAATTTAAACTTTAAAAGTGTACTGTTTCTGGGAAGATGTAGTTACAAACATACATACCCTTTTCCTTATTTCTTTCATTAAGTACAACTAAAAGCTACAGCTATAACAGATAAAACAAGCACAAGGAGACTCTGAAAGGAAGGGAGAAGAAAATTAGCTGAGGACTGCAGGATTCAAGGAACAACATGGTGATGAGTTACCTGGATTTTTTGTTTGTTTAATTTTATGCATCCCATACTTGGAGCTGAAGAAGCCAGCAACCTTGAAATACATAGAGGCCTGGACATCGAAAGCCTTCTCTCTCTGGCCAAAGAACCAGAAAAGAGGCAGCTAGCAAGACAGAAACATTTAAGACAATAGTAACTCTACTCTAGCCAAACACTTCAAAAACCTGTGGCCCCATCCATGCCAGCAAGCCTGAATAGGAAACCTATATTTTCACCCTTAACAGATTATAATAAGGTCAGAGGTGGAGTAAGGTTGGTTGAGGCCCCAAGCACAGAAGAAGATATTGGGTCTCTGTCATTAGAAAAAAAGTGTAAACTTGGGGTTTTGTGGGACCCTTCAGAAATCAGGGCCCAGGGCACGGGCCCAGTGTGCCCACTGTTAAATCTGCTTCTGGACAAGGTGCTCCAATCTCCCTGCCAGCATGCCACCAGAGAAGGCCAAGGAGGGAGCTAGAATTTTTCTCCCCACCTAAGCAGCAATAAGGAGCCCACTACCTCCTGTACCAACAGAGGTCAAGTGAGGAACTTGGACTTCTAACCTTATTTGGCAGTGATGAGGCAGCATCCCCACTTCCCCTGCTGAAGCAGCATCAGAGGAAACCAGCTAAAGAAAGTTTAATAAGAAACAGTCTAATAACATAAGACCTAAAATGTCCAAATACAGAACAGAAAACCAAAAAAAATAAAATGAAAGAATTAAGCCTTAACATACCAATAATTACATTAATAGTATTAATATACATATTACAGACAAAGATTGGCAGAGTAGACTAAAAAACATGACTCAATTCTATGCTGTCTATAAGGAAACCACTTTAACTATAATGATATAAATAGGTTGCACGTAAAAGGATGGAAAAAGATGCATCATGCGAACATTAATCAAAAGAAAACAAAAGCAGTTATATTAATATAAAATAAGCTAGACTTCAAAGCAAAGGAAATTACCAGAGGGAAAGAGAAACATTATATAATGATAAAAGGGTCAATCCACCAATAAGTCATAGCAACTCTAAATATGTATGCACCAAATAATAGGACTGCAAAATATGAAAAGTAAAAAACTTATAGAATTAAAAGGAGAAAGAGACAAATCCCTAATTATAGTTAGAGACTTAACACTATCTTTCAATAATCAATAGAATAAATAGAAAATCAACAAGGCTATAGAGGAACTCAATAACACCATGAACTGACAGGATCTGATTAACATTTATAGGACACTCCACCCAGAAAAAGCACACTCTTTTCAAATGCCTTTGGAATATAAACCAAGACCATATCCTGGACAATTAAACAAAAACAGTCAATTTTAATAACAAATTACACAAAATTGTTTTTTACTACAATAGAATCAAAGTAGGAATCAATAACAGTAAGGTAACAAAAGAATACACAAATACTTGGAAACTAAACAAAACACTTCCAAATAATCCACAAATCAAAGAGGACATCTCAAAGGAATTCCAAAAATATACTGAACAGAGTGAAAATAAAAAACAAAATAGCAAAATTTGTGGGACAAAGCTAAAGCAGTGCTAAGAAGGAAATTATACCACTAAACACACACATTAGAAAAAAGGTCAAGTATCTCATCTCAAGAACCTAGGAAAAGAAGAATAAAATTAACTTAAAATAAGCAAAACAAGGAAATAATAGAGATAAAATCAGAAATGGTATTGAAAACAGAAAAACAATGAGAAAATAAATGAAACAAAGAGCTGCTTCTTTGAAATGATCAATAAAATGCACAAACCTCTAGCAAGATGAACAAAGAGAAGGAAATAAAGATGCAAATCATCAATATCAGAAGAAACGGGATATTTATTGCAGACCCTAAAGGCATTAAAAGGATAATAAAGAAATCTTATGAACTACTCTACACACATAAATTGGGTAACTTAGATGAAATAAATCAATTTCTAGAAAAACACAAACTACTACAATTCACTCAATATGAAATAGATTGAATCATGCTATAACTATCAAGGATATTGAATTTGTAATCTTAAAACTCCCCTAAAAGAAGCCTCCAGGCTCAGATGGTTTCACCAGAAAATTCTACCAAATATTCACCACAGAATTTATTCCAAATTATCTTGATACCAAAGTGAGACAAAGTGAGAACAAGAAAACTACAAACCAATTTTTTTCATGAATATAGATGCAAATATCCTTAACAAAAGATCAGCAAATAGAAGTCAGCAATATATGAACAGACTTATACACCATGACCAAGTGAGGCTTATTCCAGGGATGCAAGATTGGTTCAATATTTGAAAAACAATCAATGTAATCCATTATACTAACAAACTAAAGGAAAAAAGTCATATGGCCATATCATTTGATGAGAAATAAAATTTTGACAAAAGCTGATACTCATTCATGAAAAATCTCTCTAAAGAGGTAGGGAAAAGGGGGAATTTCCTTAACTTTTTAAAATATCTACAAAAAACTCTACAGCAAAAATTATTCTTAATTATAAAGACAATGTTTTTCCTCTAAGATTTGAAACAAGGCAAATATATCTGTTCTCACATTCTTATTCAACATTGTACTGGGACTTCTTGTCTATGCAATAAGATAAGAAAAATAAATAAAATATACAGACCAGAAAGGAAAAAATAAAACTGTTCCTATTTACAAGTGATATGATTGTCTACATAGAAAATCTGAAGAAATCCAGAAAAACAAAAACTCCTAGAACTAATAAGTGAGTTCAGCAAGATGGCAAGATACAAGATAAATATGCAAAAATCAACTGTATTTCTATACACTAGCAATGAGTGTGTGGTCATCAATATGTAAAATACTATTTACAATCACACACACAAAATAAAGTGCTTAGGTGTGAATCTAACAAAACATGAATATAGGACTTGCATACCGAAAACTACAAAATGGTAATGAAAAGAATTAAAGTTAAATAAATGAAGAAACATAGTGTGTTCATAAATTGTAAGATTCAGTATAATAAAGATGTTAATTATTCCCAAATTGACATACAGATTTAATGCAATTCCTATAAAAACTCAAATAAGTCTTGGCCAGATAGCTCAGTTGGTTAGAGCATCTTCCAGAAGCGTAGAGGTTGCTGGTTCGTTCCCCAGTCAGGGCACATACAGGAACAGATCAATGTTCCTTTCTCTCTCCCTCTCTCTCCCTTCCTCTCTCTAAAACAAAAAAAATCTATAAAATAGCCTGACCAGGTGGTGATGCAGTGGATAGAGCTGAGGACCCAGGTTCGAAACCTCGAGGTTGCAGGTTTGAGCACGGGGTCACCGGCTTGAGTACGGGATCATAGACATGACCCCATGATCGCTGGCTTGAAGCCCAAGGTCGCTGGCTTGAGCAAGGGGTCACTGGCTCAGCTGGAGTCCCCTGGTCAAAGCACATATAAGAAAGCAATCAATGAACAACTAAAGTGCCACAAGGAAGAGTTGATGCTTCTCATCTCTCTCCCTTCCTGTCTCTCTGTCCCTGTCCATCAGTCTGTTTCTCTTTCTCTCTCTAAAAAAAATTAATAAAATAGACATTAAAAAAGAACTCCAGCCCTGGCCGGTTGGCTCAGTGGTAAAGTGTCGGCCTAGCGTGCGGAGGACCCGGGTTCGATTCCCGGCCAGGGCACACAGGAGAAGCGCCCATTTGCTTCTCCACCCCTCTGCCGAGCTTTCCTCTCTGTCTCTCTCTTCCCCTCCCGCAGCCAAGGCTCCATTGGAGCAAGGATGGCCCGGGCGCTGGGGATGGCTCTGTGGCCTCTGCCTCAGGCGCTAGAGTGGCTCTGGTCGCAACATGGCGATGCCCAGGATGGGCAGAGCATCGCCCCCTGGTGGGCAGAGCGTGGCCCCTGGTGGGCGTGCCGGGTGGATCCCGGTCGGGCGCATGCAGGAGACTGTCTGACTGTCTCTCCCTGTTTCCAGCTTCAGAAAAATGAAAAAAAAAAAAAAAAAATTAAAAAAAAGAACTCCAATAAGATTTTTTGTAGCTACAGACAAGATTATTCTAAAATTTATGTAGAAAAGCAAAGGAAGCAGAACACTTGAAACAACCTTTTTTCAGCTTTAAAGAATCTTTATTCACTTTTTTAATTTAGAAATTAAATTTAATGGGATATTGATCAATAAGAGTACATAGATTTCAAGTGAACATCTCCATAGCATTTGAACTGTTGATTGTATTGTTTGTCCATCACACAAAGTCTAATCATTTTTCATTGATGTATATTTGTCCCTCTTTATTCTCCTCCCTCCTACTCCTGGTGAAACAATTTCGAAAAAGAACAAAATGAGAGGAATCAGTCTCCTTGATTTATTATAGAACTTAAGTACAGGCATATAACAGTCATTACATATTTACAGTAATCAACATGGTGTAGTACTAGCAGAATGAGTGACACACAGATCAGTGGACGCACTAGAGAATCCAGGAATTAACCACACAAATGTGCCTGACTAATATTTTAAGAGAATGCAAAAGGAATTTGTGGAAAAAGACAGACTTTCACGCAAATGGTGCTGGAATAACTAGATACCCATAAGCAAAACAAAAACAAGAGGCCTTGCCATAAATCTCGTGCCTTATACAAAAATTAATTCAAAATGGACCATGGGCTGAAATGTAAAACTATAAAACTTTTAGAAAAAAAAAACCCACAGGAGAAAGACTTTGGAATCTAAAGTTAGGAAAACAGTTCTCATACTTGACACCAAAAGCATGATCTATAAAAGGAAAGATTGTTAATTGGACTTCAATCAAAATTCAAACCCCCCCAAGGTAAAACTTCTTTATGAAAAAGTTAAGAGGATGAAAAGACAAACAACAGACTGGAAGGAAATATTTGCAAACCACTTCTCTGACAAGGGATCAGTATCTACAACATATCATCTCAACAGTAAAAAAAATAAAAAATTCAATTAGAATATAGGTAAAACACATGAAGAGATATTTCACCAAAGAAGATATGCAGATGGCAAATAAGCACTAAAAATATGTTCAACATCATTAACCATTAGTGAAATGCAAATTAAACCACAATGAGATATGATTTCACACCTATCAAAATGGTGAAAACAAAAAATAGTGACCAATGATGGTGTAGTGGATAAAGCAATGACCCACATGCTGAGGTCGCAGGTTTGAAGCCCCAGGGTCACAGGCTCATCAGCATGGTGTTGCCGGCTTGAGCAGGGGAATCGTCCACACGATTCCAAAGCTCTTTAGCGTGAGCCCAAAGGTCGCTGGCATGAAAAGCCTCAGGTTACTGGCTTGAGCAATGGGACACTGGCTCACCAGGATCAAGGCACATAAGGAAAGCAATCAACATACAACTAAAGTGAAAGCAACTACAAGTTGATGCTTCTCACCCTCTCTCTCCCTTCGTTTCTCTCTCTCCCTCCCCCCACCCCACTTCTCTCTTTCAAAAAATAAAAAGTGACAACAAATGCTGGCAAGGATGCAGAGAAACTGAATCATTTATACATTGCTGGTGGGAACTTAAAGTGGTATAGCCACTCTGAAAAAGAGTTTGGCAATTTCTTTAAAAATTAAACATGCAACTAGCATACACTGCAGCAATTACATGTCTGGGCATTTATCCCAGAGAAATGAAGATTTCTGTTCACAGACAAACCTGTACAGGAATGTTGATAGCAACTTTATTCACAATAGCTCCATACTGGAAACAATCCAGATGTCCTTCAACGAATGAATGGTTAAACAAACTGTGGAACATTCATACTGTGGAAAACTACTCAGTAATAAAAAGGAATGAACTATTGATATACATAACAACCTGAATGGGTCTCCAGAGAATTATGCTGAGTGAGAAAAGTCAGTCCCACAAGGTTATATACTGTATGATTCCACTTATGCAACATTCTTGAAATGACAAAGTTGCAGAAATGGGAAACAGATTAGCGCTGGCCAGGGGTTAAGGAGGAGGTAGGGATTGGAGGGAGGGCGGTGTGGCTCACATGAAGGATCCTGGTGACCATGGCAGTGTTGCAGCTTGACTATCCATGTGCTCATTCGGGTTGTGATATTGTGCTATTGTTTTTGCAAAATGTTACCATTGGGGAAAACCAGTTAAAAGGTACATGGGCCTGACCTGTGGTGGCGCAGTGGATAAAGCGTTGACCTGGAAATGCTGAGGTCACCAGTTCGAAACCCTGGGCTTGCCTGGTCAAGGCACATATGGGAGTTGATGCTTCCAGCTCCTCCCCCCTGTCTCTCTCTCCTCTCTGTCTCTCTCTCTCTCCTCTCTAAAATGAATAAATAAAAATTTTAAAAAAAGGTACATGGATCTCTCTGTATGATTTTTGAGAACTGCATGTGAATAATTGCAGAATTATCTCAAAATAAAAAGACATTTTGATTAAAAAAAGAAAAAATACATTTAGCCAGAATGGACTCCCTCTCTCCTGCCCCTCAGCCCCACTCCATGAACGCTGGGTAGTGCCTGGCTTCTAGGGATCCGGCTACCCGGGTTCAGACAATGCCTGGGAACCAGGGCACCAGAACCACTACCATCCTCTTTGAGGAAACTTGGAGAATGGGACCGGAGCCAGGTGCTAAAGACAGGCAAGTGTTTCAAATGTTGAAAAGAGGGGAAATGTTGATACCAAAAATTTTAACTGGAGAGCTGGACATAAGCCCTGGCAAACTGCCAGGGTGGACGAAGACACAGAAGCTGGGGAAGACCAGGGCAAATACGTAAACCACAGGAGCCAAGGCAGTCTCTATGGGCAGTGGAGCGGGCAGGCCAACCGTTCAGGTTTGCACAAGCCAGCTGGAATCCAAGGACCAGCGAAGGACCCTGTGGGGGGGAATTTTGCTCTAGCATGAGAGTGTCACTCTCAGAGACCCCTATGTTAAGACAAAGAATTGGGGCTCATCAACAACCCAGATGTTAGGGCATATGTAACTGATTGAATGAGTGTAATCTAATTGTGGGGATGATTTGAAAACTGTAGACATGCACTGCATGTGCTGGTCGATGGGAGATCATACACATGCTCTCCACTCATCATCCAATAAATCTCCTATATCTGCAAAACGCTTAGTTTTGGGACCACAAACTGTCTCTCTGTCCCCTTTGTCTCTGTTTCCCCCACAGAATTCCCCTTTCCCAGTCTTTCCCCTGGGTCCTAGAGCTAGAAAGGACCTCAGAGGATGGTCTATTTCTGCCTTGACACCCAGAAGGGGAACTCCTGTTTTACATACAATGGTGCTGACATCTAGAGAAGGGAACTGACCTGCTCAATCACACAACAGGCCAGGATCAGAACCCAGGCACCAACTCTGAGGCCAGCTTCACTTGGTCAGACTTGGAGGAAAAGAGAACTCCTTCTGCACCCAGAGGAATGATAACCAGAGTCCCCTGCCTCAGTGTCCTCTCTTCATCCCCACAGCCACACCCTCGCTTAGTCCTCACTCATCCAACAGTATAAGCTGAGAACCTTCTGTGTGGGGGGCACTATTCTAGCTAGACTCTGAGGAAACAGCAGTGAATATAACAGACAGAGATACCCTTCCCCTTTGGAGCTCACATTCACACCGATCTTTGCCTCTGGTCCCTCCTCCCTCCTGCCTTCCCACCTCCTCCACCATCACAGGCTCCTGGTCCCACACAGTGGGTCCTGTCATTCATTGGTGACAGTGGGGAGGCCTGAGGACTTTGGCCTCATATTCAAGGAAGACCTACTTTGACTTTTCAGGTCACTTCCAAGTGAGGACCCATACATAGTCATTGCATGGTATGTTGCATCAGAAATGTTGATTTGATCAATGTCAAATACCTAAAGCACAGCATGACTTTCCTAATCCTATTTAAATATTTTTTCATGTTTTCAATATAACCAAAAGCCTCAACCAAATGGAATTTTTCAGGCCCCTCTGGACCTGCATGAGGTCCAAGGTTACCAGCCTCCTCCCAATCTGGCTCCAGCCTCTTCTACTATGGCCCCTGTTTCTCCCAGGTGCTCTCATCAGGGATAGGGAGAGAAAGAACCTTGTCCCAAGAGAAGAAAGCTGAGGTTCAAGTCTTGGCCCAGTCAATTACTTTTCACACTTTGAGTCTGTTCCTTCCCCCTTGTGGCCTCAGTTTCCCCATCTGTAAAATGGGAAGAGGTTGATGGCTTCCAGGATCCCTTTCAACATTAATGCCAAACTTCAACTCCCCATGGTCTGTGACTCCCCTAACTCATGCCCCTCAGGTGCACACAGTAGGTTTTCACGAAACAGGTGCAGAACACAGAGCTGGCATGAGGTAGGTGACCCCATCCTGCAGCTCCGGTCCAGGACCTGCCTGGAAGATTCACGCCTGGCCAGGAACTTTGCTGAGCTGACCCAGAGCTTTCCCTTCCAAACACTCTTTTGTTCTTGTCTCTCCAAGTGTGGTTCCAGGTCCGGCAGGGTGGGCCTCCTCTGGGAGCTTGTCAGAACGCAGAGTCTCGGGCCCTACCTCAGATCTGCTGAACCAGAATCTGCATTCTAATAATATCCCTGGGGGATTATTTTGCATATTAATATTTGGGAAGCCCTGTCTTGAAGTATAGAATGCCAAATCCCCATGTCCAGCCCAATCACATTGGTTTAATCAATTAATCAATCAATCAGTAATGTGTTCGTTAAGTGAAGTCTAGCTCTAGCACTTTTCATTGCTGGAGCCTCCCACTGGGGACGAATCTAGTATTCCCCAGACAACTAGCCAAGCAGCCACTGGGCTCCATGTTTGGAGGGTCAGCACCCATCTGATCAAGGCAGATCTGGTGCCCATCTCCTCAAGGCGACCAACCTGTCTTAGCTGTGACTAAGTGGTCCCCTCAGTGGAGATCTGGCTGCAATGAGCTAAACTATTTTAACTGTGAGAAAGCCAAGGCATTACCTCGACCCTAGCTCAGACTCCTCCCCCTAACACATCCTTATGCTGGTGTGTGTGTGCACGTGTGTGCGTGCGCGCACACGCCCCTGGCTCAGCCTCCCATGAGTTGCAGGGTGACTCACAGGTACCTCCCTTCTTTCTGGTCTTCAACAGGGGAGACTGGGAAAGGGAGAAGGAGAAGTGTCTCAGATCCAAACCTAAGAAAGTGACTTTGGACACAGCTAGTCTGAGAGACTGCCAGGGTCAGGGCTGGGGTCAGGACTGGGAATCCAGGGTGGCCTGCCTGTGCTAGCTTGGAAAACAAGGCAAGTCACCAGGTCAAGTTTATCCCTCTTTCACAAGCCCCACAGGCCCTTGTTGAAGAAGTCACTGGGACATAGAGGAGAGAAAGGTGATACCAGAACAGGCACCAACCACAGCTTCCCAGTGAGTTCTTGGGATGGGAGCTCGTCAGACTAGCAGCCAGCCATCACCACACCCTCCCTGGACCCGCCCCACCTGATGTTATCTAGGGATTACAGCCCCCTATGGGCGTGTGTGTGGACAAGGGAGGGAGTCACCAAGTTTCAAAAATGAACCTAGACGCAGGCAGAGTCCGAGCCACACTGGTCGGGGTGACCGTGTTATCTGCCGCCCCTCCTTGCTCCACTCCACCGAGAGCGTAAACTTCATAAGTGACAAGCTGAAGATTGGGGACTGGGAGATCACTTGGCCTGTGGGCAGGACCCCCAGGGTTGGGATGACCATGCTATCCTTTTGAGATCTGGAGCCCACCTCAGTTTCCCTGTTTGGGTAACTTGCCACCATCACCGACTGCTCTGGGCATCTATTATACTGTGACCCAGAAAAGGGGAAAGGTACTCTGGGGCTGCCCTTGGCAGGGCCGGCCTGGGGCAAGGCGCTCACGAGAAGGAACCTTAGAACGATGGACACTGCCCCTCCCTGCTCTCCAACAAACACCCAATGTCCCACTCCCCCACTCAAAACCCCCTCCATGTCCTGGACCCCATCCTCCTACCTACCCCGAAGGGAGCTGGGGTGCAGGTGAGCAGTGCCTGACGGGGACCCCTGGGGTGTGAGAACGAGCTGTGGCATCTCCAGGGTCTGAGAGCTTCTCCACAGCATTGCCCAACAGCTTCCCAGGCGCCAACAGGTGGTCGCTGGACTGGGCTTGGGGGAGGCCTCAGGCAGCAGCCCCCACACCCCTGCTTTCCGCCTTGATTAGCAGAAACATTCCTACATCTGTCACGGCAAGACAGCCTGCTGCCTGTCATCAATCACCCAGGAAACACAAACACATTCTGGCTGCACCCGTACTTTCTTTCCATAAAATCACAGGCACCCGCAGGCGCCCTAACCCCACCCCAGAGCCAAGGGGACAGGTGTGTGGTAGAAGCCCCCCCCCAGACTCAGCTTCTGCCACAGCGGGGGAAGTCTGAGTCACAGCTCTCCCTTCCCTCCTTACACTCATGCACACAAACACTCGGAATACACAGCCACCAGCAAAGCACCGTGCACTCACGGCCATGCCCACGAACAGCTGTGCACACAGACATGCAGACCACTGACCACAGAGAAGTGGGGAGAATGCACACCACCAGCAGGCTGAGCTCCTGCAGTTCAGAGATCTCAGCTCTTTGTGTCCAGCACCTAGTAGGTGGTCAGTGAACAGACCTTTGACACTCATCTCGAATGTTGTACCCAAATCCATTTGCTTCTCCCCACAGTGTGATAAGTTCTGTATGGACAGGAACTTTCTTCCATTCACAGCTGTATCCCAGCTCCCAGCACAGGGTTTGGCATATAGTAGGTGCTCAGTAAACATTTGTTTGTTGAGTGAATGACTGGGCAGCCCTGCCCTGGGCCCTTCCTTGCCCACAGTCTTATAGTCGCTACCTTCACATTTCCCAAGCCAACCTCCCAAGGAGCTGCCTGGTTCTCCAGAAGAGCAGATGTGACCACACAGTCCTTCCAGAACCAAGGTTGCACCACCCCTTCCTCCCTCACCTGGCTTGAAGTTGTCACCATCTGACCCACACAATCCCTCTGTCCTCAACTCTCCAGCCTGCCCCTGACACTTCCTAGGACATGGCCCTGCCCACCCACCTCCAGGTCCTTGCCATACTCACTTCCCCTGCAGGCCTGACACCTCTTACAGGTTAGCCTGCCTCAAGGTCAGGTTCACCCCTTCACCCTCTTTCAAGGTGTCCTCCCCAACCACCCCAGGCCATGCCAGGCTCTCCCCTCCAGGCTCCAAATGCCCCTGGACCTGGGCGGGGAACAGGACACCCTGTCTCTGTCTCAGGGCCCAAGGCAGATAGGCAACGACAACACAGGGTGAGGATGATAGGAGACACATGGCGGTGTGGGGATCCCAAAGAGGTGACGCCCAGCAGAGATGGCTCCCTTGGGTTACTGGGGTGTTCCTGTGGCTGGCCCGCTGAGCCTGGTGTGCACATCAGCAGGCAGCACAGCACCTCTTGCCTCTTCTGTCTTCGCCCTTGTCCTGCCCTCCAGCCGTGCAGCACTCTGTTACCCGAGCTTCTAGACACTCCTCCTCCTTCTCTCATGCTTGGGTGCTCTCATTCGTGTTGTTCTGTCTCCTCCTTCCTTATCCACATGCTGAACGCCCACCCCCACCCCAAAGTGTAGTTCCAGGTGTCTTTCCTCTCCCAGCTCCTCCTGCCCCCCCCCCATCGTTGGCAAAGTTAGAGACCGATCTCCTGGAGGTTTCCATGGCCTCCCTGCCTCCCGCCATCACAGCCCCGTCATTCCATCTTGAGATGGTTTACCTGCCTGTCTACCCCAGTGGCCTATGAGCTTCTGGAGGGCACGACACTGTCTTGTTGGTCTCCATGTCCCCAATACCCACAAGGCCCAGCCAGAGCCTGGCACGCAGTAGAGTTAAATTAACGTTGGATGTCAGATCCTGAGGGGCAGGCAGGGTGACGGTGTCTTCACTTGATCTTGCACCTGCTCCAGTACCTGGAGTGGGGACCAGAAGCTTCCTGCTCTTCCAGTGCCCACTACGTGTCAAGCTGTGTGTGACACAGCAGATGTGCAGGAGTGCTGGCCTCAGCTCTCACTGCCCTGGAGTAGGGTGCACGTCAGCCTCATGCACAGCTTCCCCACACCCGATCATGGGTGTGGCCATGGGACCTGCTCCGGCCAAGAGGACAGGACATGAGCAAGTCAGAAATGTGCTTGACAGTTGTCCTCTTATGCTCCTGCCTTTTACCAAGAGAAGACCAGATAACCACTGGTCCAAATAGGATGATAGACAGGTGGAATACATCTGGACTCAACCCACAGCTGGGAATCAAATCCACTTGACCCTCAGATCCGTAAAGCAGAAGAAGTACGTGCTCTGAGCTCTGTGCCGCTGAGTTGAGGATTTGCTGTGTGGTGTTAAAGTGGCTGCCACTGACTGTGGAGGGCGAGAGTGTGTGCCCACAGAGCTCGCTGTGCCGCTGAGCTCTCGGGAGCTCTGGCCAGAGGCTGAGCCCCCAGGTCTTGTTCCTTCCCCCATTCAATATCCTCCAGTGCCAGGTACCAGTGAGACCTTTCCGGGAACAGACTGCTGGCTCAGGCACAGATCTCGCTCACAGAGAGAACTTGCCACCCCTCTCTGTCTCTCCTAATTCAAGGAAATCTTGGGCAGATGTTTAAAGGGATTTGGAGAAGGAAAAGCTCACTTCTGGCCACAGGGACAGTCTTTTACCCCCCTCCCCAATTATTTATTGTGGTAAAATACGTATGTCAGGAAATTTACCATCGTAACCATTTTTAAGTGTACAATTCAGTGGTTTTAAGTACATTCACACTGTTGTGCAAATATCCATCTGCAGAACTTTTTCGTCTTGCAAAACTGAAACTCTGTCCCTATTAAACACTAACTCTCCACTTCGCCCTCCCACAGCCCCTGGTGAACGCCATTCTTTCTGTCTCTATGAATTTGACTCCACTAGTACCTTGTTTAAGTGGAATCATACAGGTTTCTTGACTGGCTTATTTCACTGATCATAATATCCTCCAAGTTCATCCATGCTGTAGCATCTGTCTACAATGAAAAAACAAGTTTTATTCCTTTTTGTTTTGTTTTTGTATTTTTCCGAAGTGAGAAGCACGGGGGAGTCAGACAGACAGACTACTGCATGCGCCTGACTGGGATCCACCTGGCGTGCCCACCAGGGGGCGATACTCTGGGGCGTTGCTCCGTTACCACCAGAGCCATTCTAGCACCCGGGCCAACTTTGTTCTAATGGAGCCTTGGCTGCGGGAGGGGAAGAGAGAGATAGAGAGAAAGGAGATGGGGAAGGGTGGAGAAGCAGATGAGCCCTTCTCCTGTGTGCCCCAGCCGGGATTCGAACCCAGGACTTCCACACGCCTAGCCAACACTCTACCTCTGAGCCAATGAGCCAGGACATAGTTTCTTTCCTTTTTAAGGCAGAATAATATTCCAATGGATGTGCCACATTTTGCTTATCCATTCACCCATCAGTGGACACTTGGGTTGCTTCCACTTTTTGACTATATAATAATGCTGCTATGAACATGTGTGTACAACTCTCTCTTTAAGACTCAGCCTTCAGTTATTTTATGCATCTACCCAGCAATGGGACTGCTAGATCATAGGGTAATTCTAATTTTTTGAGGAATCACCATACTATTTTCCATAAAGGCTACAGCATTTTATACTCCTGCAGGGGCAATTTTACAATGAATTTGAATTTAACCTTGAGGGTGATCCTTGGGGTTTAGATGTGGGGAAGGGCATATCCCACAGGGTGAGGCGGGAGAAGGCACAGCCTGGACAGCGAGGAGGAAGGTGGGCTGCGTGCGGGGTGGCTACAGAGGAAGAGGCCAGAATGGGATCAGGCCAGAGGGCTTTGCATGTCTTAATAGTGAGTGTTACCCTCATCTGGGGATGGTAGCCACAAAAGGTTTTGAGCAAAGGAATGACTTTACCATCCTGACCCCAGGAAGCTACCAGGCGCTGAGAGTGAAGTAGACAGTGGCAGAAGATTTGTGGGGGGAGGGAAACCAGGACAAGGTCTTTGATGGTTAGAGCAAGAGAGAGTGAAGAAATGAAACCAAAGCTACAAAAGGCAACAGGAAGAACAGTGACAATGGAGCCAGGACAGCAGGACAGGAACTAGGGTGAGGCCAGTGAAGCACTCACCTCGCACACAAATTTTTCATTAAACTTTTTAAATTCTATTTAAATAGAGGAATTGGCAGGCTCCAGATTAGAAAGGGGCAAGGAAGGCATCGTGCAAGTAAGTGCAAGGTTGGAGCCTGTCTTTAATTGATGTTTGATACTTGGTCATTGCAGAATTTTTGCATTAATTTTTATTTGAAAAAATATTGGAGCTGGGGCTGTAGCTCACTGATAGAGCACGTGCTTTGCATGTGCAAGCTTCCTGGTTCAATCCCCAGCACCTCCACTTTTCCTTCTTTTTTCTTTTTTATTTTTTTTTTAATTAAGTGAGAGGCAGGGAGGCAGAGACAGATACCTGCATGCACCCTGACCAGGGTCCACCTGGCAAGCCCCATACCAGGCGATGCTCTGCCCATCTGGAGCCATTGCTCCACTGCTTGGCAACTGAGCTATTTTAGTGCCCAAGACGAGGCCATGGAGCTATCATCAGCGCCTGGGGCCAACTTCTTCAAACCATTCGAGCCATGGCTGAGGGAAAGGTTGGGGGTGGAGAAGCAGATGGTGGCTTCTCCTGTGTGCCCTGACTGGGAATTAAACCCGGGACTTTTACACACCGGGCTGATGCTTTACCACTGAGCCAACTGGCCAGGGCCACTTTCCCCTCTACCAACCCCTTTTCTCACACTTTTTCTGTTCATAGAAAAAGGAAGTCCAGGGGATTGCTTTTGTTTTTCTCCCACTTCTGCTACCTGGGGCTCACCATCACCCAGCTCGGGGCATTGGCCAAAGGAAGACAAGAGGGAGAAGGAGAAACAATATACATATTGCATTAAAATATTACTTATCTTGATCACTGAGTGTTTGCTGCCCCCTGGAACTTTGCTCACCCTGCTTAGTACTGAGCTGAAGGACAGAGCCACACAGTCATCCAAGGAAATTTACTGGGTGCTGGTGATGTGCCTGCAACTGCGTCACGAGCCAGGAGGCCAATGGCTAGTGAAGTAGTTGTAGTTCCCCGTCTTCAAGTTTATGGCCAAGTAGAGATAATAAATCAGAGGGGACAGAGACTGGGGTGGGTGGTCTCATCCTGTGCTAGGCTGGAGGAAATGAAAGCCATGTGGCTGTTGTTTGTTTTATTGTTTTACCCCCACACTCTCTGAACACTATGTCATGGACCACTCTCCTCTATAGAAACTAAAAATAACAGCCACCCATGGTCTCTAATTTCTTTGCAGCCAGGGCTTTCAAGGCTCACCAGTCAGATGCACTGACCTAAGATTTAAAAACAGAACTCGTGCTGCAAAGAGCCCCCAGGCCAGTGGTGCCCAGTGCTGGGGTTGGCTGTGAGACATGCCGGTCACAGGGGGCCCCTGCATCCTGCAGGTGTTTACAGTGCTGACCTCATGAGCCGTCTAAGAGTATTGATCCTGTTCGCATACTATCAGCCCAGGTCTCCAACTCACTCATGATTCATGAGTCACCCAACATTCTTTGAATACCCTTTTGAATATCTATTCTTTGAATATCCTCTTCTGCTTAAGTTAACCTGAGGTAGTTTCTGATGCCCTCAACTAAGAATGTTGCCTTATATAGAAATTGGTGCAAGAAGTGGTTGCAGGCAATAAATGTTGGAGGAAATTCAGAGAAGCTGGGGTGGGTTATCTGGGCTGCTTGGGCGGGAGACAGTAAAAATCTAGCATGTAATAAAGGATCAGACCTGGAATGCTATGGCATGCAGAGGGACACTGGAATTCAGATTCTCCGCTGGGAATCACCTGGCAGGAAGAAGAGTCCATGGGAGGCACAGCTTTGAGACTGAGACTCCAACCTTAGATGAGCATGAAAGGGCTGAAGAATTAGACCATGGGTGTGGGCTGCTGATTCTCACAGTGCTGGCCAGTTGAAGAAACAGAAGACAATCTCTTAAGTCCTAAATTCTTGGCTCAAGACCCAGATGAAATGAAACTCAAAATGTAAGCCTGCAGAATGGCAAGTGACAGACACCATTAGCTGATGCCATGGCCTCGCCAGCTCTGCCCTGTGGAAGCAAGACTGTTGAGGATGAAAGAGTGAGCTCAGTGTTTGCAGGGAGCCACGGGCTGAACCTCCTGAATCCCCGGTCCCCGCCTGGCCCTCCATTGCTGGCTGAAGCAGCCTCTTCTCGCTGTCTAATGAAGCTGGTCCTATCACCACCACCCCTCAGTATCTTCAGACCACAGCTGGGTCCCCAGATGGCCAAAGGGATGGGGCAGGATTAAATATCAACCCAAACCAAAATCTGGGCAAATTGTTGCTATTTCATACCATCAAAACTCTGGTGACAACGTGTGAATGGATCGACTGAGTGACACCTATTAACACAACATTCCGACCAGCAGTTCTGGATTCAGGTGCCAGCCTCAGAGTCAGGCTCTCATTGTTTCCAGGGCTGGTCTGTTGGTTGGCACAGGGCACTGAAGCCTGACTCAGCAGTAGCCCACACTTATTGAAGTGGACTGACAGAAACACCGATGATAATGTAGAGACAGGACGGATTACCTACAGATGACCACCGCACCTAACCACAACCTTGTGAGAGCCCAGAATACCATCATCCCTTCCCCAAGATGGCACAAACCACCATGAGACAACCCAACAAACTTCCAAAGGTCTCAGAGTAAGGTGGGAGATGTCTGGGGTGGAAACCAAGACCCTGGGAGGGCAGAGGTCCCATGGCAGGTATTGGTGGGGCTAATGGGTCACAAGGTTCCCAGGGCAAAATGGATAAATGACCCACAAGGATGTGTGGCTTTTATAACCAGAAAGGTCTGGTAAACAGAGGTCTGACTTGAGCCCCCAGGTGCAGACCCTGGTCCCTCCCCAGTCCCAGACCCATAGTTCCCAAAATAAAGAAATAACCTGATGTTACATTCAGAGTATGAGCCATAAAGCCCCCAGGGGACTGTGGCCGCTTCCAGGAGAAGTGTGCCCTGGGGAGCAGGGGAGAGGCTTGGACTTCGCTGAGTCCTTGTTTTCTCATCCGTAACACAGGACAACATCTGCCTGAAAGGATTGCCGGGTTAATTGAGTAGAATAGTGGGACAGTGCCTGGAATATAAATGCATGTGTTGGCTGCAGCTGAACCTTTAATCCCTCTGTGATTTTGTGTGCATTCTTTCAATTATGTCCATCTTCACTCCACCATTCTGTGATCAGCCATTTACCAGGTGCTGAACGTTAAAAAATAATCTCTACCATTGACTGTTCTGCAGTATGCATCAGGAGCAGTGCTCGGCCTCACCCAAGTCCCTAATCTGCAGCAGCTCTGCTGGGTCTGCAGCGGGAAGCAGCAATGCTGGGATGAGGAGCTAGTGGTGCGCTGTTGCTAAACCTGTGTTCTCTCTACTGTGGCACCAAGCTCCTCAGAAGTTAATAAAATGAGATGGCAAGTACGGAGCTTGGGACATGGTGACTGTGCTAGATAGAGATGAAATGAAGGAAGTGGAGAGATAGAAGTGGGTGGGTGAATGGCTGGCTGGCTGGCTGGACAGACAGATGGACAGATGGACGCATAAGTGGGTGGATCGGTAGGTAGATGAAGAGCTAGGTAGACGATGGATGGATTGATGGATGGATGGATGGATGGATGGATGGATGGATGAAGAGGTGTAAACATGGAGGGAGATGATGGCTGGATAGACTTAGAAGGTGGATTTGACATGACCCCGTCCCTCAAGGATTTTCTAGTCCAGGAAGGCATAGTGCTAAGCAGGGAGCTAGGTGAGAGGCTGAAATATCTGTCGTTAGTGACCCCTTCAGAGTCCGTAGTTTTCCAGCCACACCGTGAGGTGTGTGATAAAGATCAGCCAGGCAAGCTATGACTTGGGACTGACACACTTGATTACTCCAATAACAGACTTTTATGTTCATTCATTCAACAGGCATTTACTGAGCACTTACTATGTGCCACGCACTCTTCTAGGCTCTGAGGACAGAGCTGTGAACAAAATAACTCTATGCAGAGCTTCCATGGGGAGACAAGGAAAGATGCGCACGTGGGGTGAACCCAATGAGAACAAGTACTATGGAGATAAATAAAGCAGGGGAGTGAAGGGGTCTCTGGGCCAAGGTCTGTGCTTTTGGAAAGATTGGACAGGCAGGCTTCCTTGGTGGATTGACACTTGCGCGGAGGCCTGAAGGAAGGGCAGGGGCCAGTCAGGCCCAGAAGCTGAGATGTAGAAGGAACAGCAATGTTCCCAGTATCACACAGTAACTAGGCAGCTGAATCAGGACTATAACCCAGGCTATGTACAGGTGTAGGGGTTCTGGGGCTCCTGGTCTGACCCTTAAACAGAGTTGAAACACATCAGATATGGTGTTGGCAGAGGAGAATGCTGTTGGGATCTGGCCATTGAGGAGCTGTGTGATCCTATTCTAAGCCTATTTGCCATCACTTTGCTGCTCGTGTCCTGAAAACAATCTTGCGAATATTAAGAATTGATAGATGTTTTACTTTATAGGCAGTAAACACTTATTATTTTGTTATTTTATGGAGACGGCAAATGCTAAGTGTCCAAAGAGGGCTACAGTACTGCTCTCGTAGGTATACTGAGCCTTCTAACTGCCCACTAATTTCCACATCCTAGTGAAGATGTCCTCGCCTCTTCCCAGCCAGAGCCTTCTCTGGTACCTTGGGGACCCAGGACACCAGTGTCTGGTGGAGAGGGGAGGGTTCTACACACAGGGTTGGGAAGACAGAGGAAGGTAAACCCCTCTGCATGCATCGCCCAGCACCCCACAGGTGGACTCTACTTCCTCAAGCACAGGGTTATGAATCTTAGGGTGAATATAAACCACAATGTTATAAAAGCTCCCAGTTGAGACAGACATGTGCTAGGAGCTCAAGAAGGTGAATGAATGAATGAATCAATCAATCAATCTATCAATCAGCCAATCTCTCATTTATGGGGAACTCAAATGTTATTCAGTTTAAACTCAGCCAAGTTGTCACCAAACTTTTACTTCCACACTTCCTGTGACAGAGGGCTCACTACTTTGGGAAGCAAAATGATTTCCATTTTAGATCATCCTTATGATGAGTCAGATTCTCCATCTCCTGGGTTTACCCATCAGCCCCAGTGGGTCTGCAGATGGGACCCAGAACATGTTTAAAATCTTTTTTATGGGATGGTCCCTAAGTCTGCACAGGCAAGGGAAAGCACAGAACCCCACAGCTAGATTTTAGAGGTCACCGGCCTCCTGGCCATCTTCTTGTGTTTCAGATGAGGTTCTGGCCAGAGAGGAGTCAAAGAATTGCCCAAGGCCACATAACTGGTTAAGACTGAGCCAAGATCAGACTTCAGACCCGCCTTTCAGCTGTGCTCCTCCTAAAGCCCAGAGGCCCTCGGGGACCTCCTCTAGCCTTCCCCACATTGAGGACCCCTCCCAGCAGCCAGTCCAGGTCTGTGATGCTGAGGATCTGCTTCCCTTATGGAGACCCTCAGGCTGGAGAAAGCCATCTCTGGTCACTGCCAGTGAGATGCAGAGGGCTGGGACCTGGGGCCGAGTGTCAGGAGCTGCTGCTGCAGAACCAAGACCTACCGAGTGGGCTGTGTGGCTCCTGCCCACCCTCAGATGGAGGCTTCCCTCAGAGCAGTAGGCCCACGTGTGTACATATGCATGTGTGAGTGTGTGTGTGCCTGAGCGTGCACTGAGCCTCCCAGAGCGAGAGGAACACTCAGCAAGCTGTCAGCAAGTTCTGCCAATGCAGAAAGGGTACTTGCCACACAAGATGCCAACAGACAGACCTCCAGCTGATTCATTTGGTTTGGTTTTGTGGTTATTTTTTTTTTACAACTTTAAATACGGAATATAAATAAATTTTACATTTAAAAAATAAAAGGAAAGCCCCCAAAAATATAATCACCAACTTTACAAACTGAAGGAAGCAGATTTTGGAGAGGGGGAGGGGGAAAGTGCAGTGGGAGGTGGGGAGGGAGGTGGGAGCTCAAAGCCCACCCAGAGGGGGCCCTGGGGATCTTTTCCCATTCTCCCCACTCCCAGCTCAGGAGCTGTTTGCCTGGAAGTAGCCCCAGAGGTGGACCCCAAAGGGATCTAAGATGGGAGAATGAGCAAGAGGGCACAAGGGCTGTCCCCTCCCGTGGAGAATTTCTCTTGGGTTTTTCACACCTGCCTGGAGGAGGGACTGCTTGAACTGAGGACTTGGGGAAATGGAGGCCAAATGGACAACGTGTAACCTCCCTGTCCCCCACCATGAGCTCGCTCCAATCTGACCACTCCAAGCCATGAGCTGGGTCTGGGACACAGCCAATCCACACAGAGCCTTTGTGTCAATAAGGAAAAGGATCCCTTGCCTCAAGATATTTTACCTCCACTTGCCAGAAAATTGTCATAATAAATATACAAATTGGTCAGGTCTATGACGTGAACAGTGACCCCTGCGTGCGGTGCCCTTGTGCAGTGCACCCCCTGCACCACCTAACATAGCAGTCTCGCTGGGCTGGGATATGGTGGGCAGGCCCCCTGTTGCCCTGGCCCCTGGTCTTCTGCCCCAGGGAGCAGTCACTGGGGTCATTAGGAGCCTCAGTCAGGTGTGCTCTCCTTGGTGGAGCGGACAGAAGGGCCAGGACAAGAGGAAGATGCAGGGTGGAGGTAGAGAGGTGAAACAGGGGGAAGTGGAAGGGGAGTGGGAGGAGACAGTGGATACCCAGGTCACCATCTATGCCCACCTCCAGAGCAAACTTCATCTCTAACCCATCTGAGAGGGCACTTGGCTGCCTGGCACTGGGGCCACACCTGTCCGGAGGAGTCCACATCTTCAAAGATTTCATATGTATAAAATGAAAGAAAGCCACTGCGAGCAGAGGTGACCAGGGACAGGTGACTGGGCCTGGGCACTGTGGGAGGGGGTCTTCTCCAGTCTGTGATCCCCCACCTGGTGTCATCACAGGAGTATGAGGCACTCTGGCCTGCCTTGGGGTGTTCCATTCAGAGCTGGCTGGGGGTCCAGAGACCAGGCAGGCGGTGCTGAGAGGTCTTCAGGGCCACAGGCAGGGTTGATCAAGCCAGTCCACAGCGCTCAGGGGTGGCCTGGCCAGGCATGGGGGAAGGGAACCTCTTCCCCCATCAGTCTCTCTTGCATTCTTATCCCAGATTCTCAGGGTCGCCTCGATGGAGTCCAGGTCCTTCATTTCCTTCTCAAGTGTCCACACAAGACGCTGGAGGCTGCTGAGGGGAGACCCGCTGGCAGAGGGGTGGACAGATGTGGACGTGTGGAGGGGTGGGGGAAGCACCATTGGCCGTCCGAATCAGGCATCGAGACAGACGGACGAGGGAAACAATATTATCACTCCAAGGACCCCATGGGGGCGATACAGCAAATACCATATTAAATAACCCTGTAAGCCAAGCAGAGGGACACAGGAGCTCAGAGACAACATAGGAGATCCACGACATGCTCACATGCCCCCCTTGTTAGGGGCAGGGAGCTGGGGTCAGCCAGTTGTCCCTGAGCTCCAGCAGCACTTGGGGCTAGGCAGCTGAGGTTTAGGTGGCCCATTCTCTAAAGGCATGCTGGGACACAGCTGGCGTCTCCAAAGCCCCCACCCACCTGCCCTATGGAAAAACTCAGTCGATACCTGGGCAAAGGGGATCAACGCTTAGGGCCTGCGTTTTGTATGGGAAAATGCCTCTCCCTCAGCCCCTTCTGCAGTCTAAGCCACAGCCCAGAGAGAAGGAAATACAGGGTTCTTGGGCCTCAGTTTCCCTGCCTGGCCCTTACCTGCCCGCACTCTCCTGAAGATGTCCCTAGGCTCTGAGGGTCTCCTTCAGTGCCATCTTGTCATGCGTGTGCTTGAACTTCCTGTGCTTCCCCTTGGGGGGCCTGCGGACTCGCACCGTTCGAATGGCCACCCGAGTTTGGGGCATCTTGGCTGTTTGAGAAGAAGAAACATCTTGTCAGCAGGCTGAAGACCACTGTCAGGGGTGGGAGGGGGGTCTATCCCTCTCTACTAAGGCCTGCCACAGACCTCCTCAGAGCCTCTGGGCTGAGAGAAGGAGCCAGACCTCCTAAGATCAAATCCCAACTCTACTGCTCACCAGCTGCAAGTGCCTTGGGAACAATTACTGAACCACTCTGTGCCTCAGTTTACCCATATGTGAAATAGGGGGTGATAGGGCTGCAGAGGATTGGTAGAAGGACTTAATGACAGTAGGCTGGCAAACACAGAGGGGAGGGGATTATAGATTCAAGTTCTTGGTCATTACCCCACAGACATACCCTTTATTTCCAGGCCCCTTGAACCTGGCCTGAACTTGGATCTGTTTACCAATAAAAGGAGGCAGAGTGATGCTGTGTCAGTTCCAGGCATAAGTCTGGCAGCTCCTACCTATGCACTTTGGGGAGTCCTGTGCTGCCACATAAGAAGTTACCCTGTTGTGGAGGGCACGGATGACAGGGAGAGGGACAGAGGCCCAGCTGTCCCAATGAAGCCTCCAGATGACTGACCAGCAGAACCGCCCAACTGAGCCCTGTCAGTCCACAGATCAGAGAGAAGGAAGTGGCTACTGTCCCTGCCACAAAGTTCAGACTAAGCTGTGATCAGAGAACAGCAGCTGCTCATATTAACTTTTCTCTCGTTTCCTCTGCTTGACCCCCTATTAAGGTCTCCTTGCACCAAACTTTTAGCCTTTTGCAGTCATGTGATGGGGAGCCACTGGGCTTCAGGCCAGAACCAGACCTCCCACCATGGAGCTGGGCCTGTCAGTTGCACCTGTTATCTGCTTGGCCCTTACCACTTGGAGAAGCAGCACAGTGGGGCAGGGGGCAGGCCACCTGGGCACGGGGCAGACAACCTGGGTTCAAATCTTTTCTCTGCTTTGGGGCAAGTCATGTAAACTCTCTGTGGCTCAATTTCCACTTCTTTAAAACTGAGATGCCAGCAGCGCTGGCCTCCTAGGGTTAGGAAATAATACATGGGAATAGCCAGAAACTATTAGCTAGCACTAACCATTCACCTGGCAATGCTCTAAGTTCATTTGTTCTCACAGAGGGTACAAGCATCCACATTCAACAGATAAGGAAACTGAGGCAGAGAGATTGGGATTTCACCCAGGCATCTGTCTCTAGAGTCCACACATCAACCCCACTGCTATAAATCATGGTGCCTATGAGCCTCAGTCAAGGTTAGCACTCACACCTCTTCCTCCTGGGCACAGGGGACACCCCAGCAGTGAAAGTTTTCTCTGCCCAGCTCAAGACCACCCCCTTCCTGGAGACTTCCAAGTTCTCCCTGACCTCCTGCCTTGAGGATACAAACTCCCATGTGGCAGTTACCCCATCTCTGTGATTCAGGGACTCCAGTCCTTTGCACCAGGAGAACCACTGAAGGGCCTAGTTTCCAATCCAGAGACCAGGCCACCAGCAGGACGCTGGGCTGGCAAAGCCTGAGTCAGTTCAATGTTGTCACACAGCTCACAAGGGATAGAGCAGAGATTTGAGCCCAGAGGTCTGACACTGACCACCGCATCACATGGGCCACACCAACAAGCCTTAGCCCAGCCCATGGACAGCTGCCAGAAGTACCACCCCACAGGGCCAAAATGTTAAAACAGAAATGGCAAGACCAATTACATACTAACTGGTCCAAAACGGCTCCCAAGAAACTGGTTGGGAAAATCATGAGAAACAAATGCATGTAAAAAAAAACCCCATTCTAAACCCAAAGAAGAATATAATTTTTCCTAGATAAAAAAAGTCATTACCTGTGCTAACTCTATAAATAATTTATGTCAGTTTGAAGCTGTCAAATGATCAGCCTTCCCAGTGCAGCGGGGCCTCAGCTCAGCTCTGGGAACAGGATGAAAAGGATAAGAGCTGGCCCTGCCTTCAGGAGGCTTTGTTTGTTTATTTGTTTTTATTCAGAGAGAGGAGGGGAGGCAGAGACAGATTCCCACATGTGCCCCTACTGGGATCCACCCAGCAAGCCCTCTATGGGGCAATGTTCTGCCCATCTGGGGCTTATTTTGTTGCTCAGCAACAGAGCTATTTTAGTGCCTGAGGTAAGGCCATGTGGCCATCTTCAGTGCCCAGGGCCAACTTGCTCAAGCCATTAGAGCCATGGCTGCAGGAGGAGAAGAGAGAGTGAAAGAGAAAGGGGGGAGGGAGGGGGGAGGGTAAAGAAGCAGGTGATCGCTTCGCCTGTGTTCCCTGACCAAGAATCAAACTTAGGACTTCCACATGCTGGGTGGACGCTCTACCACCGAGCCAACAGGCCAGGGCCAAGAGGCTTGTTAATAATAAGTAATAGTGGGATTGTTATGTCCCCTAAATAGAAAGTTACTGAAAATCAAACAATAACGTGGGTGATTTTTTTATGTTCATCTAATCACATTACTTAATGATTTTTATTTGATCCTTACTGCAAACTTTTGAGGGAGAAAAGGCAGCTGGAAAGAACCCAGCACTAGACATTACAAGACCCAGGACTAGCTGTGTGACCTCAGCTTCTCTGGGCCTCTGGTACTCCCTCTGTAAAAGGTGGAGAAGGCTATTGAACCAGGTCTTTTTTTATTTTTTTGTCCCTTTCAACTCTTTAAGCTAAACTATACCCATGAAACTCTGATTCCACTTGTCCATCTGATGCTTAAACCCTGTCTCTCATATCCCTGCTGTATGGTTGCCTGGCCTTCACTTATACACCTCCAGTGACAGGAAACTCACTACATCACAAGGAAAACAATTCCATCTCAGACGTCTGAATAGTATATGGAGTTAAAATCTCTGTCTGGTGGCTTTGCCCCACTGATTCTAACCCTCTACGTCACCCACCCCACCAAGGCCACATGAATTAGTTTGTTTTTCTTCCCCAGGACAAGGTGTCAAATATCTGAAGATGATGTGTACGGGGCTTTCTTTTGTCCAGGCTCTGGTTCCTCCCCATTTCATGCACTCATTTAACAAAGTAGGGGGTTGTGGTATCAAGTCTGGAATGGGTTACTTTGCACAGGGTAGTCAGGGCAGACCTCTAGGAGGAGGTGACTTTTGAGCTGAGACCCAAATGAAGAGAATAAGTAAGTTTGTGAAGAGCTGAGAGAAGTGAGTTTCAGACAGACTGGCACATACAAAGGCCCTGAGACAGAAATGTATTTGCCCACTCAAAAAGGCCAGGTTGGCTGGGGTGGCAAAAGTGAAGGGGATTGGCCCTGGCCAGTTGGCTCAGTGGTAGAGCGTCGACCTGGCGTACAGAAGTCCCGGGTTCGATTCCCAGCCAGGGCACACAGGAGAAGCGCCCATCTGCTTCTCCACTCCTCCCCCTCTCCTTCCTCTCTGTCTCTCTCTTCCCCTCCCGCAGCCGAGGCTCCATTGGAGCAAAGATGGCCGGGGCGCTGGGGATGGCTCCTTGGCCTCTGCCCCAGGTACTAGAGTGGCTCTGGTCGCAACAGAGAGATGCCCCGGAGGGGCAGAGCATCGCCCCCTGGTGGGCAGAGCGTCGCCCCCTGGTGGGCGTGCCGGGTGGATCCCGGTCGGGCGCATGCGGGAGTCTGTCTGACTGTCTCTCCCCATTTCTAGCTTCAGAAAAATACAAAAAAAAAAAAGTGAAGGGGATTGGTTGGCAGCAAGGCCAGAGGGCTAATTGGGGGCTGTGTCTTCACATAGGGCCTCCCAGGCAGGAGAGGAATCTGGATTGTTCTCAGTGAGATGGAAAGCTTTAGGTAAACTTCACTAGGACAGGGCATGCCTGATCCAGTTCCCCCCACCGGCAGCTGCCATGGGAGAAGGAGGCTGCCAGGCTGAGCAATGAGAGGCAGATCCTAGGCTGACAGTTACCTCGCTGCTCCTGGGAACTTCCTGGCTTTCGGGTCACGGGTCGTGCAGCAACCACTGTCTCACACCTGCATGCCAGGTGGTCCTCCAGCGTCACTGTGGCCTTCTTAAAGGTAGGCTTCTTCCGCACGATCTCAATCTTTCTCACCTGGAGGACAGAACAACCCAAGTGCCTTGGTAAGACCACGTGGGAAGGGGCTGAGGGAGCCACCTGCCTGTTCTTCCCACCCCAGAATCCCCTGCGGAGATCTTTCCTCGAAAGCCTGGAGAGCTACAAGCAGCAGGGCAGACACTGTGGCCCAAACAATAGCAGGACCTTGCCCTCTGCCCTTCTCATAGCTTTTCCATCAAAACAAGCCCTCCTAACCTGGCCTCCAGCTTAGCCACAGCCCCCCTTGGTGCTCCCAGAGAGGGAGAATGGCATTTCCGGGTACAGCATGGGGCCTGTAGTGTCCTCATTCCTGGAGCGCCAGCCAAGGTCAGGGGCTCTGGCAGAGGCGGGGAGATGGTTGTCTGGAAGGAAGTGGGGGAGGCTTTATCCAGGAGGGAGGCGGGAAGGGGGAGGTCAGCTGTCAGGTGTCCATCTATAGAGCTGGAAGCATTGGGGACAGGAGATACCATGATAGTGGGCGGTGTGGTAAAGAGTGACACACTCATAGTCTTGGGCACGGGGCACGGGGCCCAGGCCTGGGATAGAAGGTGGGCACGAGGAAGGGGAGCAGGGCATAGTAAAGCCAGTAGAGTATTCAGCAGGAGGGCTCTTGCTGCTGAGCCCTCAGTGTGTCCACCACCCAGCAGCCCCGCCCAGCCTGAGCTGGTGTTCGGGTGAGGCTGGCTGAGGGCTGCAGAGACCTTCCCACAGGAATCAGAAGACAGCTGAGGCCTCTCTGACACTGCTCTGCTCGCCTTGAGGTTGGGAGCCCACCAGGACGTTTCGACTCTAAAATTTCCCTTGAGTCAGAGCCTAGACCCAATATTTCCAGAAAGAGGCAGGATTCAGTATTCTGACTCTGTGCTAGGGGCTGCCCCACCTTTTGCAGTGTCTGTGGCCTGGAGGGTCTCTGCACTCTCCTTGTTAAAGACACAGCTTGTCAAAGGGGGGGTGAGCAGGTGTCACAGACACAGGGGAGCCTTTCTTTCTGCAAAATACAGAAAACTGACCGGCCAGAACAGGGAGAGCTTTGGGGGAGTCTGAGCAGCTGCCCAGAACATTCTGAGTGTTCAATCTGTTTGCAGACCTGTCTCTTCACATTTTGGGATTTTGTTCCTGTGAAGGATGAGACAGCACCCTTTACTCAACGTCCTACACCCAGCTGGCATTGGGGTCTGTCTGCCTGTGGCTTTTGGTCACAGAAGCTTGGGCAGCCTCGACACAAATGTCCGGAGAGTTTCCTGCCAGTGCCCTCTCTGGACAGAGTCCAGCAGCCTGCCAGGAATGCCTTTTGACCCACTGCAAGCCTGCTCAGGGAGTCACAAGGCCAGCAGGGAGCCGCTGCCAGCAGCAGGGGGCTGCTCACCTGGACGTGTCGCAGCTGCACCTGCGTGGGGCGGCACTGCACTTTGTGATTGTTGCAGCAGCCGGAGCAGCGCTGCACCTCCACGCAGGGCGGCCACACCAGGTAGTTGGCATTGGTGCGGTCTATGAGGCTCCGGGAGATTTTGAACACCTCTGTGCGTATCTTGCACTCGGCAATCATGGCTGGCTCTGCGACCGTCGTCGTTGGGGAATCTGAAGGGAGAGGGGACCTCCGTCAGAAGGGAGGGTCTGCCTAGAGCCCCCATCTGGCAGACAAGCACAGTGGAGCACCTCTGGGAGACCGCTTTCCCCCTAAATGACCAGCCAATTCCCTCTTCCTTCCATTTCAGGGGAGGTTTTGAGTCCTGGCCGTTATCTGCCATGGGATTTGGGCAAGTTACTGATGTGTTCTAAGCCTCAGTTGCCCCATGTGCAAATGGGGATGATCTACACCCAAGACCCATTGTCAAGATCAAGTGAGATTATCAGAGGGTGCTGGCGTGTTGTAAATGTCAGAATCCTTCTGCCAGCCCTCACTCATTCCACTCTGATTTCACACCCTTATGGGTTTGCCTGACACATGACCCTTACTTGTCCAGAATTATCTTGTAACCACTTTGCTTTGCCACTTTACACTGTAATCTATTCTGACGTTATTGCTTCTTTCGAAGCTACGGTTTCCTCATATATTAAATGGGATAATAATGGTGCCTACATAACACTTGCAGACCTAAGGAGCGATGTGAGTGACACCCTGGCTCACAGAAAGCATATAGTCAATGCTAGGACTTGTCTTTATTCACATATAGAGAAACTGAGGCTCCGAGAACTACACTGCTCACAGAAATTAGGGGATATTTTAAAATGAATATGAAGTGATAAAATATCCCCTAATTTTTATGAGCAGTATAAATTAGCTGCCCAAATTCACAGAGCAAGGAGAAGAATTCAAGCCACCAGCTCTTACTGGATATCTCTCCCAGGCACTATGTATAGTATTTGGGAGAATGCAGGTGGGAAGAGAGGGGGAGGGGCTTGGGGTGGGCACTTGCTTTCCCGGGAAGGCTTCCATGGGACCTAATGTTCTACATTGTCCTTTGGACTCTGCAATAGAGCAGGAAGCAGGTCCAGGCTTTGTTCCATACTTGCTGTCCCAGACCACAGTCCTTACTCACAGCAAAGACATGCAGCCAGGAGGGCACTGGGTTCAACCAAGGGGAGCTGTTAGGGTCCCAGCCCTAACGCTTGTTAGCTGTGTAACCACACCCACTTCTTAATTCTCTCTGGGCTCCAGTTTCCGACTCTATAAAATGGAGTTAATAATATCTATTTCTAGGGCTGGAGTAACAAAAAATAAGTTTAAAAGCATTATATTTAGGAATCAGTGTGTGTTGGGGGTAGGGCATGATGACCCAACCCAATATAAGGTATTTAAGGATGTTATTTTCTCTTAGGTCAACTTGATCCCAAGTGTGGGACAAACGGGCTAGCCCTCCCAGCCTTGAGCAGCCCTGTCCTCCTTCCCTGAGCCCCGCCTTTGCGGGGGACCCATCCTCACTCGCTGGCTTACCTAGGCTCCTTCTCCCTCGGGATAGGCTCTCCGGCTCGCCTCCAGAATGGGACCGGGTCAAATTCAGGTCCAACTCGGCTCCATCTTCATCTGCAAGAGTAGGCACAGTCAGATGCACTCTGATAACTGCTGGCTCGCCCAGCCTCGGGGTGGGGACTCCAGTGGGAACTCAGGCAGCTGGAAAGATTGCCGCTCACCCCTAACTGGGACTCCGCTCCAGGGAACAGACTCCTCTTCCACTTTCCAGTAAACCAGAGGTCTTAGCCCTGAGGAGGGGCCCTCCGGGCAAACCCCAGGTAGTCACAGGTCTCAGGACCGGGTGGAGCCCTGACTTTATCCTCTGGGAGGCTTCAGCCCCACTCTGGGCTCTTCAGTCACATATTTGGACAGAGCCCATGTCAATGGAGTTAAAAATAACCCTTCCCTTCTGCTACTGTAAGCGAACCCTCCTCAGCCTCCAGGGCAGGGCAAGGACCCAGAGCTCTGAAGGCCACTTTCCAGTGCCCCTCCGCCCAGCGTTCCCATAGGAAGTGCTGAATGGAGAAATTCCCAGAATCCCCGGGGGGACCAGCATGCCCTGGACACAGCCCCTCTGGAGTCCTTGACAATGGCCCAGTTGGGCGGGAGAGAGGGAGGGAGGGAGAGGGACGAAGGGTGGGAGCTGAAGGCAGAGAGGGATGGGGAGCCGGGAATGATGGGATTGGTGAGCCTCACCCAGTGCCCTTCTAGATCCTGGTCTCTCTTCATTCTCAGTCTCTCATTGTGTTTCTGCCTTTCCCCCTCTAACCTTTTGCCTCATGTCTGCCCTAAGCTGTCTATTTATCCCTAAACTCACAAGTACAGCTCCTTCTCTAGCCTGGGAAGCCTTCATCTCAGTGCCATCAGTACTCCTTGGAGACATCTTTCGCCCTCTCAAGAGACATGCCAGAAGCCCGCTGCTGGAGGTGAGGGTTGGGCAGGAGGACTTTGAGTGTGATGTTGAGTGTTGGGCAGATGCTTCTAGCTCCAATGGCTGAAAGCCAGCAAACAAGGTGAGGGGTGTCGGGGACCGGTTCCTACGCCCTCCACGCAGCACCTGAGGCACACATTGTCTCCCTATTCCACTGGCCCTGCTCATCCCTGCAGGCTCCCAAGGAGTCCTGTTTGGAGGAGACTGTCCTGTAACCGGTGCATTTCCATCTAGCCTACTGTCCCATGTCAACACGTCTGTCTGTGCCACTCGCTCCCTTTCTTTCTCTCTGCCGTCTCTGGAATGTCCCTGGTGGGGAGGAGATGGGGAAAAGATGTGCTTTGTGGAAAGGTTAAGTTGATTAGGAAAAAACAGCCACATGGTTGCCTCGAAACAGGCCTGCTATTGAAAACCTCGTCTCCCTGACCCCGACCCCCACCCGGGGTGTGGAGGGGCTGTCCGAGGGTGGGGGCGAAGGCCCTTGGAAAGAAACAGCAGAAAGGCTAAATTTGGAAGTTGCCCCATTGTGTTGGCCAGGGCTGGCCAGTCGGGCATGGGGTGGGGGTGTGGGAGACGTTGGGTGGGGGGGCTGGTGAACAATAGGGGGGCCCAGCTGGGGCCCCCTCCCGCCTGCCTCACCAGCCCCCAGCACAGGCGGGTTTGAAAGGGCCCGGGAATGCTTTTGAGAAGGAGCCAGGGGCCCAACAGGGAGAGGAAACAAAGGCAGGAAATGCTGTCCCCCGTAGATAGCAGTCTGGGCAAGGATTACAAAGTGACAAAGAGACAAAACCCCAGAGGGAAGGGGAGCTGGGGGTGCGGGGGGGGGGGGGCCGCTGACCAGGGCTCCAGGGAACAGGCCAGAGGTTAGAATAGAATGGAATTTGCTCTGAAGACAGCGTTTATAAATACATTCCCCACCCAGCCCGCCAGCCCTGCCACGTGTGTGCCACTGAGCACGTGCCCACTCGACGAGTGCACTCTTGGGCACAGGCAGGGCAGTCTGCTGGTCTGGGCCAGGTGTCCCCAGGAGACCTTCTGGAGGAGGCCTTCAGTCAGAGGGGCAGGGAGGTGGCTCCTCTGGCACCACCCTCCCCAGCTGAGTCCACACCTGGATACTCATTGGGCAGATGTCTTGGACATCTTCTCCCAGCCCGCCCCCTCCCAGTGCCCCACCCTCTAGAGCAAGCCAGAGACACCTGTGGGTGTTTCTCCTGCCACACCCCACGTCCCAGGTATCAACCCGTCTGCCTATTTAGCCCTGCCCCAGACAGGTGTGGTCGAGCCCTTCCGAAATGTCAAGGAAGTTTGGATGGCCCTTGCCCTGCCTGTCCAGACTCCTAGGGACCCAGTGGAGGGCCAAAGCAGTGGATGAGGGTTTAATTTACCTATGGAATCTCCATGCAGCAGGCGCTGGAGGTCATCGAAGGAGCGGATCGAGTGGTCACTCAGCATCTCATAGAGCTCCTCGGGAATGGGGTCCCCCTGCCGGACAGACACCATGGACTCAAGTGAGCTGGAAGTTATGGCTTTCAGCTTTGACCCTGTTCCTCCCAACACAGACACTCCCTCCTATTTAAAGTTCCTGCAGGGTCCCTTGGCCATAGACAGATGGAGAGCCAGGTTAGGGGTGGGCAGGAGGCAGATTCCACTCCTGACAACCAGGAGCACAAAGTCCTGGGAGCCAGATCTGCCAAAGGTTCTAAGATCCAGCTCAGATGCCTTATCCCCGCCCCCAGATAGGAACATCAGCTTGCTCTGAGTTCGACTTGATTGAGTACAGCCTTCTCTCCAATCACACCACAGGTCTGGGAGGCTCCACAATCTTTCCGCGTCTCTACAACTGACAGCTAATAACAGCCAGTATTTGTCATGGAAGATCCAATTATCCCCATTTTACAGATGAGAAAACAGAGGTTCAAATAGGCGACATCCTTTGTCCAAGTCCTACAGCCGGTGACCAGCAGAACCTGCATTCAAACCATAGTCTTTCTGATGGCAGAGCCTGTATTCCCAGCCTCCTGGGTACACAGGTGTTTAATAAATGCTCACAGAGTTGGATGGTCTCAGCAGGCCACAGCCACTAACTGTACTTATTTAGTCTCTCACTCAAAGAGGAGAGAAGGGAATCCTCAGATGCGGTCGGCAAACCTCAAAGTTTATCCATACCCTGTGCCCAACCAAACCCTATTTTTAGAGCCCCTCTGGCCTGTTACCAAAAACACTTGAAACTTAATAAGCACTTTAACAGGCCCTACTCAGAGCCGGGCTTCCTCCAAGGAAACCACAGGTCCCACAATGACATGAGAAGAGCCCAATAGGAAGGACGTGGTCCAAGGGGATGCATCAGGGAGGTGCAGATGCCAGAGGTCTTGAGAAAGAGGTGAGGGCAGATGAGAGACTGAGAAGCATGACCCGGACACCCACTGCCTCAGGGTAAAGAAAATGTGGGAGGCGCTGCCGCACACCCAAACTCATGCTACGTGAACACACACATGCATGCGCAAGCACAGATGGCATGGGCTCGCGGAAGGAGCACTGGGGAGGGAGTCAGCTGACTTAACTACTACTATTTAACCTTGGGTTTAACAACTCTCTGCCTCAGTTTCCCTGGATTAAGAAGGGAGGAGCTCCTGTTCTAGTTGGTTCACTGAACATTCCAAAGACGAGTTCTAGGAGGCTTAGCACAGGGGCCTCCTCTCACTGTCCAACAGCAGAAGGGACATCTCACTCCGTGGCCAGCCCAGGAGGCTCTCCCCAAAAGCTCTGGTAGGAGCTCAGTGATCAATCAGTTTCTAACCTCCCCCCAAAGCTCATGACGCTGATCGTGCTATCTGTCCTCCAGAGGTTCCAGCATGTCCTGCTGTGGCCACCTGAGTTGACCTTGTGGGCATAACCACTTTTAAAATGAATTCCTTGAAACCCCTGAGCTCAGTTTCCAGTTTCTTCATTCATTTTAATGTGGAGCTTCAGACCCTCGCTGGTGTCTAGGCTGTCAGGAGGCTGGAGGAAAGAAAGGTTGGGAACGTAGCAGTACATTTGTCTGCTACAGGGTCCATGACTGTGCAGCCAGGTAGCCAGGGGCTGCATGTGTGAGGCGAGGAGAAGCATTGGCTCAGCTGCCCCTCGCTTCCTCTCCCATCGCCACCCCGCGCTGCCTCCTCCAGCCCCAAGAGAAAGACCACACCTTTGGTGGTCTCCAAATGTGGACACAGAACCCAAACCAAGAATGGAAGCCAGGTAGCTGGTCCCTACCCCCAGACCAAGGCAAGCCACTTCCTGGAGGGTTCTGTGACCCCCAGAACTGGCGGAACAGTAGCAGGAGTCCACCCTGTACTGGTACTAGCCACTGGTATCCTCAGGCTGATCACTGCCCCTCTCTGTACCTGGCTCTCGCCTAGCTAAATCCTGTACTAACTACCAATCCTAAGAGGCTGGCGTTATTTTTACCCCTGTCTTTCAGATGAGGAAGCTGAAGCTTAAAGAAATTAGGTAAATGGCTACAGGTCAACAAGGCTAGTGAGTAGCATAGCCAGGCCCCTCCCTCTCTCAGCCCTCCATGGGGCTTCTCCGCACTATTTTCAGTTTTCAGTTCATGTTCCTCTTCTCCCTGTCAAGATCATAGAGCAGAGGTTCTCAAGTGGCCCCCAGGGAACACTGTCTGTGTCTGGAGGCATTTTTGGTTATCACAACTACAGGGGTGTTAATGGCATCTAGTACGTGGAGGCCAGGGATGCTGTTAAACATCCTACTATGCACAGGACAGCCTTCCACAATAAAGGACTGTCTGGCCCAACATGCCAACAGTGCAGAAACTGAGATGAAAGCAAAGGCTTCAGCTGCCAAGGAAACCTGGATTCTTCAAATAAGTCTTTTAACAACCTAAAATCTCAGCCTCTTAATCTTTTAAATGGGACTAATAATGCTTCACCAGGGTTATTGGGAGGCCTAATTGCACTTAGCAGAGCAGCCAGCAGATAATGGGTACTTAATGAGCTGTCACTGTGGTCATTCCTTCGGTGTGGCTCCTTGAAGGCAGCAGTGAGCAGTACACGGGCCCAGGGCAGCAGCATGGGACATTTTTTTCAGGATGCCAATGGGTGGGTGAAGAGCAGCTGACCCAGGGAGAGTGTGTGGCTCTGCATTACCCCTGTGCTAGGCCACAGGAAATAGCACCCTAGCCCAAAGGTGGCAGTGCCTGGGCCAGTGTGGGATAGTGTGTCCCTTCCAGGGCTGGGGGTAAGTGAAGGGGAAAAAAATTCAGTCCGTGGTCAGCTCCAGGATGCAGTGCCAAGGGGGAGACCTGCCTGGGCATGGTACCAGAAGCTCCTCCGGATGTGGGAGGGTGAGCACAAGGCGAGGGATTTCCTGGGCACAGGTTCTAGAAGCCTCTTTAGGCGGACAGCTCCCCTTGGAGCTGGGAAAGGAGGCCAGGAACTCTGAGGAAGCTGCCCCAGATCTCAGGCCTGGGGTTTCTGGCATGGTAAGGGCGTGGCAAGAAGGCAGCTGGGGCACAGCCAGCCACGGAAGCCAAGGCAAACAGCCTCCTCCCCACCCCACCCCACCCCCAGCACCAGCTGCAGAAGGTAGGAAGGGCACCAGCTAGCGTGAGGCTAAATGAATTACCTGCTCCCAACCAGGCTGGCAGATCAAAGGGGCTTGGACCCTACCCTCCACCTGGGCCCCAGCACACAGACAGATACATTCTCACCAGCTTTCCTGCCCTTCAGCTGAGAGAGATGAGACAGGCTCAGCCCAAGCAACAGAGGCGTTGTCTGTGGCTGGCAGAGGGAGCAGCCTACCAGGCCTCTGAGCGCCTGCCCGCCCGCCTGCCTGCCTGCGAGTCTCAGGCCTAATTTAGATTCAATGCCAAAGCCAGGCCCTTTGAAGAAGGCTCCTCTGGGCAGACCACAGAAGCCATTTAGAACCAGCCTTCCCTCCTACCATTTTCCTTCCTTGTTACTCCAGGGAACCTCCCATGACCCTACCCCTGCTTAATGTGAGTCCAGCCTCCCAATGGGCTTCCCACCTCCCCCTTGAGCAGAAAAACCATTTGAGCAAGAAGAGAGTGGCCAGTGCAGCAATCTAATCCTGGAAGCCCGTGGCAATCACTGCCCCCGCCCCATTCCAACTCCTAGTAGGACCCAGGACACTGTATTTTTAAGAGTCTTGGTAACTCTGCTGCTCTTGGGGAACTCTCAGTTAATCCAATCTTCTCGTATATTTAGGTGGAACTGAGCAAGATACACAGAACCTTTGCAATCTGATTTACCTTCTGTTTCTTCACCTCTGTTCTGCCCATTTTTGGCAGTCCAAGTCCCAAGACAGGGAAAAGAAAGACATGCTTGTCTCTCAATATGGGGGGTGGAGCTTGAGTGAGGATACCTGGTAGAAGGCAGTGGCCATGCTGGGCTGCCCTGAGGTAAGAACATAAGAACTAGCCTGACCTATGGTGGCACAGTGGATAAAGCGTCGACCTGGAAATGCTGAGGTCGCCGGTTCGAAACCCTGGGCCTGCCTGGTCAAGGCACATATGGGAGTTGATGCTTCCAGCTCCTCCCCACCTTCTCTCTCTGTCTCTCTCTCCTCTCTGTCTCTCTCTCCCCCTTTCTCTCTCCTCTCTAAAAAAAAAAAGAATAAATAAAATTAAAAAAAAAAAAGAACATAAGGACTAAATGAGACAGTGTTTATAATGCACTTAGCAAGTGCCGGCCACATATCTGGGCCCTCCTCCCCAGGATTCACTGTCTTTTCCACAAATATTTACAGATTGCCCTTCATAGGCCAGGCACCATGCTAAGCACAGGAGATGCTGGTTACTAAAACGAAAGCTCTCTAGTGGAGTGTACACTCCAGTGAGGAAAAACAGATCATAAACAACTAAACCAGAAAGTGAAAAGAGCTGTCCATTTCAATGGTGGATGAAGGAAGACTTTGAAAGGAGCTAATGAGGAGCATGGCTAACACCTCTACCACTCCTGCTGAATTTCTCTCTCTCTCTCTTTTACACACACAAACACACACACACACACACACACACACACACACATACGCACACAGAGTTCCTAGGTATTGCACCAGAGCCTCCGAATTGTTTGATCCTAACCTTATAGACATGTCTATGGCTGGGAGACTCCAGCAAGTTGGTCTCCCACCACCTAAGGCATTAGCAAACCAGATGGAAACTGGGTAGTGAAGGGCTTTGAGGCCCCTTTGCTCTTTCGCAGCAGAAGGGTGCTGAGGCCACAGACATAACATGACAGTGGGATTCACCCTCCCCAGAAGCCAACTCAGCTGATGGAGCCATATGGGACCTCATAGGCCTCAGCCAATCCCCTGCCATGCCTTGTCTCAGACCTCCCAACCATCCTTCCCAGTTTCTGAGGCCTCAAAGTCTCCTGCATGCTTGGGACATGGTGAGCCCCAAGGGCATGTACCTCAGCAATCCCCCCTGGACTGGCCCTATGTCCATAGATTTTCCTTTTATGTCTCTTCTTCCAGAGCCACCTGAGGCTTGCTCGGGCTTAACCGAAAAATGCTTTGTAAATCCCAAAGCATCACACAACTTTGGGTTCTTAAGGGCCATGTGTTCAAGGATGCTGTAATTAAAGAGAGAAGAGGGGCATCAGCTTCTGTGCCATACACAGCCTCCTCCTCAAACATGGAGTTGTGGGAAAGGAGGATGGAGGTGCTGGATGAAACTGGGAATGGAGAGGGCAGGTCTGGGAAAGCCTTACCCAGCTGTTAACCAGCTTCTCCAGAGCATGCTGGGATCAGCAAAGAGGACAGAACAGTGGTGGGGTGGGGGGAGAGCCCTTCAGTGGCACAGGGTTCAAAGAAGGGCTTACTTTAAGGGAGAAATGCTCTGGACATGACAGTGGTCCCCAAGCACATCAACATCATTTTCAACCAAATGGGAGTGATTGAAAAAGAGCAACCACAGGAGAGTGATGCTTGAAGGGCGTGGAGCTGACCTTACCAGGCAAAAACACGCGGATGCTGTGAAGCCGGGACTGATAGGAGGTAGCTGTTCCCCCTTCATAGCACCCAGGAAGGAAATGGAGTAGCTACAGAGGTGAAGAGCTGCCAGGACCCATCATGGGCCCACCTGCGGCACAGGGGTGGGCACCTGGCGCTGGGTCGTGCGTCCGTGGGTGTGCACGTACGTGTGCTGAGGCCGAGTGTGCGGGGGCCTTGCGTGCGTGTTTGTGCGGCGCGCACGCGTGTGTGTCCCGCGTGTGCACGGGCGTGGCGGCGGCGGGCGCGCGACCCGGCCGCAGTAGTGCGTGCCCGTCGCTCTGCGCGCCCGCCCTCCGGAGCGCAGCATCGCCTCCGGCCAAGAGTGTGCATGCGTGGGGTGAGTGAGCGAGTCGGGGGGCCAGACGGGGTGGGCTGCAGAGAGCAGCGCGGGAATGCCGCCGTTCCCAGGACGCCCTGGCACCGGGCCCAGCCCCCAGGCCCCACGGCGAGGCGGCAGCTGGGGCCGGCCGGCACCCCCTCCCCAACAGCTGGCCGCGGCCCAGGGGGCTGCAGGAGGAGAGGAGGGGGCGTCTGGAGGGGCCTGCAGGCGGCTAGGCCGAACCCCGCGTCTTCCCTCCCGGGTGTGGGCAGCGGGGGGCGTCCGCGGAAGGGCGGGGCCCCAGGGCGGGCGGCCGGCGGCCCTCAAGGAGCCCCGAGAACAAAAGGAGACGGCGACTGCTCTTCCGTGGTCAAAACAACCTGCGCTGGCGGCGGCCCAAGGCCTGGCCGCGGCCTCAGAGCCCTTCACCTTAACCCTTTCGCCGCCGCCGCCGCCGCCGCCGCCTCCTCCCTTCTGCTTCGTTGGAGGTCGAGAAGGGACCCGCCCTCCCGGGAGCAGGCGAAGTGCGGGCTCCTGGCCACAGCTGAGCAGAAGCGGTACCGGACCCTGGCGCGCCGCGCTCCCCGCGGCGCTCTTCTCCCCTCCACCTCGCGCCTCCTCCCTGCCCCGCCCCCTTTCCCACCTGGATTCCGGGTACACTTGCCAACTCACTGCTACGCGAGGCTAGCAGGGGTGGAGGACTGATCAGACCCGATAGCTCTCGCAGACGTTTTTATACCCCACCTCCCTCGCAGCTAGGCTTTTTCAGGCAGCGCGTTCCGCACCCTGCAAGCGGGGGAGAGAGGTGCTTCCTCTCGCAGGGGGCGGGCGCAGTTATGGCGGGGCCTCAGGCACACACAGCCCTGGGACTGGATTCCTTAAGAATCCCCACTCCCTCTAATCCCGAGTTCCCGAAACCCGTCTTTTGCCCCCACTCTCCGCTGCGTCCAAGACAGAAGCGCCTCCTGAACCACGCTTTGGGGCCGTGCATGCCCCGAGCCGGCCCGAGGGCGCACACCCTGATAGGGAGTGGGAGCCAGGGTGGGATGCAAAAACCCGCCGATGGCTGGTGTGGCTGCCACCAGTGCGCGAGCTCGCACCTCCTGTGCAAGACGGATCCCAGACAGAACCTAGCTGGAACCGAAGTGGGTCGGGAGGACACGCTGCCTTCTGCACCCTCGGCACCACACCACCCCCTCTTCATTAGGCAGGGAAGGGGCTTGACGGTTCCTGAGGGGTGACGGATAGGACTACACCTTCATCCGACGCTTAAAGGCGTGGAGATCTGGGATCGCCCCTGGGAGAGCAAGCCACCTCTGCCTCCTCCCCTTAGAGCCTGGCGCCTCCCGGACCTCGCGTTTCAGCCCTCGGAGGTCACCTAGCGCCCAGCGCCAGGCCCACAGTCTGCAACGGTCCAAAGTTCACTAGAGAGAGGGGAGGGGGCGGCCAAAAGGTGGTGGGGGTGGGGTGATGAATGAAGCGAACTAGCCCAACGCCGTCGCAACTCACCTCGGCGCTGACCAGCCGCAGGTAACAGCAGAGAGACAGGAAGAGCGCCCAGCAGCGATTCATGCCGACTCCGGGCCCGGCCCCGCGGGGCCCCGGACGCGTGGACCGAGCGCGCCGCCCCCGCGGCCAGGGTGGAGGGCGGGGGCTGGGGAGGAAGGTGGGCTCCGCTGGGGTCTGCGGTGATCAGGCGCTCAGGCCACTGCAGCCGCTGCCGCGGCTCACCCGCATGGCCCCCGGGCGCCGCCGCCCCCGGCCCCGGCTCCGTCGTTGGGGGACTGAGCAGAGCCTGGGCGTGGGACCAGGGTCCGAGGCCGCTACCTGGGCGGATCCCGAGCCGGAGCGAGCATCCACGGTCGGGGGGCTGCGTCGCGAACCAGCCGAGGTGTCTAGCCGTGTGGGGGCGCCCAGGGCACTCCAACCTCCAAGAGGAAAAAGAACACGGCAGTCGATGGTTTGTTTTCTTTCGCCAGCTAAAGGCGTTCTCCTTGCCCGCTGGCTTAGCTTTTTTGCAACATTTTCTGAAAAGATCCCCGAAGTGGAAAAGCGCAGAGCTGGGCACCTCAAAGCCAAAGCCTCCCCCCGAAAACTTTTTCCAAAGTTGGCTTTGCAGCGGCGGCTTGAGTACCCAGGCAGCGAGAGGTGCAAACTCCCGCCCGGGCCGGCTGGGGGGGCCGGAGCGTGTGAGCCCTGGCTCGGGGCCCGGGCGGCGGGCACGGCTGCTCCACGCGCGGCGTGCCCGCTGCGTTCTGGGCCGGATGCAGCAGACAGGTGGACGTGGCGCGAGTCCGTCAGTCAGTCGGCCGGCCTGCTCGCCACTCTGGCGGTCCTCCTCTACAGGCTGCGAGCTGCGTCTGCTTCGGCTTTCTCTTTACAACGAGGCTGGAGGGTGGGCTTTTATTTTTCCTTTTTTGCGCGTGTGTGTATGTGTGCGTGTGTGCAAAATATCTCTATCTCGGGAATGAAAGATGGGCGCTGGCGGAGGGAGGAGAGCCGAGCCCTCAGGGAGGCTGCAAGGGTTGGCTGCCGGCTGGAGGGGAGGCAGAAGGGCTGCTCCCGGCGGCAGGAGGAGAAGTTGCCACCCTTTCAGCTGTTCTGGCCTTTATAAAGAAGGGAGAGTGCGAGAGGTGGGTGGAGACAGCCTTGACAGCCTTTCCTCTTCTGGCTGAGAGTCAGCACCAGGAGGGAAGGGGGGGTGGCAGGAGCTTGGGAGGGCCTGAGGGGAGGATGGGATGCTTAGGGGTCTCGAAGAGGCCAGCAGCCTCTCTGTTCAGGAATTTGGCCCCTGGAAAGGGAGAGCTAGGGGCAGCCAACCTCTGAGGCCCTCAGCACAGTGACGGTAGCCTGGTTTCACCTGGTTGGGGAGATGTCTTCAGGACCCCAGCCAGGAGTCCGAGCCAGCTTCTCTAGGACCAGACATTTGCCCCCTGGCACAGGCATGGTGGAAAAAGTCTCAGATTCTGCAACTAGGTAAAAATCCTGCCCTGATGCTGAGTAGCTGGGTCACCTTGGGCAAGTCATTTCCTTTCCTGTGCTCCTCCCTCTAGCCTCAAAGTGGGATGGGGTTACTGTGAGGACTTAATACCAGAAAGAGCAGAAAGCACCCTACTCCAAGCCAGCTGCAAGGAGGTCACGCAAACCCACAGCCAGCACTATTCAACTGAAAGCTGGGTTTCTGTCACCTTCTCTTAGCTGGTTGCCTGGCACATAACAGGCACTGACAGTGTTGGCTGAATTTGAATTTGTTAAACTGCAAAGTCACACAAACCCCCACAACCCTGCAGTATCCTAGCCACCCTTATGTTTACTACCTCCCTCAGCATCAAGTTTTGAGGCCCTGGGCCGCCTACCCACACCAGCATTCACACAGTTAACACCTTCTACCCCCAGCCCTGGGAGTTGCTATGTCCCTGCCTTCAGCAGTCACACGGGTCACAGTCACAGAGTCACACGCACACCCGCTGAGCCCAGCACCCAGCTCACTGCATCACCCTGTTCCTGGCTTTAGGATATTTTATGTAGTCCCCTTGCAGTGTCTCTCATCTGTCCTTTGTACACAAACATCCCTCTGGGGTGGCAGCTAGCTGCTCCTTACACTTGTACACATGCTCCATCACTGAGACAAGCACACGAGCATCTCTTCATATCTGCTCTGGAAGCACAGCAAGATGCCTGGCACATGGAGGCATCGTTCCTTCAACATAGCTTTTGAGTCTCTCCTGGAGGCAGTACCAGGTACTGGGGAGCCAGCATAATGCTAATGCAGCCTCCAGCCCTGGAGAAGCCCCCATCCAGAGGACAGACAGATATGCAAACAGATGAATTAGAGTGACAGGGGAGATAGTATGGGGGGAAGATAACCCCAAAACACAAGATTTGAAGTTTAATGACTTAGATATTAAAACTGTTCCACTGGGCAACTAGGTGATCTTGACCTTGACCTTCCATATCCTTATCTGGAAATTAGATGATAATAGCTACCATTATTATTGAGGTGACCATGTGGCAGGTAGTGTTCTTACTCTGTATGTAGCCTTTTAATGCTCCTATGAGATATGTTACTCTTATCTTACAAGTGGAGAAATTGAAGCACAGAGAAGTTAAGCAGCTTGTTCAGGGTCACACAGCCAGCCAGTAAGTAGTAGAGCCAGGTCTTGAATCCAAGCAGTCCAGCTGCAGATCCCACACACTTAAACCACCATGATGTGCTGTCTCCTGGCAAGTGATGATGATGACACTTTTTTTTTTTTTGTGACAGAGACCGAGAGAGTCAGAGAGAGGGACAGAAAGACAGGAAGGAAGAGAGATGAGAAGCATCAATTCTTCTTTGCGGCACCTTAGTTGTTCATTGATTGCTTTCTCATACGTGCCTTGACCAGGGGGCTACAGCAAACCGAGTAACCCCTTGCTCGAGCCAGCGACCTTGGGCTCAAGTTGGTGAGCCTTGCTCAAACCTGATGAGCCCGTGCTCAAGTTGGCGACCTCGGGGTCTCGAACCGGGGTCCTCCTCATCCCAGTCTGACGCTCTATCCACTGCGCCACTGCCTGTTCAGGCTATGATGACACTTTTTACACAAAGTTTGTATATGCATCAAACACATTAATATATGTAAAAGTGCTTTGCCAACTGAAAAGTGCTATACCAATCAATATGAGCTCTCACTTGTGTACAACATACTATAGGAGCACAAGGGAGGGACCACACAGCTCAGCCTTGGGAGACATGTAAAGAAGGGAAGGCTACTGGGCATAGCATCAGTAAGTGCCTTCTGTGTGTGAGCCCTGGGTGATGCACTGGGAACGGGATGAGGAAGGGGTGATGCACTGGGAATGGGATGAGCTCTGGGGGCCCCTGGACCCCCACCCCAGTTTATTGCTTGCTTTGGGCTTTCATAGCATGTACCCATGGTATTGTCATTGCCCATTCACAGGTCAGCACTAGACTGAGCTCCAAGTGAGCGAGGGCCTCGTTCCAGTTCCCACCATACAGTAGCTGCCCCATAAATGTCTGCTGAGTGAATAAATAAATGTGTAAACACCTTACCTGTTTCCCTCTCTGAGTCCTGGCCTACTAATGCGAAGATGACAGACCCTGCCTGACATCTTTGACAGGGGTGGAGAGAGGTGAGGAGGAACTTGAGCCTCTAAGTCCAGAAGCAAAGGCACATCAGGGGCACTGCCCTTACAGGCCTGGGAAGCCCCCAGCTCATGTCAGGCGTTGGGGCCACTGAGGAATCAGGTTTCCAGTAGGGCTGGGAAAGGTCTGTGTAGGGTGGGGGCCACACCCTCATAACTGTCATCCCCCAATTCCCTGACTGGGCTGAACCAAGTGGAAAACCAAGTGGCTACAGCCCTCAGCCAATGCTGGGATGGGGGCCTGCCCAAGGCCAAGGGCGTTTTAGACTGGGTGTTTAGAGCAATCCATGCTCGCTCTTGTCCGTTAAAATCATCTCACACCTGAGGAGTGAGGACCCAGGGCTGTGGAAGGAGTTGGCTTCAATCCCAGGGGCAGACTCAAGTTTAGAGGGTGGGAATGTACCAGGTACCCCCCCATTCCACCAAGGGGGCCCTGGCCAAACCCATGCTGGGCAAGCATACTTTTCCTGGCTTAATGGAGAAGGACATGGGGCTCCAAATTGGAGACAGTCCAAGGCCATGCCACCAAGGACCTGAGCCCCCAGCCCTGGGCTGTATGATGGCAAAGTATTAATATATACTCTGCACCACACCATAGAAGTGCAGTCTGCTTGCCCGGGCCACGGGCTAGCCCGTCCCCACCTCCTCGTCTGCACAGTTTTGCCTTGCTTGACCCTCATAGTCACCAGCGAGAGAGGCATTACATCGTACATGCTCATTTTACAGTAGGGGAAATGGGCTCAGTGATGGTAAGGTATCTCATCAAAGACTGCCTGGGTTCAAAGCCCCACTCTACCCTGTACTCGTTCATAACCTTGAGCACGTTACTCCACCTTCTGAGCCTGTTTGCTCACTGTGAAATGTGGCTAGCCATGGCAATTCAATTACTGCGTGGAGTTAAGTGAGTTAATGCAGCCTGAGTGTTGAAGGCAGGAATAAATGATCTGCAAATACAGGTTCTCAGGATTATCATTATCATTACTCCAAGCTCCATGCATGTGTGTGCGTGGGTGCATGCGCGCACACATACACGCACCGTGAACTCCCAGACAGCTCGAGGAGAAGAGCCAAAGGCTGGGGAAGCCAGGACACATCACCTGGGGTGAGGGGGGTGGGAGGAGTTCCTCACAACAAGCCCCCACCCTGGTGAGACTCTGGGCTCTGTGGCTATGAGTACCAGGGAGACAGGAGAGATCCCAGGAAGGCAGGCAGACAGACTGACCCCCAGACCTAGGGCAGCCTGGGGGAGCCCACCTCACCGCCTCTGCAACCTTGGCCTTGTGTCCTGTATACAAAGGCAAGGGAAGCGCAGTGTTTGTTTTCCTGGGCCAAGCAATGCATTTTTAGCTGCTCTAGTCTCCAGACAAGGAAGAGGATGTTTGGACGGGACAGTTCAGATCTACCTGTCCTAGAAACTGGCTTGAAAATTGAGTGAAGCCCCCCAGAGTGAGGGGAGCTGGGCCACTCCATGCTGGGAAATGTCCCCGAAGGGATCTTTGTGAGAAATCTCATTCTCACTGCACCCCCTTTGGGCCTCAGGCATTCTAATAATGGTGATACCCTGCCTTACTTGGCCAGACCCTGAATTGACTGCAATGAGGGAGGTACAGCAAGTATTCCTGTTTTGTCAGCAAGGGACTGAGGCTAGCTGAGTCCTTACCCTCTTCCCGGAGGGCTGGTGCACTTACGGTGTTCATAACTGAGGGCGGGGCACTGAGGCTCAGAGAGGGATACTAGCTTGTCCAGCATCAGCCAGCAAGGAAGGAGCAAAGCCAGGTTTTGAGTCCAGGACTGTGATGTCAAAGCCCACACTTTTGCCACTTCTGTTACATGATACTTCTGTATGTGGCCTGGATCAGAGCTGCCCAGGTTTTCATGTCACTTTACACATAGAAAATTAAACAAACAAGCTAGATGGAAGAGGCTGTGCAGGTTGAAGTCAGTGGGCTCCCAAAATCCACCCACCACTCCAGTGTAAGAAGCCATTTGCAGACCCCCCAGATGGGGAGCTACAATAGGTAGGAAATCTGTGTTAGCCAGCCCAGGGAGTCATTGTTCCATGTTCTGAGGATTTGCCTGGGGAGTGTTGAAGAGATGGGACAGGAGGGAAAGAGGGGTGGGCAGGTGGCAGCAGCCCCGCTTGGTGGGGCTATGGCTAGGACAGCATGGACCCCCACCAGCTTTCCAGAGGAAGATATTTGTAACTGCAGAAAACATGATGGGCCTTTCAAAAGAATGGGAAGCCAGCCACAGTGTAAACAGTCACCAATTTTTCATTAATATTCGTAAGAGCAAATGTTTACGTGGTACCCACTCTGTCAGCAGCTTGCTCGGAGCCCTTCAAGCGTACTCAGTTAAGCCTCACAACATACCTATTATGAGGCAGAGCTCCTACTAGAGGAGCTGTGATGCCCCATTTTACAGATGGGGAAACCAAGATCTCGAGCAGCTTTGCAAGGTCAAGGATGAGTGAGGGAAGAGCTGAGATTTGAACCTGAGCAACCTGGTGCCAGCATCTCTCTCTGAAGATCTGTGCCCATCTGCAGACCAGGCAAAGATACACGCACACAGGTGCCCTGTTCACCCAGGCCTCAGCCTCACTCACCTACCTCTTTTGGCCAAGCTCCACCCTGCCAGGGGAAGGCCCTGGGCGAGTGTTAGGCTGAACCCCTGGCTGAAGGAGCCTCCTCACTGTAGCGAGCAGTGGTCACCATGCTGGGCTGACACTGGACAGGGGACCCTAGAAGCTGCTAGAAAGGAGTGCTGATGGAAGGTGCAGTGGCCTGCAGCACTTACAGCCAATCCCCTTCTTGTCCTCTCCCTTGCCTCCTCCTACCCGCCCAAGTCCTCACCTCCTCCCACCAGCATTAGGAATCACCCCTGTGGGAGATGGTCTGACACAGTATCGATGTTCAAAACCTTGTGCCCAGTCCCCACAGTGCAAACCAAGGGTGTTCAGAGGGGACATCTGAGGTTCAGAGATGTCATGTGACTTGCCCAAGGTCACGCAGTGAGTCAGGGACAAGAAATGGGGTGACAATCAGGTCTGCCAACTCTTGAGAACCCCGGTCCCCTGTGCTGAGGGGAAGAACCTCAGAGCAGTGACTCTGGAAGTGTTTTCAGTCAGAAGGGAGGGGAGGAAGAAGGAGAGGCTGGGGTTCACAAAGAAGAGCAGGTGGCTTGTTTCTACCGCAAACCACACCTTCCCTCCTGCTCTTCCCAGAGAGCCCTTCACATTCCTCTGCAGCTCAAGTCTCACCCCCTTCCTTACCACTCCTGCCTGCCCACTGAGGAGCTTGCCCTCCAGTGAGTTCCCAAAAGTAGCTAGTAAGGCCCTGGCCGGTTGGCTCAGTGGTAGAGCGTCGGCCTGGCGTGCGGGGGACCCGGGTTCGATTCCCGGCCAGGGCACATAGGAGAAGCGCCCATTTGCTTCTCCACCCCCGCTCCCCTCCTTCCTCTCTGTCTCTCTCTTCCCCACCCGCAGCCAAGGCTCCATTGGAGCAAAGATGGCCCGGGCGCTGGGGATGGCTCCTCGGCCTCTGCCCCAGGCGCTAGAGTGGCTCTGGTTGCGGCAGAGCGATGCCCCAGAGGGGCAGAGCATCGCCCCCTGGTGGGCAGAGCATCGCCCCTGGTGGGCGTGCCGGGTGGATCCCGGTCGGGCGCATGCGGGAGTCTGTCTGACTGTCTCTCCCCGTTTCCAGCTTCAGAAAAATACAAAAAAAAAAAAGTAGCTAGTTGTCCCTTCTCGCCACTGCCTGGAGTCCACTTGAGGATGTTTCCATGTCCTAGGTATATCTTAGGTACCCACCAGGGCTGTAAGCTTCACAGAGGAAGGACCAGGAGCCTGTGCAAAGGTTTGAGTTAATAGACAGGGACCCTGTAAACCTCACAGGCCTGGTTTTGAGAGCTGCCGTGCCAGTTTCTGGCATTGTGTCCTTGGGCAGTTTCCTCATCTGCAAACTGGGGGTGGCCACATTTGCCTTGCAGCAATGCTGTAAGGATCAGATGTGAAAATGGGCATAAAGGGGCCAGCCCAGTGACTGGCACAGTCTGTGCATGGTACTGAATATATAGATCTATACTATTGCTTCTGAGAGTGTGGCCCACTGACCAGCAACTGCTTCACCTGGGAGATTGTTAGAAATGCACAGTATCAGACCTACCTCAGACTTGCTGAGCCAAATCTGCATTTTAAGAAGACCCCGGTGACTCATGTGCACAGTAGAAAAGCACTGATCTAGTGGGTAGGTCACAAATGGTCATGATTTCACGTGGCTCAAACTAATACATCAGCCCCTGAACCACTTGACAATCCAGGCAAAGCATAGTACATTACCCCCATTTTACAGACAAGAAAACTGAGTTCTCATTCACATGATCAGGAGGTGGCTGAGGCAGATTTGAATGAGTGTCATGAGTGTCAGAGCTACACCTCCTGCAATAGTCATTCTAGGCCTGCCCAATGCTGGGCTTAGAGGAGCAAAATCCAAGACCTCAATATCCTTTTCGGTAGAATGGGGTCCCAACTCCATCTCAGTGTGGGAAGTACGTGCAGACATGCCCTGCATGGTACCCCAGGGTTTTCCTCACATAGAATTGGGTCTTAGTTCCATTGCCAGCTCACCCCTTCAGGGCCCCCTGCCCTTGCAGAGCCTATAGGCTGAGGCAAGCAGGTGGAAGACAGACAGAAAGACCGAGACAACTGTACAAACACCCTTGGGCAGTGCTTATGTAAGTCAATAAGCAAATAGAGGCAGCCCAGTGGGGTAACTAAGCATCTTAATAGTAACTATCAGAGCTGTGAGCACATCGTTCTTTGGGTGAAGATGACCACCCTGACCACTGAAGCCACGGTGTTGTCATCAATGTTCACAAGGCCCAAGATAACTGGGTTGCCCTCGTCCCACTTCTTCCTCCCGCCCTTCCCCTTCTCCTCAGGGCTCGGATTAGATCTCCTTTATTTTTCCTTGGATGCCAACAGTGCTGAGAAGCCCAGAGTTGCCACCAGTCTCTACCACAGGGGTCCCCAAACTTTTTACACAGGGAGCCAGTTCACTGTCCCCCAGACCGTTGGAGGGCCGGACTATAAAAAAAAAAACTATGAACAAATTCCTATGCACACTGCACATATCTTATTTTAAAGTAAAAAAACAAAACGGGAACAAATATAATATTTAAAATAAAGAACAAGTAAATTTAAATCAACAAACTGACCAGTATTTCATTGGGAACTATGCTCCTCTCACTGACCACCAATGAAAGAGGTGCCCCTTCCGGAAGTGCGGCGGGGGCCGGATAAATGGCTTCAGGGGGCCGCATGTGGCCCGCGGGCTGTAGTTTGGGGACCCCTGCCTACCACATCCCAGCTATTTGACCCTAGGCGAGTCCCTGCCCTCTGGGCCATAGATGAGCATAATTCTGGAACCTACCACATTTGAGGATAGGTTGATCTAGCAACTGAGTGTAGGTGCTAAGCACATAGAGAGTGCTCAGTCAACGGGAACTGTGGTTCTGACTCCTTTCACTTGGACCAGGCAGCCCCCACGATTTGCCCCAGAGGGAATGACCGCCCCAGAGGGAATGATCACTCCTTATTACAGACAAGAAAACGGGCTGAGAGAAAGAACATGACTTCCCTAAGATCACCTGCTGGTTAGAGTTGGAGAAAAGTCAAATTTGAACTTAAGTCACAGGACTCCCAGGACAGTGCTCAAGGGGAATGGAAAATAAGTAAGTCAGGAAGGCAGAGCCCCCCCGCCCAAGTCCCACCTGTTCAGAGTGAAATCTTTTCTCTTGTGGGGTCTGGCAGGGGCATTCAAGGATGGGCAAGCATGTCTGTGTGTCATGGGAACATGGAAGCACAGCCTTTGAGTACATGGGCATCTGTGTGTGTCTATGAATGTACACAGGCCTGGGAGGACGGGAGCACAAAAATGCCCTGAGCACCTGGGACTAGCCCACATGGCAGGGGTCTGGGGGATACTCCATGGGCCCCGGAGTGCAGGCACCTAGGGGCTTCCCTTCCCTGAAGACCACCACAGGGTAGAGGATGTGTCCCAGCCTCCACCCGTCATCTCCCTGTCCACCCTCCCACCTCCCCCAGCTCCTTCCTGTTTTTATGGAAGGAAAAAATTTCAGCTTTTTCCTTCTTTATTTTTCCAGACGGGTGACTCGCTCGGGAAAGGAATTCCCCCCTCCCCAAACCATCATAGCACCTATATATCGATGCCGTGGATCCAGGCCCATCCTGTTGTGCTGAGAGTCACGGTTATTTTTGGGTGCTTTACGGGGGTGGTAACCCAGGGAAGGGCATATGGGGGGTGCTCAGCTGCCTTCTCCCAGTCCACATCCCCCTCCCAGGTTCTTCCCTACCCCCACCCCATCCTCCCTGCCCGAGTTCTGGGAGGAGGGAAGGAAGCCAGGGTATAAATAACTCAGGTGGTTACTCAGCTTCTGAGAACATGATAACATGAGTCATGATTTGAAATCAAGAAGTGCATGAATAGCTTCAGGCCACTGCCCCAGGCAGGGCAATGGGGCTGCAGGGAGAGGAGATTTGGTGCCTAGGGACCCACAGGCGAAGCGGCCCCATGAAGGGTCTCAGACCAGCCTCTTTCTAGCTCAGACCTTCAGGTTACTCACCTGTAATGGGCTGGGGGTGGAGGAAGGGGCTGGCTTTATTCTCAAGTTCTTCCCTGAGCTGGGAAGAGGACAAAGGGCAGGGGCCACGCTCTGAGCATCACTGGTTTTCTCCCTGTGCTTGTCACAGGTCTGTAGGAGAATGGGTCTGTTGAAACTTCTGATCCTCTCCCCCATTTTCAAAGTAGGTGGCCCAAAAACTTCCCCAGGCATCAGTGGTACTGGCAGGACAGGAGATGATGGGGGTGGGGGCTTGGACAGGAGCATGAGACTCCTGGACACGGCCTGTTGAACCTTCCCCCACCAGTGTGGCCCTAAATTAGGGACAATGCCCACTCTTCTTTAGCTGCCTGGCTACAGTGCGGGCATCAGGCGTGGGTGCAGAAATAGGACACCCTCGAGGATCACTGGCCTAGCCCTTGTGATTAGCCCCGGCAGCGAGGCTGGGCTGCTGACCCAGCCCTGGGCTCTGGCAGCCCAGGGTCGAAGGGCACCCCCAACCTCGGCCTGCTCACCCAAGGATATCCTCAGATTCAGGTTCATCTTTAGAGCAGGGCAGGCTTGGACCCCAGGTTGCCACGACAACAGGGTCTCCAGCCTGTGCAGCCGGAGCCACCCTCTCCTATCACCCTAATCACCCTCTCCTATCACTGGGAGGGCAGCGGGCCAGGGTCACACTCCATCCCTGTGGCCTTCAGCAACTGGTTCCCAGGGTCTGAGCCTCAGTTCCCCGGCCTGTACAATGGCAGAGTAGAGAGGGGACTGACTAATGGTTGTCCTGCTGTTGTGAGAGTCGCACAGCTGGGTTGTTGTTAGCCACTCAGAGCCCCCACCTCATCTGTGAGGCATCTTCCTTTCCACCTTCTGCCTTCATCCCAAAGGCAGCGCCCCCAGACCCTGCACCCCACTGGCTCTGCCCTGATGACCCATGGCCCGGGTTTCCCCTTGGCAGGAAGGGGACCACCCCTCCCACTGCCCCCAGCCGCTGTATGTCCAGACAGCTTGGCATGGCTCAGACCCAGCCATTCAACGGACATTCTGCCCTCTGGCCCCTCACAACAATGGGGACTCCAGGAATATTGTCCAGCCCCAGCTGAATCAAATGCTCTAAATTTAGCTCATCTGATTCGTCCTCCACTTCCTGCTCCTATTGCCCTCCTTTCAAGGCGATGAGGTCACCCCGGAATCACCAACCCAGCAGCCAGACCCAGGGGGTTTCCAGGTCCAGGGCTGCTCTCCTGCTCTGGGGGAACTGGCGTGAGGGGACTGGGGGCCATGAATTGTTCTTCCCTCCTTGACTGCCAGCCCCTTGGCTGCTAGGCCCAGAGCTAGTCCCTGAGAACTTTGCCACCAGCCTGGGTAGAGGAGGCCACAGAGGACAGAAGGGAGCGTCGAGCACCCAGGAGGAGGCACACATTGAAGAACCAGGGGCCTGGACAAGTTGGGAAAACCGCCAAGTCTCATAGGCATCACTTTAAAATGACTTACTGAGGGCCTCCTGCATACTGGGCCCAGCGCTGGTTAGAAAGCCTGTTCTCCCTGAGTGGACAGTCCAGAGGAAGAAGGACAATCAACAGGTAAACAATAAGTGACCAAGATCATTTTAGTCGTGACAAATGTTCTGAAGGAAATGGATCAGAGAGATCTCAAAACTTGGATGGCATAGAGGACCCTGGTTTAGAGAAAGGGTCAGGGAAGGCCTCTCTGAGATGTGACACTTGAGCTGAGTCTTGGATGACCAGAAAGAACTATTCGAAGGTCTGGGTGGGGCCGAGTCATCTAGGCCAGAGGAGAGTCAAGAACAGACAGCCAGGAGAGAAGACACTTGTCTGGCTTGGGGCAGTCAGGAGGCTGGGACACCACTCCCAGGAGGGCCATGAGGTCAGGAGGCAGCATTCCATGTGTGAGAGGTGGTCCCCTCCCCCAGGGGGATGAGCCAGTGCCCAAATCACAAATTTAAAAAGATCTGTTGGTTGCTGTGCAGCGATGGGACTGCAGGGAGACCAGGGAGGAGACCGAAGTCATAACACCTTGGGATAATAGAAACTGCTTGTTAGAGGGCATTTTCCAGATTGACCTGCTCCAGCCCTTTCCCAAGCCTCTGAGGCCCAGAGATGGCATGTGTCTCTCCCAAAGTCACACAGGGAGTCAGGGCTCTGCCTGGAAAAGCTTTTATAGTAGGTGGTAAGAGGAGCTTTGCACCTGAAAAGGGTGTATCTTTTCAAAATCACCATGTCTGAGGCATTGCCCTCTGCCCGGTCCCCCATTCCGTAGGCTGCACTGCTGCCCCAGCCCAGGTTCCTGTTGGGGTAGGATGAGCAGGCTAGAAATGCACAGTCCCTGTGGGATGTGTAGGGGTCTGCCCTGGCTCCTCCCACATCCTGTGGACAGGTGTTCTGAGGCTGGCCCCTCCTATAATCCTCTCCAACCCCGATCCTCACCCCCACACTCCTGCCCTCTGCGTCTCCCAGAAGCCCCCGCTCTCCTGCTCTGCCAAGAATCTGCGGTTGGCAGGGAGTTGCAGGGGGCCTCTGGAATGTCGCTTTCCGGTGCCAGCATCAGTGTGCCAACCTCCCTCAGGGGCGGATGGGGGATCACCGGATCTTGTCTGGAATGGGGAGGCTGGCAGCCATAAGCCCAGGAAGGGGGGTGGTGCGCTGGACTGCCTGCCTCATCTCAGGTGGGGGACATCCTATGCTGAAGCTGCCCTGAACTACTGTCTTGCTGTCTCTACTTACCACCCCTCCAGGACTGGGGAAGCTGGTTCCCTAGCAACAGTGCCCCCCAGTCACACTCTTCCCCCCAGCTCTCCTTACCCACAGTGCCCCCCAGTCACACTCTCCCCCCCAGCTCTCCTTACCCACAGTGCCCCCCAGTCACACTCTTCCCCCCAGCTCTCCTTACCCACAGGGCCCCCCAGTCACACTCTTCCCCCCAGCTACCCTTACCCACAGTGCCCCCCAGTCACACTCTTCCCCCCAGCTCTCCTTACCCACAGTGCCCCCCAGTCACACTCTTCCCCCCAGCTACCCTTACCCACAGTGCCCCCCAGTCACACTCTTCCCCCCAGCTACCCTTACCCACAGTGCCCCCCAGTCACACTCTCCCCCCAGCTCTCCTTACCCACAGTGCCCCCCAGTCACACTCTTCCCCCCAGCTCTCCTTACCCACAGTGCCCCCCAGTCACACTCTTCCCCCAGCTCTCCTTACCCACAGGGTCCCCCAGTCACACTCTTCCCCCCAGCTACCCTTACCCACAGGGCCCCCCAGTCACACTCTTCCCCCCAGCTACCCTTACCCACAGTGCCCCCCAGTCACACTCTTCCCCCAGCTCTCCTTACCCACAGGGCCCCCCAGTCACACTCTTCCCCCCAGCTACCCTTACCCACAGGGCCCCCCAGTCACACTCTCCCCCCCAGCTCTCCTTACCCACAGTGCCCCCCAGTCACACTCTTCCCCCCAGCTCTCCTTACCCACAGTGCCCCCCAGTCACACTCTTCCCCCCAGCTACCCTTACCCACAGGGCCCCCCAGTCACACTCTTCCCCCAGCTCTCCTTACCCACAGTGCCCCCCAGTCACACTCTTCCCCCCAGCTACCCTTACCCACAGTGCCCCCCAGTCACACTCTTCCCCCCAGCTCTCCTTACCCACAGTGCCCCCCAGTCACACTCTTCCCCCCAGCTCTCCTTACCCACAGTGCCCCCCAGTCACACTCTTCCCCCCAGCTACCCTTACCCACAGTGCCCCCCAGTCACACTCTCCCCCCCAGCTACCCTTACCCACAGGGCCCCCCAGTCACACTCTCCCCCCCAGCTACCCTTACCCACAGTGCCCCCCAGTCACACTCTTCCCCCCAGCTACCCTTACCCACAGGGCCTCTAGGTTTATACTTGGACCCTGTTGGACAATGGGGGGAGGTAGTGCTTTATGTTGGAGATTCCTATTAACCCTTCCAGCACTGGGTGTAAGGAAAAGAGCTTTGGACTAATCTGGGTTCAAACCCCATCTCAACAGTGACTGCCTCTCTGGGCCTCAGTTTCCTCATCTATAAAATGGAGTCCACTATGCAAGTGCTTGGTGCTCAATTTTAATAAGATAACACACACAGAGGCCCTGGTTAGTTCCCTTCCTCCTCTTCCCACTCCTACTTGGTTTTCCCATCCCTGACCACTTAGGGGAAGTAGAAAGCCTCTTTCCTCTGCTGGCCCCAGGGAGAGCCTGGGACAAGGCAGGGGGAGGTGGGGCCCTGGAGTTATGAGGGCAGGGGAGCACCTGGTTTTGATCCTCACTCAGGAGTCAGACAGACCTGGGTTTGAGCCCCAGCTCCTCTACTGACTAGCTATATGGCCTTAAACAGGTTATTAAATCACTCTGACCCTTGATTTCTTTGTTTGTCGAATGGTAATAACAATGCCTTCCCCACTGAGATTGTTGGGACATAGCTATTATCATTAGTATCATCAGCTCATAGGAAAAGAGGGTATTGGGGAAAGCTTGTGTCCCCCACAGTGGTCCCCGGTTGTTGGAAGCCTCTGGTAAAGACGAGCAGCAGCTTTGATCGGCCAGAGTGAGGAGAAGGCAGCAGGCACCCAGACCTTGTCAGCCTGTGCCTCTCATAGCAGGACTAGCTGAGGTGCCGGTGATAATTCTGGGGACTCCCCACACTCCCAGCTCTGCTGGTGGTGGAGCTGGGTGAGGCCTCCTTTTGCAGCCAGATGCCCTTCAGGCCTGGGGCACAGCCGCCCCCTCCTCCCCTCTGCCAGCAGGGCCCAGGCCAAGATGCCTTTATTTTTAAACCTGAGAACAATGCCTGGCCAGCAGAGCCTCCTGCAGAGAGGACAGAGAGATAGAGGATGGGCCGGGAGCCACAGTTCCTGGGCCAGCCCGCCTCACCTTCAAGACAGGTGCCAAGGGGACACAGCCTGCTTTCCCTCAGGAAGTCTGGATTCTAGAGTCCTACCCAGTCCTTGTCCCCTGGCTGGGGCATCACAGGCACCAGCATGAACAATGCACACCTGCTGTGCTCACGCCCCCACAGGGGCCAATCCCAGGAGTGGTTCAGGACCCAGGACACCTGGCCTCTCCAATTCTTCCTTCACCCTACAGCCCCCCAAGCCCACGCTAAACACTGTGCCTCCTTGGGGAGGCTCCCCATCCCACCCAGCGCCTGTTATGCACTGTTGCCCACTCACACTTCTCTTTGCTCACAGCTTTCCAGAAAAGTCTTGCATTTGTGCAACAGAGGATGGCACACCTGGTGGTGACCAGTGGCTCAATACTTCCATAGGGCAGGGCACAATGTATGGACCAGGAGCCAGGATGTGAGTCTAGTCCTGATTCTGCTGTTAACCCCTACATGGCCTTGAGCAAGACCCATACCATCCTTTCTCCCTCAATCCCCTCTTCCGTAAAACAGGGACAATTGACCCATCCTGCTCCCATCCCAGGGTTGGAGAGGACTGGTAAGCTGTGAGGTGCTGTGCACATGTGAGGCACAGGGCCTCTGGGTGAGCAGGAGATGCTGGAAACGGGTGTCCCCAACACATGGTAGTGTCTATGGAGAGCCTCAGACCTCAGAGCCACACAGCCTTGCTTCAGATCCCAGCTCTCTACTGTCAAGCTCAGATTTTGGGCACCCCACCTTGGCACCTCTGTTTCCTCATCTGTACCGTGGGGTCATGAGAGTACCTGCCTCGTAGGGTTGTTGGCAAGGTTGTGATAGAATACGTAGAGGGTAAGTGCTCAATAAGCATCGCTCTCACCGTGTGTGCAGCAGAGCCACGGTGTGTGTGTGTGCATGTGCACCAGCCTGTGTGTGTTTGTGCGCACAGGCTGTGCTCCCAGAGAGTGCGGCAGCCATAGCAAGTATGTGAAAGAGAACGGGCACCAAAAGTGGGGTATGGACTTGCACTCGGGCCAGAGTCCACTGTTAGTGTGTGTGCCCTGGTGTCCAAGAAGAACATGTGTTCCCAGGGCACGTCACAAGGAACTGCACTGGCTTGAGTCCCTTCACCTGGACATTGAGGTGAGAGCAGTGTGTCCATGTGTCTCCTCCCACTGTCATCTCCTCTTGCTGGGACAGAAAGGATTGGGACCCCCTCTACCAGGGTCTGGCCCTGCCTCAGGCTGCTGGGGCACCACTTCAAAGGGACACCTCAAGGCCCTGGCTGGTTGGCTCGGTGGTAGAGCGTTGGCCTGACGTGTGGAAATCCTGGGTTCGATTCCTGACTGAGGCACACAGGAGAACCGCCCATCTGCTTCTCCACCCCTCCCCCTCTCTTTCATCTCTGTCTCTCTCTTCCCCTCCCGTAGCCAAGGCTCCACTGGAGCAAAGTTTGCCCAGGCACTGAGGATGGCTCCATGGCCTCTGCCTCAGGTGCTAGAATGGCTCTGGCCACAAAGGAGCAATGCCCCAGATGGGCATAGCATCGCCCCCTGGTGGGCATGCCGGGTGGATCCTGGTAGGGCACATGCAAGAGTCTGTCTGCCTCCCTGCTTCTAACTTTGGAAACACACACACACACACACACACACACACACACGACACCTTGGGGAAGAAACAGGTCCTTGAAGACCTTGAAATGAGCTTGGTCTCTCCTGACTCCTGCTTGGATTGTCGCATGGCATCGCTGCTTGTTATATTCCCTGCAGTGACTGTGTCCACTGCCTCCTGCTGTCTCCTGCTGCCCCCGTGAGGACAGGGATTTTGTCCATTTTTCTGCTGCTGTACCTTGAACAGAGTCAGGTACACAGTAGGTGTTCAACAAGCACTTGGATGACTGAGGAGCCTAGGAAGGTTTTGTTGTTGTCATCTTTATCGAGGTGTAATGTATACACAATAAAAGTCACTAGTTGTCAAACCTCAATGTATATAGTCATATAATCTCCACCTCGATTGGGACATAGACCATTTTTGTCACCCTAACAGTTCTTTTGTGCCCCTTCCCCCCAACTCCTGGCAGCCACTAGCCCACCTTCTAATACGGTAGTGTTGCCCTTTCTAGAATTCCGGCCTGTATCTGAGAAGATCGCTCAGTCAGCCACATGGGCCCTGCAAAGGAGAACCAGGAGGATGGAGGATCCCTGTGGGATGGAGGTAACAGTGCTAGGCTTGGCCCAGGACAGGTGAGGGGGCCACCTGAGGACTGGGTTTGAGAGAATGACCATCTGTTTCCTGGAGGATGTGGCCAGGTTTCCTGCAGGAGCAGCTGGCGAGTGGCTGGGAATCCCCTCATGGCTTGGTTGGGAAAGAGATGTGCTCACAGGCATGTGAGTTCATAGGTGTGCACACGCAATCACACCTGTACACACGTGTGGCCACAGGCACATATACACAAACACATACACAGTGAGGAGGACAGGCAGGTGGTGCAGAGTTAGCCACCCTTCGAGGCACAGCCACTCAACACCTGTTTCCATCTTCTCTGAGAGGGAGACTTCTCCAGGCTGCCTGACATGGAGGCACACGGCTGGCGGGAAGTGGGGAGGGGGAGCTCAAGTCCACTGAGCCTCTCCCTGTCAGAGGTGGCTTGTGTGAAATCCTAACCTTAGGATGGAGCTGGTATCCACTCCCTCTTACAAATGCAGAAACAGAGGCCTGAGGAGGTTGAGAAGTTTGGTCATGTAACACAGTGCCAGCACTCATATTGGCTTTTTCTATCTGTGACAGGTGGCATTTCCCAGAAAGGACCACAACCACAGTTTTCATGGCACTTGTTCTTACAGTGGGATGCTGGCACTCCTCCCTTCCCATGCTTTCTCTCCTCGAATCTGCATAGACCTGAACTTGCAAATGCAGTGCTCTGGCTTTTGAGCTAGTTCACAAAATGCAATGTAGCTTCTGCATGGTTACTCCTGGGACACTAACCTCTGCAGCTCTGAGCCACCATGCTGTGAGGAAGCCCAACCAGCCCACATGGAGAGACCAAGGAGCGGCCCCACGAGTACAGGAAGTGGAGAACCCCCCCCCCCAGCTCCTCCTGCCCTGCTGGTCCAGCTCCAACCACTGACTGCAACTGCAAGAGAGGCCACCAAGCCAAACCATCCTGCCAAGCCCATCCCAAATTCCAGACCCATAGAACCTATGAGAAATAACAAAATGATTCTTGTTTTGAGTTGGTTTGTTATACCGCAGTGGTGAATTGGAATGCGACACATTGCAAAGGCTGTCTGACAGATGTTCAGAAATAATCTAGAGTCCAACAGCCCCTCACACCTCCACCCACCTCCCTAACCTGGCCCACCATCACCCCTTGCCTGGACAAATGCAGTAGCCCCCTAACTGGTCTCCCCCCTCCCACCCTCCACCCAGCAGTCTGTCTCACAGCAGCCAGAGTGACTCTCTGCTCAGAGCCCTCCAGGGATTCCCATCTCCCTCGAATTCAGACAGTGGTCCACATGGTCTGACCCGACAAACTCTCTGACCTCTGCTCCCCTCACTCACTCCTCACTTCACTCCGGTTGTTTCCCCAAACTCATCGAGCACATCCCTTCCTCAGAGCCACTGACCATGCTGTTCCTTCTGTCAAGGATTTCTTTTCCCACAGATGCCTGCCTGGCTCACTCCTCACCCCTTCAGCTCTCAGTTCAAATGTCACTTAGTGAGGCCTCCCGGACCACCCTACCCCATCAGGCGCCCCCCATTCTCTTCTTCTTTGTTTTCCTTCATTGAATTCCCCATCCCAATGACGACGACACATTGTATCTCAGTTTTTTGTTGTCTGCCTTCCTCCATCATCAAATGAGCTCCCTGCCATCAGCGACTTTGTCTTTGTTTCTACTGCCGTATCCTCAGCGCCTGGCCCAGAGCCTGGCCCACAGCAGAGCTACAGATGTCTACTGAACAAATGGATGGGTGGATAGATGACTCTAAAACTCTCCTATTCAAATGAAACAGAGGAGAGGGTGAGAGAAAGGGCATTGAAACTCTCAAAATGGCTTCAAATGGGGAAACTGCGGCCAGGAGATGGTAAGTCATTGGCTGAAAGGAAAAGCTTTATAGCACCCAAACCTTCCAGCATCTTTGAATCCAGATTTCCTGAGTTCACACCCCGGTTGCCACTTGCAAGCCAAGAAGACAAGCTACTTAACCTCTCTGTGCCTCAGTTTCCTTACATCTAACAAGGGTAAATGCCTAGCCCAAACTGCCCTGCAGCTAATGAAATTGAAGCCCCAGCATCCCTCACCCGCACAGCCCCTTCCCAGGCACCATTCCTGGTCAATATTCCTGACAGTGTATGGTCTCCTTGACGATGCGGAGACTGATCCAGCTTCAGGCCCCATCATTCTAGGACTGGCCCGCAGCCCCTACAGTGTTTTCAGGATTAAGTGAGTTACTGTCCATAGGACAGTGCCTGATGCATGGCAAGTGCTCGGTGCTACGCTGCATGGGGCCCACTGCGCTTGGAGCTGGAGAGGCAGAGTAAGCAAGATGAACCCAGCCCCTGTCCTCGTGACACTTACGTCCTGAGAGGGGGAACAGACGACAGTGAACGTTGAGGGTAGGGGAGATGGACGGGGACAGGGTAGTGCGGTATAGAGGGGGTGGGAGACTTCTCTGAGGGGTGACGTTTGGAGAGGTGAATGAATTAAAGAAGAAAGCCATTTCGGACAGAGGGAAGAGCAGATGCCGAGACACTGAAGTGGGGATGAGCTGGATGCGTTGGAAAACCAGTAACAAGGACAGTGGGAAACGAGTAGGGAAGTAAGCGGCAGGAGACGAGGTCAGAGCAGCCGATTGCTGGGCCCACTTCCTCTCCCCCTTCCAGCCCCTGAGGGACAAGCACTTGCAGAACTGTACCCCCCCAGCCCTGGCCTGAGCTGGGGTGCTGCTCTGCCGCCCTACTCCTGCCTTGTGACCTCAGCCCCACCCAGCCCCCAGCCCCCACTTCCCCTTCCAACTGCGACCCAGAAAAACAGCAACCATATTTTTTTTCTCAAAGGCATCTCCCCTCCCTCCACTGTGCCCCAGAGTGGGCCTTGGACCTCCAGAGTGGACAGCAGGGGACGAAGCAGCTGACCTTCAGCCTGTGGCTGACTCCCTTCCAAATTCCCATCAGCCTTCCTGCTCATCGCCCACCCGCTGACACTGACTGTGCCCAAGCTGACAGCCTCCTCTCCTCTTTCACCAATCCTCCCAGAAACCAGGGAGTTCCCCAATGCACTAACCATTCCCTAGACCCAGAACGCCCTTTCTTCACTCCTCCCTCTGACCAAATCTCAGCTGTCACCTCCTCCCAGAAGTCCCTCAGTTATGAGCAAAAGATGTGTCTTACTCATCTCTTTACCCCTAGGGCCAGGAATAGGAGTTGGCACCAAGAAGAATCTTAGTAAATGAATAGATAGATGAATGGATGGGTGGATGGATAGGTGGATGGATGGACCAATAAACAGGGAAGCTATTCCAGTCCAATGAGCCCATTATCCACTGGCCTGTGTACTGAGCACTGTGTGCTTGGCACAGAAACCAGGGGTGACCATGGCAGACAAACTCACTCATATGCTTGTTCAAAGAGCCCATTCCTCAAATCCAAGGATCTGGAGCAGGTCTAGGCTCCACACTGATTTGCTGTGTGACCTTGGAAAGCCACTGACCTGTGCTGAGCTTCTTCTCACTGCCAAAGCTGGAGTTGGAAGAGACTAAATAATCTTAGAGCATCATAGTCACAAACATGGACTCAAGCCAGACAGACATCCTGCCTTCAAATCTTGGCCCTGCCTCCTTGCTGGCTATGTGACCTTGGGCAAGTTTCTTAACCTCTCTGAGCATCCATTTCACCATCTGTCAGTGCTGAGAGCATCAGTACTTGTCCCACAGAGTGGCTCTGAAGGTTCACTGCTGTGGCTCTTGCAGAAAGCTCAGTATGGGAAGCGCTGGATAAGCATTAACCACGTGGTTAATTTGACCATAATTAGGTCTGAGGTCCTTCAGCTGTTTCTACAGGGATGGGACAGTTTTGTGCAGATACATGGACTACGTGTCAGAGCAGGAGGCTGGGAGTGTCCCAGACTGAGATTCCGAGGTTCTCTGTGGCCCCAAGCACAGGGATGACTGTCGCCCCCAGGTTGGGAGTGTCCCAGACTGAGATTCCGAGGTTCTCTGTGGCCCCAAGCACAGGTATGACTGTCACCCCCAGGTTGGGAGTGTGCCTGTACACCCTGCCTGCCCTGAAGCAGTCTCCACCCTTTCCCCAACTGCTGGACCCTGGAAGGGGTCAAGTGACAGACAGTGCTGAGAGGAGCTGAGGGGAATCCCATCACAGCAGGCTGAGCTTCCAGAGGCCTGCTGAAAAATGTCCCCCCACACCCTCTCAGGGATTGATAGACTAGAAATGAAGTCACAGGCCAACATGGGAGGGTCTGGAGACCCCAGCCTATAAAGCTGCCTCTCAGACTCCTGGGTGTCCACTTTTAAGGGCCTGGATGAGATAGCCTCGTTTAAATAGAGAGAGTCTAGGAATCTTGGTGATCTTGTGTCGAGCCGGTGGCATAGGGGAAGCTGAGGCCAGGAAGGCTGAGTGACTCGTCAAGTACACAGAGCAGTGGGGAAGAGCTGGGACCCAGGACTCTGGCCCTCAGCTATGCTCCTCCCACACTGGTGATGTGATTCTGGAAATCACCACAGCTCTACTTTCCAAAATGAGTCAGGAACATCTGTACCTTCAGGGGCCAAAAACACCCCTGGGGCTCCCTGACAAGGATGCTGACATTTTCCTGAGGTACCTGATAGCAGAACTGGCCTTCCCAAGCACTGATAACAATAATAACATTCACTTCGTTCAGTCAGAGTTCTCAAAGGCCTTCTAAAGCCACATTTTGGTCCTGTTCTTGCTACACCCCGTGAAACAAGGGTACTGGGCCTTGTTTGACAGGTGATACCACCGATGCCCAAAGGGGTGGGCTGATTTGCCCAGGGTCACACAGACAGTCCTGATTCTGACACTTGAGTGGCCAACCCCCAACCCAGAACCTTCTCTGACACCCCAGTGGTGAGTTTGACCTTCCTTCTCAGAGACCTAAGCAAATCTTAGATAAGCATCCACTCCCACCACCCCAAAACCTAATTCTTTTTTTTTTCATGGCTTTACCATCAAAGCAACAATACATGTTCACTTATGAAAATCTGAAAAATGCAGAAAAGTCAAAATAAGGAAGAAAAATCACCACCCACAGGCCCACCACCCAGAGACAATCATTGTTTAAGATTTGATGTATTTCCTTCCATAGTTTTTTGTTTGGAGACTTAAAAAAAAAAAAAAAAAACATTGCTGAGATCATACTGTATATTAAAAGAGAAAAACAAAACGGTAGTATCCTGCCTTTGGCCATTATATCACAGGCACATTTCGAGAGCTTTCACGCTAGGCAACCCCGTTCCTTTCCCTCCTCTCTGGGCCTCATTCCTATTGGCTCCTATTATCTTGTCAAGTGGAAGTGCCATAGTTTATTTAGCCATTTCCCTATCATTGGACATCTCAGTTCCAGTTTTCTAACGTTATAAATAATATATTTTGGTATATATTTGTGAGGAAAGTTTTCTTTTTTCCATATTTAGGTATAGCTCCATAGTTGGAATGGAATGACTAGGTCACTGAGTCATATACGTTTCTGGCACACTCAGTGAAATTGCTTCTGAAGGACCTGCGTCATTATACAGATCAGCAAAGGAAGGCCCCAGGAGGTGCTAGGAACTGTCACTCAGACAATCAGCAATGCCTAGATCCTTCCTCTGTACCTCGCCTATCATCATGCGTCCCTCTAATCATTCATTCATTCACTCATTCATTTATTCATTCCTTCAAAGGATATGGTGCACCCACTGTGTGCCAAGCACAGGTCTCAGCCCTTAGAGATACTGCAGTTAACATAACACGCAAACCCCTTGCTTTTGAGGTGTTTTAATCCCAAAGGCATGGAGGAGAGGAGCAAACAGGAAGAAGGGCAGGTGCACTGTCACCTGCCTTTGCATTTGGCTATATGTAGATCAAAATGCTTATTTGCATCAAGGTACCAATTTGCATATCGGAATCCTGGGCCTCACAGGGCCACATGCTGGTCCTGTTCCATATTAGTGGTGAAAAGGCACAGGGTGACATCTGGCAGTCCCATTAGCAGAATCCAGCCTAGTTTTCCTTGACCCCTTAAATTGTTTTCTAAAATTTGGCCTTTACCTAAAAATTGAGAGATTTCACAGGAGTCTGGATGTATGGCACCTCTTACACACCACAACCTGGCCATGCTGTGCCTGATTCCCAGATGGTCCCTGGACACCAATGTTCAGCTGAGGCACCCCACTGCTCAGGTCCTGCCTGGCCACCTTGACCCTGTGGCCATCCTTCCCATGTACATTCAGTCCATGGGCCTTTCTTTTTCCTTCCTTTCTTCCTTCCTTCCTTTTTCTCTTTCTTTCTTTCTTTCTTTTTTTCTTTCTTTCTTTCTTTCTTTCTTTCTTTCTTTCTTTCTTTCTTTCTTTCTTTCTTTCTTTCTTTCTTCAGACAGGGAAAAAGAGGGAGGGAGATAGAGTGAGAAGCATCAACTCATAGTTGCTTTCACTTTAGTTGTACATGGATTGCTTGTCCTACATGCCTTGACCGAAGATTAGTCCTTGGGCTCAAGTTGAGCCAGCAACTCCACACTCAAGCCAATGATCTTTGGGCTCAAGCCAGTGACCCCACAATCAAGCTGATGAGCTCTTGCTCTAGCCAGAGACCTTGTGATTTCTCCCCAACAACGTCAGTGTTCTATGTCGGTGCTCAATCCATTACACCACCACCATTCAAGCCCTTGGGCCTTTCTTAATGTGAGCTAGGCTGGAGGGACTCAGTAATAAGAACGATAACAGTAGTAACACTGCAGTAAGTAAAAAGGTGAAGTCACTTGGGCCAGATGATGGGGATAGAAGTGACAGAGGCAGGATTGGAACTGGGTGGTTGTACTCCTGAATTCAGGCTCTTAAGTGCATCGGGCTGATAGAGCAGCACCAAAGCCATCAGGTACCAGAAGCCCCATGGGTGGACAGGCAGCCCTGCTTGACCAGAAGAAGCGCAGGGAGTCCCAGGACAGCACAGGTCCAAGGAGCAGCACTGAGAAAACGGGCCTGGGGACTGGAAGTGAAAAGTCATATTAAAAACTTCCTTTTTCTTTGAACCTGAAGTGCCCTCTCTTTCTCCCTTTACCTGCTTAATGCTTAGTTTTATTCAGCTGATATGCCTCTTCCTCCAAGAAGGCTTCCCTCCAAGGGAAGGTTTACAGCTGGCTCCCAAGCCCTGGTCCAGCCCAGAGAGGGCACAGGGCCTGTCCGGGTGAGAGAAACTCGGAGCAACAGCAACATTCACTTGCTCAAGTTCCCACAACCCACCCCCAGGGGAGAGCCTCACTCCCCAGCCCCTAATTTCTGATTCAGGTCTGTGTGGGTTAGGAAAGGGAGAGTGAACAGTGACCACAGGACAGTGGGTGTGGCTGGTGGCCTTAAATTCTGGGTGCATGTCCCAGCCCCAGTATTTGTTCACCGCTTTCCTTAACTTCTCTGTGGTCCAGTTTCCTCACCTTGAATACAGACTCCCTCCCAGTTATTGTGAGACTTGGGGAGCAGGCCTGGCACGGATGCCCCAGTAAGTGTTAACTCTGTTATCATGAATGAACAGGGAGCCCACGGGGTCACAGGCTTACAAAATGCTGGGGAGTTAGAGAGCCCCAGACCCACTCTCCCCCTTTACAGAGGAGGAAACTGAGCCCAGAGAACAAGGAGGCCATGCCTAAACAAGAGCCCTAACCCCCCATCCCAGTCACTGTCGCCAGCTGCCCTTGATCCTGGGGTCCACCCTCCAGAAGAAATTTCTGATAAGAAGAGACTCAACAAGCCATGGGTGAGCAGCGCCAACCCAGGCCCCTGCCCTTAAAGAGCCAGCGTGTATCTTCTGTCCTGGGCCCAGCCAGGGCCTGCTCCCTGAGCAAATCACCTCTCTAGGAAGGAACTTCCCCTGAGAGACTGTCTCCCCTGGCCCTGGAGGGAAGGGATGACTTCCTGGCCTGAACAATGGGGCCGGGATGTTCCTGAGCCTCTGGCATGCAGGGGTGTGGGACATCTGATGAGGATGCTATTACCATTCAGGGAGCACAGAGAATGTGGGGATGGGGGCAGGAGGCCTGGGCTGGAGGCAGCAGTATCACTGCGGAACACTCCCCACCTTTGTTTCTGTGACAAGGGGCTCCATCTTACCATGCCTCAGTTTCTCCCCCTACAAAATGGAGAATGACAAGAACATCTACCCCATAGTATAGTTGTGAAATTAACCCAATCCTTTTTGTAAAGAGCCTGACACCAACTGGATGGGGTCAGAATTCACACACAAGGTGAAGTTGGGCAGTGAAGGCGGTGGCTACACACACACTCAGCTACAGCCAGCCTGGGTGAGAATTCCACTCTGCTGCTTCTAGCTGTGTGGCCTTGGGCAGGTTACTTAACCTCTCTGTGCTTTAGTTTTCTCATCTGCAAAACAGGAATAAGATGGTGCCCCTGCAGAGGGGTGTCTGAAGGTTGACTGAGTGAATGTGTAAAGTGCTTACAGAACAGCCCCAGGCCCTAAGTGCCCAGCATCATTAGTACAGAACAGCCTCAGGCCCTAAGTGCCCAGCATCATTAGTACAGAACAGCCTCAGGCCATAAGTGCCCAGCATAATTAGTACAGAACAGCCTCAGGCCCTAAGTGCCCGGCATCATTAGTACAGAACAGCCTCAGGCCATAAGTGCCCGGCATAATTAGTACAGAACAGCCTCAGGCCCTAAGTGCCCGGCATCATTAGTACAGAACAGCCTCAGGCCCTAAGTGCCTGGCATCATTAGTACTGCCATACATTCTGTATAAGTGTCCTGTGGCTGCTGTAACAAATAACCACAAGCGAGGTGACTTAAAACAACACAACTTTTTTATCTTACAGTGTTGGAGATCCAGATGTGGACAGGGCGGTGTTCCTTCTGGAGGCTCTAGGGGACAGTCGTTTTCCTGGCCTTTTCCGGCTTCTACAGGGCCCTGCATTCCTGTGGTTGTTCCATCGTCAAAGCCAGCCATGTAGCAGATCTCTGCTTCTGACATCATATCTCCTCTCTGACTTTGACCCTCTTCTCTCCTTCTACTTTTTTTTTATACTTTTTCTTAAAAATTTTTTAAATTGAATTTTAGAAAGAGAGACAGAAACATCAATCTGGACCAGGGATCAAATTGGCAATCTTTGCATATCGGCACAACGCTCTAACCAACCAAGCTATCCCGCCAGGGCTTGTCCTTTTATTTAGAACTCATTTTATCTTTCTAGAAGTTATCAAGATAATTCAGAGTTCTCATGTACTCATCATTCAGATTCCCCTCATGTTAACATCTAACATAACCATGCTACATTTATCAAAATGAGGATGTTAACACTGATACAACCCTAAACTACAGCCTTTATTCATATGTCACCAGCTTTGCCAGGGCGGTCCTTTCCCTGTTCCAGAATCCGTTCAGGATCCCATGTGACATTTGGTCCTCAATCTCTCCTGACTTTGACACTTTTGAGGAGTGCTGCTTGGATATTTTGTAAAATGTCCCTTTGTTTAGTATTTTTTTAAAACAGCTTTATTGAGATTATAATTCATATATCATACCTTTAAAGTATACAATTTAAAGCACAATCAATGATTTAGGGTTTATTACATTATTAACTTTCTAAAATTATAGTAAACTATATCTCATATAACATTTGTCATTTTAACCATTTTTAAGTGTACAGTTCAGTTTGTCTCCCTCTTATAAAGACCCTTGCTAAAATCTTGAAATGTACCCCAAGCAACTGGTACCTAGCCTCTGCTCCAGGCTTCCAAATGTCCTCCAATGCTGCCAGGACCTCCCCCAGAGCCCCCAGATGCCCTCATGAGTCAGTAACTACATAGCCTCTTCCAGCAGGGGGTCTCTGAGGTCACCTGATTGGCCAGTACCTGGGCCACACAGGGTGTGAACTATTTTAAACCTCTCCCTGGCTCTAGCACATAGTAGGTGCCTCAGTGAGTATGTTGTGAGTGAGTGAAGAGGGAAACTTGAAAATCCTTGAGACCCCCTTACTCCCTGCCCTGCACTTGGTCCACTCAGACTCACTTTTGCCCCCCCCCATGGCCTCAGCGCGACAGTAGTGCCCCCCTTATTTCCCAGGGGCCCAGTGGGCATGAGGTGTGCAGAACAAGAGGGCTTTGAGGCAGCTCTATCTCCGGAGGGAAGTGGAGGAGATAACGCAGCTTCTCACGTTCCCAGCTTGTTCCAGACCAGCGATAACCTAGGGGAAACAGGGTGCCCAGAGCCCTACCAGCAGCGGGGCCACCCACCTGCCCCCCAGGTCTCCCACGATCTCTCTAGCACAGTGCTCCAGGCTGAAACTTGAGGAGCTGCTCGGAAGAGACGCATGAGACGGCAGATGATAAGCGGGGCCAGAGCTGGTGGGGAAGGGAACAAGTCTTCAGTGTCCCCTGCAAAATGACCCGTCGGCTGTAGCTGCCCTTCCCTGAGCCTGCTTCTACCCATACCTTCCCCAAGAAACTCACCCTGACCCACCGTAAGACACAGCCCCTACCAAGGACCCTTCAAAACACCTGGTCCAGCTCCAGCCGGTGGCGCAGTGGGTAGAACATACTCCCAGAATGCCAAGGTCGCTGGTTCAACCTCAACGTTGCTGGCTTGATCCTGAGGGCACCTGCTTGACCTTGAGGTCACCAGTTCAAGCCCCAATCAGGGCACATATGAGAAGCAATTAGTGGGTGCACAGCTACATAGAACAACAAATTGATGCTTCTCTCTCTCTCTCTCTCTTCCCCTCTCTCTTTCTCATTCTCTCTCTCCTTCCCTCCTTTCTCTCTCTGTCAAAAAAAAAAGAGCACTGACCCAGCCCTTTGGCTGACCAGTAAAGAATCTGGAACCAGGGAGCTTGGTAGGGTGGGGTCACACAGCTTCTTGATAGCAGAATGAGGGCTTGAACATCTGGCTGCTGCAATGTCCTCCTCAGCATACCAGATCCTCAAATAATGGTCAAATATTATGAGAAGAGGGGAAAACAGTTGCAGAGGGTGGGGGCGAAACTGAGAGGAAGGGGCACATAGTGCAGGAAGGAACCCAGAGCTGGGGCTGGACACCAGGTTTCTGCCTCTCGCTCTGCCACTAACTCACTGTGGCAACTCAACCCAGTCCCTGAGCCTCAGTTTCTCCATCTATAATGGAAATAATAATGATTTTACCATAAGATTGTTGCCTAGTGAATTAAATGACTAAATTTGTTCAAGGGCCTTAAGACAGCACTGGGCCCCTCGCAGACATCCTGAGGCATGGCTCTGGTTGCTGCTCTTTCTGTCTCTCCTGCTGTACCAGAGGCTTCATAAGGACAGACCTGGGTGTATTCGGCTGTCAGCATGGGTCCCAGGGTCGTGGTGTCCATCCCTCTGGCAAGTCTCCTGAGATGATAACCATGCTGTGGTCAGCATTTGCATCAGGACGACATTGGGCTGTAGAAGGGCAGCACCCAGGGCTGGATGGATGACTGATGAATGAATAGGTAAGTGAATGAATGGACAGCAGGTGGGCAGTGGAGAAGACGTACTCACCCAGGAACACACAGGAGCAAACATGAAGCTTCCCGCAGACAAGCAGCCCAGGCACTGCCCACCTGCTGCTGTCCGCCAGCCTGAGCCAGGTGTCCCTACAGGCCCAGCACCTCCCAGCATTTGGTGCCCAAAAATGCAGGCTGGCTCAAAACCCAGACCCTCAGACCGAGGCCCCTGCTCACAGCCAGGCCGACAACTTCCGGGCCAATGACTGGAAGGCGAGAGACCCAGTCGTCTGGACCCGCCAAGCCGTCATCTTGCCTTCAGTGAACTCACCTGTAGCAACAAATCTGATTCTCATAGCAGAATAAAAGCATGGGCAGATGGAGAAACTGAGGCCCAGAGCAGGAGGTGTCTTGTCCAAGGTCACAGAATGAAACAGAAACAGAGACTTGGAGCTCAGTTCTTCCAGTCTGCAGTTCTGGGGCAGGGGATACTCATACCCCTGCCCCCCCAACAGCACGACTCCCACGACTTCTAATGCATGGGCCCTTCCTCCCAAGATTCAGTGCCCCTGTGTGGAGACCCAGAGCTTGCCAGGCCTGTCCCTCCATCTCTCATTAGCTTCTCTGAAACTCAATTTTCTCATTGTCATTGGTGGAGCTGATAATATGTAGTATAAATCTCATGATGCTGTGAAAATTGAATGAGATCCTGCCATTTAAATAGATATTTCTCAAAAAAATACATAGAAATGGCTGATAAGCACATGAAAAGATGATCAATATGATTAGTGGGTGGGAAAGTCAAAACCATTATGAAATACCAGTTCACACCCACTAGAATCTCTATAATCAAAAAGACAAATAGTGCCTTGGCCAGATGGCTCAGTTAGTTAGAGCTTCATCCCAAAGCACAAAGGTTGCCGGTTCAATCCCTGATCAGGGCACATTCAGAAACAGCCTGATATACCTGTCTGTCTCTGTCTCTCCTTTTCTCGCTGAAATCAATAAATTTTTTTTTTTTAAATTAAAACAAGAAGACAACTCTCAATAGTAACAAGTGTTGGCAAGGGTGTGGAGGAATTGAAATCCTCACTCATCACTGGTGGGCATGTAAAACGATTCAACAATGTTGGAAACAGTTGAACAGTTCCTCAAACTGTTAAATACACTGCTCACAAAATTTAGGGGATATTTTATCATTTCATATTCGTTTTGAAATATCCTCTAATTTTTGTGAGCAGTATATAAAGTTACCGGATGACCCACAAATTCCCCCACTTAAGTATATACCCAAGAAAAATGAAAACTTTTGTCCATACAAGGATTTGTACAGGAATATTCAAAGCAGTATTCTTCATAATAGCCAAAATGTAGAAACAACCCAAATGTCTGTCTATGAAGGAGTGGATAAACCAAATGCGGTATATCCATACAATGGAAGTTATTTAATTATGAAAAGAATGAAGTAGCGATCCATGCTACAACATTACACTAAGTAAAAGAAGACAGTCACAAAAGACCATATATCATATGATTCTATTTATAGCAAATGTTCAGAATAGGCAGATTAGATTGGTGGAGATTAAACTGGTGGTTCCACGGGTTGAAGAAGGGGGAATAGGAGTGACCACTGATGGGCATTGGGTTTCTTTTGGGGACAATCTAAAATTAGATTGTAAGGATGTTTGTACACCTCTGTAAATATATCAAAAACCATTGAACCATATGCTTTACATGAGTGAGCTCTAAAGTATGTATATTGTATGCCGGTAAATCTGTTTTAACAAATGAAATGCTCCCAGCACTGCTCCTGGGTGTCCAGTTAGAGCTCAGGGAGTGGCAGCAGCTGGGATTGGAGTTCTTGTTATTTGCATTATCATCTCTTGTTCTTTACAACAATGCTGTGAGGTGGGCATCTGGCAGCTGCTTCAAACTGAGGCTTAGTGAAGTGAGATGTCCAACACAAAAAATAATGAAACCCAACATCTCTCTGGCCTTCCGGACAAACAAAAAGCAAGGTGGGGGGCTGCCAGGGCAGTGTTTCCAGGAGTGGTGGGGGCTTTTCTGAGCCAGGCTCTATGTAGACTGGGGTGGGAGGCTGCAAGGGCCCCTAGGGTCTGACTCTCCCACTATTCCCAACTCCAGGCCTCTGTTTTCCAATCTGTCTAAAGGGCTCCAGCAATGGTTTTCAAACTGTGTTCCAAGGCACCCTGGGGCTACAAAAAGGTTTTAACCACCCCTGTGAGAGTATGTCCCAGAGGTAGGTCCCCCAGACTCCACCCACCTCCCTGCCTCCCTTCAGGCTTGCCCCACCCTTAAAGGCAGGATGTGGCTACCAAATGTAGGTGGAGAAGAGGAAGGCGTGGGGGGTCGTGCGCAGGAGTCCACATCCTGGGGACCAGGAGATGGGAATTCCAGGTGCTGTAGCCCAGCTTCCGGCTCCAGCCTAGAGAAGAAGCCTCAGCCGCCTGGCTCAGGGCCCAGAGCGTGTCCTGGAAATGGTGCCTGGTGCCGGCACTTCCACTTCCCTTCAGCTGGGGGAGACACTCTGGAGCCTCTTGCTCAGGATCTAGATCCCCAAGCCTGGATTAGTTGTGGCTCCTGCAACTCGAGTCCCAGACACTTCAAAAAGTGAAGCTGGGCCCATGCTGAGCACTGGGGACCCTGCCCTTGGGGAGTTTACAAAGCCCCCATTGAGCATCAAAGACCCACCTGTGGAGGAGGCCAGCAAGATTTGGTAAGAATGAATGTAAGTGAGCGATAGGGAATGGTAGGGCCTGTGGCCAAGTGGAGCACCCTTACATAAACCAAAGGGCTCTAGCCAGCTGTTACCAGACTTTTGATTTTTCAAGAGAAGCCAGACATCTGAATTTTAATGGGAAATCTCTCCAGATTTTGGAAACACTTCCATAAGCAGGATACAACCCCACAGGCAACTTGTTACCAACATTACCTCGTGATGGATACGACTGCCATCTTACAGGTGAGAGAACTGAGCCTAAGCGAAGAGAGGCAAGATGTACAAGGCTCCCCGTGTGGAGCACTGCAGAGCCCAGACTAGAACTCAGGTCTCCCCTTCCAGAGAAGGATGTTTCCATGAAACTGTTCCCTTACTTTAATAAATAAATAACTCTCCAGTCTACAGTCAGTTAAATAAACACTGGAACTCCCATAGGCCATGGCACAGAGCAAACCGAGGAAATGCTGTGCGCACAGATACAGGCGCTCCTCTGGAGGCAAGAGCATCAGTTGTTTACAGGGCACGCTTAAGGCGGAGAAAAGAAGTAAATATATCTTTGCATGTATCTGCATAGGCCCATATCCAACCATATCCGTGGGAGAAGACTCAGAACTGGATCAGAGAACCGTGTGGGAGGGAAACTTTTCACTTTTCAAAATACCTTTATGTATTTTGATTGTTGGACACGTGATTGTGTTAAGTCTTCAGCAAGTATATAGTTTGTTTGTTTGTTTGTTTGTTTTAATTGACCCCTCTCCTTCCCCTCTTGTCATTCTCTGAGCCTGGGACACGAAGGGGAATTTGCAGGTGTCTTGTGGTCTGAGGCCAGCAGCTCCTGGGCATCAGAGCTGATGTGGGAAGGGAGGTAGTCGGAATGAGGCCTGCTGTGTGCCAAGCCCCTGCATATCAGCCATCCAGTTCCCCAAGTTTGTGAGGTGAGGCTGTTATAACCTCATTTTACAGATGAGGAAACTGAGTCACACGACCAGAAGATGTGGAAGCTGGCTCAGAGCTCAGGGGCCAGGTCCTCAGGGTATCCTTACTCCTCCCCTAGGTTCTCCCTTTCCACAGCCAAGGATTCACAGCCTGGGGTCTGTCACTGGCCAAACCATAGGCCACTGGCTCCTTTTCCAGGTTCCTTCCTGAGAGCCAGTGGGGTAGTTCCTGCTCTCCCAGCCACACCCTCACACTCCTGCCTGCCCAGCTGGGCTCAAGGCAGCTGGATTCCTTCCAGGAATGGCTCAACCCCTGGTCCAGAGACCGTTTGGGTTCCATCCAGAAGCTTTTCTACTCCTGAACCTTTGGTCCAGCTGGGGCTGCACAGTCCCCGACAGAGCCCCTGTCTGGGGATCCCCTCAGCTCATCCTGCCCAAAGTGGGATTTGTACCTCAAGAATTCATGGTGAAAAGAAAATTCATGGTGTCTCCTCAGACAGCACACAGCATCGTCAGGATAGATTAATGTCCCATGGATTCCTCTGATAAGGAGACCAGAGAGGTTAAGCCCTCAGCCTAAAGTCACGCAGCAAATGGGGACTTTGGGCCAGTCTCATCTTAGCAGAGCCTCAGCTTCATCCACTGCAGAGGAAGACAGAATGATACTCCTAGACTGTTACAGGGAAGGAAAGAGTGAGGGACCACCATGTGAACACAGAGATGGAAAATACACACTTCCCTGCCCTTAGAAGCTCCTGCTCTAGAGACAAGAAAGCAGGCTTGACTTCCAGAGTGAGTGGCTCTAGGACAGGAAGTGGGAGTTCAGAGGATGCCTAGGCCATCCTGGGGGTCATCAGCAAGGAGTTCCTGAGGAAGGGGTGTAGGGAAGACCAGGGGCAATGCAACTAAATCGGGAAGTACCTTCAAGATTGGCATCAACCCTCCAGAGGCCAAGGGTATGGCCAGACCAGGGCAGGAAGCCCTCAGGGGACCTCCAAGAGGGACATTCTGGGTGAGTTTCTCAGGGTAGAGAATGAGGTCAGGGCTTGGCCATCACCAGGTGACTCCACCTGGCCAGTTCCTGCCCTGCCCAGAAAGGCACCCCCACCTCCATCCCAGGCCTTCCCTGCCACCAGCCAGTGGTCAGGCCTGCCTGCCCAATACCCCCTGTGCTGACTCATGTCTGCCCAGCTGGCTCTGGCTGGAGGGAGGGGGAGGACCCCACTCCGTGCTTGACCTTATCAGGCCTTGATTGTGGCCAGTGGCCTAGAGGTGGGCAGGGCCTCGGCACTTCCCTACCCCCTCTCTGCCCTGGCCAAGCAGGGTCTGCATGAGCTCATAGGAGCCCAATGCAGGGAAGGGCAGGCAGGGCGGTGGCCCAAGAAGGGAGGAGGTCACCAGCTTGGCTAGGGTGCCCTGTGGGGCTGCCCATCGGCACCCTGCCTGCTGGGACAGGGCTGGGCATGGCTATTTTTAGTTTCCAAATGAGGAATAGTGGGACCTGGATGTAACAGCTGCTACAAGAAGTCTTTTCACTACAACCTGCCCCTGGGCATGTACAAGCACACACATGGACATACCTATGCACACAGCACTCATGCAAGTACATGAGAACATGCACACAGAGACACACCTACACATACCTGCAGATGTGCACAGGTATTCATGTGTACACAGACATGCACACATGCACCTTGTATAAGCTTGTCAAAACACACAGAGGCCTGCACCCCAGGCCCACCCAAGTATACACTCTGGGTACAGAGCTGGGTGAGACTCTCGTGGCTACATAAGCACTCCCAGGGAACCTGTGTGCACACATACCCTGTCCTCACTTTAGACATTTTAACCGCTTGCTGGCCCTTCTGATGATGCCTTCATGGCGTTCCCAGCCCATTGGCTATAAACAGGCTATGACCACACAGTGGGACCCACATTGTGGCAGTGGGTAGAAGAAGGGGCTGTAGGTACACAGAGGAGGTGGCAATTTAGCCTGGGGTGGTCAGGGAAGGCTTCCTGGAGGAGAAGGCCCCTGAAGGAATAAGCAGCAAAGGATCTGCCTGTTTTGTTTTGTTTTATTTTATTTTATATATATATATATATTTTTTTTTTTTTTTGTATTTCTCTGAAGCTGGAAACGGGGAGAGACAGTCAGACAGATTCCCGCATGCACCTGACCGGGATCCACCCGGCACGCCCATCAGGGGGCAACGCTTTGCCCACCAGGGGGCGATGCTCTGCCCCTCCGGGGCGTCGCTCTGTTGCAACCAGAGCCACTCTAGCGCCTGAGGCAGAGGCCAAGGAGCCATCCCCAGCGCGCGGGCCATCTTTGCTCCAATGGAGCCTCAGCTGCGGGAGGGGAAGAGAGAGACAGAGAGGAAGGAGAGGGGGAGGGGTGGAGAAGCAGATGGGCGCTTCTCCTGTGTGCCCTGGCCGGGAATCGAACCTGGGACTTCTGCACGCCAGGCCGACGCTCTACCACTGAGCCAACCGGCCAGGGCCTGTTTTGGTTTTTTTTATAAATTTTATTTATTTATTTATTTTAGAGAGGAGAGGGAGAGACAGAGAGAGAGAGAGAGAGAGAGAGAAAGGAGAGACAGAGAAAGAGAAGGGGGGAGGAGCTGGAAGCATCAACTCCCATATGTGCCTTGACCAGGCAAGCCCAGGGTTTCGAACCGGCAACCTCAGCATTCCAGGTCGATGCTTTATCCACTGCGCCACCACAGGTCAGGCAAGGATCTGCCTGTTTTAATGAAGTCTGGAGTGAGTACTTTTCTAGTGGTTATGAAAATAACAACAGTAACAGTCAACAGTCATAACAGCTACCATTTACCCTGTGCTCACACTACGCCCCGCCCCCTCCACACTCCATGCAGCATCTCTTTTCACCTTCTCAGCCCCTTACAGGGTAAATACATCACAATGTGCAGATGAAGAAACTGAAGCGGAGGGAGGTCTTAGCACATGTTCAGGCACTGGTGGTGACTTTCTTGGCCACAGGGGTGTTCCAGTGCTTCTATTGCTGTATAACAAATGACTCCAAAATGTAGTGGCTTATAACAGGAGTGAGCATTTGTTTGGCTCAAAGATCTGCTAGCTTAGCAGGGCTGTGGAGGAAAGGCATATATATCCCTACACTAGTGGCATTGCTGGGGCAACTCCGCTGGGGGCTGCAAGCCCATTAGCTCTGCCCCTGTGAGAGCTGGGACCTCTGCTCCTCCTCTCTGCTCCTCCTCTCTGCTCCTCCCGGTGGCCTTGCTGTGGCCCTGCTGGGCTTCTTCACAGCATGGTGACTGAGTTCCAAGAGTGAGGGTACTAGGATAGGGATATGGAAGCTGCAGTTTCTCACGGTCTGGGTCTAGGCTGTGACCCACCATCATTTCCACCGTGTTGTTCAAGCATCCACAGAGCCCAGATTCAAGGGCATGGAACACAGACCCCCCCCCCTCCTTCAGTAAGAGGAGTGCCAAATTGGGGGAGGAGCAGCATGCTCTAAAACAGCCAGAGTGAGGATGGAGGTGGTCCCAAAGCAGGCAACCCCTTGCCCTCCCCCAGACCCCCTGCCTTCCCTCAGACCCCAGACCCAGACCTCTGCCAGGACTGGCAGATGAGTCTGGAGCAAATGGCCCTGTCTCCTCGACCCTACCTTCCCTTTCCATTCCCTTCATCTTTTGTGCCTCCCACGGAGGTGCTACTGAGTGTGGCTACAGAGGATCAACTGGCCTGGCACCTCGGCTAGAAAGAGACACAGCCTTGTGGGACAGAGGGGCTGTGTGCTCAGACTGGGGAGGTGCCTCACCCCGTGCCAGAGCTCCCTCAGAACCCCTAGGGTGCCAGGGCCCCAATTTTATCTCCTCTGCTTTCTCTCGGTCCATCCCAGGGAGACAGAGACCCAGGCAGGGTTTGGGAGTGGTCACTTCCTGGGTCCCCGCCGTGAGACCCCCAGCATAAATGTTCTTTCCAAGACCCCCTATCCCTATGCCTTAAATTTTCATGATTCCGGAAAGTTGGAAGTATCTAACACTATACAATCCAAGTCTATTTCCATGCCCCTCTCTTTCTCAAGAGTCTAAGTTTCCAATTCCTTTTGACTCAATTTGACAAAATGAATTAAACTGTAAAGGAGCTTACCCTTTGACCCAGCAATTCTCCTAAGGAATCGTTTGTGCTTCAGAAATCATCAAGGGTTGCAGAAGAGACGGTGCAAAGGTGTTCACTGTGGCATTGCGTGTAATCGAGAGACACTGGAAACTATTTCGCGTCCATCAATGAGGGCTCCTTAAATAAAGGATAGTAGAGGGACCCAATGGACTCTCTGTGGCCACTAGAAAGAACAAGGTTGACTGTAGGAGTAAGAACCCAGAGCCTTTTCCCAGCTACACAAGGGCAGAGTGAGAGTCACCTATAGAACATTATGTGGGCTGTGCGCCGGTTTAAGCTACAAAAGCACAACCTCTGACATACCATACAGTTATTTACATGTGGAGAGCAGAGAGGAGGGACACAAAATAGTCTGTGAAGGGCCTTGAGATCTGGGTGTGTGTTGGTTTCCTGTGGCTGCTGGTAACAAAGTTCCACAAACATGGGTTCTTGAAACAATAAACATTTATACCCTGGCTGGATAGCTTGGTTGGTTAAGAATGTCGATACACAAAAGTTACTGGTTTGATCCCTGGTCAGGACACATACAGAAACAGATCTCTCTCTCTCTCTCTACCCCCCCCCCTTGTTTTCTCTCTCAAATCAATAAATATATATATATTTTTAAACAGACATTTTTTCTCACAGATCTGGAGGTTGAAGTCTGAAATCAAGGTGTCAGCAGGGCCAAGCTTCCTTTGAAGGCTCTGGGGGAGGATCCTTCCCGCCTCTTCCAGCTTCTGGTGCATCCTGGGCACCCTTGGCTGGTGGCTGCATCGCTCCAGCCACTGTTCTGTCTCATGTGGCTTTTCCTGTGTCTCTGTCTTCCCACGTACCTATCCTTTCTCTTACAAGGACACTACCATTGGATTTAGGACCCACCGAATTCCAGGATGATCTTATTTTGAGATCTTTACTCTAATTACATCTGTAAAACCCTTATGCCAAATAAGGTCATGTTCTGAGGTTCTGGGTAGACCTGAATTTTTTGGGAAGCACTACTCAACCCCTAAGGCAAATGTGCTTTCTAACAATGAAAGTATGCTTATGAATTTAGGTATTACTTGTGTTATTTCATTTCTACTCTTTTGTTTTTTGTTTTTTTGTGTGACAGAGAGAGGGAGAGAGACAGATAGGAACAGACAGACGGGAAGGAGCGAGATGAGAAGCACCAATTCTTTGTTGCAGCTTCTTAGTTGTTCATTGATTGCTTTCTCATATGTGCCTTGACCAGGGGGCTACAGCAGATCAAGTGACCCCTTGCTCAAGCCAGCGATCTTGGGCTCAAGCTGGTGAGCCTTACTCAAACCAGATAAGCCCACACTCAAGCTCACAACCTCGGGGTCTCAAACCTGGGTCCTCTGTGTCTTAGTCCTACACTCTATTCACTGAGCCACTGCCTGGTCAGGCTCATTTCTACTTTTAAAAATTACAAAATCTCAAAAGACTAGATGTCTTCAGAGATCTCTCACCTCCCAGGGTCAGTGTCTCAGATTTTCTGTGTGGCCTAGTCCCCTCAGTTAGCAGGTGACAATGAGCAAAGTGGACAGGGCTGACATTTCGCCCACATGTGCCCTGGCTGATCAGGCTGTAAGTCACCCGGGCTTCTCCATCTCCAGATAATGAGCCTGGAGAGGACTGACTCTCATTCACAGCCCAGCACCTCCCTGAGTGCGAGCTGAGCACCCTGGGGCATGATAGGGGTGGAGGGAAGCAATGGACTGGGGACTCTGTGTGGCACCCATGGCCTACTCACACATTAGAGGCCTCCCAGGGGCGTAGCATTCACTGATGCCCACCCTTCCTTTCACAGATGGGGAAACCAAGGCTGAAAGAGAAGAAAGGAAGACCAGAGGCGGATTTAATGGTGGGCGCACCGAGGGCACTCCCCGGGCCCTGACTTCTGCAAGGGCCCCGCAAAACCCCAAATTTACACTTTTTCTAATAACACCAAGTTTGGTTTCATATGGAAAATTTTAACACTAATAGTACATAATTTCTTTTATTTATTTAAAAATATGGTTAATATATATTTTTATTTTCCCTGTCTCTCTGTTGTTTGTTTGTTTTTTAAGGGGCCTAATATCTTCTTCTGCAGCCGGGGCCTCAACCGACCTTAATCTGCCTCTGAGGAAGGCCGAAGTCACCCCATTTGTCCTGTCCGACTGCTTCGCAGCAAGATCCCTGTCCCCAGATCTCCTCGACACCTACCGGCTACAGCTCCCAGTGTTTCCACTCGGATGGATTCTTCCCTGTTTACCCCTGGAGGCAGGCAGGACAGTGAGGTAGATGAGGGAAACTGAGGCTCAGACTGGGCCCATTCTGTCCAATCACTGGTACTGGACTCAAGGACACAAAACCGCCAGTGTCCTGTGGGTTCAAACACACCCCATGTAACTGAACCTGGGGAGACAGCACCCTGGTCACAGGCCCCATGGGGCTTGGTGACTAATTAATTGTCAGGCTGTTTAAAAATTAATGACAGCTGTACAATGGGGGGACAGGATTTCCCATGATGGGGGCCCAAAGGAGGAGCTGACCATTCCCTGGTGACCCCTAGACCCCGTGACATGAGTTGGCATATGAAGGAGGCTGGCTCTACACCCCCACTCCTCCCAGACTCCCTTGGTTTCTAGCAGGGCTGGGGAGCTGGGGGGTGTAAGACGGGGCAAGAAAGTTTTTCTAAAGACAAGAATACTGGGATTGGTCACAGCCCCATTCATAGGTAGGTCACTCCCCACTCTGAGCCTCAGTTTTCTCGTCTGCAGATGAGAGCACTGACATCATCAGGTTGGTTGATGATTCTCCAAGATAATGTGGAGGCTATGAGCCTGGAGCTTCTTAGATGTTTAATGTCTTCCTTCTAGAGACCTGACACCCAAAGTCTTGGCATCGTGTCCCTCCCCACCCTCACAGCAGAGTCACCGTTTTCTGAAAGTAACAGTCAAGTTCAAGTTTGATTCCAACCCGAAGGGAAGAGAACGTAGCCCTTTCTCCAGGGCCAGGTGGAGAAGGTGAGTCAACTTCCTCACCTGGGCTGATTCACACCTGTGCTGGGGTGGGGCAGGGAGGAGACAGACAGACAAACAGGGGCATATCCCTTCACCATGGTTCAGTCACATCCACAGTCCCAAGCTGGCCAATCGTAGCAGACCCAAGCTGTAGTAAAGGGGGGAATTCTAGATGAAGCCCCCAGAGGGGGTGATAGGGTGCCCCCTTGCGCAGCACATGGGCCTCCTTTCCCGACCTCCTCCTGCACCGTTAGGTAGCAGAGCCCAGCCCTGCCCACCAGCATTGCAAGCCACCTCCCCTCCCTTCAAAAGTGCACGGAGGGTCAGTAAGTGAACACAGGTGACTCATGAGCGGGAAAGGCCCGTGAAGTCATCCAGCAGCCCGGTCACCTCGGGAGTTCCCCAGGAAGGAGGCTGTCTGCTCCCTGGCTGAAGGATGGTGACAGTCCACTGACCAGTGGTGGCCAGCACAGAGGCTTCCAGCCCTTCACTCCACCTGCCCAGACTCCTTCCCTCACAGCCCCTGCCACAGAGAGGAGTGGAGACACCCCGAGCAAGCCCTTGGCCCAGGGCCCAGAGCGTTACCCGAGTGAGAGTCTGAGAACATGACTATGATTGGTTTTATTACTGCTGGTCATTCCACCTGAGCAGTCTAAGCTTTCAGTACTGTGATCATCATAAAAGCTAAAACTCAAGTGTTGCTCAGGACCAAAGGCCCCAGACACGAGAGTAAAAGAGACGTGGATTCAAACCCTGGCATTTCCAACTGCAAGGCTTGGAGCCATTCACAGCACTGCTCTGGACCTTGGTTTTCTCATCTGTAAAATGGGGATCATGAAAACTACCTGGCCCAGAGGTACACGTCAGCATCCTGGCAAGACATCTGTGGGCATACAGGGCGTGAAGCGCCTGGAGAAAGCGGGGTGTGGGTCGCCTTAGACCATTCCCAGAGCTAAGGGGCACAGAGGCCGAGGTCCTGAGGCCAGTGAGAGGGGAAGCGGGCAGGAAGGCCACACAGCAGGTGCAGCAGTGGAAGCCTCGCCGCTGCAGCTGAGACCAAGCAGGGGGCAGGGGAGAAGTGTCCCTCCCGTGCCGGCATTTTCAAAGCTCTCGTTCTCCTGAAAACGGGCTCTCGCATATCTGCCAACCACAGAACATAGGGTGCAGGTATGGACCTAAGAAAACAATGTAAATGAACATGGTCACCAAGGGTGAAGGTCGGTTTTAGGCAGTTTTCCTCACAGGATGAGGGTGTTCAGAACCAGCCTGGTAAAAAATTACACCAGGAGAACAGAGGCCTCCCCCACTGGGACAAGCCAAGTGAGGAGTGAATCTTGGGGTGTAAGGGACCAATCCTGTGGCTCCTAGAACCCACATGGAGTTAGCAGGTCAGACCAATCAACATATCAGACCTAAAGCAGCCCGTTGCCAAGCCAACAGTATTGGCATTTTTTTTTCATTTTTATTAAACTTCTGGTTTACTTGAAAGAAAGAAAGAAAGAAAGAAAGAAAGAAAGAAAGAAAGAAAGAAAGAAAGAAAGAAAGAAAGAAAGAAAGAAAGAAAGAAAGAAAGAAAGAGAGAGAGAAAGAGAGAAAGAGAGAAAGAGAGAAAGAGAAAGGAAAAGAAAGGAAAAGAAAAGAAAAGAAAGGAAAAGAAAAGAAAGGAAAGAGGGAGGGAGGAAGGAAGGGGAAGAGAGAAAAGAAAAAAGAGAGAGAGAAAGAGAAAAAGAAAGAAAGACCCCCTCCTGTCTCCTCCCACGCTCCGGTCTCCCAGCGGCTCCCGTGGCTGAGCCCCACTAGAAGCTGCTGAGAAGAGCCCACTGCCCCAAGACCCACTGAGTGAAGGCAATTGCAGGACAGGATGAGAAGGGCAGAGAAAGGACCTGAGGGCAGCAAGCAGAAAATAATCTGAATAATAACGGAAATGCCTTCATTCAGTAAATGTTGACTGAGTACAGCCATGGCTAGGCTTTGCTCTGTGCCCAAGGGACAGAGTGGTGACTGAGACAGACCACCACCCCTCTCCACAGAGAGAAGAATGAGGCTGTGAGGGAGGTGACTGGGCCATGAGAGATGTTTTAACCTGAGAAAGTGCCTATAGGGTGATCAGAGACCACAGATGGGGAAACTGAGGCCTGGAGGGAGGCCGAGACTTGCCCAATGTTACCAGGCAAGTCAGCAGCGTGGGTAAGCTCCGTGCCCCTACCTCCATCACTCTTTCAAGGCCCAGAGAGGTTACTCAGGCTTGCAGGGGCTGGGACCCAGGAACTTCTGGCCTGTCAGCACCTCCCTTGGCCATTCCAGGCTCTCAACCACATTTGACAGGTTGGGAGAGGCCAGTGAGGAAGCTCACCATGGAAGAGCAGGCTAGCACATTCCTGCTGAGATGCCACTGTGCCCCCACACACATCTCCCTGGGCCCCCACACACTGTGCTTATTGTCTGCCCAGACATTTTGAGCTGTCATTGCCCCCAGCCTCTGACAACGCCCAGTACCCTCCTGTTCCCAGGTGGGGCTCCACAAGCCCAAGCAGCCCCCTCTCAGTGCCCAGCCCAGAGGGGCAGCCATGCCATTTATCTTGGCACCAAGCTAGGATCAGTGAGGGGAGGTGACTTGCCCTAAATCACACAGGCCAAAATCTAAACCCCAGCACCCCCAATTAATTACTCCTCCTCTTCCCAACACCCCCCCCCACATCTGGTGGGCCACTGGGCACCCCAACCACCGCTCCTCCCGTGGGTTGATTGTGCTGGCCCTTTCTGTCCCTGGCCCATGTGCCATATCGCCATTTTGCAGTTCAGGAAGCCAAATCAGGGAGGGAAGGAGCTTGCCAAGGCCACCCAGCAAGGATGCAACTAAGGTGAGATCTGGCCCTCGCCCTGCGTCTCCTGCAGGGAACAGCCTAGCACAGAGAGGCCTGGTGGGCGGTGTGGAGAGAGCATCCAGGATCAAGTGGCGACCAAACTAAACCTTGCTGCGAGGACATGTGCCCAATCCACAAAGCAGGCCAGTCTGCCCACATTGGTTTGGTTGTCCACAATATGTGTAATGAGTCCATGTCCCAGGCAGGCATGGCTGGGGGCTGAGAGGTGAGGGGGAAATCAGGGCAGTCACTTCAAGAGAAAATAGACTCAGATTGAGACAGGTAAGTGTTCTACAGGCAATAAAACCAGGGGCTAAGGTAACCCCTAAATATATCAGAGTAATCCATAAAGGCTCCTCACAGGAAGCAGGACTGGCGCTAGGCCTGAGGAGCCTGAAGCAGGCTAACCCCCTCCTGAAGTCACTGTCTCCCCAGTAGTGACATCACTGGCAAGTCAGACTGCTCTGGGCCACAGAGCTAAAAGACCAGGTATGCAGGGGCGGGGCCATGTGGGCGGTTGGAAATAGATCACCAGCCCTGGGGCCAACCCCCATCAGGAGTCAAAGCCCCTGAAAAATGATTGGCCCCAGGTGCCTTGAAAACCAGAGTAGAGACAATCAAAGTGCCCATCACATCTGGTTCAAGTTCCTCATTTTACACATAGGAAAATGGGTGTCCAAAAGGACCTTTCCCAATTTTATATAGCAAGTTAGGGGACAGATCCATGGAGGGACCCGGTCCTACTGTCTTCCAGCACAGTGCTCTGCCCTCTAAGCATGATCCCTGGGACATCATTCCCAGTGGGCGGCATCCTCCCCAACACCCTATTGTTAGAATGGTAGAAGAGGCAAGAAAAATTGAAGAGAGTGGCCTGACCTGTGGTGGCGCAGTGGATAAAGCGTCGACCTGGAAATGCTGAGGTTGCCGGTTCGAAACCCTGGGCTTGCCTGTTCAAGGCACATATGGAAGTTGATGCTTCCAGCTACTCTCCCCTGTCTCTCTGTCTCTCTCTCTCCTCTCTCTGTCTCTCTCTCTCCTCTCTCTGTCTCCCTCTCTCTCTCCTCTCTAAAATGAATAAATAAAATAAAATTTAAAAAAAATCTTTGAGGTTGTGGAGTGGAACTCAAAAAAAAAAAAAATGGAAGAGAGCCTGACCTGTGGTGACCTGTGGTGGTACGGTGGATAAAGTGTCGACCTGGAATGCTGAGGTTGCCAGTTCAAAACCCTGGGCTTGACTGGTCAAGGCACAAAAGGGAGTTGAGACTTGTTTGGAGGTTCTAGCAGGGGAGCGCAGCTACTCGGATACCCTTGACTGAAGAATGGTCCTCTCCTCTAGCGGGGAAGGTCGTCCTCTTCGACCGAGCGCGCAGCTTTGGGAGGGACGCACATGGAGCGGTGAGGGAGGAAGGGGACACCCGCCTAGCCAGCCAGATCAGCCGAATCAACCCTGGCGATCAATGGGGTGACAGATGTCGCAGCCAGATCGCCCTCACATCCACAAAAGGGAGTTGATGCTTCCTGCTCCTCCCCTCTTCTCTCTCCCTTTCTCTCTCTCTCTCTAAAAATGAATAAATAAAATCTAAAAAAATTTAAAAAAAAAGAACGGAAGAGAATAGAGGCTGTGTTCAAGAGGGGCTCAGAGGCTGCAAGGCCAGGCTGGTGTCCATGCCACATAGTATCATACTTTAAAAAGATATTAGCTTGTAAGAACATGTAATAAATAACTTCAAAATGCAATGGGTATTAACTTTTAAAGCATGCCTTTAACATTTACGTGAAATGTTTTTTGTACTCGTTCAATAGAAATTTATCTGGCCACTGGGTAAAGCTAGCAATAAAACTACCGGTCCACAATGTGATCCACGCCCCCAGGAACTCAACGTAGGGGGAGCACAGCTCGGAATCTTCCCGACCATGTGCTCCTCCCACAACCTCATCTCCATGCTCCGTCCACCTGCTGCCCAGAAAACATGCAGCCTCCCTGATCCCATTTCCTGCAGCTAGCCCTGTGAAGAAAACGCCCCCTCAGCCATTATTAAACATCCACAAATGTTGCAAGCTCTCTTTTAAACAAGATTATTATTAAAATGAAAGTATTTAGGCCCTGGCCGGTTGGCTCAGTGGTAGAGTGTCGGCCTGGCGTGCGAGAGTCCCGGGTTCATTTCCCAGCCAGGGCACACAGCAGAGGCGCCTATCTGCTTCTCCACCCCTCCCCCTCTCCTTCCTCTCTGTCTCTCTCTTCCCCTCCTGCAGCCAAGGCTCCATTGGAGCAAAGTTGGCCCGGGCGCTGAGGATGGCTCCATGGCCTCTGCCTCAGGTGCTGGAATGGCTCCGGTCGCAATAGAGCAACACCCCACATGGGCAGAGCATCACCCCCTGGTGGACGTGCTGGGTGGATCCCGGTCGGGTGCATGCGGGAGTCTGACTGCCTCCCCGTTTCCAACTTCAGAAAAATACAAAAAAAAAAAAGTAAAATTAAAGTATTTAAACTTTCAAGGAAATATATACTCAAAACTCATCACCTGCTACTTTTTTTTTTTTCTTTTTTTTTTACCAAATTTTACTATTATCTGTGATGCCTCTGGTCTCTGTAGAGCAGAAATGCTATAGTATGATGCATTACCTGTGCTTCTGTCCCCCACTCTGAGTCCAGGGACTTCACATTAGTAGCTTGAAATTGACCAGAGTGGGTATATTCACACCACGAAAATTGGCAAATGCTACAAATCAGGATTTTCCCCAACCCAACCAATGGAATCCCCACCCACCCTGCAAATCAGTTATTAGCCAGCTCACCTCTGTCCATATCTAATTGATCAGTAAAGCTCTCACTCTAAAATTGTACCAGAATCTGACCACCTGTACCCCCTCTATGGCCACCACCTGGTCCCAGACTCCATCCTCTCTCACCTGAACAATTGACCCTCATCTCTCATCCCTGCTTCTGCCCTGCCACCCCCAACAGTCCATTTTCCACCCGGCAGCCAGAAAAACCTTCTCAACTGAAAGCACCGATGAACATCAAACCACATGAGACAAAGATGCCAATGCCTGCGTCACCTCTAACTTCCTCGTCCCTCTCCCTGCCCCCTATAGTTTCTCCTCACTGATGCCGGGATCCTGTTCCAGCCTCTCCCTTGCTGTCTGGCCTACACAACTGGCCCCACCATCACAGGTCGCCTTCCTCTCACCACTTACATCTCCTCCCCAGGTGTCTCCTCCAAAAAGCCCTCCCTGATCTGCAGAAGCTACCCCCAGCCACTCTGTTACCCAGGGCCCATTTGATTTGTGCCTTTGCATAAACCTCCCTCTGCACTGATCTCCCAGAGCATATCTGTGTTTATCATGTGTCCTCATACATGTGGACAGGGTTCCTCTCTGCTCTATTCATAGCTGTATCCTCAACACCTAGTGCAATGCCCAGAACATAATAGGTATTCAGTAAATATCTGAATCAATGAATGAATCCATAGAAGGGTATCGAGGAACTCTAAAACACATCATGGGATTGAAAACAAAGGTTGGGAAACGTGGTCAGAGCCCACATTCCACACTTCCTCTGCTCTCTCCAGCCTGTCCTACCTTGGGTGCTCCCAGACTGTGCCTTCCTCCTACCTCCAACACAGTCTTGACATCCAAGATGTTCCTTGCCCCTTCCCACAGCTCCTTCTTCCCTGGGGGCTTGTTGGGAGCAAGAGGGAAGAATTTCTGGCCCTGAGTCAGGGGAGGTGTCCCGGCAGGCGGGAGGCAGCACACACACGCCAGGGACCGCTCCAAATTCCAGCTCCCACGAGCCTGCTGGGAGCATGCCAAGCGGGGCCAGGGAGGGGCAGGGACTCTTCACAGACAGGAGGGCACAGGGGAGCTTGGGGAAGGGCCAGGGGATGGGAGAAGCAGTCAGAGTGGATGTGGTGGGAGCCAGGCAAGCTGATATAGCTCACTGCCTCCCAGAGCCCAGATGGGAAGACTGAGGCCCCCTGGTGTCAAACTCTGAGCTCCTGACCTTGGAGAACAGGGGGGTTTGGGGGACAAGAGGGATGGGGGTGTCACTCTGTGACCAGAGACCAAATATCCAGAGAAAAGAGAAGTGTCTGAGGGGCTACTTAACATGAGACCCCCAGGAAAGAGCTCTGAACTGGCAATGGAGGAGCAGGGCAGGGGTCTTGAGCTGTCCCTGCCCTTGGTGGGACCAAGAAAGCCCCTTCCTCCCTGGCTCTGCCTGGAGTCCCCACTTATTCAATGGGGGATTGCCCTAGGTGGGTCCATAACGCTCAGCCACTTGTGAGTTCAGTGGGCCTGGCCTTTTCTGGGTCCCCTCTGCCCACCGTTCCCTACTGGTCCTGGGTCAGGACCAGCTGCCATGAGCTCAGGCAGGGACCCTGCCCAGCTGTCAGCACCGGAGTTGCTACCAACATCCACACCAGCCCACCTGGCCTTTCACTGCACCATCCCACCACCGTCCCCTCCCTAGTCCCTGTGGCACCATGAACCCCAGGTGTGGCATCGGAACTACAGACAACTGGATCCAAACTTTTGGAATCACAGTGCCTTTGAAGTAGAAATTTTAGAACCATGGGTTCTTACAACCAGAAAATTCCATGACCATAAAACATTGGACCATTTTTCGTTCCAGGCAGAAGAACTCCTAGAATGAAATAATTCCAGAAATGCAGCATCTTGCAACCAAAGATCAAAACCATGAAAACAGATTTAGGGAATTCTGGGAGCAAGAGCTCTTAGAAGCAGAAAATTCTCAAACAACAATCTCATTGTCCCAGAGGACATGGGCCTGCGTTCTTCCCATCACCCAGACTACAGACATCCAGGAGCAGAACAAGCCGGGGCCTGGAGGGGCCGTTGCCTGTGGCCCCTGCCTTGGAAGAGCAAGCATAGGAAGAGAAAGGGGAAGAGAAGGGGCGCTTCTGAGCAAACAGAAAGAGCTGAGGGCCCCTCTTTGGGGCCCTGAACTGCTACATTTGCCAAGAGAGGGAAGGAGAAGAAAAAGAAAGCCGTTGATGCCACAGGTTTGGGCGGCAGGTATGTGGTCACAGGGAGTGGCAGGGTCCCCCCACCCTCCCCAGCTGCAGGAGCTTGGAATTTTCTCCTGGCAGGAAAGGCCAGGAATTTCTCCTATGAATGGAAACAATCCTTGGCATCTGGCCCCTGAGGTGTGCAAGGTCTTTAACAATCACGCATTATTATCCTCCCCGCCTCACCCTCAGTCCAGTGCAGAGGGGAAACCGAGGCAGGTGGGGCCTCTGTCTAAACTGAGGACCGAACCTGAAGCTGCCCCTGGCAGACTCCCGTCATCCCCATCCTTGACCGCGAATGTCAAAGCACATCTGCTTTAGAACCCTTCCCCCTACTCACACTACACACAGAGAGAGACTCAGAGACAGGGACACACACCCTTGGCCTCTGGGACTGGCTGCAGGAAGCACTCAGCTGTCCAAGCCTTTTTCACTTCAACTTTTCCTAAATTTGCTTTGAGGAAGTTGCTGCCGTCTTGGAGTTCTCCCTTCTCTCTCACGCGCTCCAGACCACATCCCTTCCCACCCTGATTCTCTGGAAACTTGAAGAACAGTGACAAAAAGAAAGGGAGTGGGGAAGAGACAGTAAACACGAGGAATAAGTTCAGTCTACAGATGGTAGCAGGTGCTGTGAAAAAGAGACACGGTGAACCCGCTGGGGCATCAGTGCCAGGGCGTAGGGTGCCATGGAGGTAGAGTAATTATGGAAAGCCTCACTGAGAAAGTGGCGTCTCTGCAAATTTCTGCAGGACGGACAATCCAGAAAGAGGGAGAGTTAGTGCAAAGGCCCTGAGGCAGGAGGGAACCTGCCATGCTAGAGAAACATGGAGAAGAGAGCAGTGTGGCCTTGGATGAGTGCAGAGAGGGAGGGAGGTTGGGCCACCATGGTGACTTGGGCTTTCACTCTGCCTCCACTGGGGGCCCTTCAGGGTCTACTGCAGAGAATGGATGCATTATATATATATGCAATTATATATATATATATAATTGTGGCAAACGGCAAACTACATGTAACATAAACTTTACTATCTTAACTATTTTTAAACATACATTTTAGGTGTATCAAATATATATGCATTCTTATAACCCTTATCATCTTGTGAAACTGAAACTCAACATGGAGAAATGCAAGCTAACTTAAGTTTTAACAGAATTGCTCAGGCTGCTGGACGGGGAATAGACATGAGTGCTCAGAACGGAAGCGGGGAAACCAGACAGAAGGCACGAGAGGGTGCGGTGCTGCCCTGACCATCTGGGAGAACTTCAGAAAAATCTCTTCGTTCATTCTTAAATTTTCTTATTCATGTCTTCTGTCAATAACAAATAGTATTGAACACCTACTATGTGCTCACTCTGTGCTGGGTGCAGAGGGCATAAAAATAGCACAAGAGATACAGCCCCTGGCTGGAAAGATAGACTCGGAACCAAGAGAAGGAAAAATGATAATGCAGCAATAGCCACAGTGTGGGTGGCAAGTAAGAAGCAGAGGGGACAGAAAGAGTAAATATCAGAGGACCCTGACAGAGGTGGGAGTCAGGGGAAGCTTCCAGAAGGAGGTGACATTGGAGTCAAGCCCAGAGGGTGAATTGGGGTTATCCACAGAAAAGAAGGAGAATCACTTCAGGCAGGGGTAACAGTCTGTGCAGAGGCTCTGAGGCACTGGCCACCTGCTGCTGTGAAAGTCTTCCTCTCCTTCCTCTCCTCCGGGTAAAGATACCCAGAGGGGCCTGGGAGTGAAGTCCAGATTCCTCTCTGTGAAATGGAGGTCCCCTTAGTGCCTGCTTCCCCTAGAAGAGCAGCAAATGAGCCAGTGCAGGGCAAGCACCAGGTGTGGTGCCTGGCACACGGTGTACTACGGGCCACAAGGTGAACTTCTTCACCCCCACCCACAACCATCCTGGTCTGAGGAGGTGGAACCCTTTGTGATAAGGTGCAAGGGACAGTCTCAGGGAAGACTTCCCATAACCTACCCTCAACATTTCCACACACTTGCTTCCTGTGGTGCCTGAAATCTATTACTAACTCATTCCTTTGAATTGTGCTTTCCAACCCTTTCAGAACCTTCCATGCCTATTCAGATTAGCCCCTGTCAGGGTATTGCTCAGTCTTCACAGCTCAGCACAAGCATTCTCTTTCAGGAAGCCTTCCCTGATTGCTGCAGCTCACTGAATCGCTCTCTGTCTCTCTGTCTGTCCCTCCTCACTCTGCACTGGCCTTTGGCCGTCAGCATCTCCCAACCTCAGAGCTGAAAAATTGTCAAACCCAGCCTTCCCTAAGCCCCCATGCTTCAAATGAGAAAACTGAGGCCTGCACACTGAGTTCTCAGGGCAGCTAGGACGGGGGCCAAACCATCCTGATGCCCAGCCTAGTCACCATCCCATACGACAACCAGCCAGTGCAGATCAGACTTGCCACTGGTGTTCGCAACACGAAGGAAATGTGAAGGCACCCACTATGCCTCAGGATTCATCTGGAAAATGCTCTCTTGCCAGGAGGTTCCCGTATAGCTGGTGTTCCTTTGTCCCCTGGCTGAAAAGAACCCCCAGGCTGAGGAGATGCAGCTTATTGTGTCCGGTATGTGCTGTTGATCAGGCTTTTAAAGATAAAAGCAAAGCTGCAAACTTCCAAATTCAAAGTTTCATGTGAATCAAGCTCACCCTGAAAGGCAAACCAGTAGCTGGGGGGCCGATTGGCGGCTAATTGCTGCCTCTGGCTTGGTGGGCCGTGGGTGTGGACCAGGCAGAGCCCCGTGATGGCTATGTGAATCTGAGCAAGTCAGCTGCTCTCTCTGAGACCTGGTTTTGCCATCTGTGAAATAGAAATAATACTGCCGGCCCTGGCCGGTTGGCTCAGCGGTAGAGCGTCGGCCTAGTGTGAGGAGGACCCGGGGTTGATTCCCGGCCAGGGCACATAGGAGAAGCGCCCATTTGCTTCTCCACCCCTCCGCCGCGCTTTCCTCTCTGTCTCTCTCTTCCCCTCCCACAGCCAAGGCTCCATTGGAGCAAAGATGGCCCGGGCGCTGGGGATGGCTCTGTGGCCTCTGCCTCAGGCGCTAGAGTGGCTCTGGTCGCAGCATGGCGACGCCCAGGATGGGCAGATTATCGCCCCCTGGTGGGCAGAGCGTCGCCCAATGGTGGGCGTGCCGGGTGGATCCCGGTCGGGCGCGTGCGGGAGTCTGTCTGACTGTCTCTCCCCGTTTCCAGCTTCAGAAAAATGAGAAAAAAAAAAGAAAGAAATAATACTGCCTTCTCATGTGGCAGCCACCCACTTGGTATTTACTAATGGAGAACGTGGGCAACACCTTGGGTGTGGACCCCATGCCAGCAGCTGGGCTGGGCACACATCCTGTGTAGGGTCCCAATGAATCCTCCCTCCAGCCTTATGAGTGTTTATGAGGCCCTGCGAGGAGACAGACAGGACCCAGCACTTGCCTGCTCTTGCCCCACTGCATGAAGCCACTTTGACACAACCATGAGGTCTGGGCAGGACAACTCTGGTGGCCCCACATGGTGGAGGCACAGCAGCTTGTGATGAGCTGGTGGCTAGTCTGGGGCCAAATTGTAAGGAGCCTTGAATGCCACACCAAGGTGCCTGACAGAAAATGCTTCATATATCTTTTGCATATATGAATCAACGAATGTGCAATGTAGAGCCACAGAAAGCTTCGGAGTGGAGGGGGGCTGCCTCTGATTATCTCTGTAAAGTGCTCAGGATAGTGCCTGGCCCAAGGAGGCAGAGAAGGTGTTAGTCATGGGGCTGGATCACTGTGCTTGCCTCTCCAGATTTACCCTCTCATCCTTTGTCCTGTGCCCCAGGTTGCTGACCTCTAGGGACGCATGAGCCCAGCAACTTTGCCAGCTTCTGGTTAGGTTCAGCCTGAGAGTCTCCAGCAGGAGATCAGAAGGGGGAGGCCGGTTGTGTGTTGGTAAGTGTTTAACAACCAGCTGTCTGGAAGAACAGCCCAAATGTAGTGTCACCAATTTCCCTGGTGTAAATGCTTCTACACGGTAGAGAGAGACTCACAGGTAAATGGGTGCTGGCCTGATGTCTGAATGGGTCTTAATGTTGCCATGCTAGCATGTTCAGGGCCCTGGCCACATGAAAAATGGAGTGCTGTGTCAGTGTCAAGGGGCACTGTTATGTGAATGGGCTCCTGTCTCATCTGCTCTGACTTCCCCCCGAGAAGTGATGATAATGCTCCCGCCCCTTATCGAGGGGATTGCATGAGCAGGACAAGGCATATTCTTGTCTGGTGGGGTACCCAGAAGGTGATGGCTCTTCATACCATGACGATCGCATGTTCCCTGTGCTGTGCTCCAGGCTGGGTGACCTGGCTCCAAGGAGTGGCCTGATGGGGGGTGGGGGGGGGGCGCAGCTGCTATAGAGCCATGAGGACAAGGCGGTGGCTAGTGAGGATGGGGAAGTCTCAGGCCGGCTATCTTTAGTGCCTTCTCTCATAGCGCTTTTCTCTGCTGGCTGTGTGGGGCTGGGGCATTGAGGCGCCACTTCTCCAAAGTCACATGAAGCCAGTGACCTGAAGCCAGCTGTGAGGACAGGGCCCTAGGAGGATGAGGCTGGCTGTGGTCGGCTCCCCACCCCGACCTGTCTGCTAGCAGCCCCAGGGCAGCATCCCTTACTGCCCCATCTATCAATCAAGCAGGGGCCCACGTGAGCCTGTGAGGGGCTGGGGCATACTGGGACAGTAGTGGCTGCTGGGGAGTGGCACCCTCTCCCCATCTCACAGGAGCCTCCAGGCCCCCACATGGAGAGCAGTGCAGTACAGTGGTTCACATTGAATTTCCAGAGCTGGGATTTGAAGCCCTGCTTCACAGCTCCTAAAAGGCTGAGCTGAGAGGCTGTTGCTCCGTGCCTCAGTTTCCTCATTGTGAAAGCAGGAGTGGTGACAGGAACTCGGACTCACAGCTCACAGCTCACAGACTGCTGTGACCACTCAGTGAGATGCAGCAACTGAGACATCTGGCAGAACATACATACTCTGGCCCTGTGACCTCAAAGTGTTCTCTCTCTCTAGGCCCCCACATTCCCCATCTCTGAAATGGGAATAGTGGTTGTAAGGATTAGATAAAGGAACTCTGAAAGAGGCTAGCAAAAGGTTTGGCACAGGGTAGGTGGTCAATCAGAGCACCCCACTCCTCCCTTGAAGTGAAATGTGCCTTACAGACCCCTAGCAGCATAATGAGGGTTAGGGTCAAGAGGTGCCAGGCTCAAATTCCAGCCCCATGAAATGCCTGGGGACCCTGGTCTGGGACACCCAGACACATGCACAAACATGGGTGAATCCCAGAGACTTAGAGAATAACATTTATTGAGCACTTACTATGTGCCAGGCCCTCACTAGGGAAGCAGAAGGGAGCCAGTCCTACCTTCACTGAGCTCACTCAGACCTTGCTCTGGGGAGCTGCCTCCCAAGAATTTGAGCCCAGAAGCCTCGCTCCCACCTAAGGGCCTTTGCACCTGCTGTTCCCACTGCTTAGGTTGTCACTGTAGGCTGAATCCTTTACACTCTCAGGTTTCCCATATATATTGTGTGCCCCTGGGCAAGTTGCTCATCCTCTCTGAGCCCCAGTTTCTCATCTGTGAGATGAGGTGATAATAGAAACTGCCTGAAAGGGTAGAAGGTCATATTTATATACTAAAGTACTTAGGACAGTGTCTGATATCGGTAAGGTATTCACAATTACTACGACCCCGCTGGCTTGGGCATGGCATTCGAAGTCATTGTGAGCACCAGTTATTGTGAGCCAGGGGCTGATGAATTTGGGCCTTGGGCAGTGTTGTGCTGGTGGGCCCAGGGGGCTGATGAATGCTGAGAACATGACATTTTAACATTTCTGGTGTGTTAATAGGCCCTGGAAGTTTCCGGGGTGCTGCTTCCCTCATTCCTAGGCTCCTGAGCGTTCCTCCCCTGTCAACCCTCCAGCCTTGCTTTTGAGCCTGCTGCTGAAAGGGCGGGGATAGCTATTTGGGCTGCTGGGAGCATGCCAGGATACTGGACCTGGCAGGGAGAGGCACGATGCTGGAGACTGTGAGTGACAGCCTGAGCAGGGAGACACCACATGGAGGGCAGGGAACCCACTGAAGATTTAGATGAGTAGCTATGTGCTGAGAGCCAGTGGAAGGGGAATGGGGGTAAGAGAGCAGAGGGCCCAGCAGCGCAGCCCCCCACTGTCAAGCTCGTCAGCATGGATCGAGTGGAAAACATTTTAAGGTGTGCCCACCAGGTGGCAGCCAGCTACCCAACCCCCCACCCCCAAGGCTATCACCAGGTGAGCTCAGCAAAGTCACCGGTTGTCGTGCCTTTTAAGGCGATGGTGGCTCCTGCCACCTCCTTGTTCCCACTTGCTCAGAAATTCCCAACAGGTTTAAAAAATTTTTTTTTCCAGGAGGAATGGAATGAGATCTTTGTTCTATCACCAAAGGATTCCAGCGAGGCCTGTCTAGGGGTTCTGGTGACAGGAAGCACAGGCCAACAGGCACTCAGAGACGCACCCTCAGCGACAAGCACAGGCACAGACTACAAGAGACAGAGACAGCTGCCCCATCAACCACAGGCCCACGAAATGCTTGGGGACCCCGGTCTGGGATACCCAGACACATGCACAAACATGGGTGAATCCCAGAGACATAGAGAATAACATTTATTGAGCACTTACTATGTGCCAGGCCCTCACTAGGGAAGCAGAAGGGAGCCAGTCCTGCCTTCACTGAGCTTCCTCAGACCTTGCTCTGGGGAGCTGCCTCCCAAGAATTTGAGCCCAGAAGCCTCGCTCCCACCTAAGGGCCTTTGCACCTGCTGTTCCCACTGCTTAGGTTGTCACTGTAGGCTGAATCCTTTACACTCTCAGGTTTCCCATGCCCCTATCACCACCACCCCCAGTGGCCTGTTTTATTTCTTCATAGCATTCATCACTCCTAAAACTCTGTTTACCAATGTTTACTGTCTGCAACTCCCAACTAGAAATTAAGGTCCTTGAGAGAAGGGCCTTGAGTTCTCCATCGCTCCCAGCACCTGCCGGACTGCTGTGTCCACAGTAGCACTCAGTATTTCTTAAGTGAAGCTGATCACACACACACACACACACGCACACGCACACGCACACGCACACGCACGCAGTTGTGCTTTCACACTGGCCCCAGGAAGCCCTTATTGTTCATCTTAACCACAGTAACTCCAGCTGATCTATGCACCCACTGGGTCTTCCTCATTTGGTGCCCAAATCACCACTGAGGTAGCAAGTCACCACTAGATGTGACTAAGGCTTGAAACTGTTCTGGGATGTGTCCAAGGTCATTCACTGGCCACGGGCAGGGCAGAAATGAGGATGGGGGTTATGGGAATGATCAGGAGCCAAAGGCTCAGCCACCTGGTCAAGCAAGCCTGCCCCTGAAAATGACTTTCTATGCGTGTCACATGCACGGGGACACATGACTATGGTGACAGCCTGTTACCTGTGTACCTGTGGTACTGCATGTGTACATGTTCCCAGCCTAGGAGGGGGCAGGCTACTCTTCTTGGGGGGGAGGGGAACTTTTGTCCTCTGTACCCTACAGCCGCAGAAGTGCCCTAGCTACCTGTACCTACAACTGAACAGAGCCCTGGACAGGGCGAGACCTGCCAGAATCAGACCAGCAAAGCCCTTCCTACCTGGGCTGGGTGGGCAGCTGCACTCCAGGGCAGGCCTAAAGGTGGGAGGGGAGGCCCACCAGGATGAGCAAGGGCATTAGGTGCAGCCTGCTCAGCATCCTCCCCAGGACCTGACTAGAAACGGACTCCCACAGCAGAGCCCAAGCCCCTTCTGTAGCTCTGCCTTGGGCAGGTCCTGACCCCTCTGGTTGTGGGCTTGGCTCCCAGAAGTGGAGCATCATAGGACACCCTGAGGGGAGGGCACTCTGCCCCCTTCAAAGCCAGTAGGGAGGCAATCTTGCAGAACTGAGGAGCTGGCCCAACTGGGTGTCATCCACTCTCACCCCCTGGTGGCTCCATCCTGAAGTGCAGCTCCAGGCACTAAATCCTGAACAGGTGGGAAGCACTATGGCAGGGGTCTCAAACTCAACTCAGCATGTGGGCCGCAGAACAAGATCACAGCCTTTCGGTGGGCCGCACTAGGTCTACAAAAGGCAACCGTTACGCAACACTTTTCTCACTGCAGTTGAAAACAAAAAAAAATCAGTACAAGCACAATCGTACATGCAGTTTACTCAGTGTCACAAAATGACCAGAAACTGTAGTTCGCATCACAACTGCTGTTAACTAAGCTAATATCTAGCTAGGATGCTAGAGAAATGAAAAATACAAGTAGGCCCCTAGGCTTACTTAATTTTATCCAAAATATTTTGAACTTTGTGGATTAGTCTGCGGGCCGCACAAAATTGTTCGGCGGGCCGCGAGTTTGAGACCCCTGCACTATGGAGTTAGTGGGAGGGGGTCTTCTGTATTAGCCCAGAAGTGACTGCTTAGGTTTAATCCAAGTTCAGAAGGGGCTTCAGAAATGTTGAGCAGACACATGGGGGACCTAGGCCAAGGACTCCTGCTCAGTTTACTCCAAGCCTCCCCCTGCCTCAGGACCCAATCAATAATCTCCTCTGGATCTTGAACTATATTTTAAAGCCTTCATTCGTGGGGGTGCCACGCTTATTGGAAACCAGACAATGTGGACCACCTCCATTAAGAACCAGTACATGGGCCTGACCTGTGGTGTAGTGGATAAGTGTCAACCTGAAATGCTGAAGTCACCAGTTAAACAACCTGGACAAGGCACATATATGGCAGTTGACGTTTCCTGCTCCTCCCTATCAACCCCACCCCATCACCACTTTTCAGAATAGAACCAGAACCCAGGTGACTGGTTTAGCTACCAGACTGCACAGGACAGTCAGTGGCTCCAGCTGTTCTCTGCCCTCAGCAGTGACAGATGCAGGGAACAGCCTTTAAATGCTGTTGGGGTTCACTGAGACCAATTCGATCCCTAAAAAGTAGGTCAAATCATAGGCCTGGCTGTTCTAGAAAAGCCAATACTCAATATTCAGTGTCTAGCCTGGTCAATGGCACACATTCAACATGCTGACAGTACAAGATAGACACCTCCAGCAAGGTGTGGGGCTGATCCAAATCCCCCAGGGAGACCCAGACCAAAATGGGCCTGGACAGGGCATTTACCCTATACATGGCCACAGCCTCATCTTGAATAAAGCTGGGTGAACCCATTAAAACCACCAGGGCCTACCTCTGAGCCAATACAGTACTGGTGTTTCCACCCAGCACCAGGTGCAGGGCAGGCCTACATGACAGCCCCTCTCCCACCAGTCCTCTGCCAGTGTCAAAACCTGGCTGCAGGCCACGAGAGAACCTCAGCAAGCCGTAACTGGATCCTGCTCCTGCCTGGATTAACTAAATTGCTCATTTGCACACTCAACAGAAACGTCATGGAACAGCAAGTCCTCACCACCTTCCCATCTCCACAGCTGCCACCCAAGCTGTGCAAACACTGCTACAGCTGATCCCCCTCCGCTTCACCCAGGTGACAAACATTTTGCACAAAGCTTACTGCCCCAGGCTAGTTTCGAAAGTTCAAGGCAGACTCAGACTAGGCTTTAGCCTACCCCTACACCAGTCTGCTCCAAGCACCGGGCCAGGCAGGGGGCAGGGCAAAGGAGGCACACGGGTGTAAGGGGCCAAGGGCAGCCTGCTCGGGGAGCACGAGGGCCATGTGAAAGCAGTCAACACTGGAAAAGTCAAATCAGAGGCAGATATCAATGGAAAATAATTTTTATTGCAACCCCACCAGCTGCACAATCTATTCCTAACATTAGGCTCCTTCTTCCTTTGCAATTCGGTCTTTCTTAAGTGGTCCCTGTAAGAAAAGGTACAGGTGACAAAGTTAGAGGTGGAGAAAAAGGCAGACTGTTAAGAACAAGCGACATCCTACTAAGATCAGAGATTCTGGGCCAGTCTCCCCAGCTCCAGATGGGCAGAAGGCAGGCTGACAGATGACAGTAACTGCATGCCACGCCAACCTGAGCCCGAGGACAGCCAGGCAGGTGCTCACCATGAACGCCTTCTTCTCTTCCACTGTCTGGAAGCGGCCATGGCCAAACTTGGAGGTGGTGTCAATAAACTTAAGGTCAATCTTCTCCAGGGCCCGCCGTTTGGTCTGCACCAGCAAGGACTGTGGGCCAAGGAGAAAGATTAGTTCTGAGCAAGGCTTTTCTCCACACCATCTTATTTCATAGGCCTAAGAGAACAGAAGATCAACTCTCATTGTTGGGCTGGTTGTAGCCAAGGAACTGGCTTCACATATGAAAACAGAAGCAAACAGCTGGGCCATGCTGGAATTTCCTCCTCCTAGACTTCAAAGAACAGCAGATCCGCTTCTTTTCCTTTGAAGTCTCCTCCTTAACAAAGCTCAGCCTATCTGCTGGACTGTGCTCCTTATGCTAACAAACTTCTCTGCCCTCCTCCCCAGGTTCCTGGTACCCCCTTGGCCCCCAATCTTACCTTGCGGAGGGTGAGCACTCGCTTCTTAGTTCCCACCACACAGCCTTTCAGCATGACAAAGTCATTGGTCACTTCACCATAGTGGACAAAGCCACCCTGGGAAAAAGCAAGACCATTAAGTCAGTATAGCTAAGAACGGGGTAAGACCTGTTCTCAGAAGGCAGGCAGCAAGGAAGGTCTCTGCAGTAGATTCAGGCACTCATTCCAGAGCCTCATCACAAAACAGGTAGGCCAGCAATTCCACTTCTCACCAACCAGTGGACAGATGACAGGCTCTTTGCAGGAAACAGAGCTGGCTGCTATACAGGAACCAATTAATTGACTGCAACACAGCCTCATGAATCAACCAGCCCCATAGGTGAAAAGAACTAGAGAAAAATCTGCCAGTCCCAGGACTTCAGAGGCTTTGAGAAGACAGCTTCCATTACTCACCAGAGGATTGATGCTCTTGTCAGACAGGTCATAATCAGTGGAGGCATTGTTCTTGATCAGTTTGCCATCTTTGATGAGGTAACCCTGGCCAATCTTATAGATCTGAATAAGGGAATGAGTGTAAACTCTTGGGAAAGGGGAAACGGGAGACTCACACATATCCCCTAGACCAGTGGTCCCCAACCGTTTTTGGGCCACGGACCAGTTTAATGTCAGAAAATATTTTCATGGACCGGCCTTTAGGGTGGGACGGATAAATGCACAAAATAAAATTATGTGACCAGCGTAAAAACTGTGGTATTTTTAAATATAATTGTCGACCTTACGAGACAAGTGTCAAGAGCGAGTCTTAGACAGATGTAACAGAGGGAATCTGGGCATTTTTAAAAAATAAAACATCGTTCAGACTTAAATATAAATAAAACGAAAATAATGTAAGGTATTTACTTTCTCTGCGTACCAGTACCAGTCCGCAGCCCGGGGGTTGGGGACCACTGCCCTAGACAGAGGATGGCAAAGCTGCCATTAGGAACAAGTAACCCCCCCCCCCCAGCAGTAGAGCTAGCCAGCAAAGGACTCTGGGAAAGCAACTCTGGCCTAGGTCCTGCTGGGGTGTCCCAGGCTCAGAAGATTCTGCTATCCAACTGAGGCAGTGGACAGAAGCCTGACACTCCATGAGAAGGGACAAGGCTCTTACTGCCAGTCACTCCAAGGTCAACTGCACCAGAACCACCTTTGAGGGTGGTACCTTACAAATTACAGCACCAGAGAGCAAGAACTGTGCCCACTGCACGAGCGGCTAAATCCATGTGATGCTCAGAATCTTCACCACCAATGAAGTGCAGTGACAGGGACCGGACTCCTCACTCCCATTATATTGGGATCACTTTCCCCCTTCCCCCTCCCAGCATTCAACTATCCCGATCGCCACCCCCCAGCACCTCACCTTCTTATTGATCTCGGTGCGATGATGGTAGCCTTTCTGCCCAGCCCGGGCCACGGAGAAGGCCACCCGGGCAGGATGCCATGCCCCAATACAGGCAACCTTGCGCAGCCCTCGATGGGTCTTGCGGGGCAGCTTCTTGGTGTGCCAGCGGCTGGTGACCCCTGGAATAGACATATGCTGTTACTGGGTGTTTGGCACTCATGCCATTGGCCCTTTCCTGCTAGGAAGACCCACTTGAGTTCACTGCTTAGTCAACATATGCAACCAACAACTGGGTAAGTTTTAATAACAAAGATAAGTTTAATTTGCATGTTACCCTCTAATGATCCCATCATCCCAAGTCGACTATCTGTCTAGTTCTAAATGTGCAAAGAACAGGTCTTCGAAATTAGTCCTTTACTAGGTCACGTCCCCAGCCACCCGACCACAGGACTGTTCTCAGAAGGAAGGCAGCAAGGAATGTTTCCGCAGCATGACTCGGGCGCTGTGCCCAGCGCTCATTCCAGAGCCTCATCACCAAACAGCTGGGTCGGAGACCCCTTCTCCCAAGATTTAACCACAGCATCTGGCCACTGCAAAGCTCACCTTTGTAGCCTTTGCCCTTGGTCACCCCAATGACATCTATCATCTCGTCCTGTCCGAACACCTGGTTAACAGGGACCTGCTGCTCTAGTTTCTCACGGGCCCAGTCCAGTTTTTCGGCCACTGTGCCTCCATTCACTTGGACCTCCATGAGGTGGGCCTTCTTCTGGCGCAGAGGAAGCAGACGCATCTAGGAGGAAATGGATCCAGCTTAGCTCCGAGCTCCAAGCTGTTCTCCCACAGGAGTCACCTTCTTGTGTTGTGACTCCCCAATGAGTAGAATTCCCTTTAAATTCTGATGAGCCAACTCATAACAGACACACGGGGCCCACATCAGGGTAGGTCAACTTAACTAGATCCTGGCCACCAACTAGCTGAATGTTCCTGATCGTAACCCTAGTTTACTTTGGCCATCTATCTACTTCACTCTACTATCAACAAGACACTTATACTTTGGACAGCAGGACAGCACTACAGCTAAGAGCATAAACTGTAACATTTAGAAAACAAACCCAAACCTAAAACTTTTAGTTAAGACATGCCAGTGCTAGCCTACAGAACTTTCTTCAGTGATGGACTACTATAAATCTGTGCTACGGTTGTCAATAACTACATAGGGTCACTGAACACTCAGAATCAGGGTGTACGCCCAGGAGTGTGTCCAGACTACAAAAGAGGCACCCACTGTAACCAAGCCAAGAGCTCCTTTGGCCAAGTTAGAAATGCATACGGCCAGTGTTCATGAGTCACACTCATTCCTTAAAATGGGGCCTGGTTTCCCTAATTTAAGAGTCAACATGGACACAGTGCCCCCTGCTGGCAAGTGAAAAGTCAACCCACAAGTCCTCGAGGTACTATATACCCTTTCTTAGGCCCCTGTGCAATGGGCCTTAACCTGACTCCAGGAACCCAGGATTCAAGGGCAGGCCAATGTCTGGGCTATGTTGCTGTGTAATTTCAAACAACCCCCAGGCTGCTCACTGACTTATTTCCTCCACTAGGAAATTAAGTTTGAGGAACCTGAACCAGTCTAACAACCCCCTAAAATCCAGAGGCTTGGCATAAAATCAGTTTGTGCTGAGGACAAACTCAAGATAACAGAATTTCCCAAATAGGTGACTCCCAATATTCAAAGCCCCACCTCCACAGACAGGAAGCAGCAGACACATCTGCTATCTGGGCACACTGGCGAGCGCTCACCTGGGTGTGCGCGATGACGCGGATGACCTGGCAGTACTTCTTCATGCTGTTGAAGTCCTTCTCCAGCTGCTTCTTGCCATCATCATCCTGCCATTTCTTGCAGTATTTGGTGAAGGCCTTCTTCTTAGATTTATGCCTTCAGGAGCAGAGCAGAGATGGGGAAGGGGACCGGGTGCAGGCCTTCATCACCCCTCCACGGGATGAGAGGAAGGCATATGGGCACCACGTGGGGATAGGGCTCATTGCCGGCTTCTAAGGAGCCTTTTCCACCGGCAAGCGGAGCCTGGATGGAGCTCATCGGGCAAAGCCGAGCGGAGCTGAGCAGAGGTCCACAAGATTAATATATGTCACAAACATTCAAACACACACTAATTCATGCTCCAGTCTAGCCATTACCCAGACCACACGTGTCCCAGGCAGATGGACTAGGTAAGTTACACTGCTATCTGCTCGTTTCTAACTATTAGTAGTTCCCAGCAACCAAGAAAATACTGCAAACAGAGTCCTCAGCCAACACCCACTAAGCTGACTATTCAAGTCTTATGGTGCTGCTCCCAGCCCAGGAAGCCACCAGCTGCTCAAGGTCTGTCCCTAAGAACTGTTTTATTCCAGAGGCAACGAACCCCAACACCAGAGCAGCTCCTCCCTGCTAGAGCCAAGAAGCCCCTGCACAGATGTTCCTTCTCTCCAGTCCCTAACCTAGGGGTGCATGGTGTCCCCTCCCTTACCAGTTCTTATAGAAGCGCCTTTTGCACTCATCACTGATATGCTCAGCAAAGATGGTTTTGAAAGTACGGAGGCCTCGAGGGGTTTCCACATAGCCCACAATGCCCACAATCACCATGGGCGGTGTCTCCACAATGGTCACAGCCTCCACGACTTCTTTCTTGTTCACCTCTGCAAAGAAAGCAGGCGGTCAGAATTGAATGGACTAACTATAATCCCCAAAGAGGGGTGTCCTGCAGAAAACGCGAGGTGCTCACAAAGGGCAAGTGGATGACTTACTTCAGATAACAGGGAAGGTTAGAGAAACGAGCCCATGTTAGCAGTCTACACTACCAAGGGCTGCCCTTATTACATACACTGACCTTTTCCTTTTCACTGATTTTAGAGCAGGGGTGGGGGAAGGGGCAGGTGGGGAACATGAAGCATCAACTCAGTTGCCTCACTTTAGTTGTTCACTGATTTTGGGGGGGGGGGCTCATCCGGGATATGAAAGTTGTTTAGATTTTTATGTCCTATGTGCCTTGACTGGACAAGCCTGGATGCTTCATCTACTGCACCACCACAGGCCAGGCCATACACTGACATTTTTAATGAAAATAGAAAGTATAGGACTCTATAATGGCAAATTAACAGCCTGGCTTCAGTTCTTGTCTACCATAGAAATCTCTAGAGGCAAACAAATTCCTTATCACTTAAACAATGCAAGATACTAAGTATAATGGGGTTTCATAATAGCACTATACTCAGGTAGATATTAACTACCTAACATTAATAGCTACCATGGATAAGGAACCAATGCTGTGTCCTCCTGCTTGGTGACTTCTACTTCAAACTTCACAACCCAAAGACAGGTAGTACGCAAACTTTTTTTTTTTTTTTTTTAGAGCGGAGAAAGACAGACAGAGAGGGAGAGGAGAAAGACACAGAGAGAAGGGGGGAGGAGCTGGAAGCATCAACTCCCATATGTGCCTTGACCAGGCAAGCCCAGAGTTTCAAACCAGCGACCTCAGCATTTCCAGGTTGACGCTTTATCCACTGCGCCACCACAGGTCAGGCCAAACTTTTTTTAAGTCAGCATACTTCTGTATGCTGTGACTTTTGTCAAATTTATCCACATCATACTCCTTGAGTTCAATACATTCCTCCACCTACACTTGGGAGGGCCAGCCACTTGTAGCCTAGTAGTATTAATCAGTCCTAAAATACCTTCATTTCTCTATTTCTATCAGCTACTGAGATACTGATCTCTTAAGTCTGCCCTCTGGCAGTTTGGCCCCAACTAGTCTGGTCACGTCCCCGTCCCCGTCCCCCCCCAACCAGCTTGAAGAATACAATTTGTACATACTGGATCCTGGCCTATCGACCTCCCGCACGATGTGGGTCATGCCAGCCTTGTAGCCCAGGAAGGCTGTGAGGTGGACAGGCTTAGAGGAGTCATCCTTGGGGAAGCTCTTCACCTTCCCGCGGTGCCGGCTGCTGCGTTTCCGAGGTAAGAAGCCCAGGGATCCATGCCTGGGAGCTGAGAACTTCCTGTGAGACTAGGAGATGACCAACATCAATACCTGAATTTATAACTCACTTCTTGATTCCTACCTGTCTAAATGATCCTATGAGCAGCCTCGGCAATGCTCAAACCAGAAACCCAGCAACTGAATTAGAATTTGACTCCTTTTTTTTCAGGATCACACATCCTGAAGCTGTATTCACCTAGGTTTAACTTTTACCTCAAATCCTCATTTTATCATTTAGCAAAATGAAAACACCCACTTTTCTATATATAGGGAAAAAAGCACACCAAACTTAAAAAACTAGTTTACAGGTGCCTTTATGATGCAATCAAAGACTTAACCACGAAAGGGACTTTTGAGACAAATGGATGGGTAGCGGGTAGTAATAGTACTAAAGGCTCCTCTGACTATAATACATAGGCCACTAGAACTCGACAGAGCCAAATCAGAACATGACAATCAGCACACATTCTCTGTCCGCCCGTCAGTAAGTTCATCATCTGTGGTTCCTGGGAACTCTAGAGGCCTAAGGAGTTGTTCCAACCGCCCTACACATTTAAAAACGAGGACTCAACAACCTCCGCCTAACTGCCGAAAGTCTCCCCTCCAGCCTGCTGCTTCGATTTATGCACCTCCCAGTTTGGTAAGAATTAAAGTGCCAAGCGGCCCCACTTAAGGTCCTCCTGGCCCAAGTGCTCATGGACTCCAATCTCGATAAGCACTAACGTGGTGAGATCAAGACCCAGAAATAATCCATGGCTTGAAAACTGCCGGGCGTGGGTCCCCCAGCTCCCGCTCCGAGGCCTTTCGCCAGCCGACCAGTAGGCCCAAACCCAGCCATAGGCCTGAGTGTTTCCCGAAAATCGGACTGAATGCGGATCCCGCTGAGTGCCCCGCGCTACCAGAGCAGGCCCCCGGCGCTGGGTGAGCCGAGATGGCGGCGATGCGATGCGGCCTGAGCCACGCCGCCACTGCACACAAGAAGGAAGGGGCCATACTACGTACCATGCTGCCGCCTAACGTTGCCGGTAGAGGTCGGGTGGAGATCGGCGCGCAATTTATAAAGGGCTGTCTGGCCCCGCCTCTTCCGGCGTGCGAGCGCGCACCCGCGGCGGAAGTCGGGTCGGGGGACTGATGTCGGTTGCTATTTCCACGCACACTCGTCGTCGCCTAAAACTTGTTCCCAGCTAGTTGTGGATTACGGAGGCAAGAGTTAGAACCTCTACGGCGAGTGGCTAGGTTCAAACTTAGTGAAAAGCTTCGGAAAGGCTGACAAAGGGCTGTAATGCAGTGAGTCTGTGGCGATAGGCAGCAGCCAAATTTGATGAAATGTACCATTCCGCTGAAGGAAGATGGCTGCGTCGCTTCTTTTCACATGAAATGTAGTCACCCCTGTATTGAATAACCCAGCTGTGGGCTTCAGTCCAAAGCAATTTCACACATGGTGCCCATTTCCGTCCCACACAGTAGGTCAGTTTTGTTGCCCTTTTGCAAGCACACTGAGTTGGAACGAGTTGCACTGCTCTCACCTGCTCTGAGTTGGAGAAAAAAGACTGAACCCCTGGCTTTCTGGCTCCCAACCCAGAGCCGCTTCCGCGACACCAACTTGCCTCTAATGCATCCTGATTTGGGGCGCCCCTTCTTCAAACCCCATCTTGGCCACTCCTCCACTGTCCAGCTGCAGTGGCCCTAGCTTGGTTCTGACAGTCTCCGAAGTGGCAAAATGTCTCTTTACCCGGGATCATGGGTCCAGCTGCCCACCCTCAGGGAACCTGGCTGGTCTTCCCTGCTTTCCAGACCCTCTGCATGAAGGACCCTCTCTGATGTCTGCCTGGGCTCCCAGGTGACTCGGGAAGCTCCTATCTGCTCTCCCTGTCTCCAAGCTTGACCCTCCAAAATCTTTCCGAGAATCAAATTTCATCTTGTTACTTCCCATGCCTTCACCTGCTCAGGATTAAGCCTAATTCCTGAGGCTGCTAACACCGACTCTGTCCCAACTGGCTACTGCTATCTCACTGCTAAGGGCGAGCACACACTCTCCCTTATATCACTTCACACCTCCATCCCACCCTATCTTGTTCTTTGATTCTGAATTCCGGGTCTGGCCATTGCTCACACCGTTGTTTAAAAAAAACTTTCTCTCATTAAGCTCCCACCGTCCCTCAGGGGCAAGGCTGACAGATTCTCAGTCCCTTCATGGAAATCTTTGGGGCCAGAAGTGTTTCCAAATTAAGCTCTTTTCCTGTTTTAGATAATATCGCACAATATGGTGCACATATTGTATATTATGTAATCCTCCCAAAACTCTTTGATGAAACAATTCTGTAAAGAAACATGAATATTCACATGAAGTGGGATAAATATAAATCACCTCCCATTAATCAGTTTGAGGCTGACTTAGCTGCCTAAAAAAATTCAGGTCAATTTAGTTTTTTTTCACCAAGTGACTTAGGAAGGTTTTTTTTTATATCAGAATTGTAGAGAAGTCAATAACATGATCCATATTGTCTCCTCTTACCAAGAAAAGTAAGTTTCAGGCCAAGAGAAAATAATTTGACAAAAATCACCCAATTCATGAAGGGCAGAGCTCTAGTCTGAGTCTACATTGTTTTTTTCATGACATTAGACTAGGGGTTCAGTAGCCCCTTCACTAGAAAAGGAGCTCTGGGTCCTGAGTGTTTCATTTACTCAGCAAGAAATTCTTACCGAAGCTCCGTGGTTTAGGTACTGAACAGGCTGTGGGAACAGAGTAGATTGAGATGGCCACCGTCACAAACCAAATAAGACTATTTAAAATTGTGATGAGATGCCCTGGCTGGATAGCTCAATTGGTTAGAGAATCACCCTGAGGCACAAAGGTTGCTGGTTCAATCCCTGGTCAGGGCACATACAGGAACAGATTGATGTTCCTCTCTCTCTCTCTCTCTCTCTCTCTCTCTCTCTCTTTCTCCCTTCCTTCTCTCTAAAACCAATAAAATAAACACATTAAAACTGTGATGAGGGTTAAAAAAGATTTAACAAACAATGTCACTGAAGGTCCTGGACAAACTATTCCCAAAAGGAATTCCCTCTCAGCAGTCATGAGAAAGTACCATGCCAATTGTGCAAAAAGCTCACTGGGATATCACAATGGGCCTCAGTTTCTCCATATGTCAAATAAGAGATTCATTCATTCATTCACTTAACAAACATGTACTGAACCTGCTTTGCCTAAGAATGACACTATGAGGCCAACTAGATTGGGAGTAGCCAGCTAGGAGGTGGGGATAAGGTAGAAGGGCTTTTACTATTCTGTGCAAGCCATCACAGTGGGTGACCTGAAAAGGGACACTGACATAAAGGAGCAGAAGCAGGAGCTATTAGGATGGCCAGGATCTGCAGACTATTTGTATGAGTCACTGGGGCTGGGCTGGGGCTGGGCAGAGGAAGCAGGAAGGGCCTGAGTCAGGATATCCATTTTGGAATATTGGGTATTAGTATTACTTTTAGAAAGGAGAGTTTAATTTATATATATATAATATATAATATATTACATATATTACATATTATACATATTACATATACATATATTTACATATATTAATATATTACATATATTATATATATATGTATATATATATGAGTTTTGACTCATTTATGGGGTTAACTGTATCCTTTCTCTTTCCAAGAACATGCCTAAGGCTACATACCAAGAAAAAAAGAAGTGAGGAAAGCAAAATAAGACTAACCCAGACAGGGTTCACACCCAAACACACATTGCAGAACTCTGCTTATGTCCCCTCATTTGGTTCTGAGCCTCTGTGAGGCTAAATATAAAAGATAAATACAAATACACCTGACCTGTGGTGGTGCAGTGGATAGAGCATCGACCTGGAACGCTGAGGTTGCCAGTTCAAAACCATGGGCTTGCCCAGTCAAGGCCCATACGACAAGCAACCAATGAACAACTGAAGTGAAGCAACTATGAGGTGATACTCCTCACTCCCTCTCCTTGTAAAATCAATAAATAAAATCTTTAAAAAAAATAAATACCTGGCCTGTGGTGGCGCAGTGGATAAAGCGTCGACCTGGAATGCTGAGGTCGCCGGTTCAAAACCCTGGGCTTGCCTGGTCAAGACACATATGGGAGTTGATGCTTCCTGCTCCTCCCTCCCCCTTCTCTCTCTCTCTCTCTCTCTCTCTCTCTCTCTCTCTCACTCTCCTCTCTAAAAAATAAAAAAAATAAAAATAAATAAAAATAAAAACTTTAAAGACTAAGCTCTTAAAAAATAAATAAATAAATACAATTAGTAACATGATTTACAATATCCACATGATAAAAACAAACCAGTGACCAAGAGTTCACTGTGCCTGAAATAAGACGAGACAAATTTCTCTTGAGGAGACAAGGTTCTCCCAGAGGAGCCAGAGTAGGATGCCACTGATGAGGCCTGAACACCGTCCCACAGTGAACACACAACAGCTGTGCAAACTCAGTGCAGACCAATGAACGCATGGCAGTATGCCAATCTGATATGCGCAAGCTGTTTACAAGGGGCCAAAACAAGGGGATTGAGTTACCTGATCCTGGATTGCTGGTTTAACGCAAAGATAAAATCCAGAGTCTAGAAAGGAATGGATTGATTTTGTTTACAAATGGTCCTCCATCATTACTGTTTTCAAAATACCACTAGTAAGGAACAGAAAAGGGTCTGACCTGTGGTGGTGCAGTGAATAAAGTGTGGACCTGGAATGCTGAGGCTGCTGGTTTGAAACCCTGGACTTGCCTGGTCTCAAGGCACAAATGGGAGTTGATGCTTCTTTCTCCTCCCTCTGCTCTCTCTCTCTCTCTCACTCCTCTCTCTCTCCTCTTGAAAATGATTAAATAAAATCTTTAAAAAAAAGGGGGGGGGCCCTGGCAGGTTGGCTCAGTGGTAGAGCGTAGGCCTGGCGTTCAGGAGTCCCGGGTTCGATTCCCGGCCAGGGCACACAGGAGAAGCGCCCATCTGCTTCTCCACCCCTCCCCCTCTCCTTCCTCTCTGTCTCTCTCTTCCCCTCCCGCAGCCAAGGCTCCATTGGAGCAAAGTCGGCCCGGGCGCTGAGGATCGCTCTATGGCCTCTGCCTGAGGCGCTAGAATGGCTCTGGTTGCAACAGAGCAATGCCCCGGATGGGCAGAGCATTGCCCCCTGGTGGGCATGCCGGGTGGATCCTGGTCGGGCGCATGCGGGAGTCTGTCTGACTGCCTCCTCATTTCCAACTTCAGAAAAATACAAAAAAAAAAAAGGAACAGAAAAGCATCTAGGATTTTGCTAAAAACCTGAAAGGCAGCTGTTCCCTGCTGCCAGGTAAAACCCGAGGGATGGCCTAACCATGATAAGGGTTAGGAGGACACGAGGAGGAGCAGAATAGGGAGGCAAGCGCGCCAGAGAGGAGCTGAGTGAGGCAGCTTTAGTCAGAGGGTGCTCTGACATTCATCTGCCCTACCAGACTGGAAGCTTTGTGACAGTAGAGACTGTGTCCTGCTCCTGTGTGCTCAGCTCCAATGCAGGGCCTGGCGCAGAGAAGGTTCCGCTTCACATTGGTCAGATGAGGGCATGAGCAGAACAGGCCCCAGTTAGGACAGCACAGTTTCACTTTCAAAGGCTGCCTACCTTGCCAATTGAAGCAATAATACACCCTTTTTGACATGAGCGCACATTCTGATCTTTTATGCTGTCATTGACTGTTGCAAAACCACCAGGCCCAGATGATGGGGCATTTGGGCCAGAGGGTCAGTTAATATGAGCTTGTGGCATGAGCGTAGCCCCATGTCCTCGGGGCAGGAGCCTGGGCACAGAGCCTTTGGGTCATGAAGGACCCCACCCTCTGCTCCTCTACCACCAGCTGCCAGAGAGACGCCCCTCAGAATGGGAACCGGCTGGCCAGAGGCACCTGGCAGCTCTTGGTCCTGCTCCTGTGTGGGCCAGGGCTGGTGAAATTCTATACGCCCCACCTGGGACTCCAGGAGGCCATGGCAAATATGGCCTCCCACAGCCTTTCAGTATATATGTTGGGTCTCTGCATCTTGTGGTGCAGCAGTCTGCAGCTGGGTGCTGTGTTCAACACTATCCTGGCCCGGAAACTGTGCACCATGGAGGTGCTGCTACATGTCCAACAGGCCCTGTGGCAGCCACTGATCATCGCATGGGCCCGGGTCCTTCAGCTGCTCACCACCCTGAGCCATGGTGCACGTCACAGCATCCTGAAGCTCTTGCAGTGGGAAGCTGGCCTACCCCTGTTCTCTGTGGCCCACTGGGCCTACTACAGCCTGGTCAGCTTTCGCCATGAGAACAGCAAGGGCTTGGAGCAGTTGCTGCGGGCTGTGCTGCAGCAGGTGGCTGTGTCTCTGCTGGTCCGCTGCCTAGACAAGCTGTGGGTAGCCCTGGGACAAGTGGCCCTGCAGGCCATGCAGCACAGTCGTCTTCAACCCCTGGAATGGGCCAGGCTATTCTGGGTAGCCTCCAAAGACCTGGATGCAGTTACCATCATCCTTCCAGCCACCACTGTCCCTTTTAGCCAGCGCTTCCCTGGCCCTGACCCAGCCACCCTGAGCAGGCTCACACCAGCCTCCATCAACCTGTGCCTCGTGGTAGGAAATAAGCATGCCAGCAAGGAAAAGGGAGGCTGTGGCTTTGGGGCCACTAAAGTGCCCATTAGCACCAGGTTCCAGAGGAACAGGACAAGCAAGATGGCCTTCAGGTCTTCATCCAAGCAGGCACTTGCACAACAAGTCAAAGCCACCTGTGTTCTCATAATTCTTCTGTATATCTATGCCGCGTCTCTCTTCATGCAAATCTTAAAATAAATGATCAAGTGTGAACCATCCTCTGGTATGTCCCTCGCTTACTTTGTCAGTGAGAGATTGAATAGCATCGGATCTGTCCCCTAGGCATTTACTGGGCTAGGTGCAAGGGTGGGTGGTATGCAATATGCAAGTCACATGCATGCCAGGGGCTGGGCTAGGGGACCTGGTTTCAGCTCAGTCATTACCGTGTCCTTGGGGAGGTCCCTTCACCCTTCACAGCTTTAGTTTCCTTTTCTGTAAGTATAAATAATTAGGCCTGACCTGTGCTGGTGGTGTGAATAAAGCATTGACCTGGAATGTTGAGGTTGCCATTTCAAAACCCCAGGCTTGCCCAGTCAAGGCACATATAAGAAGCAACTACTATGAGCTGATGCTCACCTTTCCGGGTTTATGTCTTCCTTCTTTTTTTGTTGTTCTTTTTGACATCCATTCTTTCTTTCCTTTTCCTAGCATTTTAATTTATTTTGCTATCTAGACTTTTCTACTATTGGTTTTGTTCTCCCCCCCCCCCCAATTCTTTCTCTGAGGATTCCAAATACACTTTATTTTAAAGATAAAGTCTTTTTTCTTTCTCCGACTTCATATCATCTGCAGCGACTTCATCTTCTGCTTGTTGTGAGTGCTGAATTTGTTGCCCATGGGATTTCAACAAAGCTTTTGGAATTTCATTTTCGAGCCTCGTTTGGAAGCAGGTTTTATTTTTCCTTCCCTTTTTTTCTCTCCCTGTGTGCTTACCCACTCTGTTTAGGAAAGTTGCTGTTACCTCTACCAGGCTTCTGGGCCCACAATCCAGAAACAGATCTTAGGGCTCCTTCCCATGGCCATACTGGGGACCCCGAAGCCTCCATTGAGGAGCCAGCAGGAGGCTTCCTTCAGCATTCGGTGGGCAAGCTCAACCTCTGTCCTCCCTCCCTGCGACCACCACTTTCTCTAAGCCAGAGTCCCGGGCAGGGACCCCTGCCATTTCATTTTTTGTTTCCTTTCCCAGTGGTGGAGTACCACCTTGTTGCTGGCTTCAGACAGAAGCCTGGCTCGGGTTCTGTCTCTTGTGGAGTGTATTCCTTTATTACCGTACACAAGCCAAGGCTTCGCTGCCTGCTGGGACCCAGAGCCCAAGGCCTTTGGCTTCAGTCCTCTCCCATTGCTCTGTTTCTGCTGAATTGTGGTCATGATTGTTATCAATTTCTGCACAAATACTCCAAAGCTTAGAGGCTCAAAACAACATCCATTTTATTATGTCATGGTGTTGTTGTACTTCAGGAATTTGGGCAGAAACTCGGCTGAGTGATTCTTCTTTTCCTTATGACATTGACTGGGGTTACTTGGTATATTCAGCTGGTATGTGGGTCAGTCTGGAGGGTACATAGGGCAGTCAGTGGTGGTGATGGTTTGAAGGTTGGGCTCTTCTGGGACCCTTGTCCTGCATATGAACATGAGGTTTTTGGTGATCTCATCCTAGTCAGACTTTCAACATGATGGTGAGGGCTGAGAGTGTTTCAAGAGATGGAAAGTGGAAGGTGATATTTTCTTGAAGGCCTGGGCTAGGAAAATGTACAATGTTATTTTATTGATCAACCAATCACAAGCCTGTCCATGTTCAATAGAGGAGAGTCAAAGAATTTGTGACCATATTTCCTCAGCCTCCCTTGTTTATTTTTTCCCCTGGACAGTAAGATCCTTTAGGGCAGAGACCCTGTGCTACGTGAATGTTGGCTCTTCAGTGGCCTGGCACACAGTGTCACATATATATTGACCAAATATCTAGATGAATGTGTAATATAAACATTTAGAGCTAAGTGCTGGCTTAATTTACTGTGTTCATTTCCTTGAGAAATGGATGGGATTGCTTGGTCAAACGATACATTCTTTAGTGAATAGAAACACATTGCCAAACAGTTCTCCAGAAAGGTACCTATGGCAAATCTTTTTTTTTTTCCTTTAGAATTATTTTATTAAATCATAAATGTACAACAGCTTCTTAACTCTACACACGCACTTAAATTTTTTAAAGGAAAAACATTATGTCCTATTACACCATGATCCTGGCTAATAGCTTTTCAAAACTTTGAGAAAAATCTTTAAAATGGTTTCACATGTCACCTGAAACTAACAAATTTAACATTATCAAAGAAGGAATGCTTCTACACTCTTACAAAGACCACTAGAAATAAACAACAATTAAAAGGCTAAGAAACTGTCTCAAAGGCATTTTTTTTTTACAGTCCTTCCTCCACAGTAAGGTAATGTTATTAAATAATCCAATCCATTCACAAAATGGCTCTCTGCATCGGCTCTGGTGTCTTCTGCCTATCACTGCATACTTATGCATGACTGAGATAAGAGTTTCCTTAACATTGTTATTTCGATAACCTGAAACTGTTCTGTTACCTCTGGGCTCTCATCCTCTCCTGTTTATTGTATACAGTGAAACCCATGGCAAATAGGAAGAAGCTCAGTATCGGCTTCTCCCTCCATAACCCCCACTTCCTCCAGGACCATAGTTGCCTCCACCATATGGTCCCCCCATGTTCCTGCTACCACCAAAATTTCCACTCTTCATTGGACCGTAGTTAGAAGGTTGCTGGTTATAATTTTCAAAATCATTATAATTTCCACTCCCATAATTTCCTCCAGGTCCTCCCCCATACCCATTATAGCCATCTCCAAATCCATGACCACTTCCATAGCCACCAGATCCTCCTCTAAAGTTACTTCCCAGTCCTGGTCCAAAATTTCCACCACCACCACGAGAATCTCCAAACCCAAAGTTGCCTTCTCTTCCACTTCTAGAACTTTGAACTTCCTGCATTTCTTGCCTAGACAAAGCCTTTCTTACTTCGGCATTGTGGCCATTGATTGTATGGTATTTCTGCAACACAATCTTATCCACAGGATCATGGTCATCAAAAGTAACAAATCTGAAGCCTCTTTTTTTTTTCCAGACTACCTATCAGTAATTATCTCAATTGTATCAATTTTTCCATATTCCTCGAAGTAATTTCTGAAATGATGTTCCTCAATATCTTCTTTAATCTCACCAACAAAAAGCTTCTTCACAGTTACATGAGATCCCGGCTTTCCAGATTCCTCTCTTGCAACAGCCCGTTTTGGCTCAACCACTCTCCCATCAATTGAATGAGGTCTTGCTGCCATGGCGGCATCAACCTTAGCCATGGATGAAAAAGTTACAAAACCAAAACCTCTTGATCTTTTGCTTGCAGGATCTCTCATTACCACGCAGTCTGTAAGTTTCCCCCCTTGCTCGTAGTAGTTCCTCAAACTTTCTTCTGTGGTTTCAAAGCTCAAGCCACCAATAAAGAGCTTACGGAACTGTTCCTTTTCTCTCTCCATCGCGGACTCAGTCGCTTCATCCGATTTCCCGCAGCCGAGCGAGATGAGAGAGGTCTCCGCGGTCGGACGCGAACCGGACTCATCCTGGCGCTGTAGTGAGAACTGCCGCCGCTGGAGAAACAACAACTCTGGGAGAACCTTCGCACGGCGAGCCGGCGCTGCTGCTACCCCTATGGCAAATCTTTAAGTTTGTAATTATGCTGTGACTTATCCACTCAAACACAATGAATATATTTCCCCTCTGCCCTAGCAACTCCCCACTCAGAAAAGACCTGAACACCTTCTATACCAAAGCAGCCTCAAGGGGGCAGCAGAGGAGTAAAGGCGATATGCCGCTAGCCTTGAGCTAGGAACTCGAATTGCCCCGCAGAAAAGAGCGAGGTGTAGGCAGCTCTGGGGTTGCAAAGGCTTGACCTACAAAGAACAGCCTGACTTCCTCCTTTGGCCTTGCTGCTAAGGCAAAACGCAAAACGCAAATACAGACGGTAGAGGAGGGGGATGTTTCTATAATCTGCAGTGATAGCTATAAAGTAGAGGTTCATGGAGGAACCTGGAAAACTTACCACAATTCTATAACTCCATTGCTAAGAAAATGCCTACATGCCTTGTGCGTACCTACCTTGAAAACCAACAGTGATGGGAAGGCTAATAACATTTACTAAAACCCTATCAGGCACTATTCATTAAGCCAGTGGTTCTCAAACTTTTTGAAGTTGGAGCGCATTTAAAATCCTACAAATAATTTATTGATTTTTTTTTTTCCAGAGAGAGAGAGGGATAGACAGAAACGGAGAGAGATGAGAAGCATCAATCATTAATTTTTCATTGCGCGTTGCAACATTTTAGTTGTTCAACACCGATTGATTGCTTTCTCATATGTGCCTTGACCATGGGCCTTCAGCAGACCGAGTAACCCCTTGCTGGAGCCAGCAACCTTGGGTTCAAGCTGGTGGGCTTTTTGCTCAAAACAGATGAGCCCGTGCTCAACCTGGCAACCTCCGGGTCTCAAACCTGAGTCCTCTGCAATCCCAGTCCAACGCTCTATCCACTGCACCACTGCCTGGTCAGGCTAAAATCCTACAAATAATTGTAGGCATACTATATACAAATTTTTGACAAATATGTTATAATAATTAAGTCAAATATTAAAGAAAATATAAAAAGTCCAATCGTGCTTTTATGGTAATTAAACTAAATAAATATGACAAAATTAAATTTATTCTGACATTAAAAAACATTTTTATGTTACATTTTTTGAGTTATGCTTTTTAGAATTTGTAAAAAAGAGGGGTTAAAAATTTTAAAACGACAAAAAGTTATCTTTTTATATATAGATAGATAGATACATTCTTAGGAAGATTTAGTAAATCGGCAGGTCCTGGCGCGAATATGTTAAGTTTTTTTTGTTTGTTTGTTTTGTTTTGTATTTTTCTGAAGTTGGAAACGGGGAGGCAGTCAGACAGACTCCCTCCCGCATGTGCCAGACCGGGATCTACCCGGCATGCCCACCAGGGGGCAATGCTCTGCCCATCTGGGGAGTCGCTCTGCCGCAATCAGAGCCATTCTAGCACCTGAGGCAGAGGCCACAGAGCCATCCTCAGTGCCCAGGCAAACTTTGCTCCAATGGAGCCTTGGCTTTGGGAGGGGAAGAGAGAGACAGAGAGGAAGGAGAGGGGGAGGGGTGGAGAGGCAGATGGGCATTTCTCCTGTGTGCCCTGGCCGGGAATTGAACCCGGGACTCCTGCACGCCAGGCCGACACTCTACCACTGAGCCAACCGGCCAGGGTGAATATGTTAAGTTTTTTCATTCTTGCGTTTATGAGAAACATGAGCCTGATGTGTCCTAGCGATTTCTTCAATGTTTGGGCATATATTTGAAAGGCAAACTCTTATTTTCTCGTCAATACATGGAAGAATTCCTCTCTTTTTACTCTTAATTTTGTTGAGCATAAAAAATCCTAATTCACATAAATAGGATGTTGAAAATTGTAGTAAAATGTGCAAAGCTTTTTAAGATATTGCCATATATTCTTCTTTTATAGAAATCCAAAAACTTCAAGAGACAATTCCTTATGTTTAATCATCATCCACAATCAGTGGGTATAGCTGCCAGTTCTTCTTTAAATCACTTGAAGCTTCCATGAATAGGTATCTAATCCAATCGTATTGTTCAGTGTTAAGTGATGGAAAATGCTATAAATTAAATTCTGCCCGTCAGCCTTCAAGTCCTATTTTATTTACACTTAACTTTTGCTCACTTCCAGAATCGGATTCTTCAATATTACACTTCTTTTTGAGAAATCTATCAATTTTATTTGGGTGTATTTATCTAAAAATAATATAATGATGTGTTAATAACAAATATAATAATGATGTGTTAACAAAAAGACCGTAATGAAATGGTATAATAGAGTAACTATATTTATTTTTATATCTGGGCACACATGTGAACCAGCACAGCTAGTAATTCCAGGTCCAAAGTGGGAATGGTGCAGAATTAAGAAAATACAGGGTCAGAAGGGCCCTATAATTGCTGCTGGCAAGAACAAAGTGTGCCCCAAAACCGCATCTTGCTTTGTTTATAGGGCAAAGTGGGCCATGAGCAAATCAAAGAGATCTTTGATCATGTTTCCAAGGCAACCCAAGAATTTTTATCAAGTGCAGAAAACCCCCACCATACATATCATTTCACTTCATACCAAACAAAGGATAGAAGAAACTTGCCTCCAGTCTTCCCAGGGAACATGGGGGGTAGTGTAAACAATCCAACACCACAGCTTACCAGCCTTTTACAACCTAATCAGGCAAGTGAGGTGGGAGGCTGGGCAGACTGTCAGCTTATAGCCAACTCCCCACACCTCTGTCCCCCAAAAATCTGAACTCCAAAAACCCTATCGGTTTTATGGTCCCCAACAGGTACATATTTCTCTGGAATACCATAGGGCACACCTGGAAATCTTTCAGGGCGCACACTTTGAGAACCACTGCATTAAGCTCATTTTGTGCATTCTCTCATTTAATCCTGACAATAATCCTGCTAGCTACTATTTCTTTCTTTTTTCCTTTCTTCCTTTCTTCTTTTTTCTTCTCTCTCTCTCGCGCTCTCTCTCTCTCTCTCTCTCTCTCTTTCCCTTCTTTCTTTTGAGAGAGGGGGAGGGAGAGAGAAAAGCATTAACTCACTGTTCCACTTAGTTGTGCACCCGTTGATTGCTTCTCATACGTATCATGACCAGGGCTTGAACCAGGGACCTCAGAAACAAGCTGGTGACCCCGGGGTGGTCAAGCCAGAGACCTCAGTGCTCTGGGAAGACGATTTATCCACTGTGTCACCAGGTAGGGCTATTATTTTTTTTCAAATGAGGAAACAGTGACTGTGAGGGGAAGCCCAGACTTTTATCCAAGAATTTCTGAGTTTGAAGCTCAGGTTCCTAAACACCACCCTTACTGAGATTTAATTTACTAGTGTGATCAAATTTTAGTGCTGGAAGATTAGAGACAGTCTCTAAATTCTTCAGTCCTTATATCCCCATGCCCAGCACAAAGCCTGTCTGTAATGGCCTTCAAATAAATATTTATTGAATGAATAAATGAATATTAGTCACTGATGATCCAAATATTAATTACTCACTGATTTGTCCATCACATTTGCACACTTTTTTTCTCCTAATTTATAATTTAAAACATTAAGTATAACATATATAGTAGCCTGACCAGGCAGTGGCGCAGTGGACAGAGCATTGAACTGGAATGCAGAGGACCCAGATTCAAAACCCCGAGGTGGCTGGGGGCTCTACTGTAGCCACCCTCCCTTCAAGACATATATGAGAAAGCAATCAATGAACAACTAAGGAGCTGCAACGAAGAATTGATGCTTCTCATCTTTCTCCTTTCCTGTCTGTCTGTTTCTATCTGTCCCTCTCTCTGTCAGAAAAATAAACAAATAAACAAATATATATATAAACATATATAGTAAAAACCATCCTTTTTATGGACAGTTCTGCAAGCTTTGACAAACACATATAGTTAATTGTATAACCATCACCATAAATAGTATATATAAATGGTTCCATTATCCCCCTAATTTTTTTTTTTTTTTAGAGAGAGAGGGAGAAAGAGAGATGAGAAGCATCAACTTGTAGTTGCGGCACCTTAGTAGCTCATTGATTGATTTCTCATATGTGCCTTGACAGGGGGTGGGGGGTGGAGGGGTGTCTCCAGCCAAGCCAGTGACCCCTTGCTCAAGCCAGCGACCTTGGGCTCAAGCCAGTGACCTTGGGCTTCAAGCCAGCAACCATGGAGTCATGTCTATGATACCACACTCTAGCCAGTGACCCAGTGCTCCACAAGCTGGTTAGTGTGCACTCAAGCCAGATGAGCCAATGCTCAAGTCAGTGACTTCAGGGTTTGGAACCTGGGTCCTTAGCGTTCCAGGCCAATGCTCTTTCCACTGCACCACTGCCTGGTCAGGCAAACCCCTTAAATTTCACATGCTCCTTAGTAGTAAATTCTGCACCCTCCCCTGCCACACCATCCCCACTCCCAGTCCCTGCCAACCACTGATCTGTTTTCTCTCCCTATAGTTCTGCTTTTGTAAGAATGTCATATAAAGGCTAATCATACAGTCTAGTCTTTTGAGTCTGGCTTCTTTCACTGAATATAATGCATTGGATGTTTATCCATGTTGTTGAGTGCATTAGCCATTTATTCCTTGTAATTCCTGAGTAATATTCTACCATATGGCTGTTCCACAGTTTGTCTGTTCATTTCCCAGTTAAGGGACATTTTGGGTTGTTTCCAGGTTTTGGCTATTGTAAATAAAACTGCTATGTACACTGCTGTACAGAGTTTTTTGTGAACCTAACTTTTCATTTCTCTAGGGTAAATACCTAGGCAAGAGATTGCAGAGTCATATGGTAAATATACTGCTCACAAAACTTAGGGAATATTTTATCGCTTCATATTCATTTTTAAATATCCCCTAATTTTTTTGAGTAGTATATATAGTTAACTTTATAAGAAACTGCTAAACTCTTTTCCTAAGTGGTTGCAACATTTTATATTTTCACCAGCAATGCACAAGAGTTCCAGTTGTTTTAAATTCTCATTAGCAGTTGGTATTGTCAAATTAAAAAAAAAAAGTCATTTTAATTAGGTGTGTGAAAGTATGTCATTCTGGTTTTAATTTGCATTTCCTAATGACCAATGATGTTGAGCATCTTTTCATGTGCTGAGTTGACATCTGCTTATTTTCTTTGGTGACGTGTGCCTGTTGAAATCTTTTGCACACTTTTTTTTTTTTAAGTGGGTTAGTTTCTGATCATTGACTTTTAGAGTTCTTTGTACATTTGGGATACAAATCCTTTATCAGGTATATACTTTGCCAGTATTTTCTCATATATTGCCTTTTTATTAATTCTTTCAACAATGTTTTTCAATGAGTGTTGTTCAATTTGATGAAGTCCAATTTATCCTGGGTTGTTATTTTTTTGTGGATCATGCACTTGGTAAGCATCTAAGAACCCTTTGCCCAACCCAAAGTCACAAAAATTTTCTATGTTTTTTTCTAGAAGTTATATATATATGGTCTACCGGAAAGTTCTGTCTGTTTTTGGAATAAAACAAAATACAAATTTTTCTTACCGTCAATAAACTTTATTAAATAATATAATTGCCATTATTATTAATGATTTCTTGCCAGCGTGAGGGCAATTTGTATATCCCATTTTTGAAAAACGTTTTATCTTTTGATGCGAAAAATTGAAACAGTGCTTGTTTGATATCTTCTTCATTTTTGAATTTTTTGCCCTTCAAAAAATTTTCTAAGGACAAAAACAAGTGATTGTCGGAAGGTGCTAAGTCCAGGGAATATGGTGGATGCGACAGACATGCTTCTGTAGCATTTCTTCCTTGGTGAAATTTGTAAAAATTACAGTGGCGTAAATGAACTTTATCAGTAGCCATGGGTACACTATCACTTCACACATACGACTAACATGAATCAACTTTGTTTAGTTAATTTGCTACGTCAGTATGTATACATTAAGTGATAAAAATAGAGAGGCACACATGCGCCAAATAAACGTGCTTACGTGTTGAAACTTGTGATAGAAACGGACAGAACTTTCCGGTAGACCTTTTATATATATATGTGTGTGTGTGTGTGTGTGTGTGTGTGTGTGTGTGTGTGTGTATATATAATATCACCTCATGAGTTTGCAATATTAAAAGAGACAGTGGGCCTGACCAGGTGGTGGCGCAGTGGGTAGAGTGTCAGACTGGGACGCAGGGGACCCAGGTTCGAAACCCTGAGACCTTGAGGTCACCAGCTTGAGTGTGGTCTCACCAAGTTTGAGCAAGGCTCACTAGCTTGAGCCCAAGGTTGCTGGCTTGAGCAAGAGGTCACTAGGTCTGCTGTAGCACCTGGATCAAGGCACATATGAGAAAGCAATCAATGAACAACTAAGGAGCCTCAATGAAGAATTGATGTTTATTTCTCTTTCTTCCTGTCTGTCTGTCCCCCTCTCTGTCTCTGTCACATACAGACAAAAAAAAGAGATAGTAGGTGTAAACCCATAACACAGGGTCTGGCATAGAGTTAACATTTAGTATAAAGCCTAAGACAGACATCCACCTCCATAATTTTTTCCTATGGGGTCCTGTCATCACCCCAGTGGCAAAAACCTCTGCAGCCATGTTTGTCCAACCTGCTTCTGGAACCAGTGGAAGTAACCAGAAGCATAGAGAGAAGCCCTGGGAACTACAGGTTGTCAGAAAGGTCAGACCTGGATTCTTCTCACTGCAGTACACATTCCACCATCCAGCCTCAGTTTCCATAACACCTAGAGATTTAGCCTGAGCTGTGATGGGGTCATGGGGACCAGGGTCTATTTATTGAACACCTACTGTGTGCCACACCCTTGGCTACAGCAGTGAACAAGGTAGACAAAACCCAAAGACTAGCAAAGGAAGACAATGAACAAATAACTACATAATTTATTACTGGATTAAAGAAAACGGTAGGTTGTTGGAGTTGGGGAGATGACTAGAATCTATTGCTCTCCCTCAGTCTCCACGTCTGTACCGGGTGTGACAGACCTCTCTGGGCTGGGGATGGGAGGTGCGCAGACACTGAGACCCGAATGACGTCAATGTGAAAGGTGGAAAGGTCCTTCAGGGGATTGGGTTGTGCTTTGGGGGGCTCTGAGAGAAGGCTTATTCAGCCGTAGTTCATTTATTCATTCGCGATATCATGCGGCACCCACTGTGTGCTGAGCATCCTCTGAGGAGGACAAACACTGCCCCTGCCCTCGCGCTATATTGGAGGTAGACAGAGCGACTGCCAATAAATAACGAAGATGGTTTCAGCCAGAGCCTTAGGCTTGGAGCGGCTGTGATGGGGGCAGGGCAGCCAGGTAGACCTGCAGCGGGGACACGTCCTGCGTTTATTACACACACTTTCCTCTCCCAACCCCCAACTTCGCAAAGAGGTCACCACGCTAGCGACAAGCGCACCCTCCGCAGGGTCTGCAGCAGACACGGGGGCGCACCAGGGCGCGCGCAGCCCGCCCACGCCCTCGGCGCACAACGCCCCCTCGCGGGAGCCCTGGGCCAGGCCCGGCGCCGGGCCCCGCGAGCAGGGGACGGGGCGGGGGCGTCGCGCACGCGCACGGCCCGACGGCGCGCGCCGAACGGGGGGCACCGTGCGGGTGCAGGCATGATGGAAGGGGGTGCGTACGGAGCGGGTAAAGCCGGGGGCGCCTTCGACCCTCACACCCTGGTTCGGCAGCCACACACCATCCTGCGCGTCGTGTCTTGGGTAAGGACGGCTGGGTGGCCCGGCCGGGCCGGGGGTGGGGTGGGGCGCAGACGAGGGCGAGAGCGGCGCGCCCGGGTGGACCCCAACCCCACCGGACCCCGGGCAGGGCCGCGGCGGCCGGCGGGAGCAGTCCTGCGGGGTGCTGGTGCCCGTCCTTCTCTCCGTCCGGCCCGGTGGGCGGGGGTCTCGACGCTCGCGAGGGGCGCCGGTTGCCGCTCCCCGGGCCTTGCTTCCCGGCGCCCCCAGTTGGTGCGCTCCTGTCCCCCTCCCCCGCCCGCCAGCGCCGTGACCTCCAGGCCGCAGCCCTGCAGCCCGCGGCTCGGGTTGCGCGCGGCAGCCCGGGCGGACCGGCGACCGTGGGGACGGAGCCCGGGTTTCAGGTGGCCTTTTGGGGGGTGGGTCAGAGCGTGCACGCCGCGCCTGCGGTGGACGTTCAAGGAGGAGAGGATAGGGGATCTGGTTTTTGTGGCTTAGTGGGGACAGTGTGGAGCAATGAGTCGGGAGCCAGATACCAGGCTTCCGCCTTGGAACTGCCTCTTCACAGCGTGACCTTGGGCTGGAAACCGCCCAAGAAATGTTTACGGGAAATTAGGAATTAAATTCTGAGGTGGGAGCATAACCTCTTCACTCATACCTCAGTTTCCCGATGTGTAAAGAGATGGGAGGAGCCTTCTTGAGTCCCCCTTCAGTGCTGCCACCAACATACATACACCTGGATGCCTGTGGGTTGGAGCCTCGGGAGAGGTCCCCTCCCCCCAGTGAAAAACAGAAAGACCTGATTTGGACTCCAGCCTGGTGGGGGCAGAACACCCCAGTGCAGAGGGCTGAGTGGGGTCCCTGTTCAGACCAGAGGTGGAGGAGAGGAGAATGGGACCAAAAAAGGGGTTCACATGGCCCGGTAGCACCCCTGGGAAAGAAAGCCTGCTGTGCTCTGGGAAGTGTCTGGGCTCCTGAGGGTTGGCTGGCCATTGCCCAGACACCCTCACTAGAGGGTCTTGCTTCTGGCCTGGGGCAAATTCCTGTGCACCCAGACTAGAAGGTGCTAGATTGGAGCTCGATTGGAGACACTAGTCAGTAGCACCGTTAGTGACTCCAGGAGGCTACACTTAAAGCCAGCTGAGGCCTTGGGGTGCTCAAGCTCCCTCTATTTCCTGGATTTGCAGGGCCCTATTATGGTCTGATAGAGCTATTTTTTAGGGTCTTAAACCATTAAAACCTCCTGGTGTTACAGGGAGGGTACCCAGCATATGGGAGCTCTGTGAGGGCAGGGAAGCCCTGTTCTGTTAGCCTTTGGGTCCATGAGGGTTTGTGGCACTGAATCCATTTATCTGTGCCAGCCTCCAGCTCCCCCAAACACCTGACAGGCCCTTGGCAAAGGTAGAGCTCTGAGTCTACCTGCCTGGTTGGGGGTTGCCTGTGTGCATTGCTCCCCTCTGCTGGCTTCTGGGTCTCGTTGGCCTGGGAGGGTGAAATGACTGGCTTTGTGCGGGGGTGGGGGCAGTTTGTCTGCTTGGGTCACTTCTGCCTGTGATGGCTTCATTTGGCAAAGCTTTATTGAGTCTGCAGGGCCCTGAGGGAAGGCAGCATGACTCAGACGCAGCCCTTGGTCCCACTGTATCCTCAGTCCCACTGTGGAGTGAGCCAGGAGAGGGGTCTCCCTGCCTTCCCCGGGAAGTTAGAGAGCCTTCATGGAGAAAGTGGTGTTACTTTGGGCCTGAAAAGATGAGGAGTGTTCACATGTATATATGCACATTGGGGTGTGGGGAAGACATTTCAGGCAAGAGGAAGAAAAAGTAACTTTGGTAGAATACCTATATGCAGGGTAACTGTCACAATTACCCAGCTAGTTCCCCCAACAGCCTGTGTCACATTTGAAGAAACTGAGGCTCAGAGAAGCCCGTGGTTACTCCGCATGTAAGTGGCAAATGGAGAATTTGCACCCAGATCTTCCTGCCCTTCCAGCCTCCTAGGCTTTTTACCTTTATAATTTTTTTTCAGTGTCACCCCAGTAAATTCAATGAAAAGAAATACATATACATAGGTTTTTTCTGATTGTAAAACCAGTTATTGGGAAATATAGAAGTTGCTTGTGATGGTTGCACAACAGTATAAATGTGCTTAATACCACTGAACTGTACACTTAAAAATGGTTAAGGTGGTAAGTTTTACGTTATGTGTATTTTACCACAGTAAAGAAAAATTGGGGGAAAAAATCATGTGAGATCCCATCACTTAAGGAGGGCTGCTGTCTCCCCTCAGTCTTTTTCAAAAATAAGTGGTATGCTGATGCATTAACATGTTGGGGAGCATACCCTTCACCCTCTCACTACCTCGGCACGTGGTGTATGTGTGTGTTTGGGGGGGTGTCTGGTAGGCTGGCAGGAAGCTTTGCCATCACTAAGGAAGCCTGGGCTCCAGGGCCAGGGGGCCAGTTCATCCTGGTCTGTGGGACCTTCCCAGCCTTTGTACTGCATGTCTCACAGCCTGGGAGCCCCCCCCCCCGCCCAGTCTCAGATACTCAGCTGAATGGTTTCTCTGTCCGGGACTCCTATGTCACATTCACATAGACTCCTTCCACAGTCCTGGAGGGGCCCAGCAATGTGTGCAGTGGGCTTGTAATTTCATAAAATTTGTAAAAACAAAAAAAATCTTTTTCTGTTTCTTTTTTCTAAAAGAGGGCCCCCAAATCATATAAGCTTCAGGGCCTCATGAAACCTGAACCCACTTTGGAACCTGAGCCCCCAAGCCTTGTTGGGGCAAGGGCAGGTCTTAGGACCTCCCTAGTCTCTGTCTCTCCTTTTTTTTTTTCTGAAGTTGGAAATGGGGAGGCAGTCAGACACACTCCCACATGCGTCCTACCGGGATCCACCCGGCACGCCCACCAGGGGGCGATGCTCTGCCCATCTGGGGCATTGCTCTGTTGCAACCAGGGCCATTCTAGCGCCTGAGGCAGAGGCCATGGAGTCATCCTCAGTGCCTGGGCCAACTTTGCTCCAATGGAGCCTTGGTTGTGGGAGGGGAAGAGAGACAGAGAGGAAGGAGAGGGGGAGGGGTGGAGAAGCAGATGGGCGCTTCTCCTGTGTGCCCTGGCCGGGAATCAAACCTGGGACTCCTGCATGCCAGGCCGGTGCTCTACCACTGAGCCAACCGGCCAGGGCCAGGACTCCCCTAGTCTCTTGACTGGAGCTTTCTCGGCTCCCCTCTACCTCTGTGCTACCTCCTGCACCCCCACACTTGTCAGTGTAATCGCTCACAGCAAGAATAGAGGAATTGATCCCATTGGTTAAAGGTGGGGAAGAGAGCTGGTGAGTCCTCTGGCAGATCCTGCCCTAGGTGAGGAGGGGATGGCTGAGTTGGGACAGTGTCCAAAGGCAAGCCCAGAGCTGCTTGTTGCCTCTGACCTAGGTTGGGGGAGGATGGGACTGTGCTTGCAGGGGGCCAGCTCTGTTGCCACTTCCTACTCCTACAGGCACCAGCTGTGCCCACCCCCCATGCCTCAGTCTCCCCCTCTGAACGAGGAGGCCCAGGCTAGGTCAGAGGTGCCCTGATCCGTAACTGCCACCTGTGACTCCTTTCTACTGGAGCTGAGTGGGACAAAGGGAGTTACAGCAAGGAACTAACTGATCTGATGTAAAGGACCTTCTATTTAGAATTTGTAGTCTCTTTCAGAGAGTGGATATGATCTGTTGGAGAAGAATATTGGTGCTGGTAGAGGAGAGGGGTTTTTTTAAATTAATGCTCTGTTTTAGCAAAATAAAACAATAAACTGTTTGAAATTTTGCCACTTTCAGGGTTGATGTCTTAAGGGCATTGGTTGTAACATCCAGGATTCTGTACGTAGGATGTATGTCATCCCTCCTCCCAGCCCCGGAAGACAGAGGCTAGGTACAGGATGAGGGGTCTAGTGTACTGGCTCAAGGCTCAGACTGTCAGAGCCACAATTTGCACGTGGTCTGCAGGGTCATCATTCCATGTATTCCCCATGGCTTCCCTGTCTGAGTCGCAGTGGCACCAAGGGGTGGTTTAAGGGGGGAGATTTTACACCCTCTTTTGTATCAGTCCCCTTAATCATCTCAAGTGAACACTAAGTATACAAGCTGACCATGCTTTGCAAATGCAGCAGCTTCAAGACAAGACCCCTTGCCTCAGCTCCCAACCAGATTGCATGCCCATGTCATACATCAGAAGGGTAGGTGAAAGGGGTCCAGGTGCAGACAGAGCCCCTGGCCAGCTCTGGCCTCCATTCATTCCTTCCACATATACCAAGCCCCTGTCAGTGCTGGCCTGTGTGATGCACCAGAGATGCCCTCAGTCCAATGAGAACAGAATTGAGTCGACAAGCACCATCCAGGAGGCTTGGGATGCTACAAGGAGATCCAGTGGGGCGTAGCTCAGGAGTATCTCTGCAGGGTAGAGGCATGGAGGGCTTTCAAGGGGAGGTGACACCTGAGCTGACTCTGATCAGGGGTATTTCAGGTAGAAGGAACAGAATGTACACAAAGTCTGAGTGGATTTTAGAAGTGATGGTGAATTCTTAGGGTCCCCAGGTATATGAGTGAGAGTGATGAGTCAAAAGGCTAGAGGGGCAGGTAGGGGTAGACAGCTCAGGAAGGGCCTCAGGTGTTAGATATGCAAGCTGAACTTTATCTGAGGGCCATAGAGAGTCACAGAGAGGGGTTTTAGGCAGAGAAGAGGTGTGTTTCAGAAGCTCCCTGTGGCTACCTTATGGAAGCATGGCTTGAATAGGGCTGTGGGGCAGGTGTCCTGGGATGAAATGTGTGGTCTTCTCTAGCCTGTCCTCTCCCAGCACTGGTCACATCCCTGTCACTTACTCAGAGAGCAAGGTCCATGTAGGTAGGGCCAGTGCTGCTTTGGTGTTTATCGCTGACAGTATTGGAACCTTCCTTGCCTCTTTGCCTGCCAGTGGCTAAGCCTTCGGCTGGTCCATCTCTCAGGTATAAGGTTGGGTCAGACACAAGTTGGTTTTCAGGAAATGTTGGCCGTTAGGATTCTGCCAGGTGTCTTGGCATTTTCTGTGTGCAGGAGCAGTGCAAGAGCTTGAGGACCCTGGGAGAGTTTGTCTACAAGAGCAGGACCCCCAGAATGGGACCTTGGGAAAACCCTGGCCTCTGAGCCTCCATTACCTCCTCTGTAACATGGGATTGCAGTGCCTGGGTTTGGGGCAGAGGTGAAGGTTTTAGAAATGAACATACATGGCCTGACCTGTGGTGGCGCAATGGATAAAGCGTCGACCTGGAAATGCTGAGGTCGCCGGTTCAAAACCCTGGGCTTGCCTGGTCAAGGCACATATGGGAGTTGATGCTTCCAGCTCCTCCCCCCCTTCTCTCTCTCCTCTCTCTCTCTTCCCCTCTCTCTCTCCTTTCTAAAATGAATTTAAAAAAATTATTAAAAAAAAAAAAGAAATGAACATACAGTCTGCTCCTCGTAGGCACATGAGATCCTGGTCAAAGTGGGTTTTGTAGCCCCGATTTTAGGTGAGAAGCTTAAATGGAGTTGTTGGGATCACAGCCCTCACTGGTTTTGAGGACATGACCCCTGCTTTCTGCTTTGGGGAGTCCCCAGCCACAAGAGTCTGCTTGTGCAAAGCTGTTAGGCAGGCCTGAGCCTAGAGAGAAAGAAAGAAGGCTGGGGGAGGAAGGGCACAGGAGGAGTTAAAACCAGGAGGAGGAGGGCCTGACCTGTGGTGGCTCAGTGGGATAAAGCGTCGACCTGGAACACTGAGGTTGCCGGTTCGAAACCTTGGGCTTGCCTGGTCAAGGCACATATGGGAGTTGATGCTTCCTGCTCCTCCCCCTTCTCTCTCTCTCTGTCTCTCTCTCTCACTCCTCTCTCTCTAAAAAGTCAATAAATAAAACCAGGAGGAGGGGAGGAACGGGAGAGGACAGATGGCAGCACTGGTGAAGGAGCCATACTGCATACCCACGAAGAACCAGCGTCTGTCCAGGGGAAGGGAAGCAGGGCAGGACACTGGGAAGTGCCCAGGGCCACTTTCTACACCCACTCTGACCCTGCCTGGCAGTTCATCTGAGCAAGATGCCATGCTCTCTGGAACTCAGTTTCCTCATCTGTTGGATTGGAAAAAGGTAATCCAAATTGGGTTGATGGTTCCCAACCTTTCCACACTCACTCCACTCTTGCTCCTAGCGGATTTCCGATTAGGAATGTTTGGGCTGGTTGGTCTCTAAAGAAGTGACAACAAGAACCTCTGTGCCCCTGCCCGCAGTGCTTTGTGGGGCCCTGCAGCAGGGGCCTGGGCCCAGGTTCGTGCGTATGAGCAGAGCAGTGACAGTGGAGCCTGGCAGGGCAGCTGTGCCCTGTGTTTTGGGGCAGCCTTCCCTCCAGGCATGGACTGTCACTCAGCTCCCCTTTGCAAGCGAGGAGGCTGTGGGGAAAGGAGGACTTCCAGGAAGCTGTCTGACTGGGACAGGTCCTCAGACCCTGATTGTTAGACCGTTGTCGTCCAGGAATCTCAACAACCCTGAGCTTTTCAAAAACCCTGAGCTTCTCAAATAACTTACGGGTGAGTGGCATGTGGATGTGGCCCATGTCCCTGAGTCTTCAGCACCATCTGAACATCCCTAATTGTGAGTATCCCTGGCCCTCCCCGGACCTGCTTTCTTAGCAGCCCTCTCAGTGGGAGCTGGTCTTTCTCTTCCCCTCCCTCTGCTGGGCCTGGAAGTGGGCAGGGCCCTTCTGTCTCCTGAGGCTGCTTCCAGACCATTCTCCTCAGCCTTGATTCTCATGATGGTCCAGGATCAGCCTCTTCCCTTATCGTAAGCCAGCCCTGGGTTACTTTCCCCTCTCCCTCCAGATGCCCAGACTTGGTGGCTGCTCTCTCCAGCACCACCCCATCTTCATTCCTGGTCACTGTAGTGTCCGCTGTCATGATTCTTCTCACGCCTGGGCCTCTCGCTTCCTTGGCCTTCCCTCCTCCCACAATCTGTTCTCACCTGCCTCAGCCACTCTCGCCACGTGGACCCTAGGCCTGGCCATCCTCTGCTGTAGAGGCACACACACTGGTGGCTGCCTCTTGCCACCCCTTCTGTCTCCCCAGCTCTCTCTCTCTCGCCTACCCTGATTCTAGAGGTCCTTGGGCCTGGGACCTCTGAGCCACTGACCCTCCTGCTGGGTGCCACCCTCAGCCAAGTGGTCCTCCCTCTCACCGGACCCTGGCCTGTCACCTACTCAGGGACACCACTGGCTCCCTTTCTCCCTCCCTCCCTCCCTCCCTCCCTCCCTCCCTCTCCTCCACCCTCTGTTTTGCCCTCCCCACGCTGGCTCTTTCCCGTCACCTTACAGGTGTGTCATTTCCATCCCCTGGCCCATTTCTCGTGTCCTTTCGAAGGTTTGTCTGCAGTCACCATCTGCACTGTTTCTCCTCCGGTTCTTTTCTTACATGCACCTTGCCAGGCTTTCTCCCCCGGTTCTCCATCGCCTGTGACCTTCACGTTCCCAAATCCTGTGGCTGATGGTTATTAATGGATCTCTCAGGCACATCTAGCAGGCTGTGAGCGGTCTGTATGTCCTCCATTGGGCCCGGAAGCTTCAGGATGCAGACAACCTCTCATCTTCTATTCAGCATACACGTCAAGATATGCTGGGTATCGGCTCCTCAGTGAGGCTGATGGGATGGAGAAACCAGTTAAAATGGAGGAGCATGAGTCCTAGAGTGAGGGGACACTCACTCGGGTCAGGGGTGGGAGGTGACAGTACAGTTGACATGAGAGGGGCGGGGCCCGTTGGGAGAGTAGTGGCAAAGAGTTCCCAGCAGATGCAGAGGTCTGGTAAAGATTGAGAGGTGCAGGAGAGCAGTGCGAGGCTGCGGGGTCCGTGTCTGTTATACCCCTGACCCATCCCCAGTGCTGGACCACGCCTGGCACCTCGTAAGGACTCCACATGTGGGTGAACTACATTGTGAAACGCACTGCTCTGTCCTTCAACCCACCATCCCTATTCAGGTCTCCCACGCAGCCTTAAAGGCCCAACTCAAATATCCCCTCCCCCTTAAAGCCTTCCAGGATTCCTCCAAACTTGCTTTGTCCTCCCCCTTCCCTTTCGCTCTGTGTGACCAGCTGTGAGAACTCTCAAAGCAGAGGGCTTCTCCCCCTCTGTCTGTCTTCTCTTCTAGAATGTGAGGCAGGGCCTGGGACCACATTATCTCTGAAGACCTGGAATTTTCACAGAGGGAGAGAAACGGGACCAATGTCAGGCATATAGGGGTTGGCAGGGCAGAGGCAGGCATTGAGGTAAGGAAGAGCAGACAGCACTGGGTGGTTTATCCTTCTTACCAGGGGAGGGACCTCACAGAGCCTTGTTTTCCCTGCCTGTCAGTTGGAGGTACACAGAGGTCCTGCCTGGGAGGGCCTGGCCACACTTGGTTGGTGTTAAAACCTCTTTCTGGGGTGGCATTGCTCACTACCTCAGACCTGCTCCTCATCTTGAAGAAGGCAGAGATAGCAAGACCTGGGATTTAGATTATAAAGTGGGCATCCGGATAATTCTGCCACCAAGTGTGAGCCTGGGGCCCCTCTCTGGGTCTCAGTTTCCCCCTTTCTAATAATAATGGCTACTGGCTCCCATGTTACGTCACAGGAGGGTGAGGATGGGGACAGTGTGGAGAGAAGAGAGGTCCTTCAGATCAACCTGGCTGAGTCTCAGCACTTTGAGGACGGGATTGCTCGTCAGGCCCCTGCCCAACAGAGCCCGTTCCCCACCCCCACCGCTGAGAGTCAGACAGGACAGCTTATGGGAAGATTATGGCTTAATCCCCAGCAGGTTACATCCAAGGCTGCAGAACGTGGTGCCTGGTCGGGGAGGAGAGAAGGGACCCCGGATGCCCCACCCACCCAGGTGCCCCACCCACCCTGGCTCAGCCTGGAGGCTCTGCATGAGGCTCTTCAGGAAGCCAAGTGGCTGCCCAGTGCCCGTCACATGCCTCTGTCTTGGCTTCAGCCGTTTCCTCACATGACCGTGGGGAAGACAGGGCCCCATTGCCGTGAAGGAAGGCCTTTGGCAGCCTGACTCATCCTTCAAAAGCATGGTGGTTCCTTTCTTCACTTAGCCTTTCCCTGGATTCTCAGGACACAGGATGGAGGATTGTGGAGGGGACATTGGCAGGAAGGCAGGTTCAGCTGGACTCAGCAGCCCCCTTGTAAGGGAGTGAGTGAGCTCCCCGTGGTCACAGGTGTGGGCACAAGCCAGGGATGCCAATGGGAGAAAGCTCATTTCTCCAGACTTCTGTGCTGCCTGTGCCTCTGTCCATCTATCAGGTTTACTGTTTGCTCCCCTCAAAGCCTTTCTGATTCTCCCTCTGGCTCTGGGATTAGAGGTACACCCAACAAGTGAACCAATAAATAGCCAAAAAAATTTGCAAAGTGCAAAGTCTCGGAGGCAGGAATAAGCTTGGAAGGCACCCAGAAGAGAGGGAGTGGTAGGAAAGGATTCTGATTGGGGGGCAGGGGAGGATGACATGGTCTGACTTAGGTTTAAAGAGATCCTTCCAACTACTATAAAGAGGACAATGCAGAGGGCGGGAGTGGACGCCCAGACTGGGAAGCTGCTGTCACGGCCTGGCAAGAAGCAGTGTTGGCCTGGACCAGTGTGGGAGTGTGGAGTAATTTGAGTTATTGGGGGGGGGGGGGCGTGAAGCAGTAGGCTTGATGCCAGATTGGATGTGTCTGAGGATGATGAGCCCAGTTTGGGGTCTGAGCAGCTGGGTGGGAGCCAGGATTAGGGCAGATTGAGGTCATTGGGGTGCTGCAGCAGAGACCAGCAGCCCAAACGGGATCTGAGAGCCTGCATGGAGGAGGGACTTTGCCCTCAGCCAGGAGAGGAGCTGGTGAGTTAGGCTTGGAGGAGGCAGGGACACCATTGAGGAGGTTGTGTTGGGTTAGGCAAGTGACGTTGCCGCCTGCCTGGAAGTAGGCCACAGTTGAGACTACAAAGGGGAGAGCCGGTGAGCAGGCCAGCTTGCTGGCTGCCTGTAGCACGGTGTAAGGACCAGGGACTCCTCCCAGCCACTTGGACTTAAGAACAGATGTCTCTGTGCAGGGTGATAGATGGTGCCATTAGGAGCTGGCAGGCCCAGAGGGCTGTGGGACTCAGACCTCATCTCTACAGCTTATCTGGGGGAAAACTTAGCATATGCCTGAAGATGTTTAAAGCCAAGCTTCTGGGAATTTCTAGGCGAACAGCAGTGGCCTCTGCACCCCACACTGGCTGGGCTCAGCTCACCCCCGAGCCTGGGTTAGCCCAGTGTCCGGCAGTGTCCACACAGCCTGCCAGCTCTGACTACAGCTGGTGGAGTAAGGCGGGCCTGCCCCGCCTCCGCACTGTGGGGTGGTGACATGGCCCCAGACAGCAGGTAGCTTGGGACAGCAGATGTCCCTCATGGGTCTCATGCTGATCCTAGAGTTCGGGATCTGGAATTCGCTCCTTCAGAGGCTTGGCTCCCGTTCAGGAGTGGGGCTGAGGGACAGGCCTGGGCAGGAGGCCCGGTGCCCGGCCCACCTGCTTTGGGCCGGCCAGGTCAAGGCCTCTCTGAGCCTCAGCTTCCCTCTCTGAAACGGGCTGGGGGTGTTTTTAGGTTTATTTTATCTTTAGAGGTTTTGGTGAGGATTAAAGGAGATAATTTTTGTCAGGCACTCCCCTTGGTGCGGGCTGTGGGCTGTCGTGGTCTCATGGGGGAGACAGGCTGGTAAGTCAGTCTTGAGGAGTGTGTGCAGGGTCAAGGTCAGAGAGAGTGAGTGACTGGGAAGGAGGGTGTCGCAGAAGGTAGCAAGGAGTCATCACCTCCCAGTAGGGTTTTGAAGGGTGAGAAGGAGTTTGCTCCTATTTGAAAAATGAAAAATGTGGGGAAAGGCATTTGGGGAGGTGCTAACAGCAAGTGCGAAATTATCAACCAGTGCCAGCCCCAGCCCTCTGGGAGGGCTGAGTGGGGGTGGGGAAGGGGAGCCGCTGGGGGGAAGGAAGGGGGCACTTCTCTGTTTCTGTTGGTAGCCGAATCCAGTAGTCCAATCCTGAAATTCCGAGATTCTAAAATTCCTTCTGATTTGTTTTTCTGAGTTTGACACAGCTCTGCTCCAAGTGCCATCTGGAATCCATTTTTAAAAAGACCCAGGATTGGATTATAAAGATGGCAAAAAAAAACCCCCACAAAACCCAAAAAACCCACAAAGAGCCTTGGCCCGTTTACCTTGGTGGTTTTTTTTGTTTAGGGGTTTTTTGTTTTCTATTTTCGCATTTTTCTGTAGCTCAAAGGAAGATGGTTTCTCCTGCGCCTGCCAGTGAGCAGCAGCCTGTCTGGTCCTCCCCTAGGCCGCCCGCCCTCTACCCTCCTGCTTCCGCGGCCTGTCTCCTGGCCCTGCAGCAACCTGCTTGTTAGGATGAGTTCTCATGCCTCTGCCGCACAGTATAGAATTTCATTCTGGCTTAATTTCCGGTTCTTCAGTGGCTGTTCTGTGTGCTCCTTGCTGTCCCTGCAGATCTGGCCCTAGCAAGTCACCTCGGAGGCTGCAGGGCGCCAGCTTGGATTTAGAAACTCGGGTTTGAGAGTGGATTCACCCTAACCATATGACCTGGGAAGCAGCTGTAGAATGAGAATAAGTGCATGAACCATGTGGAGTTAATTCGGAGCCACACAGTGGGGTCTGAGGCAACCCCCCACCCCCACCCCGTTATCCTGATTGGCCTGGAAGTGGCTGAGGAACAGAAATGGAGGCCCATGCCCTGTCCTCACTCGGGGTGAGGAGATGTCAGCTAAATGGAGACATTAAATGGGGGCTCAGGATCCTGGAGGGAGTTTGGGAGACCGAAAGGGGCTGACTGTGTATCCTTGGCAACGTTTCTTCCCTTCCCCAAGCCTCAATTTCTCTATCTGTAGACTGTCGGGCCTGGCCCAGCCCTGCAGCCAGCAGAAGACCTGACACGCACACCGCCGTTCCTGCTTGTCATCACGCCCATCCCCGCCCCAACCTGCTCTCCACTCCTCCCCTCACTCCCCACGGCGGACATGTCAGCAGGTTCTGATGGCTTCACCTTCAGAATACACTCAGCACCCCACCACTTCTTACATCACCACTGCCCACACCAGCTCAGCTCCCTCATCACTCATCTGGGCGCCGCTTCACCTTTGCTCCAACAGTCTTTTTTTTCTCCATCACAGCCAGGGTAATTCTTTTCAAACCTAAGTCAGATCAAGTCACTAACTTGCTCATAAGGCTGAAGTGGCTCCTGAGTTCACCCTACCCCTCAAGGCAGTGGGAGCCAACCCCTACCTGCCTGTCATCTCACCTTACTGACTGTGCTTCAGCTACCATATGCCTCTTTAAGTCACAAGCTTATTTGTGCCCCAGGGCCTTTGGGTTACTTCTTGGAATGTTGGTCTTCTGCTCAAAGGTCACTTCATCAGAACCCCTCGCCCCAATCACCTAGTCCGGCCCCTCTGGCCCTGCTTTATGCATTTTTAGGACTCTTGTCAGTACTTACCTACATATAATATTTATTAGTTTACTGTTTGTCTCTCTTGATGAGAACAGGCTTTGCCACCTCCTCTTGCACAGGGCCTGGCACCTACTGCAGGGGTCCCCAAACTACAGCCCGCGGGCCGCATGCGGCCCCCTAAGGCCGTTTATCTGGCCCCCACCGCACTTCCGGAAGGGGCACCTCTTTCATTGGTGGTCAGCGAGAGTAGAGTAGCATAGTTCCCATTGAAATACTGGTCAGTTTGTTGATTTAAATTTACTTGTTCTTTATTTTAAATATTGTATTTGTTCCCGTTTTGTTTTTTTACTTTAAAATAAGATATGTGCAGTGTGCATAGGGATTTGTTCATAGTTTTTTTATAGTCCGGCCCTCCAATGGTCTGAGGGACAGTGAACTGGCCCCCTGTGTAAAAAGTTTGGGGACCCCTGACCTACTGTGTGATCAGAAAATATTTTTGAGTGAATGAACAACTGGTGGCAAGCCCCAGTCCTCGGGCCTCCAAATGAGACCTCCATGGCCTAGGACGCAAGGGGCCCTGTGGGTACAGAGCAGTCAGGTCGGATAGCACATGCCCAGCAGAAGGGCCACCTGGCAGCTCACTCGACCTCCTTGGAATATATGCGGGAAAGTCAGTTACAGCTCAGGACGTGTGGCATGGAAACTGGCTTCCACGGAATAGGCAGTGGAAAGGACCTGGGCGTGAGCAGGTGAGGCCTTCGCCACCCACCCTGGAAGCTTGAATTGCACCCAGAAGGCAGTGGGAATCACTCCTCAGCCTCTTGGCTGAAATCATGAGCAGGAGGCAGTGGGGAACCGCTTATGGGACCATTGTGCTGTGGTGGTGGTGGGGTGGGGGCGGGGAGGTCCATGATCCGCAGAACCAGATCTTGTCAACCCCCTGTGACTTCTGACTGCATTTCAATTCCGTGCCCCCACTGTGGCCCTCCAGGCCTTGCCCCTCTTCCCCTGCATACCTCTCCAGTCCCAGCACCCTGGTCATACTCAGCCTCGGCCTTCTCTCACATTCGGCCTTCGCCCTTTCTGTCCTGCCTGAAATGAGCATTCCCCTACCCTTGCAGGGTGGGGGTCCAGAGGCCTGAGGGCAGGCAGCAGGGAGCTGGCGTGAAGCCTCCTCCTCCCGCCCTGCCCTGTCCTGCGGAGGGTGTTTTGATCTTGCTCCTTATCCTCGTGGGGGAATGTGGCCTTCCACACTGTCCTCCTGGTCTCTCCAGGGACTCCCTCCTTCTCTCCTCTGAGAGGGACCTGTCTTAATGGTTCCTCCTCTGCTGTCTCCACAGGGACCTCTGCCCTCTTGCTTCTCCTCCCATCGCCTCCGGCCTGCTTTTGGAAGGGGGTCCACCCTTGTCCCCACTCTGGCAGCAGCCCTCAGGGAGAGTGTATTTCAGGAAGTGCTTTGAAGTCAGAACCTTCTGTCTCTCCCCTCTGTGCCCCTGAGCACCAGACTGGCTCTCCAGTCACACTGTCTGATCCAGCCACACTGATGCTTTCTTGCTGACCCCTCAAGTCTCAGGAAATAACTGCTCCTCCTTCAGGATGCACCTCCTGAGGCTGAAAGTCAGCTTGATCAGGTGGAAAAGAGCACAGGGCTGAGTCAGTGGACCTGGGTTCAAGTTCAGCCTGTACTGCTAACATCACTGTCAACTCTTTTTGAACCTCAGTTTTTTTTACTCTGTGATTAGGGACAGTACAAATTGCCCTCTCTGGTTCATGATAGTGAAGACACAGACCCTGTGACAGGGCAGGGCTGTGAGCCAGGGTGCCTGCCCGGATCTGAAGGACTAACTATGTTTACCCTCCCAAATCAGGACAGGTGGACGTGTGGCTCACAATCTACCTCTGTGCCCATGGCTGAACCAGGACACGGCCCCACAATCCTCTCTCTCTCTCTTTTTTTTTTTTTAATTTATTTTTTTATGAATGGGTATGAATTTATTTTGGCTTCTATTGAGATAATTATATTGTTGGGGTTTTTTTTTTTGTTTTTTTTTTTTGTTTTTTTTTATTCATTTGAGAGAGGAGAGGGAGAGACAGAGAGAGAAGGGGGGAGGAGCTGGAAGCATCAACTCCCATATGTGCCTTGACCAGGCAAGCCCAGGGTTTCGAACCGGTGACCTCAGCATTTCCAGGTCGACGCTTTATCCACTGCGCCACCACAGGTCATATTGTTGGGGTTTTTTGAAAGAGACAGAGAGAGAGTCAGAGGGATGGACAAATAGGGACAGAGAGACAGGAAGGGAGAGAGATGAGAAGCTTCATTTCTTCGTTGCCAATCTTCTCTCTTTTAATTGCAGAAAAATTTACATAACATACAACAAACCCTTTTAAAGTATACATACAGTTCAGTGGAGTTTAATGTTTTCATAATGTTGTGTAACCACCACCTCTCTCTCGTTTCAAAACTTTCTTATTACCCCCTAAAATACCCCATACCCATTAAGTAATCAGTCCCCATACTTCCCTCCCCATCCTTTGCTAACCTCTAGTCTAGTTTTTGTCTATATTAGGGATACAGTTCATAAAATAAATCATGTAATATTTACTTTTTGTGTTTGGCCTCTTTTGCTTTTTTTTCACTTGTTTTAAAGTTCATCTGTTTGTGGCATGCATTGGGCCAGTCAGGGATGGCTGGGAAATCTGTGTTCTCTATGGCTGGATAATACTCCATTGTACGGATATAGTGGCACTTGCTTCTCCATTCATCCAATGGACATGGGAGTCAGAATCCTTAGCACAGAGTCATGAACCAGTGGTCTCGTGCACGCCTTTAAGAAAAGTGTTTGAATCAGTCCTCCCATTAAATGTAGACTTACTTGTTTTATATATATATATATATATATATATTTCTACTACACTAATATATCCAGTGTGTTATAAAACCCATGTCAAGTGTAGAAATCTTAGATAAGATAAAAAAAATAATACTGTTTCCTATATTTTTTCTCACAACTGCCCCGGCGTCACTAACCATCCCAAGTGTCAGCTGAATATGAAAATATGTCTTGAAATTATAGCTTTTTGGTAGAAGAAGCACAAAGCAAAGAGGAGTGGAAAATGAATGCTGTGAATCTTCCTGGCCAAAGCACTGCCTTTTCACGTGCATGTCCGTGGGTCTGGGCCTCCTCATCCTCACAGTTCCACGGTAGGCAAGGCAAGAGACAGGAAAAGGCACGAACTTTAGAGTCAGGTGTCTGGGTTTGAAGCCAGCTCTGCCATCGACTGGTTGTGTGACACTGGGCACATTAACCAGTACCTGCACCTTAACTGCCCTTCTGCAAAATGCTGATGATACTGATTTTATATTAGTTAGCTATTGCTACATAACTAATTACCCTAAAATGCAGTGGCTTAAAACAACACTTGTTATCTCACAGTTTCTGTGGTCAGGAATCTGGTTAACGAGGGGCCACTACCTCAGGGTCTGTCCCAGGCTGCCTTCAGTGTCAGTCAGGGCTATAGGCTCATCTAACGGAACTAAGGGTGGATCCATTTTCAAGGTCAATTACATGATGCTGGTTGGACCCACTTCTTTGTGGGCTTTTGAACTGAGAGGCCCATTCCCTTCTGGCTGTTGACTGGGGGCACCCTCAGTTCCCTGCCAGGTAGGCCTCTCCATGAGGCCGTCCAAAACATGGCAGTTGCTCCCATCAGAGCGAGCAGGCAAGAGGGGCCAAGAACCAGAGCCTTTGTACCTCCTTGCAGAGGTGATAGCCCACCAACCACTTTTTGCCATATTCTGTAGCAAGTCACTAGGCCCAGCCCACCAGGTGTGAATACCAGGAGGTTGGGTCATGGGGCCACCTTAGCTGGTTGCCAACCAAACTGAGGTAGACCTGTTGAGGGTTAAATGAGGTACCATGTGTAACGCACTCAGGGTGCTGCAGGTTGCTCTGGAATTGGCAGGATTGTGACTGGTGTAATTTTTTCATTTATTACTTCTTCCACTTGTCGGGGCCTAGACAACAGAGAAGGGCGGGGCCTGAGACCCCAGAAAAGCTCATGGCTCTGTAGAGAGAAGGGGTGTACAAGATGGAGATGGAAGGTTAGCAAGTTCCCCACCCGGGAAGGCATAAGACCATTGGTCCTGGGAGGCTGGGTCCAGTCCTAGAGAAAACTTGGTATCAGAGCCCAGGAAGACCTCTGAAGACCTGTCTGTGGCGGGTGGGCCATATCTACATTGAGAGGGTCCTCAGTGTTTGGGGCTGAGGATGGAAGCGATTGACTCTGCCCTGTGTTGTGTGACCCCAAGCAAATTTCCTTCCCTCTCTGGGCCTGCCCTCTGCAGTGCCTGCTATTGAGGGCTCACAGAAAGGCAGGAAGCAGACTGAGTCCCCCATACCTCCCACACTGGACAGGTGCTCGGTGGGGCCTGCCTCCCTCTCGTGCCTTCCCTCACCACTCCCTGCCCTCCGCAGGTGTTCTCCATCGTGGTGTTCGGCTCCATTGTGAATGAGGGCTACCTCAACACCCCCTCAGAGGGCAAGGAGTTCTGCATCTACAACCGCAACCCCAACGCCTGCAGCTACGGGGTGGCTGTGGGCGTCCTTACCTTCCTCACCTGCCTGCTCTACTTGGCCCTGGACGTGTACTTTCCACAGATCAGCAGTGTAAAGGACCGCAAGAAAGCCGTCCTGTCCGACATCGGTGTCTCTGGTGAGCCCCCCACCCAGAGGGCACGCCCTCCACACAACAGTCTGCAGGGGGCTGTCCCAGCCCGGGGCCCACTAATCCGCATGCACATCAGTGAGGCCGGTGAAGGGACAGACATAGGGCCACATGACTGGCAACAGGGCAGGGTGGGACCAGAGCTGCCTGCAACCTCAGAACAGCCACAGCCCCAGTGGGGAGGGGAGTGCACCATCCGGGGGAGTCATCGCCACTCTCAGTGGCCGCCTCCCTGGTAAGCCCCCTCAGAATGAAACAGCATGGTGACTGAAGGCCCTGCACACAGTAGGTGCCCTGGGGAAGGCCGGAACCTGGAGCTGGGGAGCCAAGGTGGCCTCCTGCCCTTACCCTTCAGAAACGGCCTTAGCAGGGCTGACCTGACATCTGTTCCATGAGTTTGAGAATCTCATTGGTAGAGGCTGAGGTTAAGAGTCAGGGAGACTTGGCCTCATTAGCCTAGGCCGTGGTCTCAGGTCTGTGGCAGGGACCTTTCCCTATTTCCAGGCCTGGGACTCTTAGGATGAGCCTGGCAGCAAGGTCTGGGGTTAAATGAGGTACCATGTGTAACGCACTCAGGGTGCTGCAGGTTGCTCTGGAATTGGCAGGATTGTGACTGGTGTAATTCCCTAGGCTTGAAGGAACTAGAACAAAACTAATAATTCTCACGCTGGGGTTCCACAGAGCCCAGAGGTTCCCCAGCAGTGTCTCTTAGAGGGACTGGGGTCTAGATACCCCATCCACTGGGCACACCTGTGGTATCTGAGCATCTCTGGTCCTTCCTGAACAGACCATGAGCACCACAGAAGATCGTGGTACCACAAGGTTCCCAGTGCTGAACTTCCCAGACCTTGGGTCTCAAAGGTACCCTCACTGACCTGAGGGACTTTGTGAGGCTGCAAGTACATTAGGGGTAGACGCTCAGACCCGCTGGGCTTGAGCCCACATCACTTTCCCCCTACCCAGTTCTCTGGGAGGCTACAGTCAGGCCTGAAGGGGTGTCTGGGGTGTCCTCCCAGAAAGCTGCAGGCCTCAGGATGGACATTGGGCCAGTCAGGGATAGCTGGGCAATCTGTGTTTGGCTGAGGTTAGAGAAATGCCGGCCTGGGCTGATTGATTTTCTCTCTGTCTCTCCTTCTTTCCCTTCCACCCTCTCACTGCCCCTGGTTCTCCCTGGGCCTTGGCTGGCTCCTTTCCATGATCTGTCTCTGGCTGTGCATATGACTGACCTCTCTGTTCTCACCTCACCTTCTCTGTACTCCCCTCTCTGCCCCTGCTTTGGGGGTGGGGGAGCATGGGAGATGTGCTCTTGAACCTCTGCCTATTCCTTGGTTTCTGTTTCCTCCCAACTTTCCCCCTCTTCCCACACATGGACTGTCCGTCCTCCCTGCCCCTGGTGGACACCCCAGCCTTCTGGGCCTTCCTCTGGTTCGTGGGCTTCTGCTACCTGGCCAACCAGTGGCAGGTCTCCAAGCCCAAGGACAACCCACTGAACGAAGGGACGGACGCAGCCCGGGCCGCCATCGCCTTCTCCTTCTTCTCCATCTTCACGTGGGTGAGTGCACAGCCTGCCCAGCCAGCCTCTGGGGCTGCTCCTGAGGAAGGAGACTGTTGCCATTGCCAGAGAAGACAATCACGTGGTGATGGCAGACCTTTGCTTTGGTTAAGAGCACCCACCACAGTGGCTTTGTGGTGGGTACTTCCTATCCTCTTTAACATACAGAAAGCTGAGGCCTACACGAAGAGATAAAGCTTTGATGTTCTAAGGCTGGGAAGGAGCCCAGGCCTCGGAGTCAGGAGACCTGGGTCAGACTTTCGGGCTGCCTCTAATTTTCCGGGCCTTTGTGTTCCCATCTATAAACTCAGGAGATTGGATTTGGGGCAGTGTCACTCCCCCAAGACTTAGCTGCCCACCTGGCAGACAAGACATGAGAAGGGAGGGCATGAGCCGGCCAGGTGGCATGTCCATGCCTGTACTAGAAGGGCACCCTCCTGGGCCCCTGTTCTGAGTGGGGACCTAGAGCAGCCACGTGGTCTTCTGTTGTCCAGAGAAGCCAGAAACCGGAATTTCTTTGTGAAATCTGATCTTTATGTGTTAGCAGTTTACTCAGGTTTTTTTTTTTTTTTTTTTTTTTTTTAAGCATGTGGGTCAAGAGAGCGTGTCTCTGCACCGGACAGGCCAGAGCAGCTCTTTGTCGGCTCTGAGCCCCATGGTCTTGAGCACCCACTAGCATGAAGGCAAGACCCCCTGGAAGTAAGGCTCCAGGTCATCTCAGCTCATTTCTTCTCTCCTCCTCTCCTTCCTGCAGATGTCTGGGGTCACACTGGCTCTCGTCCCGTGGATTCTCCCCTCACTGCCCACGGCCCTCCTCCAGGCCTGCCATCAGTCCTGGGCCTAGCTTTCTGCAAGCAGGAGCCCCTGTGCCCCCACCCTCCTGGGCCTGCCCTGGGTTGACTTCTTTTTCATTTTCTTGTGGGACCCCTCACCCCAGTGCAATATTGGGAGCTAGAGTATGAAAGAGGGGGCTAGCCACGGTCACTCCAGATCTCTGGGTTCTCGAGGCTGGGAGGAAAAACCAGGTGACCTCAGGGTATCTCAGACCAGAGAAGGTGCCTGGACATGGGGCCCATGGGCCCAGGAGAGAGGTGTTTGGGAGCAGCAAGCCCTGAGATGGAGGCGGGGCTTACAGAGGAATGGGTGGTTGGACACTAGGATTTTCAGGGGCAGATAGTGGGTGCCTCCCTGGCCCACCGAAGCTGTCTCCCTGCTGGCACCTCTGCCCTTCCCAGCTCTTCCCTGCTGGCCTCACTCCTACTTTCTCCTGGCAGAGCCTGACCGCCGCCCTGGCCGTGCGGAGATTCAAGGACCTTACCTTCCAGGAGGAATACAGCACGCTGTTTCCCACCTCAGCACAGCCGTAGGCCTGCCGGCGTCCTGAGGCAGGGAGCCCTGTGTCCTGCCCTGTGGGCGAGGATATGGGGCGGCCTGCTGCCCAGCACGGCCAGGATGCCAGGGCATCCAGGGCAGTGGGAGGCTGGCCTGAGAGGCCAGTTAAGACTTGTCACTTATTCATTGCCTTTTTTGTTTACTTTTCATGTGTCCATTCATGTGTCCATTTATTCAGTAAACATTTCTTGAGCAGCTATTTTGTGCATAGTTGATGAATCAGATGGGATCCCTGGCCACAGGAGCCCATAGGCTGGGTAGGGGAGACAGACAACCAAAATCTCCCCAAAAAGGACTGCCGAAGGCTGTTACAGGGTTGGAGGTAGCTCCATACATGGGCTGCCCGGGTGCTGAGCCGTGGACACAGTGTGAGAGCCTGCCCATGGCTGTGGCATGAAGGCTGATCGTATAGACCCAGTGCAGACTGGCTGCCAAGGGAGGCCTGGCTGAGGTCCTGGCTCTGCCCACATGTGCTGTGTGACCCTGGGCAGACCCCTGCACTCTGTGCGACTCCAGCAGCCAGGACCTCTTACTCTCTAATTCCCTGACTGAGGAGTGAGGATGGACCAGCCTCTCAGGGCTGTTGCACGGATGCTCAATAAATGTATAGAATAGAGTCTCTTCTTCTTTCATTTATTCCCTCATTCTTTTATCCACTCATTAATTTATCTGTTCATCCATTTATTTATTTATCCACTCCTTCCTTTAGTCACTAATTCTGTACAAGGAGTCAGGACACTTCCACAATCTTGATTTCGGGGGTGATTCTCATGTGGTGAGTCCTTGTTTTTCCAAAGGACTTTGGCCTCCGGTTCTGCACAAGTTCCCTCCTTGAGGCCCTCAGCTGTCTGGGCAAGAGCCCATCTGTCCCTCAACTCTGTGTAGGAGTTGAGGAGGTAACAGCATAAGCAGGCCCCAAAGTAGAGCACACAGAGTGAGCTTCCTGACTCTGGAGGCATGCAAGTGCAGGCTGCTAACAGCACGATAGAGAGGCTCGAGAGAGTACCTGATCTGAGGAAGCAGAGCCAGGTGGACCACCAGATTCCTGGGCTCTGAGCAGAACTCCCTGGCTCCCCCCTGTGCCCCAGTCCAACAGGGGCCCACTTCCCTCCTTTGCTTCTATATTGCGGCCCCTTGAGTGAGATGGCTAAGGGACGCCTTGACTCAGTGAGGGCAGAGGACTGCCCACAGGATTAGCACGAGGTGCCTGTAGTCCGAGGCCTTGCCCTGAAAGCCCGTGGAGATCTGCTGCTCTGGCGCTGTCACCGTGCAGGACACCAGCCGGGCAGTGCAGCCTGAGCCCTCTGGGAAAGCTGGGTCTGCAGCTGTTTCTCCTAGGGACTTACTCATTCCTTTCTCATGTGCTCCTGTGGGCTTGCTGATGGCACAGGGTGCTGAAGACCAGACCACCACCCCAGGCAGGCTTTCCCCCTCCCTGCTCCAGGCTCCTGCATCTGAACCTCCAGCAGCCAGGACCTCATACCAAGATGGCAGAAAATACACATGGGCCCCACCTGATTTCCTCAGCCAACTCCTGTAGGCCTGCCTTTCCAGGGCCCCTGACACTTAGCTTTAAACAGCCACTTCCCAGGAAGGCTGTCCCCCAGAGCTCTCTCCCGTAACAGAAACAGAAAGTTAATGCCTAGTCACTGGGCTTCTGGAACTTCGTGGAATTAAACCCCAAGCACCTGCCTCTGACCTGATGGCCCTTTGGGTTCCTGGTTGATTTGGTCCCTTGCCAGGGGGCTGGTCAAAGGGAAGGAGTTGGGGAGGGCCCTGACCTTGGAAGGTCTGTGCTCGGGTCTGGGTTCTGGCACTGACTCTACCCTGAGGCCTCCCTTCTCTGGGTCTCAGTCTTCCCAGCTCAGAAAATTAGGGGGTAGGAGGTTGGCATGTTCCCATTGCAGACAGGTCACCTGGGCTGGAAAGATCTCTGGAGAGACTTTCAATGGAAACCTACAAACGTTTTTTTTCTTTTTTCTTTCTTTTCTTTTTTATTTTTGTAAAATTGGCCATTTTATTTTTTTTAAGTTTATTTTATTTATTTATTTATTTATTTACAGAGATAGAGAGAGAGTCAGAGAGAGGGATAGATAGGGACAGACAGGAACGGAGAGAGATGAGAAGCATCAATCGTTAGTTTTTTCGTTGCGACACCTTAGTTGTTTATTGATTGCTTTCTCGTATGTGCCTTGACCATGGGGCTACAGCAGACCAAGTAACCCCTTGCTCGAGCCAGTGACCTTGGGTCCAAGCTGGTGAGCTTTGCTCAAACCAGATGATCCCGTGCTCAAGCTGGCGACCTCAGGGTCTCGAACCTGGGTCCTCCGCATCCCAGTCTGACGCCTTATCCACTGCGCCACCGCCTGGTCAGGCCCCCTACAAACTTTTTATAATAACAAATTTAACTTATTTCCTGGCTCGGTTTGGTCAATGCCATTGTCCTTAATAACAATATAATTGCTTTTACCAAAAAAGAGTCTCTCACCTATGCATGTATGCTGTAGACAGTTTTTCCAACTGAAAAAAGGGGGCTTCAGTGGTCAGATAAGGTTGGTGCATGTGGCTTGTCATTTCTCCATTGGGGATTCCAGCGTACATTAAATGGTCAAGGCCCTGACAAGTCGTACAGTCCTGACACCTGTCTCACTCTGTTTAACTCAGTTTCCCAAACTTGTTAGACCAAGTTGTTTCACTTAGAATTAGGTTCTACAGCAAATGACTGAAATCACAAATAACAGTGGTTTAAATGAAGTCCAGGTCTGGAGAGAGTCCAAGGCTGGTGTAGAGGCTCCCGAAGTCTTGAGTGACCCAGGCCTCTCTCCCTACAGTTTGGCTCATGGGTCTCATGGTCCATCGTGGCAGCTAGAGTTCCAGCTATCACATCTGTGTTTCAGGCCGTTTTAACACTCCACAATGTAGAGTAGAAGTTTTGGTGGCCCAGAATAACCTCTGGGATTCGGAGACATGGAGCAGGCGACTTCTGAAGTTCTTTCTGGCTGGACAGTGTGGTTCTGGGCCTACCGAGGGCTGGCTGCAAGGACAGCTTTTCTTCCCGTCAAGCTTGGTTTGTCTTTGGGGCTCTGAGGATATTTAACCTTCTAGTTCCTGTGTCTGGTACACTAACCACCACTAACCCTGTGCTCTTGTCTGTCTCTCCCCTAACCATCCCCTCCCACCTATCCTTGTCCCCACCGGCCCTCGTCCCCAGGCAGGCCAGGCTGTGCTGGCCTTCCAGCGGTACCAGATTGGCGCCGACTCGGCCCTCTTCTCCCAGGACTACATGGACCCCAGCCAGGACTCCAGCATGCCTTACGCCCCCTACGTGGAGCCCAGCACTGGGCCTGACCCCACCGGCATGGGTGGCGCCTACCAGCAGCCGGCCAGCGCCTTCGACACCGAGCCCCAGGGCTATCAGTCACAGGGCTACTGAGCTGGTAGTGACCGCCTCCTCCCCCTCCCCAGCCCCCACCGCCCCTGCCCCCTCTACCCACACCCAGACCCCTGCTTCCCCCCAGGCTGCCCTGCCTAGCGCCTCATCAGCCTCCCAGAGCTCCACTGAAGTCCAGGGCAGCTCAGGGCGGGATGGGGCAGTGAGCTGTTGCAGGCAGGGGTGAGGTGTACATGCGTGTGCAGGTGTGTCCAGCAGGGGCCTGGGTGTTTGCCCTCATTCACCGAGTCACCGAGCATTCACTGAGCGCCTGGTGTGTATGCAGCCCATGCTTGGCCCGGGGTGTGAAAGGGAAATGGGCTCTGGAGAGGAGCAAGGTGAGATGTGCAGGAGGGCCTATTGGTGCCAGAGGTGGGAATGGTGGGAAAGGTAGAGATGGATGCTAGGTATGGTTGCAGGGTAAGTGTGAACATCCTCAAGACCCTGGGGGTTGTCACCTGCCAAGGATGATACCATAGCCCTGCTAGAAGTGGATGGGCTGCTAGGAGTTGTAGAAACTGAGGCCTGGAGAAGTCAAGAGTACTCATCCAGGGTCACTCAGGCAGCCAGTGGTGGAGGTGGGGCCAAGCCCAGACTGCCTGATGCAGGGCACCTGCTGTCCTGTGTCCCCACATTCCCCCATACCCCAGCCTGGGGCTCTGCTGCTCAGTGCTCCAGTTACTCTGGGAGGCTTTGGGCACCTCAATCCATGAGACACCCTGACTCTGCTGCAAGCTGGGGCCTGTTCTGCCCCTGCTCTTCCCCAGAGGGACAGCCCTGCCTCCAGGCCCTCTCTGCAAATCCCGACGGCCCTTCTCAGGGTGGGCGTTTCCCTGCATACCACTCTGTGTGTCCGCCTGGGAGCTCGGCTCCCCCTCTGTGGCCTCCCGAAGTACTGACCACTGTCCTTGCCTCCAGGAGAGGCTCACTAAGACCCTGCCCGGGGCTGGGTAAGGATAAGGAGGCCCAGAAGGAGCAGCTGGCCCAGAGTCACAGTGGGTGAGTGGCAGAGCTGGGCTTGCTGACTAGGTTTCTTGACCACAACTACCCAACAGATACCCCGGTTTCCTGTCATTGTGACCTCCCAGGAAACAGCTGATCTAGGACACTGTCTAATCTTTCCCTCTTCTGGGGTCAGCCAGGGGCCTAAGGGCTCTCATAGCCACGGGGATGGAAGTCCTTCCCCTGGCACTCCAGACGGCCCACCTTGGGGCCACTTTCTCTGTAGGAGGCTGAGTGGAGAGGACAAGGACTCTGGGCTTTGCACAGCCAGCCTGGGAGCTGCTGCTGTGTACAAACTGCTCCAAGATGCATGGTCAGAGTCCCTGGTGCGTGGTCGGCCCCGGGAGCCACAGCTGTAGAGGAAAGTCAGGTGTCCCCATGGTACAAGGAAGGTTGATGGGGGCTGTTTTACAAGATGGGCTCTTCGTTGAGCCTTTAGGGACAGGGAGACCTTGAACACTGGACGGAGAGATGTGGGAAGACCTGGGCCCCAGAGCCTCAGGGAGCAAGGCAAGGGGACCATGGGTCAGCGGGTGCCAGGTGTTCTCACCGCCAGCACCCCATGCGCCCACAGGAAACCCAAGAGGCAGATGACAGCCAGCAGTTATGGGCACCTGTGCTGGGATCAGGAGCTGACAGGCCGTCAGAGATGAGCACCACGCCCACAGCAGGACCAGGGTGCACCGTGGGTGGAGGCTCCCCAGGAGGGTCCTGAGGGTGGCAGGACTCAGCGCAGCAGGTGGGGAAGGAGAAGGAACTTCCTAAGCAGAGAAGTAGCATCACGGTCAGAAGGAGAAACTGAGGCTCGGAGTGAGTTAGCAGTAGGGTATGGATCTGAACTCATGTCTGTTCAAGTCCTCCCACAGGGCAGCAGTGAGGGGCGAGGACCTCAGAGAGCTGAGCAGTGGCGGGTTGTTACTGCATTTTTCCATGTCTGAGGAAGGGTTGTCTCCCCCTGGGTGGCCCACGTTGTGACAGGTTGGGGTCATGGTTTCTGGCCAGCTATACCAGACCAGAGGTTTGCGGAGCAGGTAAGGGGGTCGATCGGGTTGGGGGTGCTTCTGGCAGAAGTTCTGTGCCCATGCAAGGGGCTGTGAGAGGTCCTACCCTTCACCGATTTTCCACCAAAAACACCCCCTGCTTATGGGCACCTGGAGACCCCAGGCTGCTGCCCACCCGTTCTCCCTGAGCGCCAACCAGCTCTGGTGATGCTGGGCAGAGGGCAGGGTACATTTAAGCTTCACCCAGCCCCTGGGTGTTCACTGCAGACTCTCCCTGCCACCCCAGACTGGGAGAGTTTGCAAGACCCCTGCCAGGAGTGGGGGTCGCAGAATCATCTCACTCGTTCTTGGGTACAGCCCAGACATCGCAGCATCAAGCAGAGGAGTTGAGAAACAGGGTGAGAGATATCAGAGGGCAGGGTATGGGTGAGACCCAAGGCTCCCACTCGTCTGCCGGAAAGTTGGTGGGGAAGCCCTGTTCCTTCTGTTGGCTGAGGACACCTTGGGGGGCCCAAGCTGAAAGCCTGTGCTCTTAAGCCAGTAGTATCCCCTTTTCCCTCCCTGCTACTCCCTCTGCTTCTAAGCCTTTCCTTGGAGAAGGCCCCCCCAGCATCCTGACCTTGCAGAGTTTGGGTTTCCTCCTCCCATCAAGCACAAGAGAGAGCCCAGGAACACTGGGTTCCACACAAGTTTAGATTTTCAGGGACCCTTAGAGACAGAAGAGTCTGGGCCAGGAAGACAGTAACTTGTCCAAAGTCAAGCACAGAGCTAAAGATTCAGGATCCAGGTCTCCTGCCTCTGAGTTGACACTCATCCCACACAGTCACAGGCCACCTGCTTGGGTGTGGCTCTAGGTCTACCCCAGGGTGTAACAATTGAGGGACTAGTTCCCAGGAGACTGGCATTCACTTCCCCCTCCAACCTTCCCTGGTGATTCTTGATCTTCACAGACTTTCAGGGTCCAGGCTTCCCCCATGTAACTAAGAGCCCCCACTTGTTACCCATGGGGCCCCCAACCTTGGGCCAAGACCCCTTTTGATTCTCTAAGGATCACAAAGGGGGAGCACTCCTCCCAAGAGTTTGTGGGAGGGTGGGCTGGTCCAGCTGTCTCCTGGCACTGCCCCTTGATGTGACCCTCCCCATCCCCTGGTGCCCATGGCCCTTGTCTGGGTGCCCCAGCCACTCCCGCAGCGTTACTGCCTGTGTATAGTATAAATATATATATTTTCTATATATAAGATGTATAATATAAGGCTCCACAAATATATCTCCGTGTATGTGCGTGTGTGCAGTGAACGGTGGTCCCCATCCCAGGTCCCCACTCTGGACTCCCCCATCACCTGGTTAAGTCTCTCAAGAGGGAATCCAGGGGCCCCATGGCACCCTCCTTTATGACATCTGTCTATTTGTGGTGAACCAAGTGAAGGTGGTGACTTCTGGTGACTAATAAAGTGAAGACTCAGAACCCACCAGCATGCAGCTTGTGACAGTGTGTTTTTGTTCAAGAGTGTGGCTTGGGATTGCCCATCCATCTCCCCTGACCTGGGACGTGCTTTGTTCATCTCTTTTTAGTAAAAAGTAAAATCATTACAGTTGAAGCCAGTGCCCCCCAACTTTACATGTGCACACACGCACAAGTGCACACACAGGTGCACACACAGGCATACACATATGTGCACAGACAAGTGCACACACAAGCATACACACATCATTCCCTGTCCTGGTCCCATCCCCAACTCCCAGAAGGAACTTCAAGATAAGAGTCTGACCTCATTTCTTCCAAGATTAAGAAGCATAGACCATTCCTATGCGTCTACATAGACATATGTTTGCAGGACACCATTTTTAAAGTTAGTAGTCCCCAGCTGGCACAGTATTTATCTAGACCTGATAAAGTGCCAGACACTGCTCTGGGCCTTAGGAGTTTCACGTTGAATGAGGCAGACAGCCTTGCCCTCACAGAGATGTTTCTAGCAGGGAAGATAGACTCTAACCCACATGCAAGCGAAATTGCAAATGATAAGTGCTGAGAGAATGTCAGCACGTGTGGTGTAGACCCCAGTGCGGATGCAGGTGACCCAGAACCTGAGCTCAAGGATGAGCAGGGCTTCACTGGCAAGGAAGTGGGCTGGTGAGTGTGCTGGAGAGAGGGATAAGCACGAGATCCCTGGCTGGGGAAGAGCTTGACAGACAGAAAGAATAAGGGTACTCGGATTCCACAGCCAGGGCCTTGAGACCTCTGAAGGAGGTCTGGTCCATGCTAAGTGATGTGGAAGACCACTCCAGTGGTCAGATGGCAGTCAAGAGAGTGCTGCCTATTGTTCAGACAGAAAGATCACCATGACGATGAGAAGAGTAGAAATCAAGACATATTTTAGGCCCTGGCCAGTTGGCTCTATAGCGTCTGCCTGGTGTGTGGAAGTCCTGGGTTCGATTCCCAGCCAGAGCACACAGAAGAAGTGCCCATCTGCTTCTCCACCCTTCCCCCTCTCCTTCCTCTCTTATCTCTCTCTCCTCCCCTCCCACAGCCAAGGCTCCATTGGAGCAAAGTTGGCCCAGGAGCTGAAGATGGCTCCATGGCCTCCACCTCAGGTGCTAGAATGGCCCCAGCCACAATGGAGCAACACCCCTGATGGGCAGAGCATCACCCCCTGGTAGGCATGCCGGGTGAATCCCGGTCAGGTGCATACAGGAGTCTGTCTGACTGCCTCCTCGCTTCTAACTTCAGAAAAATACAAAACAACAACAATAACAAAAAGATATATTTGAGGAATCTGCTGACCACGGTGGCCTGAGGGCTGCAACAGCTCTCAGTCAGGTTCTACCACCCATGGGGTACCCACCCTGAGGCTGCTGCCCATCTGAGGAAGCAGACCCCTGGGACACAGTGGAGCTGGGATCCAACACCTGGCCAAGCTTCCTACCCTGCTCACCTGGGCCTCACCTGTCACAGCCCTTCCCCCAACAATTAATGGCATTGTGATCACTTAACAGTCACACTGGCCCTCCATTTTCACTTTGTCTTCCTCATCATTTCCTCCATTCTGTGGTTACTAAAGTACTTGTCGCATATGCCAACTCCAAAAAGGACTTTAGCATCTGAAGGAACAGGATCTGCCACCAGTGGTGCTGGGGGATGGGGTGGGGCAACTGAGAAGAATGAGTCCCAGAAAAGGGTAGGGAGGACATTGCAGTGGAGAGTGTCAGCCCTCCAGGAGGACCAGCCACCCACACTGATGTGGAATTTAGACAGTTACAATGTGATTGTCAGTCATTGGACTGGAGGGAAGTCAGTAAAAGCTGAGAAGGGTTTTAATAGAGTCGGGAAAATTAGGGGAAATACAAAAATCTCTTCAAAGAAATACTAGCTTTCAGAATCAGGGACCCTACATAATTTGCAGGGTCTAATTCAAAAGGAAAATGCACAGTCTGTTGTTCAAAAAGCAATAAAAAAAAATACAGCTAAAGGTACTAAAATATAAAGCATTTTTTTCAAAATATTGTATTCCTTATTAAATAATGGGATAAGAGTGATACATAAGTAATATCATAAACTTAGAATGGCGATATATTTTGTCCTAATATTATATATTATAATAATATGATAGCTGATTGATCCTTAGGTTTTTCTGCAAATTCATTTATTAGGCCATCAAAATGTGTACTTTTGCCGGCTGCGCTTCAGCTGACACAGGCACCCCTCCTTCCATTGCACTCTGCTTTCCTGCGCTTCACAGGTGTGATTTTTACAAACGGAAGGCAAGACCCTCCACAGGGGAAAGATGATGGCTCGCTTTCCTACGTGGTCTGAAACCAAACCCTCTCCTAAGTATGCCTGTAATTAAAAGTTGCAACAGGTGTTCCTGTCAAATTCAAGAGCACAAATAACTTTTTTAAAATAGAATTTTTTATTTGAGGAAGGATCTGTCTATGGATGCCACTGTTACTGGAGTTAATAGGAATTTGTCATAGGCTGTCACATTAGGAGAAATTTCTGATAAATTATTTCAAAAAACGTAGATTTTAGTACATCAAGAGCTGATGATTCTTATGGGACAATTTTTTAAAAAAAGATTTAACTCTCCATATAAATCAATTTCATCTAAGTTTGAATTTAATTTTATATGTAAATGGATGTGGTGACACTTTTTAAAATACTTAAACATTTTTTAAAAATTGATTTGAGATAGAGGAAAGGAGGAGAGAGAGAAATAAGAGAGAAGCATCAATTTGTTGTTCCACTTATTTATGCAGTCGTTGGTTGATGCTTGTAGGTGACCTGGCAACCTTGGTGTGTCAGGATGGTGCTCTAACCAACTGAACTGCCCGTCCAGGACCTATATGGCGACACTTGAATGTTTCCTCGAACATTTTTTGTGACTTGTGGAGGTTTTACATAAACTGAAAGTGACTTCATGACTTATATAATTTTAATAACCTCTTTATGCATTTGATTGCTGTATCTTTGTTTACAAGGAAGACTTAATCTTAAAATTGCCTTCCTCATTAATAATGAAACTTTACATAAAAATAGAACTATTGCCCTAAGCAGGTAGCTCAGTTAGTTAGAGCATCGTCCCAATATGCCAAAACTGCAGGTTCACATATAAAAATCAACCAATGAATGCACAACTAAGTGAAACAACAGATCAGTATTTTTCTCCAAATTTGTCTAAAATCAATTTTGTGGGGGAGGGGAGGGAAAGAGATGAGAAGCATTAACTCATAGTTGCATCACTTCAGTTGTTCATTGATTGCTTTTCATACATTTCCTGACCAGGGGAATTCAAGTTGAGCCAGTGATCCCTTGCTCAAGCCAGTGGCTTTGGGCTCAAACAAGTGACCTTGGACTTCAAGCCAGCAACCTTTGGGCTCAAACTAGTGACCTTATGTTCATGATGATCCCATGCTCAAGCTGGCAACTTCAGGGTCTCAAACATGGGACTTCAGCATTCCGAGGCAAAAATCTATATCTAATGCGCCCCCCCCAGTGAGGCAAAATCAATCAAATTTAAAAAAAATAGAATTATTTTCTCTAGAATGTGATCTTTATTTTTTAAGTATATTTTAATTGAATTTATTGGGGTGACACCATTTAACAAAATAGAATTTCATCTTTAAATTTAATTTTTATTGCAAAGTCTGTGGCTATTTGCTTTGCAATGTTGCAGCAGTTTTCAAAACCAGAGATGCTAAACACTGACGAATTCTAACTCCCTGATACGCTTCACTGCAGTGTCCATGTGCAGGCTCTGGTTTTGTAATAATTAACTGACAGTTTACTGTGTGAGTGCTGCCAGTTCCTGCCCAGACTTATATTTGTGTAGATGCTCCAGGACAGACTCTTCCATGTGGGGTTCCTTCTCTCACCGTGGCCTTGGTGGATGGCAGCCATCTGCTGCTGCTGCTGCAGCCAATCTGGGCACAGACCCCAGCCCAGATGCCCCCTTGCAGCCCCACAGTGTCTCAGACTGCCTAGCCTTGTGGGTGCACACCAGGTGGCCGGGCCAAATGCTCAGCACCCACGCTGCCCACTGCCCCACTGGTCTTGCTGGCTGGAGCCTGCTTGCTGCCACCTGGTGTATCATCTATGTTCACACACATACTTCATTGCCAAATTGCCCAGAGACAAAATATTAAGAATTTCAAGATGGCAAGAGCAGACATTAAACCCGGAGCTGAGTCCATTCTGAGGGTAGTGTCCTGTGTGACTGCACAGGTCACATGCCCGTGAGTTCAGCCTTGCCCATAACACTGACTCCAGCCCCCTCTCCATTCCTTTTGCCTTATGATGTATCTTTTTTTTCTTCTGCGTTTAGTATCTGTGTCAATCAGACGGCTACACTTAGTTGTGGGTCTCTAATATTATGCTATAATAAGAAATATATATTTGGTCTTCATCTAGTCCCAGGTCCTGGCACAGAGTTCCTAAAATTTTGGGATTTTAGTGATAGGGTTAAGAAGAGTATCTTTTATTATTTGCAACAAGGTCCTTTTAACTACACTTGAGTGCATTTTAATGAGGTGAGTTTGGAAAGCCCCAAAAGATAGGGGATTGGTTGCCAGGAGAACCAACGTTATGATTAGAGAGTCTGAACTTTGAGCCCTACTCCCTAACCTCTGGAGAGGGCAGAGGGGCTGATGATTGAGTTCAAGCACAATGGCCTGTGGCATAATCAATAATGCCTATGTCATGAAGCCTACATAAGAACCTAACCAGCCTGACCAGGCAGTGACACAGTGAATAGAGCGTCGGACTGGGATGCAGAGGACCGAGGTTCGAGACCCTGAGACCACCAGCTTGAGCGCGGGCTCATCTGGTTTGAGCAAAGCTCACCAGCTTGCACCCAAGGTCGCTGGCTTGAACAAGGGGCTACTCGGTCTGCTGAAGGCCCACGGTCAAGGCACATATGAGAAAGCAATCAATGGACAACTAAGGTGTTGCGACAAAAAACTGATGATTGATGCTTCTCATCTCTCTTCCTGTCTGTCCCTACTAACTATCACTCTCTCTGTCTCTGTAAAAAAAAAAATAAATAAATAAAATAAAATAAACCTAACCAAAGGGGCTCATAGAGCTGTTGGTGGTGAACACATCAAGAAGCTGCTGGGAGGGCGGAACACCCAGAGAGGGCCAGGAAACTCTCATCCCCCTCCACGTACCTCACCCTTCGCATTTCTTCCATCTGGCTGTGCCTGAGTCAAATCCTTTGAAAATAAACAAGCAATAGTAAGTAAAACACTTTCCTGTGTTCTGTGCCCCATTCTAGCAAATTATTGAACCTGGGGAGAGGGCGTGGGAGCCCCTGGTTTACAGTTGGTTGGTCAATAAAGACTTGCGATCAGTATCTGAAATGAGAGAATTCTAATGCGACTGAGCCTTTAACCTGTGGGGTCTGACACTAACTTCAGGTGGATGGTGTCTGAACAGAACTGAACTGTGGGACACCCGGTTGGTATCTGAGAACTGGTTGATGTGGGGGAAAATACCACACATTTGGTGTCAGAGGTGTTGGTGCAAGTAGTATTCAAGAAAACTGTGTTTGTCTGACTGGGCAGTGGCGCAGTGGATAGAGCATCGGACTGGGATGCAGAAGACTCAGGTTCAAGACCCCGAGGTCGCCAGCTTGAGCATGGGCTCATCTGGTTTGAGCAAAGCTCACCAACTTGGACCCAAGGAGTTACTCGGTCTGCTGAAGGCCCACGGCCAAGGCACATATGAGAAGGCAATCAATGAACAACTAAGGTGTCGCAACGAAAAAAAAAAAGAAAGAAAGAAAACTGTGTTTTTCTTTTTGGGCCAGAGCTACGCTAAGCACTTTGTTAGCATTATCTGTCTTACTTCTTTTAGCACCTGTAATAGAGGCACTGAGCTGAGAACATACTGCAGATGAGGAGTGGTGCAGCCAGGGTCACACCTGGCAGAGCCTGAAGAAGTGTATGCATTCCCACTCCAAAACCCATGCTCTTAGCCACTGTGCTGCCTTTTGTTAGATTATCTTTATCCACTCTTTAAATTAAAAAAGAAATGTATTGATTGATTTTAGAGAGAGAGACATCAATTTGTTGTCTACTGATTTATGCATTCATTGGGGGGATTCTTATATGTGCCCTGGCCAGGGATGGAACCCCAAACCTTGGTATATTGGAACGATGCTGTAACCAACTGACCTACCCAGCCAGTGTCTATCTTTATACATTTTTAGGTCACATATTCTTAAAGGCTGCTTTATGCAAACATTTCCCGACTCTGCATGTTTCTGGATCAGCAAAGTCTTCAGCTTTGGTTACCCATCCGTCCTCCTCTGTGTCTTCCCAAGCCTGTCCCTCTTACATGTCCTAGAAATGCTACATCAAGTGTTTGAGAGGACTTCCAACAAAATCAAAAGCTTTTTCCTGAAGCTTTTCCAAAAATCTGCAGGCTTGTCGAAAGTGACATTAATTGGGCAGCGGCATCAGTGGAGCCCTTGCTGCCAACATGGCAGTCGCCCAGGCCCATCCTTAGTGAATCCATCTGGTCTCATGGCTCTAAATATTCAGTGGGTACTGACTGGTCCCAACTGTGCATCCCTCGCTTGGGCCTCATGTATATCCAACTGCCTTCATACTGAGATATATAGTTGACATCTCTCATTTAACACACTCAAAGCTAAACTGTTCATGTTCCCCTCCAACACTGCTCCTCCCTGCCTCCTCATCTCAGCATATGGCAACTTTGTCTTCCAAGTGCTCAGGACAAAACCCTTGAGCCATCACTAGATAGATCCTCAAGAAAGAAAATTAACAAAGAAACAGCAGACTTAAAGGGCTAGATCAACTCGATTTAATAGATATCTTCAGAGCCTTTCACCCTAAAGCAGCAGAATATACATTCTTTTCAAGTGCTCATGGTACATTCTCTAGGATAGACCACATGTTAGGGCACAAAAGCAGTCTCAACAAATTTAAGAAGATTGAAATCATATCGAGTACTTTCTCTGATCACAATGGCATGAAACTAGAAATCAACCACAACAGAAAAACTGAAAAATACTCAAACATGTGGAAACTAAATAGCATGTTGTTAAATAACGAATGGGTTAACAATGAGATCAAAGAAGAAATTTAAAAATTCCTAGAAATGAACAATAACGAGTATACATCAACTCAAAATTTATGGGACACAGCAAAAGCAGTCCTGAGAGGAAAGTTCATAGCATTATAGGCATACCTCAAGAAGCTAGAAAAAGCTCAAATAAACAACTTGACCCTGCATCTAAAAGAACTAGAAAAAGAACAGCAAGTAAAGCCCAGAGCTAGTAGAAGGAAGAAAATAATAAAGATCAGAGCAGAAATAAATGACATAGAGGCTAAAGAAACAATACAGAGGATCAATGAAACCAGGAGCTGGTTCTTTATAAAGGTAAACAAGATCGATGAACCTTTAACCATACTCACCAAGAAAAAAAGAGAGAGGAATCAAATAAATAAAATTAGAAATGAGAATGGAGAAATAACAACTGACACAACAGAAATACAAAATATTGTAAGAAAATACTATGAAGAACTGTATGCCAAAAAACTAGACAACCTAGATGAAATGGACAAATTCCTTGAAACATATAATCTTCCAAAAATTAATCTGGAAGAATCAGAAAACCTAAATAGACCGATTACAACAAATGAGATTGAAACAGTTATCAAAAACTCCCAAAAAAGAAAATTTCTGGGCCTGATGGCTTCACAAGTGAATTCTACCAAATATACAAAGAAGAACTAACTTCTATCCTTCTCAAGCTATTTCAAAAAATTTAAGAGGAAGGAAGACTTCCAAGCTCCTTTTATGAGGTGAGTATAATTCTGATTCCAAAACCAGGCAAAGACAACACAAAGAAAGAAAATTATAAGCCAATATCCCTGATGAATTTAGATGCTAAAATCCTCAACAAAATCTTAGCAAACCGAATCCAGCAATATATGAAAAAAATCATACACCATGATCAAGTGGGATTTATTCGTGGGAGGCAAGGCTGGTACAATATTCGCAAGTCAATCAATGTGATTCATCACATAAACAAAAGGAAGGAGAAAAACCACATGATAATTTCAATAGATGCAGAAAAGCATTTGATAAAATCCAGCACCCATCATGATCAAAACTCTCAGCAAAGTGGGAATACAGGGAACATACCTCAACATGATAAAGGCCATCTATGACAAACCCACAACCAACATCATACTCAATGGGCAAAAATTAAAAGCAATCCCCTTAAGATCAGGAACAAAGCAGGGGTGCCCCCTTCCACCACTCTTATTCAACATAGTTCTGGAAGTCCTAGCCACAGAAATCAGACAAGAAAAAGAAATAAAAGGCATCCAAATTGGAAAAGAAGAAGTAAAACTATCATTATTTGCAGATGATATGATATTGTATATAGAAAATCCTAAAGTCTCAGTCAAAAACTACTAGACCTGATAAATGAATTCAGCAAGATGGCAGGGTATAAAATTAATACCCAGAAATCAGAGGCATTTTTATACACTAACAATGAACTGTCAGAAAGAGAAATTAAGGAATCAATCCCCTTTACCATTGCAACCAAAAAAATAAAGTACCTAGGAATAAATTTAACCGGGGAGATTAAAGACTTGTACTCAGAAAATTATAAAACATTGATAAAAGAAATCAGGGAAGATACAAACAAGTGGAAGCATATACCGTGCTCATGGTTAGGAAGAATAAACATCATTAAAATGTCTATATTACCCAAAGCAATTTATAAATTCAATGCAATACTGATTAAAATACCAATGACTTACTTCAAAGATATAGAACACATATTCCAAAAATTTATATGGAACCAAAAGAAAACACGAATAACCTCAGCAATCTTGAAAAGGAAGAATAAAGTGGGAGATATCACACTTCCAGATATCAAGTTATACTACAGGGCCATTGTACTCAGCCTGGTACTGGCATAAGAACAGGCATATAGATCAATGGAACAGAACTGAGAATCCAGAAATAAACCCACACTTTTATGGACAATTGATATTTGACAAAGGAGGTACGAGCATACATTGAAGTAAAGACAGCCTCTTCAACAAATGGTGTTGGGAAAATTGGACAGCTACCTGCAAAAAAATGAAACTAGACCACCAACTTACACCATTCACAAAAATAAACTCAAAATGGATAAAAGACTTAAATGTAAGCCGTGAAACCATAAGCATCTTAGAAGAAAACATAGACAGTAAGCTCTCTGACATCTCTCGCAGCAATATATTTGCCAATTTATCTCCACGGGCAAGTGAAATAAAAGACAGGATAAACAAATGGGACTATATCAAACTAAAAAACCTCTGCACAGCTAAAGATAAACTACACAATGGGAGAATATATTTGACAATACATCTGATAAGGGTTAATAACCAAAATTTATAAAGAACTTATAAAACTCAATACCAGGAAGACAAACAATCCAATAAAAAATGGGCAAAAGAAATGAATAGACACTTCTCCAAAGAGGATATACAGATGGCCAATAGGCATATGAAAAAATGCTCAACATTACTAATCATTAGAGAAATGCAAGTTAAAACCACAATGAGATATCACCTCACACCAGTCAGAATGGAGCTCATCAACAAAACAACACAGAATAAGTGCTGGCGAGGATGTGGAGAAAAGGGAACCCTCCTGCACTGCTGGTGGGAATGCAGACTGGTGCAGCCACTGTGGAAAACAGTATGGAGATTCCTCAAGAGATTAAAAATCGAACTGCCTTTTGTCCCAGCTATCCCACTGTTAGGAATATACCCCAAGAACACCATAGCACTGTTTGAAAAGAAGAAATGCACCCCCCGTGTTTATGGCAGCATTGTTCACAATAGTGAAGATCTGGAAACAGCCCAAGTGTCCGTCAGAGGACGAGTGGATTAAAAAGCTTTGGTACATATATACTATGGAATACTACTCAGCCATAAGAAATGATGACATCGGATCATTTACAACAACATGGATGGACCTTGATAACATTATACTGAGCGAAATAAGTAAATCAGGAAAAATTAAGAACTATATGATTCCATACATAGGTGGGACATAAAAATGAGACTCAGAGACATGGACAAGAGTGTGGGGGTTATGGGGGGGAGGAGAAGGAGGGGGTTGGGGGAGGGGAGGGACACAAAGAAAACCAGTTAGAAGGTGATGGAAGACAATTGGACTTTGAGTGATGGGAATGCAGTATAATCAAATGTCAAAATAACCTAGAGATGTTTTCTCTGAACATATGTACCCTGATTTATCAATGTCACCCCATTAAAAAAAATCCTTGAACCATCCTCAGCTCTTCCTCCTCTCATATTTTACATTGGATCCATCGGCAAATTCAGTCAGCTCTTCCTGATTCTGACCAGTTCTCTCCACCTCCACCTCTTCCTGATTCTGACCAGTTCTCTCCACCTCCACTGTGGCCGATCCAGTCTAAGCCATGCTGGTCATTCTCCTGGACCACTGCAGGGCTGCCCAAATGACATCCTGCTTCCGCCCTGGCCCTTCCAGTCTGTCCTCACCACCAGCAGCCATGATAATAATTGTTATCATAATAACTGCTCCCAATATACAGTGCTTAGAATGTGCCAGATACTGTTCTGAGTGCTTTCTTTTTTTTCTTTTTAAGATTTTATTAATTTATTTTAGAGAGATGAGAGAGAAAGAGTGAGAAAGGGGGGATCAGGAGGAGAAGGAAGCATCAACTCGTATGTGCCCTCACTTGGGAAACCCAGGATTTCAGCTGGAGACCTCAACGTTCCAGATCAATGCTTTATCCACTGTGTCACCACAGGTCAGGCTCCAAGGGCTTTTTTTACATTAACCTTAATTCTCACAATAACCACATAAAGCAAGTACTATTATTATCCCCATTTTATAGATAATGAAACTGAGGCATAGAGAAATTAAATAACTTATGCAAGATCACATAGCTAGAAAGGAATGGAATGGGATCTAAAGACCAAGGAATTCTTAGTCACTAACCTTTTAAAATACAAGTCAGCTCATGGTCTCCTCTGCTCAAAACTCTTCAGAAAGCGTTCCTGTCTTTCTCAGCATAAAATCCAGAATCTTTATAATGACCTACATGACCCCACAGGATCTGCCTCTGCTACTTCTCCCATCCCACAGTCTGCCACTCTGCCCTTGCTTCGCCCACACTGGCTTCTCTGCTGGTCCTAGAACACACCTAGTGTGTTTCCACCTGAGGACCTTTGCACTCGCTGTTTCCCCTAACTGGAGTGTTCTTCCTACCTCCAGGGCTCTGTACACATGACAGCTTCTCAATGGGATCACCACTGCTCATACCTTTTAAAAATGAGCCCCCACCCCCACTTTACTACTTGCCATATGTTTATTTCTTTCTTGTCTGGCTCTTCTCACTGAGGGTAAGCATCATGAGGGCAGGGACTTTGTCATTGCTCTATACCAAACACAAAAGTACCTGGCATATACGTAGTAGGTACTTAATTGAGAATTGTTGAGTTAATGAGTTAATGTTCCCACCAAACCTCCTTCTTTCCCATGATCCTCATCTCAGAAAAAGGTACCATCATCCCCGAGATCCCCCATGGGATTATTATCTGACATTTGTCCTTCTCTTCAAAAATCCAAGCATCCCCCAGATCTTGTTGATTCAACTTCCTAAATATTGTTCAAACTATCCACTTCCTATCATCGCTTCAGCCACTTCCTTGGTCTTGCCCTTCTATAACAGATGTCTGGAATGCATGCAATAATACACCAAGTTTGCAGATTTGAATTTTTCAGTGTCCTCTCCATCCCCACGCTCCTTTATCGATCCCTAAGTCCTCCCAGCTCAGGTCCAAATCTGCTCCTCTAGTGCTCCTGTTTCTGTAACCCTGAGCCAGGCACCCAGGAGTCGACTTCAACTCCCCTCTCTTCCACTTTTAATTCACTGCCAGTCTTTCCATTTACTTATCTGGCTATTTCTGAAAACTACCCATTTCCTTTCATCCTCACAGACTCTACCCTAATCTAGGCCATCACCCATCTTATTTGGGTTATCTCAACAGCCATCTGGTACTGGTCTTTTTGCCTCCTGCCTGGGCCCTGGTGATCTTCCTAAAACTAGTAAGTATGATCACAAGACTCTCCCACTTAAATGAATCTCTTTAAAATGACCCTTTCCTGTGCACCCACATGCACCCACATGCGTCACCCCCAGCTTCCTGCCACACTCAACTTCTGCTATTGCCCATTCCCCTTGTGCTCCCCCTTCCCACACACACATACTCTGATTATGCTGTTCCTGTGGGCCTGGATGATCTTTCTCCCTCTCCTGCCTGATCAATTCCTCTCCCTCTTAGACCCAGTTTCAAGGTCACCTCCCCTGTGAAGTCTTCCCTGACCCCTCTCACTTCCCCAACACTGAGTAATTACCATATTGTGGGGAGGAGGTGGGCACACCCAGCAAGGTCACCTTGGCTGAGGTGATAACAGACCAAAAAGCAGTTTAAGGTCCCAATAGTGAGGCCTTAGCAAGCATCTTCTGTGTACCTGAACTTGTTCTCAGAATCCCAAGGTCAAATCAGATGGTAGAAGCATTTGGCAGAGGACTGAAAAATGGGTCTGGAAAGAGGAGAAGGGAAGAGAATCACCATATCTGAAGCAGAGTCCATGTCCCCGTGCCAAAGGCTTTGAAAATACTACCTCATTTAATCGTGGGAACATCCCTGGGAGGTTGGGATTTTAAAAACAAAGGAACCAGCCTGACCTGTGGTGGCGCAGTGGATAAGGCACCGACCTGGAACGCTGAGGTTGCCGGTTCGAAGCCCTAGGCTTGCCTGGTCAAGGCACGTATGGGAGTTGATGCTTCCTGCTCCTCCTCCCTTCTCTCTCTCTCTCTCTGTCTTCCTTCTAAAATGAATGAATAAAATCTTTAAAAAAAAAAACAAAAAAAAACAACAACAAAGGAACTGGTGGTAAGATTTACAAAACTAATAAAGGCAGCATTTCAAAGCAGTGGAGGAAAGAAAAGATTATTTAATAAAATACTTTAATACAGAATTGGCCATGTATATGGAAACAGTCAAATTGGACTCCTTATGGTGTATTAGAACACCAATGGAGTAAACACAATAAGTGAATATTTATCTGAATTTGGAGTTAAGAAGGTCTTTCTCTGCATCACACAGAAGCAGAGACCATAGAGGAAAACACTGAGAGACTTGTCTATGTAAAAACATATACATTTAGCATGTCAAAAACAAATTAATAAAGTTAACATGAAAATGAAAAACTGGGAAAAATATTTTCCATGTTAGCAGACAGAAATCTAGGTTCAAGATCTAAACAGGCAATTCACATACAAAGCAAGTTCCATTTTCCTAGTAATCCTAGAAATACAAATTAAATCAAACTGAATTACCATTTTTAATCTGCCAAATTATCAGGCATTTGTTTTAATAAAATGATGCTGTTGTGGGGTGCCACTGGGTAATGTATCTTAAAACTGCTGATGCTAGAACTTGCCGTTTTAAAGGTTATAAACAGCTTCTGCATTCTAGGGTAGAAGAGGGAGTCTGTTTGCAGAGAAGACCCTTGCCCCCTTTGTTCTGAATTTTTCTGGAAAGACCACTTCCGGGCCCCTTGGTCAGGCAGCTGTGAAGTAAGAGCCTCCTGTTGCTCTTGAGGAAGCCCAAAGCCAGCCGCTTTGGACTAAGATGTGAAGTATTCCATTCAGTTGTATAAACTAGATCTGTTAATTAATGAACATTTTTTTTCCGCTCCAAATCTGAATTTTGGATCACTATAGGCAGGAAAAGTGTGTGTGTGTGTGTGTGTGTGTGTGTGTGTGTGTGTGTGTGTGTGTGTGTGTGTTTGTTGGTTCACCATCTGCAAACAGGGAGGTTGCCCAGGTTTAACAAGGAGCCACCAGGCCCTGGCCGGTTGGCTCAGTGTAGAACGTCGGCCTGGCGTGCAGGAGTCCCGGGTTTGATTCCCGGCCAGGGCACACAGGAGAGGCACCCATCTGCTTCTCCACACCTCCCCCTCTCCTTCCTCTGTCTCTCTCTTCCCCTCCCGCAGCCAAGGCTCCATTGGAGCAAAGTTGGCCTGGGCGCTGAGGATGGCTCTGTGGTCTCTGCCTCAGGCGTTAGGATGGCTCTGGATGCAACAGAGCGACACCCCAGAGGGGCAGAGCATTGCCCCCTGGTGGGCATGCCAGGTGGATCCCCGTCGGGCGCATGCGGGAGTCTGTCTGACTGCCTCCCCGTTTCCAGCTTCAGAAAAATACAAAAAACAAACAAACAAAAAACAAGGAGCCACCGGCCTGGGCTGTGGGCTGCAGGTGGTAGAGCCAGCCTGACCTTGGGATACACAGTCACATGTTGAGATGTCTGGCCTGACCAGGCTCAGCAATGAGGTCGGGAGTTCCTCCAGGAGAAGGACTATTCCCACAGCCAGCGCTGCAGGAGCTGAAGCAGGCTTTGGATGGGAGGCCCAGATTTCTCCTCCCTGGGGTGGGGGCTTGGAGGTCTGTACTCTGGGCAGTAGGGACCCAGTCAAGGGCAGTCACACTGTGGAAGGTCAGCTGATCCCTGCACTGAGGCTGATGGGGGCTAAGAAAAAGTAGCCAATGCAGCCATTGGAGAATCTCAGACTGCAGCCTCTGGTGTCAGTGCCTTCCAGTTTAAATCTACCTTCTGTTCTCCCCAGACCGGTGTAAGGTTTTGTTAGGCTGGTGGAGGTTGGGTTTAAGGGAAGTCAGGAAGGGCGCCGAGCCCAGAGAAGCCATTCTGAGAGCTGAAGCCTGGAAATGTCACCAGATGGCAGGAGGTGACTCATTTCTGGGGGGCAGGGCTATTGTCCAGAGGATAGAGGTGGCTGAAGTGACAAGTAGCAGCCTGGTTAGAGCAAGGAACAGACAGTATTGCTTGAAAGTCACCTGGGAAGCAAACCTGTGAAGGCTTGGTCTCAAGGGCTGCCATAGGCTGTTTTCATTTCAGTATTAAAGAGCAGAGCAGCCCAGGGGATGGAGAATTTGAGTACCACCGGCTACAGGCAGAAGGCAAGAAAACACGCCCTCTTACAGACTGGGTGAGTGGAAATCGCCCCTTCAAACAGGAAGACAACTTTCTACCTGCTAAAAAAAATCCTTAAAGTCTGACCAGGGAGTGATGCAGCGGATAGAGAGTCGGACTGGGATGCATAGGACCCAGGTTTGAAACCCCAAGGTCACCAGCTTGAGTGCAGGGTCACTGGCTTGAGCGTGAGATCATAGACATGACCCCATGGTGTCTGGCTTGAACCCAAAGGTCACTGGTTTGAGCCCAAGGTTGCTGGCTTGAGCAAGGGGTCACTTGCTCTGCTGCAGCCCCCCGGTCAAGGCACATACAAGAAAGCAATCAGTGAACAACTAAGGAGACTAAGGAGCTGCAACAAAGAATTGATGCTTCTCATCTCTCTCCCTTCCTGTCTGTCTGTCCCTATCTGTCCCTCTCTCTGTCTCTGCCTCCATCACACACACACATTCACAAAAAGACTTGCTTTAAAAAAAAAATCCTTAAAAATGTGCATATTCTATGACCCAATAAAACCATTTCTAACGGTGTATCTATTCTAAGGTCAAAGAGAGGTTACAGTGTAACAAGGACCTGTGAAGCTGGATGGAGAACAAAAACATCACATCTTTATTTTCAGGGACCTCTCCCTGAAATTTAGCACTTCCTTCGCTTAGAAACGTGGGCAGCAAACCAAACCACAGTAGACAGCAATACCTGTGACGCTGCAGAGCTCTGGGACACTCATTGCTTCAAAATTCTGTTCTTATTAGCCTTGCTAGGAGATCTTGCTATTAAATGCATTTATAAGAAGCATATCTACAACTATATCCCGAATTTTTATTGTTGTTGTTGTTGTTTCAAAATAGACAGTGTTCTTCACAGAGTTTTAGGTTTACATAAAATACTGAACAGGAGCCTGACCCGTGGTGGCGCAGTGGAAAAAGCGTCAACCTGGAATGATGAGGTCATTGGTTTGAAACCCTGGGCTAGCCTGGTCAAGGCAAATGTGAGAAGCAAAGATGAGTTGCTTTCTGCTCCTCTCCCCTACCTTTCTCTCTTCTCTAAAATTCAATAAATAAAATCTTAAAAAGAAAATGAACAAGAAAACCTAGCTCCCAGATACTTCCTGTCTGCCTGCCCCCAAGTCTACTCTGTTTACATTTGTTCCCATTGATAAACCAGTGATGATACATCATTGTTAACTATAGTCCAGAGTTGACACCAGGGTTCCCTCTTTATATTGTCCAGGTGTATGGGTTGTGATGAGTGCACGCTACGTACCCACTACTACAGTCTCGCACAGAGCATTCACACTGCCCCCAAAGTCCCCGCAGGTCACCAAGTCATCCTATCCTCTCTCTTCCTGAACCTCTGGAATCACTGATTTTCTACTCTCTCTAGTTCTGCCTTCCTGGTAATGTCATATAGTTGGAAGCATACAGTATTTAGTCCCTTCAGATGGTCTTCTTTCACTTGTAATGGGCATTTAAGGTTCCTCCATGTCTTTGATGGCTTAATAGCTCATTTCTTCTTATCTCTGATAACACTCCATTGTCTGGGTGTCCCACAGTTGCTTTTCTGCTCACCTACTGAAGGACATCTTGGTTGCTTCTGTTTTGGCAATTATAAATACAGCTGCTATAAACATCTGTGTGCATGTTTTTGTGTGGATGTAATTTTCATTTGGATAAAAACTAAGTAGCACAGTTCCTGGGTTATATGGTAAGACTATGTTTAGCTTTTTTAAGAAACCAGCAAACTGTCTTCCAAATTGGCTGTATAATTTGGCATTCCCACCAGGAATGAATGAGCATTCCTGTTGTTCCATATCCTAGTCAGCATTTGGTGGTGTCCTTGTTTGGGATGTTAGCCATTCTAATAGGGGTGTGGTGGCGTCTCATTGTTATTTAAATTTGCAATTCCCTAAGGAGATAGGGTAAGAAAAACTTTGTGCCATTTCTGCTCCAGGATTAACTGCAAGTTTAGGTGATGCCTTCTGGTGGAAGATACTCTACCTGTTGTATCAACTAGCTTTTGCTGTGTGACACGCTATTCCAAAACTCAGTAGCTTAAACTGCCCGTGCATCTGGGTGTGTTTGGGGGTTCAGATGATTGTGGCTGGGTGAGGCTGAGTGCTCCAGGCCTGGTGGCTGGGGTTGCTCTGCTCCAAGTGTCTCACACCTTCTTTAAATACCATATTTTCATAAATGTGTTTCAATATAATTGGCTTTGTTTGTAATCTTCTGTATATTATTTTATGCATTTAGCCCTATCCCAGCACTTGTCATACTGCTCTGCCAGGTCCTGGTTTCTTGTCTTTCTCCCCACTAGACCATGAGCTAGCTCCCTGAGGGCAGGGACTGTGTTTACATTTCTATTTTTCAGTTTTTATGATGAAAATTTTAAAACAAAGGGAGAGAATGGCACCATGAGACCCCATACACCCACCACCCAGATGACAGATTTGTGTCCCATTGCTTGCTTCCTTCATTCCCCTTTTTATTTTTTGTTGCTAAAGTATGGGAAAGCAAACCATTTCCCCCATGTGTTTCATTGTGCTTCTCTAAGAAATTCAGTGAGTAGTTTTTAAACCCATGAATCACTGTTCGTTGCAGAGCTGTTTATAATAGCCCCAACTGGAAGCAAGCTTGTTAGCTAACATTTGAAACAGAGGGTGTATCCAGTCAAAAGACTATGAGGCACCCATTCAGAGGATCAGTGCAAAAATCACACAGCCACGTGGCAAAATGCTTATGACCAAGAAAAATCCAGAAAGGCAGACATCCTGGTCCACGGTGGTCTCTATGCTCTCATTTGTCAGCCAAGCCAAAAGACCTGCCTGGGTTGCTGGCCAGAATGGAGAAGGCAAAAAAGGAAGGTGAGGATGAGGCTGGTTGGATGATGCACAAATGTGTTACTTTCCCTTCAGAATATTCTTCAGTGTCCTTGACATCACCTCTCCAAGCTGTTATCTGCCAAGCAGAATTGCTGTGGCGGCTGTCCATGAGGCCGGACAGAGGACTGATGGAATCTGTGGGCTCCCTGGGGGAGCCAGCTGGAGGCACAGAAAGCCTGGCTGTGGACCTAAGACAAGGCGCTGTCCCCACCCCTCCCCAGCCCTTCTCAGTTCCCAGAAGGCAGCTAACGTGTTGCATAGCTGTTTATTTTTCTGGGTCTGGGGTTTGGAAAGGCAGTGCTGCAATGGCAGGGAGTTATCTGCTGTTCCAGGCCATGTGTATTCTTCACAGTGCATGCAGGCCCTCGCCCCACTCCACCGCCCGGGTGGCCCACCCATCTGGGTGCCTGTGATAGAGCATGGTGCTCACTCAGGCTGTGTAAACGGTTTTCAAGGTCAATAGTTGTGGTGCCTCTGTTCCTCTGGCAGAAACCTGTCTTGGATTGATTGCAAACCCATGTGACCTGTTGGCTAGTCCTGGGGAAAACAGACCCACCTCACAGCCTGTCTCCCAGGCACACTTTCCTCAGAGGAGAGAGCTGTCCACAGCACAGTTCCCTGCATCCACCCCATCCCCTGAGAGCTCAGTGCTCTTTAAACAGGAGGTGCCAAGTTAATGCTTGTTCTCCCAAGTACTGTGCTGGGTCCAGGGTCTTCATGCTATCTTAAACATGAGACCTGAGCCTGGCCTGTGGTGGCGCAGTGGATAAAGCATTGAACTGGAATGCTGAGGTCTCAGGTTTGAAACCCTGGCTTGCCCGGTCAAGGCACATTCAAGAAGCAACCACTATGAGTTGATGCTTTCTGCTCCTCCCATTCCTTTTCTTTCTGTCTTTCTCTCTTCTCTCTAATAAGTCAATAAATAAAAACCTTTTAAAAAAATAAGTGATGGATGATGGGTACACAACTCGATCAACAGTTCAAATGCCATAGAGATGTTCACCAGAAACTTATGCACCCTTATTGATCAATATCACCCCAATAAATTAAATTTCTAAATTTAAAAAAAGATTAGTTGACCTGTAAAAAATATAAATAAATAAATAAATTTTAGTGCCAGTTTATGATAAATGATATAAATGAAGAGCTAGAAAATGAGCAGTAGGGTGCGATCCGGTAGAGTCCACAGAGTGCAGGAGCTGCTGTTCCTGCCGAGTTTGGAGTGTGCCGCCACCCTCCCAGCATGTGGATGCGTTCAACAATGTAGAAGCTCTCTCACTGGGTTTTTATAGTGGTTCTGTTACATAGGCACGATTGATTAAATCACTAACCATTGGTGATTAGCTCCATTCCCAGCTTCTCTCTTCTCCCTAGGGGTGGGAATGGTGGTGGTGGGGTATTGAAAGTTCCAACCAGGGGTCCCCAAACTTTTTACACAGAGGGCCAGTTCACTGTCCCTCAGACCGTTGGAGGGCCGCCACATACAGTGCTCCTCTCACCACCAATGAAAGAGGTGCCCCTTCCGGAAGTGCGGCGGGGGGCCGGATAAATGGCCTCAGGGGGCCTCATGCGGCCCGCATGGCGTGCCGTAGTTTGGGGATTACCATTAGTAATCACATGGTTGGTTCCTCTGGCAATCAGTCCCTTCCCCTCCATAACTTAAAGGGGATTGAACTGACAACCTCTGTGCTTCGGGATGATACTCTAACAAACAGTTATCTGGCCAGGGCTGCTTTGCTTTTTCTTGTCTCCCTAATCTATCACCAGCGGATTTCATGTAACCCCTTATATCTTCCCTTTTGATTCGCATGTGTAAAATAAATGGTGAAACTACCATTTTTCAAAGCAATTTCTCAATCCATTGAGATTTTGCTTCCCAGCAATTGTTGTCAGTTTGGCTCAAATAAACTCATAAGAATTCTTATAGGTTTGGATGTTTCTTACATTGACAGCACCTACCACAGGTCAGGTCTTACCATGGCATGTCATCTAATCCTTGCAGTCATTTCATTCTGCCAAGCAGATTCTTATTCCCATTATACAGAGGAGGATCTGTTACTGATGAGTTTGGGTCTTATCTGCTGATAAAAAAGAATTTAGACCAGAGACACTGATAAAAGCAAAGGCAGGTTTATTGAAACTCTGCAGAGGGCAAGAACACTGAGATAGGGTCTCAGACTCTGTGCATATGCAGGGTTTTGGGGCTTAAAAATGGAAGTTGCTAGGGTTAACCAATCAGGAAGTAGGTTAGCAAGCTTCTTTTTTTGGAATACAGATGTTCAGGTATATGTCACGAAATGAAGCATTCTGGGATTGTGCAGCATTTATTATGGGATGCAGGAAGAGACTTTCCCAACCAGGTATTGAGTTTGTCTCTGTGATTTGTGGTTTGGCTTTAGACCTGGAAAACAAACTTAGAGGAGTCAGGTTAGTTCCTAGACTGTTGTTCTATGCTACCAATTGATAACTGCCATATTTCTGGCAGGGCTTGACTGGGAGCAATTTTGGGGAAGATTTTATCCTGTTTCAGATCCTGAGGCTCAGGGAGGGCAGGTAGCTTATTCAAGGTCACACAGGTGACAGAATCTAATGCAGGGATCAGAATAAAGTGTGTTGGACTCCAAATCCTGATCCTTTCTAGACTCTTCTTCAACAGACAAACCACCTGGCCCCTCCCAAACCCTTTCATGGCAAAGAAGATTGCTCACACCCTCCTAGTATCCACTTCCCCATCCTTCTTTAGTAACAGAAACTGTAATTGGGCACATTGTAGCTCCGTCCAAAGCCTACATTTCCTGACCTCCCTTTCAGCCAATTGTGGCATGAGTTAGGTTACAGCCAATGAGATGTAAGGAAAAGCATCACGTGGAACTTCTAGAGGTCTCCTTAAAAGAGAAAGGAGACTGCTTTTGAGTAAATGTTTGTTAATTTAAAAAAAAAAAAAAAAAAGGAGGAACAGAGGTATCATTGTTCTGCCTTCATATTTCCTTCCTGCTGGCTGAACTTGGACAAAATGGCAGGAGCTCAAACAATTGCCTTGGGCCATGTGGAGCTGTGTTGGTAGGAGAGTGTAATCACACAGACTCCATTTCTTTAATATGACCTTTTCTCCTTTCTTTCCTTTTGATTCAAACTGGCCTCATCTAGTACCCTCACGCACCTACCTCCTTCTCCCTTGCACATCCATTCCCTTAATCATTAAGCTCTCAAGACAATGAGGTTCTGGTCAGCATCAGATAACCTTAGAAACAAAGACAGAGCCTGACCTGAGGTGGTGCAGTGGATAAAGTGTCGACCTGGAAACGCTGAGGTTGCTGGTTCAAAACCCTGGTCTTGCCCGGTCAAGGCACATATGGGAGTTGAAGCTTCCTGCTCCTCCCCCCTTCTCTCTCTCTCTCTCTCTCTCTCTCTCTCCCCCCCCCCCTCAATCTCTCTCTCTCCTCTAAAATGAATAAATAAATAAAAATAATTAAAAAAAAAAAGAAACAAAGACAGAGTTTCATTCCAACTAGAGATAATATCTAGGCCTCAGTGGTGTTTCACCTCCAGACCCAGGAAAGCAGAATGACCCCACTGACCACATGCTTTAAAAACCAGACAGAATTACATCGTGGGACCCTGGTCGGCTGGCTCAGTGATAGAGTATCAGCTCGGCGTGTGGATGTTCCACGTTCGATTCCCGGTCAGAGCACATTGGAGAAGTGCCTATCTACTCCTCCACCCTTCCCCCTTTTGCTTCTCTCCCTCCCTTCTCTCTCTTCTCCTCCCCTCCTGCAGCCATGGCTTGATTGGAGTGAGTTGGCCCCAGGCACTGAAGATGGCTCCATGGTTTCTGCTTCAGGTGTTAAAAAATAGCTCTGGTTGCAACAGAGCAAGGGACCCAGATGGGCAGAGCATCACGCCCTAGTGGGCTTGCCAGGTGAATCCTGGACAGGGCACATGCAGGAATCTGTCTCTGCCTCCCCTCCTCTCATTAAAAAAAAATTAAATTAAATTTAAAAAAAAAAGAATTACATCATGACTGATACCAGGACCAGCTGCAATGATCAACTACTTGTTAGCACTGACCACAATAGAGACCACAACCCTAACTCCACCATGATAATGATTTTTTCCCTTATATAGCCCATCTCCTAGAAGCCACCTGGGACCCAAATCTTGGAGCTAATAGCTCACCTGTGATTCTGGGGTGTTTTTTTTTGTCACTATTTCCTTAAAATAAACTTTTACTTTCTTTGCTGTAAACTCTTGTTCGCATTTTATTGGCTTTGATGCACGCAGGCAAAAGAACCCCTTTAGTTCAGTAACAACAACAAGATGATGAGTCACCATCCCAGTTCGAAGGCCCCCTTATAAATCATCAGCTCTTGCCCTGGCCAGATAGCTCAGTTGGTCAGAGTGTTGTCCTAATATACCAAGGTTATGGATTCAATCCCTGGCTAGGGGACATATAAGATTTAACCGATGAGTGCATGTATAAGCGGAATAATAAATCTACTGGTATGTCTATCTTTTCTCCCCTCTCTAAAAATCAATCAATAAATTAATTAATTAAATCATCAGCTCTTCTCTATTAAGCCTTTCCTTCAGCATTTAAACAGGCTCAAATTTCTCCCAGCCTTAAAGAAAAAAACCCTTCTTCAGTCCCATGTTCCCTTCTCCTCCTCTTCCCAGTGCATCAGTTGGGAGGAATCACCTATTCTCAAGGTTGCCATGCCTCCATTTCCCAGACATTCCTCAACTCCCTGAATCTGGGTTTCAGTCCTACCATTCTAGCTAACTTGCTCAGGCAATTAGTTAAAGACAGCTACATCTAATGGAGGACTTTCTTGTTATCTTCTAACTAGATTTCTCAAAAGCATCACACATTGTTGGCCACGCCCTTCTTAGACACTCTTCACCTTGCGTTCTGCACTGCTTCTGTTCCATCTGCCTTTTCAGCTGCTTCTTCTCCATTGTCTTTGCCAGTTTAGCCTCTGCTATGAGCTCTGTTCCTCTCCATCAAAGGACTTGACTTTTCTTGCATGTTGAGTTCCTCAAACTGAACATGTCCAAACTGAACTCATAGTCATTCTCTTCTCTCTCCCCCCAAATCTAGAAGTTCTTGCCAAAAATCTGAAAGACTCTTTGACACATCTCTTCCCATCACAACCCACAACCAATTCTTGCTCAAGCCTTGACATTTCATCTTCTAAATAAAGTCCATTCACTATCATCAGTCAACTCAAATCACTATCATCTTTCACGTAAAACTAGTACAATAGTCCAGTCCCTTAATTGGTCTTCCTGCCTCTACTCCAGTCCCCCTAAAAATCATTTTTTTGTACATAATAGTCAGAGAGATCTTTCTACCAATAGAATCATCTGCTTGCTCAAGTCTACAACTTCCCTTTGTCCTCCAGATGTATAATCCAACTCCTGCCTGGGTCCTACAAGGGCAGAGCCTGCCCTAAAACTCCTTCATCTCACTCCTCCTCTATCTCTGTTCCAGCCATAGAGACCTCCTAACACATCTGCTTCTAGAACCCAAACACTCCCTTTCCTCACTGCCTTGTGCACTTGCTGTCTCCACCATTTGGCCTGGCCTTTTTTTCCCTGCTGCCAGTTAACACTGCATTCCCAAGCCACATCCATAAACTTCTCTTCCTAGAATTTAGCACCACTTCAAAGACTTACTGTATTCCCCCATGTATAAGACACACCGTTTTAAAAAAAAATTTAGGGGTTTAAAAACTGGGTACGTCTTATACAGTAGTTGTAGATTGTTTTAGTTGCATTTCCTGCTTTTCTGCGTGCTTGTTATTGTGTTCATTGTTGAAGACAGTGATTCGTCATCAGGCACAGATGAGGACAAACTAATGGATGGGAGTTTTGACAGTGATGAGTTGTATGAATTTTATGATGAATAAAACTTGAGTTCAATAACTTTATGTAAGACATTTTTTTCCCCAAATTTCAGGCCCCAAAATTAAGGTGCATCTTATACATGGGAGTGTCTTATACTGGGGGAAATATGGTATATATGTAACTATTGTCATCCCCAATTAAAATGTTAGCTTTCTGAAGGCCTGTCTGGCTTGCTGCTTCACCCTTAAAGGGCCAGGCATGGTAACCCAAAAACTATAAGTGAATGAATAATTCACCCCCTGTAGCCCTTATCGTGTTCATAAAGAATCCTACTCCGATGCTTTGGGAGCTCCACCTGAAAGGCATCCTGGGAAAAGTATGCAAACGAAGATGGGCGGGGAGCAATCACTTAAGGAAGACTGTATCTTCCAGGAGGAAGAGCGCGCCTGCGCACACGCTCCACTAGGGCACTGTCCCACTTCGGCCGTGGGGTGGCACTAGGCGCATGCTCTCTGACAACACGGTCCTCCAGGCCGGCTTCGGGCCGCTCTAGACGCCCTTCTCGCTTGCTCTGATGGGAGGCGGGCGCGCCCACGGGGTCCCTCCAAGATGGCGGCGCAGAGGAGGAGCCTGCTGCAGAGTGTGAGGAATCGACCCGCTCTCCGGGCCGGGGTTTGGGAGCCCCGAGGGAGGTGGGGGGCTGTCTGGTGCAGGTAAAGTTCTCTCTTTGCCTTGGGCCGAGTACCTCTTCCTGGCAGGGTGCGATTGCCTCCTCTCCCTCCCGGGCTGGCCCCCACCCCCCAGTCCCCAGGACGGGGGCGCGTGCGCGCTGCCGGCCCGGCAGTCAGGGGCTCGGAACCCGGTGCTAGACTATCCCCAGCGTCAAGGGCAAGTCGAGGGTGGAAGTTCAAGAGCCGGAAAGGAGTGTGGCGCAGGGCAGCGGAGAGAACAGGGGTGGACAGCCCAGCCCTGGCACTGAGCAGTCGTGGAATGATGATAATAATAGCAGTAGTAGCGACTTATGTACCGCTTACTACTTCTAGGCTTTTGCCGATTGCTTTACATTTGTGAGATTAATTTTCATAACAGCCCTACGAGATAGGTACTGTGATTATTCCTGTTTTACGGATAAGGAAACTGAGGCACAGATAAGGAAACTGAGGCCCAAGGCCACACAGTTGGTAAGTGGCAGCGGCAGAGTTAAAATCAGGCAGTCGTTCTTCTTAACCTCTAACCTACACCAAAGGAATAACTAGTCGGGCAGCCTGGTTGTAACTCCCTGTTCCTCAGTTGGTCTCAGTTTCCTTATTTATAAGGTGAAAGCAGGCAGTGGGAGGATTGTCTTGAGACTCATCTCTACCTGCAGTCTGGACCCTGTTGGGTTTGTTGCTGATGTCTTCCAGCCTCTGTATCCTCTTGACACGTGCATAGATGCACACACATGTTGGCACCTTGGGCCTGTTTTCACCTGCCAGGGCAGAGTACTGGTCCCTTGGGTCCTCCCCAGACATATCAGTCTGTTGTAATTGCCTGTGAATTTCTCTGCCTCCTGTACTGGAAAGTTGAACTCTTTGAAGACAGGGGCTTGTGATTTATAATGAATAGTGTCACCATCAATGACCACCACTAGGTGTCAGACATTCAGTGAATATTTGTAAAATAATGAGTAAAGCATTTGTAGCCAGGTTCAGTATTCAGCATTGGCCCACCTGCCCTTGAGGGACTTGAAGCATTAGAATTGGGGTGTGGGGCTGATCTTTACTGTTGCATGTTAATGACAGGCTTTGTGTAGCCTCTGAAACTCCTCTTCCAGGACAGCAGCTCCCACTGGGTAGGGAGGAATATAGACCTCCTCCTCTCCACACCTTCAGTGTGTCCCCGCCCCCTTTTACTACTGCTTGGCAGGTCAGCTTTGTCATTGAGTTAAGCAGACTGTGCCCCTCTGCTTTGTAATCTAGAGGAGGGGGCTCCTGTGTAAATGTCTCCATTGTAATAAACATTCCAAAAACCTGCTGGATTGTGGCAAATGCGGAATGCTGTAGGTGACTTGGCTTGCTGAAGAGACTGGCTGCCAGTTTCCCTCCCCTGTAGGTGCCCTGGAGCCAAAGGGACTCAGGTTAGACAGAAGGTGAGCTCCAGAATGTGTTCCTAGTTGGAGGTGGAATCTTTGAAAGGATAGTTAGCCTGACCTGTGGTGGCGCAGTGGATAAAGCGTCAACCTGGAAACAATGAGGTTGCCGGTTCAAAACCCTGGGCTTGCTTGGTCAAAGCAAATACGGGAGTTGATGCTTCCTGCTCCTCCCCCCTTCTCTCTCTCTCTCTCTCTCTCTCTCTCTCTCTCTTTCTCTCTCTCTCCTCTCTATAATAATAAAAAAAAAATCTTAAGGTCCTGGCTGGTTGGCTCAGTGGTAGAGCGTCGGCCTGGCGTGCAGGAGTCCCGGGTTCAATTCCCGGCCAGGGCACACAGGAGAGTCGCCCATCTGCTTCTCCACCCCTCCCCCTCTCCTTCCTCTCTGTCTCTCTCTTCCCCGCTGCAGCCAAGGCTCCATTGGAGCAAAGATGGCCCGGGCGCTGAGGATGGCTCTGTGGCCTCTGCCTCAGGCGCTGGGATGGCTCTGGATGCAACAGAGCAATGCCCCAGATGGGCAGAGCATCGCCCCCTGGTGGGCATGCCGGGTGGATCCTGGTCAGGCGCATGCGGGAGTCTGTCTGACTGCCTCTCCGTTTCCAGCTTTGGAAGGATGCAAAACGGAGAAGAAGAAAAAAAATCTTTGGGGGAAAAAAAAAAAAGAAAGATAGGATAGTTAGCATTAAGCACATAGCATCAGATGAAATGTCTCTCCCACCCTAATGATGATCAAGATGTTTCTACTCACAGGGTGTCTGAGTGTGCAGGTGGTATGCGGGGCTTGCTGTCCTGTCCTCCACTGTCCTGAGTCTGGTGAGAGCAGCTCAAACACCATCATTCAGCAGATGGCTGTGAAGCCTACTGGTCTGTACCGGAGATACGAAGATGAGTACTCAAGACATTTGCCCACCATCACTGCAGACTAGCTTGAGAGAAGGAGCCATATACCACTAACACAATATGTGAGGCACTTGGGGGTCAATGTACTGAGAGGGGTTGTGGATGGTCAGATTTGACCAGACCAGTAGAGGTTTACAGGAAGGGCTGGGGAATTGCTGACAGGGTGCTGGAAGGGTGTGCTGGGGCCAGATGGCAGTGTACTTAGTGGAATGACATCCTAAGGAGTGTCTCCTTTCGTCCCAAGCAGTGTGGCACCTTCAAAGTTCTTTTGAAGAGAAGAAGAGCTTTTGAAGACAGTTTGATGTGTTCAAAAGAACCCAGCTGCCTGATAAAACAGAGTATGAATCTTATATGGCCTTGGGCAAGTCACTCAACATTCCTGAACCTTGGTTTCCCTGAGAGGACTTCCAGAAGTGTTGTTAGTATTAGTGAACTAACATGTTAACACTCCTAGCCTGGCATGCTAACACTGCAGGCTTGAAGTTCCACCTTCAGTTCTGCAATGAGTGCCTGTGTTCATTCCCCCAAATGTCACTGAGCAGTCACTATGTGGCAGGCACTGTGTAAGTGCAGGGGATGCTGCCTTCATGGAGCCTGTGTTCTATTCTAGGAAGGGAGACAGTAAACAATGAACAAACAGATTACACCCTGTGTTCTATTCTAGGAAGGGAGACAGTAAACAATGAACAAACAGATTACACATGATATAATATCTATAACATAACATCAGGTGGTAGTGTGAGGGAGAATAGTCTGGATTCATACACAGAAAGGTGGAGGGGCCGTTTCTGACTGAATGGTAGGGGAAGACTTCTCAATATTTGATAAGATGAAGTGGGGGATATAGGAGGGAATGCTCCTGCCCAAGGCAACAGGGGTGGTTCTTGGGGAGCAGCAAGGAGGCCAATGTGGCTGGAATGGAGTGCACTGGGGAGTGGTAGTAGCCGCGGTCCAAGGGAGCCTTGTGGATCCTCAGGTGAACTTTGGATTCTGTTCTAAGTGAGATGTGAAACTCGCATCTGGTTTTGAGCAGCAACATGACATGATCTGATTTGTAATCGGAAAAAGCCTAGTACCACCTGCCGAGTGGTACTCGGTTATCCAGATGTGAGATGACAGAGATGGCAGAGGAAGGTGAGAAGTACTGGGTTCTGGCTATATTCTGGAGGAAGAGCTAATGTAATTTGCTGACAGATCAGATGTGGAGTGCATGACGGAGGAAATAGAGTCCAGGACTCCAAGGTTTTGGCAGGCGCTGTAGCGGTGCCCTTTACTGCGTTGGGGAACCTAGGAGTACATTGAGGGCTGAAAGAATCAAAAATTTGATTTTGTGTATGTTGTTATTTACTTAATTATAAAAAAACTCAACTTGTACTCAGTTTTCTTTTTACTTAGACATATTCCAAGCAATTATATCTGTTTAATCACAGGTGCTAGCCATATATTTTTCTAATGTACACTAAAATAAACATGTACCCATTAAAATGAAAATGTCCATTAGGCTGTCACCTACAACCGTCTCATACACTGGCAGAATGTGGCCCAGCTGCTCCAGCACACAGTAAGTGCTCTTCAATTATTAGTAGTTTAGTAGCCCCTTTAAGAGTGTATTATAGGCCCTTTCCAGTTGGCTCAGTGGTAGAGCACCGGCCCAGCATGTGGATATCCTGGGTTTAATTCTCAGTCAGGGCACACAGGAGAAGCACCCATCTGCTTCTCCATCCCTCCCTCTCTCGCTTCCCTCTCTCTATCCCTCCTGCAGCCATGGCTCAATTGGAATGAGTTGGCTCCAGGCGCTGAGGATGGCCGCATGGCCTCCGCCTCCATCTCAGGCACTAAGGGGAGATGTTGGAGCAACACCCTAGACAGGCAAAGCAGCCCTATTGTGGGCTTGCTGAGTAGATCGCGGTCAGGGCACATGCAGAAGTCTGTCTCTCTGCCACCCCTCCTCTCACTGAATTAAAAAAAAAAGTGTTTTAGAACTATATTTGTGATGACAACATAGAGAACCTTTGATGAAAACCCTGGTGAGAGAGGTGGGGGCCCTAGAATGGAGTTTGTCCCAGAGAAGTAGGGAAGGAAAAGGGGGTCATTCAGCAAGACAGAGATGGCAGCAGGCATTGGGTGTTTTAAGCTTTTAGGAGAGGAAGAACTGCTGCCCCCACCCTGAGTCATCTTCCTGGGGGCATTATTCTCCCTTTCTGAGCTTCCTTTTTGCCTCTAAGGAATTCGGTCCTTTCACCACAAAAACACTTGGCCTTTTCATACTATAATTTGATATTCAAGCTGTGGCCTGGACTTGGAACCGTGCTGTGTCCACTTGCTGCCCAGGAGTTTGTGATGAGTCTCTGTGGGGACTGCCATGGACTATTTTTATGCGACATGCTCACATATGTATATGAGGAGCTAGTACTTAAAAACGTACACAAAGTGTTTATAACGCCCTTAACGGATTAAATACATTTCGATGGATCACCGTGGAAACTTTTTGTACCAAAATATGAATCTTGGAAAATCCTTGACACACTCAAGTAAAAATTAGGCTTTTTGAAATGGCATTCTTTCTTACTGTGTTTTCTATTAAGATTTTTGTGAGACATGAATTTGTAAACCATCAAAGAGTTAATTAAGGTGGTTCGTGCTCACTGTTGTACGTACTCACTAGGCTCTGACGAGGCTGTGCAAGCGTCAGACGCCCCTGTCTCAGCTTCCCAGCCGACTCACGTTCGGGGTGTCAAAGCGCCACTTGCTGCTGGTGCTGGCAGGCCTGGCATTTGGGGCGTGGGAGAAAGTATGCATCAGTGTGTGCTGGGGAGGAGAGGTGGGTGGTTTGTGTGAATAGAAAAATCCATGACCTTTCCTAAAATTGTTCAGAAGTACAGAGGAAGGAAGCAAGAGACTTGGGAGTCTGGTGTGTTGTATTAGAATCAGCCATGGCTGCGTGGCGTGGATAATCCCTGTGGAAGTAGAGAGGAGTGGAGGAACACGATCACAGCCCACCCGGCCGCAGCAATGTGAGAGTGATATCAAGGCCCCTGCTGTATTCAGGGAGGACCACATACTCTCCCACTCCCACACGGATACCACCTCCTGTAATTCTCTGGCCATTTGTCACTGAATGTTTGAGGTGCTGGGAGACTGCATTCTAAGCAGGGTCTTCCACTGAAGGATTGCTGATGAGAGTTTGAGAAGTTGCCCATATGTCATTGGATCTAAGATGCCATTAACTGTAAGGATGCATCATTATTTTATATATTACTGAGAAAGAAAACACTGCTATAAATAACATACCAACTTCAGAGATATTAAATATTGAATATATATATATTTGAATCAGTTTAATAAGGTATCTATTCAATAATACCAGGTTATAGCATGAGAGTTGCCACAGAGCCAAATGGATAAGGGCCAGTGAGTGGGGTGCCCAGTAGTCATGTTGAGGCCACGGAGAAATTTCTCTTTTAAATTCTCTGATGGTATATCAAGAGAAAGACTTGGTTTGGTTCTACATGTCCTTAACACCTTTCTTTTTTTTAAATCAAATTTATTGGAGTGACATTGGTTAACACCTTTCTGATTCTTTCTAGTCTCTCTTTTTTGTTAACAGAAAAGGGATCCAGCTCAGAATGTACAGTAGGCAATAGGTTCAACTAGAATTTGATAAACTGGTTCTGTTTTTGTGTTTTATTATTTTAAAGATATGGGAAGTAACACTGGTTTTCCACTTACAATACTGAAGGAGTTGACTCTGGCCGGTTGTCTCTGTGGTAGAGTGTTGGCCCAGTGTATAGAAGTCTCGGGTTTGATTCCCCCTGGTGAGAGCAAAGTTGGCCCTGGTTGCTGAGGGTGGCTCCTTGGCCTCTCCTCAGACACTAAAATAGCTTGGTTGCTGAGCAACGGAGCAGCAGCCTAGATGGGCAGAGCATCACCTGATAGGGGGCTTGCCAGATGGATCCTGGTCTGGGCACATGCAGGAGTCTGTCTCTGCTTCCCCACCTCTCACTTAATAAAAAAAAATATATTGAAGGAGTTTACATTCAAAATGAAAATCATTTGAGTAAAAGAAAATGTGGTCGTTTAAAGGAAAAAATATGAAGTGGGTAATTTCTTGGAGATGGTGAGTGGATGGTTGAAGTTTGGGGAACACGGGTCTCTGGCCCTGGTTGGATGTGAGCGGGACCTTTGTGGGTGGATAAGACTTGCAAAGACAGAAAGGGGGAGGGAGGCCTTGCCTCACCATGGATCCTTTTAATATGCCCTTTGGGTGATTTTTTTCTCATTTCTTCTTTAAGTTTATAGCAAGACAAATCAAAGTGGCTAGGAACTTAATGGTTAAAGAGTGCCGATGTGAAATAAGTAGAGCTTTGCTCAGTAAGGTTCATCTATATAAACTTTTTTTTTTTTTTTAAGAGAGAGAGGGCTAGATGGACAGGAAGGGAGAAAGATGAGAAACATCAACTCATAATGGCATCTCTTTAGTTCACTGATTTCTTCTCATATGTGCTTTGACGAGGCAAAAGGCTCCAGCCAAGCCAGTGACCCCTTGCTCAAGACAGTGACCTTGGGCTTCAAGCCAGCATCCAGGGGATCATGTTGGTGGTCCCACTCTCAAGCTGGTGACCCCATGCTCAAGCCAGCGACCTTGGAGTTTTGAACCTGGGTCCTCAGAATCCCAGGTTGACTCTCTCTCCACTGTGCCACCACCTGGTCAGGCTAAACAGTTTGTTTTAAAGTGTATGTTAGGCACTGGCTGGTTAGCTCAGTCGATTAAGAGCTTTGTCCCAAAGCAGCAAGGTTGCAGGTTTGACCCCTGGTTAGGGCACATGTGGGAAGCCACCAAAAAATGCACAACTGAGTGGAACAACAAATGCTTTCCTTCCCCCTCCCCTCTCTCTCCTTACCTCTCTCTGTCTAAAAATCAATAAAAATTAAGCCCTGACCAGATAGCTTGGTTGGTTGGATCATCGTCTTGGAGTGCAGAAGTTGTGGGTTCGATTACCCGATCAGGGCACCAAAAGAGCAACTTGATGTTCCTGTCTCTCTCTCTCTTCCTGCCTCTCTAAAAAAATAAATAAATAAATAAATAAATAAATAAATAAATAAATAAATAAATAAAGTAAGTGTATGTTTATTTATGTGACTGCACCTGTAGGGTCAGTAGCCTCTTCACTTGAGGCCCAAAAATATATCTGGCTTTTCAAGTAGAACAAACCTTTGGTTGCAGTGTTACTTTCTTCCTGTGTTTGGTGCAAAGTGGGTTAGCTTTCCACACTTTTTATTCTGGTCATAGTTTTTTTAGAAGTCATTTGAAACACTGTATAGGAACACTTATCTGTACAATATAGACAGCTGAGTAAGATTGTTAATCTGTCAAAGGATGAGATTTCAAACTATGTTAAAGGCATTCAGTTTTGACATAGGTACCAAGGTAATTTAATAGAGAAAGGATAGTCTTTTCTACAAACAGTGTTGGAACAGTTGGACATCCATATGCAAAGAAAAGAAAGAAACCATTGACGTAAACTTCCTTTATACAGAAATCAATTCAAATTGGATCACAGGTCTAAATGTAAAACTATAGAACTTTTAGAAGAAAACATATGGGAGATCTCTGTGACTTGCAGCTGGGCAAAGAGTTTTTGGACATGACAGTGGAAGCATGAACCACGAAAGAAGAAAATGAATTTAAAAAATGGACTTCTTCAAAACTAAAAGCTTCTGGTCTGCAAAAGACCCTATGAAGTGAATGAAATGACAAGCTACAGACTGGGGCAAATTTCAAATCACGTATCCAACAAAGGACATTTATCCAAAATATATAAAGAATTCTCAAAACTCAACAGTTAGAAAACAAGCAACCGCCTGACCAGGTGGTGGTGCAGTGAATAGAGCTCGGACCTGGGATGCTGAGGACCCAGGTTAGAAACCCCAAGGCAGTGGCTTGAGCGTGGGATCATAGACATGACCCCGTGGTCGCTGGCTTGAGCCCAAGGTCGTTGGCTTGAGCAAGGGGTCACTGGCTCTGCTGGAGCTCTGCCCCTGTGAAGGCACATAAGAGAAAGCAATCAATGAACAATAAGGTGCTGCAACTGAGTTGATGCTTCTCATTTTTTTTCCTGTCTCTCAAAAAAGAAAACAAGCAACCCAGTTTAAAAATGGACCTAGAGGCCTGACCTGTGGGGCGCAGTGGATAAAACATCAACCTGGAATGCTGAGGTTGCCAGTTCAAAACCCTGGGCTTGCCCGGTCAAGGCACATATGGGAGTTGATGCTTCCTGCTCCCCACCCCTTCTCTCTCCCTCCCTCTCTCTCTTTAAAAAATGAATAGCCTGACCTTTGGTGACCCAGTGGATAAAGCATTGACCTGGAACGCTGAGGTCACCGGTTCGAAACCCTGCACTTGTCTGGTCAAGGCACATATGGGAGTTGATGCTTCCTGCTCCTCCTCTCTCTCTCTCTCTCTCTCACTCTCCTCTCTAAAAAATAAATAAATTTAAAAAATGAATAAATAAAAATATTTTTTTTTAATAAAAAAATAAAAATGGACATAGGTACTTCACCAAGGAAAATATGTAGATGGCAAATAAGTACATGAAAAGATGCTCAACATAATTATTAGCCATAGGGAAGTGCAAAGTAAAGCCACAGTGAAACACCACATACCTCTTATAATGTCTAAATTGAAAAAGAAAAAAAGAATACCATGTGGTGAGGATGTGGAACAACAGGAACCTCTTGCATTGCTGGTGGGGACGCAGACTGGTACACCACTCAGCTTGGCAGTTTCTGATACATTTAAACAGCAGTCTCACTTGTCAGTATTTACCTTAGAGATGAAAAGCTGTGTTCACACAGAAACCTGCCCATGAATCTTTATAGCAGCTCTTTTCATAATTATTAAAAACTGGAAAGAGCCCAGCTGTCCGTTAGCGGATGAGTGGATAAAGTGTGCTACATCCATGTGATGGATACTGTTCTGCAATTAAAAGGGATAAACTGTTGGTGCAGGCTACAAGTTGGATGAATCTGAAAGGTATAATGCTGAGTGAAAGAAGCCAGTCTCAAAGGTTATGTACTCAAAGACCTAGAGTAGAATGGGGGGGGGGGCAGGAGGGGGAGTCAGTTTTTTTGTTTTTTCAGAGACAGAGAGAGAGAGGGATAGACAGGGACAGACAGGAACGGAGAGATGAGAAGCATCAATCATTAGTTTTTCTCTGAGCATTGCGACACCTTAGTTGTTCATTGATTGCTTTCTCATATGTGCCTTGACCGCGGGCCTTCAGCAGACCAAGTAACCCCTTGCTTGAGCCAGCGACCTTGGGTCCAAGCTGGTGAGCTTTTGCTCAAACCAGATGAGCCCGCGCTCAAGCTGGCAACCTCCGAATCTTGAACCTGGGTCCTCTGCATCCCAGTCTGATGCCCTATCCACTGCTCCACTGCCTCTGTTTAATGGATATAAAATTTCAGTTTGGGTTGATGGAAAGAGTTATGGGGGTGGATGGTGGATGGTGGTGATGGTTGCACAACATGTGAATGTATTTAATACCACAGAACTGTACACTTAAGATGGTAAATTTTATGTTATGTGTGTTTTATTTCAATAAAAAGAAAAAGGAAAGGTTATGCACCGCATAATTCATTTATAACATTCTTGTAAAGACGGTGTAGTGGTGGAGCAATGGTCGGTAGCGGCCAGAGGTCAGGAGAGCGCATGGCTACAAAGGAGCAAAGCCAAGCTGTGTTTGGGATGATGAGGCTGTTCTGTATCTTGAGCGTAGCTGTAGTTACACAAATCTCTACTCATGTTAAAATTCATAGACCTGTGTCCCCAAAACAGTCCATTTTAGTATATGTAAGTTTATGAATAAAAGTAAATTCCTCACCCTACAGAAGTTGCACCAAGGTACAAAGTACAGACCTGAAGTGCTAGAATAAATGCAGCATTAAAGCAATTAAAATGAAAAAGAGAGAGAGCCAAAAAGTCACTCCTTGTCAATTTGTAAATAAACAGAAGATGAAATTTGCCACAGAAGCTTAACCACAGGCTTTTTACATGTCTGATTGCAAAAGCCTGTTGAAGTGGTTTTCACATCGTTTTTCAAAGATTTACTGCTAACTTGTAAAGAGGTTGTGCACAGTGCTTTTGCTTATTTAATATTTCAATAAAGCTTTCAATCTAAATTTTTTCTCCTTTCAATTGAACTTTAATTCTCCCAATTGTTTTCATTAGCTCCAGTTCTACATAGTGATCCTGGGAATGCCTGTGGGAACCAGACATGGTTCTCAGGTGGGGGCTGGTGTGGGGAGGCTTTCACTGAGACCGTGGACCTTGCCTGGGCCTTGCATCAATGTCATTTCGGGGGCTTAAAAATATGCAGGTGCCCAGATTGCACCCTAAGGAGATTTAGGAAATTCAAAAGCTATGTTTGGGTCTGACCGGACAGTGGCACAGTGAATAGCCCGTTGGACTGGGATGCGGAAGACCCAGGTTCAAGACCCTGAGGTCGCCAGCTTGAGTGAGGGCTTATCTGGTTTGAGCAAAAACTCACCAGCTTGGACCCAAGGTCGCTGGCTCGAGCAACGGGTTGCTCGGTCTGCTGAAGGTCCGTGGTCAAGGCACATATGAGAAAGCAATCAATGAACAATTAAGGTGTTGCAATGCGCAACGAAAAACTGATGATTGATGCTTCTCATCTCTCTCCGTTCCTGTCTGTCCCTCTCTCTGACTCTCTCTCTGTCTCTGTAAAAAAAAAAAAAATCTACGTTTGGGCTGGTGCCTGGATTTGTGTGTGATACATGTGTTTAAAGCTCCTTCATGATTACACTGGGCAGCCTGGTTTGAGATCCGTGGGGTGGAATGTCAGTCAAACACAGACGGGCAGGGGTGAGGGAGACAAGTAGTAAGGAATACACAAGAGGGTTGTCAGCCAAACCTGGGGAAGGTCTCCCTGAAGGAAGGCTTCCTGGATATGGTGATTCCTGTGCCAGAGTCCTGAAGGATGTGGAGGGCATTCCACGTGGGGGAGAGGAGTGGGTATGGACAGGGCACTGCAAGCATTTGGTGCAGGTGGACAGGTATGGCTGGGGCAAATGGGAGAGGACATAGTGGAGCGGGGACTAGCGAGTGGAAGCCCCAATGCTGGGGTAGTGACTGTGACTAAGACTAGCTTGTAAGTCAGTTTCTCAGTGTCCCCTGGGAGGAGCAGCTTGCAGTGCAGATCCTTTGACCCCTACCAGGAGCAGACATTTTGGGAGTGGGGCTTGGAAATCTGCACTGTTAACCAGTGCCCAAGGGGTTGGAGGCTGAGCCACTGCAGGGAGAGGTGAGGAGCCACCAGAGTTTTCTACCGCGAGTTTGCTTTGTTGTGTGGGGCTCTGTGCGTGCTGGGTTTTTGTTGGGGAAAGAAACAGGTGAGATGGGGTCTGCCCTGGAGGAGAAGATAACACTTCAGAATTTCCTGGCATCCTGGCAGGAGCAGCAGCCAAGCTGGACAGATGACCTGCCGCTCTGCCACCTCTCTGGGGTGGGCTCAGCCTCCAACCGAAGCTACTCTGCTGATGGCAAGGGTACTGAGAGCCACCCTCCGGAGGACAACTGGCTCAAGTTCAGGTGAGAGTGCCGGGAGTGCTCTCCTGGGCGTTGGAAGTACAATAGGTTTGCAAGCAAGAAAAAGCAGCGGTTTTGCAACTGTCTCGCATAGGGGCTTGCCAGTGAGATGTGGCCCATGGGAGATGGCATCTGCAGCCATCCCTCCCACCTTCTACATCTAGACCTCAGAGCAGCAGAGGGCTTGCTACAGTGGGGTGGGAAGCTGAAAGTCATGGCTGGAGTAAAATGATGGTCAAAGTGGGGGGGGGGCCAGATGGGCACCTGAAGCCACAGCTGCTCTATCTTTGGTTTCCCTCAATATTTGTCCCTCCTCCCCCTCTACTGTGGAACTGGTGTCATTTTCCTGTGAGTCTCCGGTCTCAGGCTGCCTCCTACCTCTCTCTCTGTCAGGAGTGAGAACAACTGCTTCTTATATGGGGTCTTCAACGGCTATGATGGCAACCGGGTGACCAACTTTGTGGCCCAGCGGCTATCCGCAGAGCTCCTGCTGGGCCAGCTTAACGCTGAGCACATGGAGGCCGACGTGCGTCGTGTGCTGCTGCAGGTATGGTGTTCGGGCCAGCTGACCACAGCTGGGTGGATCATGTGCCTTGGAATGTGGCCCTGCAACTGTAAAGTTTGGGGATAGCCAGGGTTGGTCTGAAGATCCTGCCTGCTGCTCCTCTTCTGCAGAGGACCCAGCTTTGAGAGCCTCTCCCAGCAGCCATGGGGAGCCCAGGAGCAGGCAGCTAGCAGCAGTCCTTACCCACAGCTGGTTGGCTCTGGAGGAAACAGTCCAGGGGAATGGGGACATAGGGATGGACCCTTGGACAAGAGGGTATAGTGGAGGTTGTTGATTTAGGGTGGCCCAGCCTGTGGTTGCTGCCAATGCCCTGGCCTCGCCTCCTCTCTTCCACTTGATTGCTGCTCCTTGCCAGCTCTGTGTTTCTGCCCACTGCTGCTTTGGAGATATCTTCCTGGAAGCTCCTTAGTGTGGATGAGGAGGATGGAGGCACTTAGTGTGGATGAGGAGGATGGATTCCTGTTCCTCGAAACCAGTGTTCCCAGCCGTTTTTCTGCTCAGCACCTGAGGGCCAGCGGGCCCTCCTCAGCCCCCGGGCCTGTGCCAGTGATCCTTAGCCAGTTCGCCCAGGAAGGGCAGCAGCATGACCAGTGTTCACGGGCCAGCAGGATGTAGGAATGACAGCAGCAGTCGTTGATCTAGACTTACTGTACTGAGCCAGCCATGTACTGAGTGCTCAGTGACCCTCAGAACAACACTTACCCCTGTTCATCGATGAGACCAAGGCTGCCAGCTGGCAAGAGGCAGAGCCGGAATCCACTCCCGGTGGCCTGATTCCAGACCTGTGCTCTCAACCTCTATGTTCTTAACTTTATCCTCTGGTCGCTCTGCAGTGCCACATGTGAAGCCCCCACCACGTGATGACCTGCACTTCATACAGTTTGTTGTTATTAGTCGGGGGCATTTCAGCATCAAGGTGACAGGGATGTTTTGAACCAGCCATTGCCCTGACACCTGTCCCTGTCCTCTCTGTGCACCTAGGCCTTCGATGTGGTGGAGAGGAGCTTCCTGGAGTCCATTGATGATACCTTGGCTGAGAAGGCGAGCCTGCAGTCCCAGCTGCCAGAGGTAACCCCCCTCACCTGCTTCCCAGGAGAAGCACGTCAGGATTGGCTCTGCTAGGACCAAAGAGTCATCTGCCGTGTCACTCCTGGGCCATTGACACCATTGGGCCAGAGCAGCAGGAGTTAGGGGACAATTCCTGACTGGGGGATGTAGGGAACGATGGGTTTACTCTCCAAGGGGCCTCCTGGGCTGCTGTGGACAGCTTTACTGAGGCTCAGCATGGGGTGGGCAGCACAGAGAGTGAGGAAAGGTCCTTTCAGGTTAGTCCCCAGTGTGATTCTGTCCATGGCCTCGTCACCTCCCCACTCCCGTCACCCCCTAGCACTTGAAGAGCCGACCCAACATGCAAGGTTCGCCTCTGGCTTTCCTGGAGAAGCCGGACTGGAAGTGCAGCTTCTCTCGCGGCTGGGCCTCTGGCTCCTGCTCCATAAGAGGGTGGGGGTGACCTCTGAGGACCCGGCCTGCTCTGACCCCCAGTGGTGGCTTACAGGGTGTTCCCCAGCACCAGCTGCCTCCTCAGTATCAGAAGATCCTCGAAAGACTCCAGGTCTTGGAGAGGGAGATTTCAGGAGGGGCCATGGCTGTCGTGGCTGTCCTTCTTAACAACAAGCTCTATGTCGCCAATGTCGGTGAGCCGCCTGTCTGTCCCGGGGCATGGGGCTGGGAGAAGTCAGCTCTGGGGGGTCTGTGCGTTGTCTGGGCAGTCTGCTTTCCAGATACATACATAGGACCTGCAGCTCGAGTCTGCAAGCCATTGGATGGTTTTCCTGTTACTCTACAGAAATGTTTTCCAGTGCTGATGGGGGGAGTTGGAAGTACCAGCTGGGACGCAGGTGTCCTGACTTAATCCCCATGCTGCCCCTAACTGGCCTGTGGCCTGGGAGGAGTTGTGTCCCTGTCTGGGCTGCCTCAGTGGCTTCCTCTTCTAGAAGAAGTTCTCGTCCGTGGAAGACCCACTTGGCATCCCGTGGAGGGCAGTGAGGTGGGCCAGAGGACGAGGAGTCACAGGGACATTTTGTGGAATTTGTGGGCAAAGAAGAGGCCATCTGGGGACCTGAGAAGGTTGTACCCCAGGGTGCCAGTTACTGTAGGAGCTCTATAGAAACCTCACTGATAACGTCCTCTTCCTCTTTTCCTTAAGATTTTATAATGGGAAAAAAATTTTTTTAATGCAAAAAAAAAAGTGACTAGCCTTTGATGAACCCTCATGTGCCTATCCCCAGCCCTAACAGTCACTTCCTTGTGGCCAGTCTCACGTAATGTACAGCCCTTTGTCCCTGCGTTGTTGTGAAGCAAACACCAGACAGCGTGCCTGGTATCTGGAAATATTTCAGTATGTCTCCCTGGACAAAAGATCTCTTACTGAAACCATCCTCATGATCATCCAAGGATGGCACTGCAAAGTTTAACCTAATTCCTTAATATTAGCAGCTCTCCCTACCTGGTGACTTACCCAGGGATCTGAGCCTATTTTTTTTTTTTTTGCGTGTTTCAAGGATTTCCATGTGTGAGATGCCTGCCTTTTCTCTTCTCCACGTGGCATTTTCCTACCTATGTTCAGTCTTTGCTCAGCTGCTCAAATTCTGTTGTAGGTACGAACCGTGCACTTCTGTGCAAATCCACAGTGGACGGGCTACAGGTGACACAGCTGAATGTGGACCACACCACGGAAAACGAGGATGAACTCTTCCGCCTCTCCCAGCTGGGTGAGTGAGGGACATGAGCCGAGGGGTCAGTGTGGGAAGGCGCCCTGGTGGCCCACCCTTGCCCTCTTCTGGTGGTGGTCTTGTGGAGAGAGCTGTGAGTCGATGGGCTGTGAACTTGGGCTTGGAACCAGGCTTTCTGGGCTTGAGTCCCAGCTCTGTTGCTTACTAGTTGGCAATGTTTGAAACTTATTCGAGTTTTCTGTGCCTCAGTTTCCCCACCTATGTAATGAGATCATAGTAACACCTACCTCAGGTGTGATGAGGATTAAAAGTGCTAGTGCATGTTGAATGCTTCCAAGAGTCCCTCGAAGCTGTTGGTGGAGACTGAGAGGCCGTAGAAGTCCTGAAATTCCAACCGCCACCACAGCCACTCCTCCCTCCCCCGCCCCCAGGCAGCTGTGCTGGACAGTGCTGGAGCTGAGGACCATGCGGGAAGAGCTCTCAGTGAGGGCGTCTTCTGATGGGGATGGGGACTGAGAACATTGGGCGACATTGGTTAGCTGCTCTTCAAGGCACCTGGTGTGACTTCGTTTCCTGTTCTGTGGGTTCTTGGTGCCTTTTTTCAGGATGTGGCTGTCCCCTTTGTTCTTTATTATGAACAAGGTCTGGCTTGTCATGTTGTTCTGCCCTGGTAGGTTTGGACGCAGGAAAGATCAAACAAGTGGGGATCATCTGTGGGCAGGAGAGCACCAGGCGCATCGGGGATTATAAGGTCAAATATGGCTACACTGACATCGACCTACTCAGGTAGGTGGGTGGCCTAGCTGCACCGATCCCCCCCATTAGGCTCTAGGGACAGTAGGTGTAGTGGAGGTGGCCCAGAGCCCAAGCAAGGAGGCTCTTCCTTCCTCTCAGAAAGGTTGGGTGGGGCCAGAACTCCTGTAGAGCTGCTCTGGCAAGGAGTCAAAGCCAAGGGTAGCAACCAGTGCCATAGGGCTTAACAGGAGAGACCACGGTTAGCCTGAGCTGTCCGGTATGGATAGGGGCAGACCGAAGGCCTGTTGGTCGGTGCTGTCTATGGCTAGGGCCAGGGCAGAGGTGCGAGATGAGTTATATATCTCCCTCCAAGGACACATCCCTGGTGGCTGCTACCCAGTGCCCGTAGCAACAGATGGGTGATGTGAGCCTTTATTGTGCCCGCCGTGCATAGCTCTGTGCACACATTCTCTCACTCACTCCTCACCCAGCCCTGGCAGATAGGTACTGTTATTACCCATAGGTATTTTCTTATGAGGACACTGTGACATGGTGACATTAGGTAGCCTCTCCAGTTGCCAGACTAGCCATGGACTGAGACAGGACTTGAACCCAAACAGCCTGAATTCTGAGCACATGTCCTTAACATTGATTGGAAAAATAAGCATGTCTTTGTATGTGGCCCATCGTGGCATTTATTTATTTATTTTAAATTTTATTTATTTATTTATTTTTTAGAGAGTCAGAGAGAGGGATAGATAGGGACAGACAGACAGGAACGGAGAGAAATGAGAAGCATCAATCATCAGTTTTTCGTTGTGACACCTTAGTTGTTCATTGATTGCTTTCTCATATGTGCCTTGACCGCGGGCCTTCAGCAGACCGAGTAATCCCTTGCTCAAGCCAGAGATCTTGGGTCTAAGCTGGTGAGCTTTTGTTTAAACCAGATGAGCCTGCGCTCAAGCTGGCGACCTCGGGGTCTCGAACCTGGGTCCTCGGCATCCCAGTCCGACGCTCTATCCACTGCACCACGGCCTGGTCAGGCCCATCATGGCATTTAATATCATAGCCAGAGCCATGGAGAAATTATGCCAAAGGCCCATTGTCAGAAGGCAGACCTCATCATGTCTTAGAAGCACAAGTTAGAGCTTCTTACTCGTACAGGGTTTAGACAGTTGAGTTTGGAACCTTTTGCCTCTAATTTGTGGAGTTCTGTTGCTTTATTAGAAAGTACACATGTGATTTGAAACAATTCAAACAGTGCCAAGAAAATACCATGCTGTGTATATCTTCCTCCTACCCATGCCGTGGTTCCCTCCCCAGAAGCTGCTAGTTTCTTGTGTACCCTGCCCAAAGTCCCTGTGCATGTGCACGCGCGTGTGTGTGTGTGTTGGGTGGGGTGGGGATGGGAGGGCTTCCTTTTCGAAACATCCACTAAGTTGCTAGCATACCCTTTCAAGTGTCCTGCACTTCGCATTGTTCAGCAGGTTCCCATCCTCCAGTCCTGCACACCTACAGCTGAGGCTGGTGGCCTTCTTCATAACAGCTGCTGGGGTTCCAGTGTGTGGCCGCATCAGCACTCGCCTACTGGCCCCTACAGAATGAACCTCAGAATGTTTCCAGACTCTGCTCTTCCAAATACTGTTGCCAGAAACGTCTTAGAGTTGCCTGTGTGCACGTCCACGTGCAGGCACCTTCTCACCCTGGCTGGCTCTGAGAGTACATCTCAAAGGACCCCTGTGCAGATAGTATCGGTGGGGTCTGGGTCACACTTGCTTTGGAGGAGCCCAGAAGGAGTGTACTTTGAGAAGAAAACTCTTTCCTCTCACTGTCCCCCTCCCCCTGCCACTGCCCAGGCTCTATGGATGAGAGATGCAGCACGGGGCCAGGATCAGGCGTTTGACCTTTGCCGTCCTGACCCCAGGTGCCCTCTAGTTTCTTGAGATCTTGGAACTTGATTTTAGTAGCTGCCTTCCGAAAATAGGTCTGTTTTTCTGATTTTCTCTTTTCTCTCTTTCTTTTCCTCTTATCAGATGTGCGTTTTATTTTACATCTGAGTAGATTCTTCCCCTTAGCAGAATAAGTGTTCCCTAGGGGCCATTCCAAGCACAGCTGTCCCCTCCACTCTCTCTTCCCCCAGTGCTGCCAAGTCTAAGCCGATCATTGCGGAGCCAGAAATCCATGGCGCACAGCCCCTGGACGGGGTGACTGGCTTCCTGGTGCTTATGTCCGAGGGGCTGTACAAGGCCTTGGAAGCAGCCCACGGGCCTGGGCAGGCCAACCAGGTAAGGTGGGTCTGAGCAGAGTGTGGCTGCCCAGGCTGCAGGGTGGCATGCTCCCCTGGGGACCCGGCTAGCCCTCCTGCTCAGCACCAAAGTGCTGATTCTCAGATGCCATTGTGAGACATCTGTCTGGGTTCAAAGATGGGGAAGAAAAAGCCCAGAGCTCCAAGAGCACACATCCCACTCAAAGCTTTGATCATTCTGGGCTTGAGGCAATGTCAGCCCCCAGGGCCCTGAGATGAACAGGACTTTCCATGGGTACACGTTGCTCTGGAGACTGTTGGGGGCAGGTCCTGGGTGGCGTTGAGTGCAGAGGGGGCATGGCCTGAGGGCCATGTGGCAGAGTTGGAGTCCCCTAACCCAGTGGTCCCCAATCCCCGGGCCGTGGACCAGTACTGGTCCATGGGCCATTTGGTACCGGTCCACAGAGAAAGAATAAATAACTTACATTATTTCCGTTTTATTTATATTTAAGTCTGAATGATGTTTTATTTATTTTGGTTTTTTTTTTGTATTTTTCTGAAGTTGGAAATGGGGAGGCAGACAGACTCCTGCATGCTCCCGACCAGGATCCACCCGGCATGCCCACCAGGGGGCGATGCTCTGCCTATCTGGAGCGTTGCTCCATCGCAACCAGGGCCACTCTAGCACCTGAGGCAGAGGCCATAGAGCCATCCTCAGCGCCCGGGCCAACTTTGCTCCAATGGAGCCTTGGCTGCGGGAGGGGGAGAGAGAGACAGAGAGGAAGGAGAAGGGGAAGGGTGGAGAAGCAGATGGGCGCTTCTCCTGTGTGCCCTGGCTGGGAATCAAACCCGGGACTCCTGCACGCCAGGCTGACGCTCTACCACTGAGCCAACCAGCCAGGGCCACAATGTTTTATTTTTTAAAAATGACCAGATTTCCTCTGTTACATCCGTCTAAGACTCACTCTTGACACTTATCTCGGTCACGTGATACATTTATCCATCCCACCCTAAAGGCCGGTCCGTGAAAATATTTTCTGACATTAAACCAGTCTGTGGCCCAAAAAAGGTTGGGGACCACTGCCCTACCCCACTTCCTGCACCTCCCTCTGAGCGACCAGGGTGATTTGCAGTTTGTTCTCATCTCTCAGATGGGAATGATAACCAGCTTCATGGGGCTGTGGTGAGGACTAGGCCCTCACCTGGGGGGATAAACACAGCTGGTGGGAGCTGCTTGTTTTTCCTACACTTCAGAGCACATACATGCCACACAGGTGTCACTAAAGCAGTCACATCAAGGACACTTTTGAAGGGAAGCTGCCTTTACCTGACCTTGGATCTCTGGGTCGGTCAGATGAGTTCAGGTCGCGTTTTTCTTTCTGCCTGAGTCTTGTAGGAAGGTAACCTTTTCTGCTTTGCCCTTTCTAATTAAAAATGAGAAGGAAAAGTCTTGCGTGTCTAACTATCTCCTGATATCTAGGTTCAAGGTTTTCACCTAGTTTATCTTATTCCTTCCAGTAGCCTTGGAACATAAGGAGCAGCAGTTCTCTGCCATATCCAGTTAGGGTACCTGGGCTCACAGATCAGGTCATGCCTGAGGTGACCCGGCTGGCCAGCGAGGGAGCAGAGCCCGCCTGACTGGCCCCAGGCCATTTCCTCTTACCTGCCCCTGCCCGCCTCTGTCCAGGAGACTGGCTAGCCAGCATGTAGGATTTTGTGTTTTTGATCTTATCATCGGTGTGATTTTTTTTCTTTTCTTTTCTTTTCTTTGGCCTTTATGATAGAATTATCTGGTGACTTCTACTGGGTTCTAGAATACACTAGACAGTGGAATTCTCCAAGAGCAAGGACCCTGTCTTCATTCTGTATCTCATTGTCCGGCAAAATTGACATATCATAGCCTTCAGTGAGTTTTTTCCAGGAAAGAAAACTTCGTGAGAACTACAATTTATACAGGCTTTTTAACAGTCCACAGAGTGCCTGCGCCTCTGTTATGTTCTTCAATGCTCATCATAACCCAGGGAGGTGTATATTACACCCATTTGATTGGTGGGGAGGCCAACAATAAGAGAGATCACAAGGTCACACCTTTTTTAATGAGAAAGTTCTAGAAGGATTATCCTGAATACCTTTAAAATCTCGGATTACATCTGTGGCTGGTGGGAACTGCACCTCCAGTCCTGCACACCTACAGCTGAGGCTGGTGGGAACTGCACCTCCAGTCCTGCACACCTACAGCTGAGGCTGGTGGGAACTGCACCTCCAGTCCTGCACACCTACAGCTGTGGCTGGTGGGAACTGCACCTCCAGTCCTGCACACCTACAGCTGTGGCTGGTGGGAACTGCACCTCCAGTCCTGCACACCTACAGCTGAGGCTGGTGGGAACTGCACCTCCAGTCCTGCACACCTACAGCTGAGGCTGGTGGGAACTGCACCTCCAGTCCTGCACACCTACAGCTGTGGCTGGTGGGAACTGCACCTCCAGTCCTGCACACCTACAGCTGAGGCTGGTGGGAACTGCACCTCCAGTCCTGCACACCTACAGCTGTGGCTGGTGGGAACTGCACCTCCAGTCCTGCACACCTACAGCTGAGGCTGGTGGCCTTCTTCATAACAGCTGCTGGGGTTCCAGTGTGTGGCCACATCAGCACTCGCCTACTGGCCCCTCAGAATGACCCTCAGAATGTTTCCAGACTCTGCTCTTCCAAGTACTGTTGCCAGAAACGTCTTAGAGTTGCCTGTGTGCACGTCCACGTGCAGGCACTAAGTGTCCTGATTAGGCAGGCGCTGGAGTCATGGCCCAGGGTCCCTGGGCCCCCTTGTTCCTAACCAGACTTTTGCTTCGCCAACCCTGCCCCCAGGAGATCGCTGCCATGATTGACACTGAGTTCGCCAAGCAGACCTCTCTGGATGCAGTGGCCCAGGCTGTGGTGGACCGGGTGAAGCGCATCCACAGTGACACCTTCGCCAGTGGTGGGGAGCGTGCCAAGTTCTGCCTGAGGCACGAGGACATGACCCTGCTGGTGAGGAACTTTGGCTACCCGCTGGGCGAAATGAGCCAGCCTACAGCATCCCCAGCCCCAGGTAAGTGTGCAGTGTGGACAGGAAGCCCCCTGAGGAGGCCTTCGGGACTGGGGTGGGGTACAGAGTGGCTGAGGCAATGGGCCCGCTGCCTGGAATGGAGGAGGTCAAGGGGGAGGCCTGACTGAGCAGTTCTAATCTGGGCTCTCTTATTGCACGCTCTCTGAGCTGCCTTTGTTTCCTTTTCCTTTATGTCTATGAAATGAGGAAATACCATCAGCCCTGGCTACCTCCTTATGAGTGCAGAGTGCTTGCATGGCCACCAGGCCACATGATAGGGGCGATGGCTGCCACTGACCGAGTCCTATGTCAGGCACTTGACCCTAGTGTTTCCTCAAGAAGATAGCACACCTTTTACAGAAAGGGAAACTGAGGCCCTAAAAGGAAGAGACTTAGGTGAGGCGAGGTATGTGGACAGAAGGTCCCTGGTGCCTGGCTCTGTCCCTGGGCCATGTTGGGGTGAGAGCAACACTATTTACTTTCTGCTTTTTTGGTTCTGGGATCAAGTTGCTCGAGAAACAAGGCCGTTGTTCTTTTTTCTTTCTTTTTTAAGACTTTTATTGATTTAAAAGAGAAAGGAGGATAGGAGTGGGAAGCATAAACTCGTAGTAGTTGCTTCTTGTAGGTTCCTTGACTGAGCAAGCCCGGGGATTCGAACCAGTGACTTCAGTATTCCAGGTCAATGATTTATCCACGGTGACACCACAGGTCAGGCAGACAGTTGTTCCTTCTGCAACCCCCCCCCTCCCCCCCCCCCCCCATGCTGCTTAGAGTCCAAACTGTCAGCTCCTGGACTACACTTTTTTTTTTTCTTTTTTCAAACAAGTTTTATGCTCAGGCATGCTCGGATGGGTTGTTCTCCACAGACACCAGGGTTATTGGAGTCTCTAGCTTGTTATAGCAACCATATGTTTGCTGGGCCAGCCTCAACTAGAAGCGTACTTATCCCCGCAGATTAGAGCATCATCGCGGGGAGCCAGGCAGTAACCCTTTTGTTAGGTGGCTCAGCACTTGACCGTCCTCCTGCTTTGAGTGCCAGCGATGCCGTGCTGCCCGGCCTAGCAGTCTCAGCCCCTGGACCCCCTTCTCTGTCCCGAGGGGCAGAGGGCCAGGCTGCAGCTGGGAACCAGCCTAGCAGTCTCAGCCCCTGGACCCCCTTCTCTGTCCCGAGGGGCAGAGGGCCAGGCTGCAGCTGGGAACCAGCCTAGCAGTCTCAGCCCCTGGACCCCCTTCTCTGTCCCGAGGGGCAGAGGGCCAGGCTGCAGCTGGGAACCAGCCTAGCAGTCTCAGCCCCTGGACCCCCTTCTCTGTCCCGAGGGGCAGAGGGCCAGGCTGCAGCTGGGAACCAGCCTAGCAGTCTCAGCCCCTGGACCCCCTTCTCTGTCCCGAGGGGCAGAGGGCCAGGCTGCAGCTGGGAACCAGACTTGGTCACCGTCTTTTTCTCTTAGCCCTCAGCCACTACCCCCATCCGGCCCTGAGCAGCCCTGTTCCCACCACCCTTTTCTTCCTCCCAAAGCCACAGGAGGACGTGTGTACCCCGTATCTGTGCCTTACTCCAGCGCCCAGAGCACCAGCAAGACCAGCGTGACCCTCTCCCTCGTCATGCCCTCGCAGGGCCAGCTGGTCAACGGGGCCCACAGTGCCTCCACCCTGGATGAAGCCACTCCCACCCTCACCAAGTAAGCCCTCACCCCACCCCAGCCACTCTCAGAGGCTTACTGGGGCAGCCCTTGGTATATGAGCAGGAATGCCACTGGTCAAGTCCTATAGCTGAGTGATCTTGGGTGAGAGGCCCTGGGTCTGGTACATCTCCAATGCCCTGTCTCCCTTTTCTGGGAGGCCCCCCTAGATGCTGAGGCAGGAGGAGGCAGCACTGCAGATTTCAACATGTCACTGAAGTAGAACCTGGGAGGAGGCAAGTTTCCAGGGACAGAGCAACAGAGGCCTTCCTTGAACAGTCAGGCAGCCAACATTGACAGCCTGCTGGTCACATATTCTTGTGGGTCCCATGTATTAGTTTTCATTACCTGGAAGGTTCTCTTCTTATTCTCTTGAAGTCTATGATGTAGGGTGGCTCTCCAGTAGCGTCCATGCTTGGGGGACAACGAACGGTCTGTATTGGCTTGTCAGAGCCTGTGCTGTCAAACTAAAATGTCTGATTTAGCTTTGAAGTGAGTTCTCTAGTTTAAGGCAGGGGGGCGGGGAGGCAGCAGGAGGTCTGGAGCCTGAGGGTGGGGTTGGGGAGGCCCCTTCCTCACTGCTGACCTGCCTACAGGTCTGGTGTCTACCCCACCCCCTCTACTGCTGTGGAATGCGTAACCCCCACACCTCCCCACCACTCCAGGAAACCAGGATCTGGTTTCCACATTCCAGCCCTTCACAGAATAATAGAGATGCCACACCCAGCCCACTCAGAGGATGTGGCCAATTGGAAGAGCCATCAGGAAGGGAGTGGTGCTGTTTCCCTCTTTGTGGGGGGTGGGGAGGCTTCCCTTCTCCCGGCGCCCATGCTGCTGCTGCTACCACCACTGAGGGCTGGAGGAGCCTGCCAGACAGCTGAGCAGTGGGCATCCCAAGTGCAGTTGGGGTGGCCTCCCACCCCTGCAGGGCTGCCGAGAGAAATCCATTAGCTGTGTGTGAGAGTGTCCCCATCCAGGCAGGAGAATCAGCCATCCTCTGCACCTCTAACTTCGTGGGCCCTAAACAGTCCCTTCCCTCCGTTTTGCATCTGAGCAGTAGTTCAGCCCCACTGTGGGCTGGCCTGGTGCTGGGAATTTGCAGGGCAGTGGGCTAGCAGGTAATTTCCAGCTGTTATATGCTCTGTGACAGAGGGTTGGTGCCCAGGGAGCTCTGAGAACATGGAGGACCCATCCCCACAGCTAGTGAGTAAGGAAGGAGTAAGGAGAGAGTAAGGAAGATTTTCTGGGAGAGGAACCCCTGCCGGCCTGTGATCAGTGGGGTTTGGATCAGGACAGATTCCAGGCGATTGGAATGGATGCCCTTTAGCTTAGTGATGCTCTGCGGATTCTGGATCACATACAGTAGCCACGAGCCATACATGGTTATTGAGTACTGGAAATGAGGGATCCATTTTAATTCTAGTTCATTTAAATAGCCACATATAGCTAGAGCTTGAAAAACACATTTGAATTTTCATTTGCTCCTTAAAACATGTGGTTGAGCTGGTTCTTGTGGTCATCTTTGTTAGAGAGGCCTGTGGCCTGAAACAGGGTCCTCTCTGTCCCCAGGTTGGAAGCCAAGGCCCCTGACTAACTCTCCTCTGTCGTCTCACAGCCAGAGCCCGACCCTGACCCTGCAATCCACCAACACACACACCCAGAGCAGCAGCTCCAGCTCGGACGGGGGGCTCTTCCGCTCCCGGCCTGCCCACTCACTCCCACCTGGCGAGGATGGCCGTGTTGAGCCCTACGTGGACTTCGCTGAGTTTTACCGCCTTTGGAGCGTGGACCATGGCGAGTCAAGTGTGATGACAGCAACATAGCCCCGACCGGGCAGTGCAGCCTGAGCAGGACCTTACATGAAGACAAGGGGCCCACCACCGGGGCAGGATGCGCTTTTTCCTGCCATTTGCCTATGCCATGGGGGCCAGTGGGTGCCCAGTCCTCACCCCGCACCACACTCTCACCCCTAGCTCTCGGTGCTGTAAAGAAGACTCTCTCAGAGAGCGCCAGTGCAGACTGGACCCCTCAGATCCGCCTGTCACTGCACAGGGGCTGGTGGCCTTTCCCTAGGCAGCCTCAGCTGGGACCATCGCTGTTTTAGAACAAAGGAGCAAGTGCGCACTGGGCTGGCCTAGGAGCCCAGCGTGGGCAGAATATGAAGAGGTCCTCTTGTGACCCTGCATGTCCAGGCCCAGCAGCCATTGCTTTCTCAAGTCTACCCCCGTCTGGCCACCACCTCTCCCTGGAAGAGCCTGTGGCCAGTGCTAGAGAACCCGTCACCCCTGGGTGGTAGTTCCCCCTTTCTTCTCCAATGCCCAGAGTGAGTCCCAGTGGATGTCTGCGCCTTTGAAGCCTGTGCCTCTTCCCTGGGCCAGCCTGGATTGTTTTGAGTGGTAAATGTCCAGGAAGACCAGAGGAGTTGGGGGCCTGGGATAGCTGCAGAGAGGTCAAGGGAAAAGGAACTGGAGGTAGCTGGTCCAAGAGGAGCACCCATCCTGGAGCCTCCCAAGGAGGGTAGACTGAGCTGGTGGGCTTCCCAGAGATGGTTCCAGAGAGGCAAGGGCATGCCTTGAGTGAGTGGGGGCCGTGGCCACTCTTGTCGGGAGGGGGAGGCCCCGAGTCAGGGTGAGCAGACTCTACATTTGAGGGGTTTTTTCCTGGAGCTGGGGAATGCCGCAGGTTGGAGAGCCATGAAGATCAGCGGACTTCGACAGTGACAACGGTCTCGACTGGCTCCACAGTTTGTTAGAACAAGTCTTGGTCAGGCCAGGCTCATGCAAAAGAGGGAACGGTGGGAAACGGTTCTGAAAGGGAAGAGGTTCTTCGAGACCTGCTGCTCTGTGGTTGAGGGCTTCAGATGTGCACTGGTTGTAGTTAGACCACAAGTGCACTCTGCCTTCGGTGGGGAGGGGAGATTGCACTCCTCTCAGGAGAAGCAAGCCCAGGAGACTCACAACTTGCCCAAGTCACATGGTCCAAGGTAGAGCCAAACTCACCTTCTTTCACTCCTTGAGGCTCCTGGCTTCTACTGACCCCTCCGTAGCCCTCTGTAGCTCCTAGCCTCCTGCCCCACAAGGCCTCAGACACAGCTCACCAGGGACTGGCCACTGAGTGGCCTCCAGTGTGCTAGGACTCAAGTCAAAATCTGGTTCCAAGGCCCTGCTCACTCTGGTCCCAGAGCAGGATCCCGAGGGAAGGTTGGCAGGAACAGAAGAAATGCGTTTCTCTACAGAGAGCCTCCCCCTTCATTACGAAGCCATCTCTGTTCTTCAGGTGAAAGGATTTAAAATCAGTCACCAAGACTTGGGAACAAAGGGGATCCTCTTCAAGAATGTCTCGGTGGTGTGCTGTTTGGTCTCTAAGAAATAGAATCACTTTTTTACCACAGTAAAGAAGTAATGAATGGTGGTACAGTCATGGTGTTACCAGTGCTCTTACTCCTGTCTAGTGTAACTCGTGTGACCCAGGGAGGTGGCTGCCTCCCTTCCACCAGCTCCCAGGCTGGGGATGCAGGGCTGGAAGGTGGACCTGGCCTCCTGAGAGGCCCAAGGGCTGCTGCCACTCAGCCCAGAGGGATAATACTGGGCTCTAGCACCCATTCTGGTCCCCTACACAGCTGGAGAGGTGACAGTTCTCCCGCTGCAGGCCAGGTCCTCCGGGGCCCTCACTATTCCTGACTACCAGTAGTGATGTGGCCATTAGAGCTGCGGGTCACCAAGACAGAGTCCTCGCCCTTTGTTACCGGTTATTGGGTGTGCAGGGAATTATTTTGCTTTATTTTGGTTTTGTTTGGGTGGAGGACATTCTATAAATATTAGTCCAAAACGTTCCTCTTTCTGCTTTTGGGGACTTGAGAACTCATCTATCACAAGAATATCTGCCACTAAAACTGAAATATTGCATAGCTTAGGAACAAAGCCTGGCTCAGCATTTGGGTGTTGGACTCCGGACCCCTCCCCTTCTGCAGTCTAGGAGGCACTGCAGAACTGCCTTTCAGGCTCTGCCCCCCTTGGCCTCCTCAGCTGTCCCTCAGGGTGTCCTGACTACCAGAGTCACCATGTCAGCACCCTGAGAGGGTGGTGGGTGTACCATTTCACAGGTGAGTGACTGAGCTACAGACAGGTATGGGCGTAGTCCAAGCACAAATGGCCTTGTCTAGCCCCTGGGCCCCAGGGCCTCACCTGGCACCTGCTTTGTACTAGGTGTGTGGGGGCAGGGCATTGTCCTGCTGGCTTTGTTCCCTGTCTGAAGGTGAAAGAGACAATGTTTTAGCCTCTGGTTTCCCTTTGTAAGATGAGGAATAGAGGGGGAGCTTAGGAATCTTTTTTAAGATTTAAGAAGTGGCAAGGGTCAGGACAAACAGTACCAAGGCAGCCAGGTGAAGTTGCGCAGCCATGGGCCAGTCTCCACCCTCTGATACAAGGTGGGCAGATGGCCGACACCAAGCCAAGAGCCAGCAGGAGCCCCTCTCCAGCCTTTGACCCCCCTTCCACATGGCCTCAGTGGGGAGGGTGCCCAATTTTCCTGAGGCCGGGTCAGGTAGAACCAGAGAAGCTCCGCCCCTGCCACTGCCACCACACGTGGTGCGCACTAGAATGTCATGTATAGTGAAGGCTCCACCTGGGGCCCCGAATGGCAGGTGCTACTTGCAGCTTTCCCTGGAACCCAGACGTTGAGGAGTGGTTGTGGCTCTTGCCTCTTCTCCACCAAAGCCCAAATGGGTCTCAGATGGGCCTCCAAACATTTTTTTTTCAACAGGGGCTTCTTTCATGATCTTCCTTTCGGTCCCCCTGTTTGGAAACCAAACAAGGACACAGATCATTGCTATTCCTGGAGGGCTCGGCATGAGCTCGAGCTTTGTTCCCATGCAGAGGTGATGTCAGCCCAGAGCAAAGACAGGCACTTGACACTTCCATGAGCCTGGGCAGGCTCCTTGAAGGCAGACACGGGTGTCTGGCAGCTGGCAATGAGGAATACTGACACCAATTCACAAACTCCATTCCTGCCTAGAGACCCCCAGAGGTCAGAACCCCAGGCTGTGTGGATCAATTGCTTAGTTCAGCCCCTTCTTGCCTTGTTCTCCCTGGTAGGGGCCAGGAGAGCTCTGAGGCTCACCCATTGCCTCAAGGTCAGAGCTCTCTGGCTGTTTCCATACCCTCCATAATCAAGCTCCTACACTTTCCACTTCAGCAAAGCTATCCTGTGGTCCAGACAGTGCTGAGCTCAAGAACTGTCCATAGTGCTGCCTCCTGCCTCCCGAGTCATTTGTGTGCTTGCTCGTTGTTCCCTTCCAGCCCTGGGATCCACCCCTGCCACTCTCCTCCTTCCATCCCCAGTGGCCCAGGAACAGCCCTTGGACAGGGTCTAAGGGATGTCAGATGAATATGAACGGACAGATAAATGAATTATCCTGAGAAGAGCTTCTAGAACTTTTCTACAGGAAATGTATATGCCCCACAGAAAATGACTCCCACCCCTATACCTCTAAAGTTTGGGGTTTGTAAGAAATTGGATGTCTCAGAATTTATTTTGAATAGGTGAATTCTTTAGTCAAATACATAATATCCCATGTTTGTTTTAGTACAAAAGCAACATGTTGTAACGAGGAATAAATATGCTGTACTACTTATATTAGTCTGACTAGCCATAGAATAGAATTAAAATAAGAATATACTAATAGCCCTGGCAGGGTAGCTCAGTTGGTTAGAGCGTCATCCCAATATGCCAAGTTAATGGGTTCAATCCATAGTCAGAGCACATACAAGAACAGATTGAGCCTGACCAGGTGGTGGCGCAGTGGATAGAGCGTTGGACTGAGATGCCGAGGACCCAGGTTTGAGACCCCGAGGTCGCCAGCTTGAGCACGGGCTTATCTGGTTTGAGCAAAAAGCTCACCAGCTTGGCCCCAAGGTTGCTGGCTTGAGCAAGGGTTTCTCTGTCTGCTGCAGTCCCCCCCCCCCCCAGTCGAGGCACATATGAGAAAGCAATCAATGAACAACTAAGGTGTGCTTCTCATCCCTCTCCATTCCTGTCTGTCTGTCCCTCTCTGTCTTTGTAAAAAAAAAAAATCTTAGTAGATATTAAACCTAGCTTGTTACTCTAACTGTAATTATGGTTTAATATTTTCAATCTAGTAATCAAATTTACATATCCTGTAACAAATCAAAAGTATATAATCAACCCTATGCTTTCACCTCTGGCCAAGTTCTCAGTCCAGTTCAATGGCCTGTTTCCTCCTGGCTGACACACATCGAGAGATGACATTAGAACAAAAAAAAATGGACACAAGTAGAAAATACATGACTCCACCTCAACCCATATCCCTCTCTCCCACCATGCTGAGGCTTACAGTTTTGATTCTCAGGTAAGGCCAAGAGGTCTACCTGACCAGGAATGTGAAGACACCAGTTTCAGAAAAATAACTCTAGTTTATGACTTGCTTGCTAACTTCAATTCCAGTTACAAGGCCAAGAGGACCAGCCATGAAAGTCCAGCCAGCCATGAAAATAAGAAAGTCTCTTTCTTGAGAGAAACTACATACCCACCCTCCCCATAAAAATCCTTCCCCTCTCTAATTCCCCAATCCCCTAAATAATCTGGCCAAGGTGTCTGAGCTGTTAAGATGAATTTTTGAGGACAGGAGTCCCCCCATTTTCTCAAGCTGCTGGCTCTTGAATAAACTTCTTTTCTTTGTACCAGTACCTATGTCACAAATGTTGGCTTTTTGAACAAAACCTGCAGTGGGCAACAATATATTTTTGTTTTTTTAGAGAGATACAGAGAGAGGAATGGAGGGGAGAGAGAGAGAGAGAGAGAAGCACTCCTTTGTTGTTTTGCATTCATAGGTTGCAGGATCAAACCCGCAACCTTGGTGGTTCAGGACAATGCTCTAACCAACTGAGCTAACAGGGCAGTAGCAATGTTTTTTCAAAAAATAACACTTAAGGCCCTGGCTGGTTGGCTCAGTGGTAGAGCGTCGGCCTGGCGTGCAAGAGTCCTGAGTTCGATTCCCGGCCAGGGCACACAGGAGAAGCGCCCATCTGCTTCTCCACCCCTCCCCTCTCCTTCCTTTCTGTCTCTCTCTCCCCCTCCTGCAGCCAAGGCTCCATTGGAGCGAAGTTGCTGCTCCAATCCCGGGTGCTGAGGATGGCTCCATGGCCTCTACCTCAGGCGCTAGAATGGCTCTGGTTGCAACAGAGCAACGCCCCAGATGGGCAGAGCCTCGCCCCCTGGTGGGCATGCTGGGTGGATCCCAGTCGGGCGCATGTGGGAGTCTGTCTGACTGCCTCCCCATTTCCAACTTCAGAAAAATACAAAAAAAATAATAATAACACTTAAGCCTGACCAGGCGGTGGCGCAGTGGATAGAGCGTCGGACTGGGATGCAGAGGACCCAGGTTTGAGACCCTGAGGTCGCCAGCTTGAGCGCGGGGTCATCTGGTTAGAGCAAAAGCCCACCAGCTTGAACCCAAGGTCACTGGCTTGAGCAAGGGTTTCTCGATCTGCTGAAGGCCTGCGGTCAAGGCATATATGAGAAAGCAATCAGTGAACAACTAAAGTGTCGCAATGCGCAACAAAAAACTAATGGTTGCCTGACCTGTGGTGGCACAGTGGATAAAGTGTCAACCTGGAAATGCTGAGGTTGCCGGTTCGAAACCCTGGGCTTGCCTGGTCAAGGCACATATGGGAGTTGATGCTTTCTGCTCCTCCCCCCTTCTCTCTCTCTCTCTCTCTCTCTCTCTCCCCCCTCTCTGTAATGAATAAATAAAATCTTTATAAAAAACTAATAGTTGATGCTTCTCATCTCTCCGTTCCTGTCTGTCCCTGTCTGTCCCTGTCTCTGTCTCTGTAAAAAACAAACAAATAACACTTAAGCCCGACCAAGCGGTGGTGCAGTGGATAGAGTGTCGTCCTGGGATGCAGAGGACCCAGGTTCAAAATCCCAAGGTTGCCAGCTTGAGAGCAGGGTTGCTGGCTTGAACCCAAAGGTCGCTAGCTTGAAGCTCAAGATTGCTGGCTTGAGCCCAAGGTCACTAGTGTGAATAAGGGGTCACTGGCTCAGTTGGAGTCTCCCCCCCCCCCATCAAGGCACATATAAGAAAGCAATAAGAAGAAAAAGCAATCAATGAACAACTAAGGTGCCACAAGGAAGAATTGATGCTTCTCATCATTCCTGTCTGTCCCTGCCTGTCCCTATTTCTCTGTCTCTCTCTCTCTCACTAAAAACAAACATTTAAAATTACTTAATGTCAAAAAAATTCAGGGAGAGGACCATGTCAGTCCTATAGGTTTGTAGACCTCAGCACATCACAGGGTACCCAGCATGTCCCAGGCTGACCCCACTAAACTCGATAATTATGACGACAGATGAGAGAGCTTTCAACACAAGGGGACAGATTTTTGCTCAGAATCAGAAAGAACTTTCTAATGGCAAATGAGATGTTAAACATTGGCAGGGGCTTCCTATGGGAGGCAGGAGATTCCCTTCATCCTGGTGTGCGAGCAGAGGCTGCACCCACCTGGCACGTGATGGCATGGGAAAGGATTGAGCTTCGGCCTCAGCCTAGTTTGCAAAGCTCTCACACTGCTGGGAACAGGCAAGACCTTGTGCATGTATGTCTTTGCTGATGCTCTCCTGCTGCGTGGGAGGCTATTTCCACAGGGTGAGAACTATTCGTCCTCAAGACCCAGCTAACATTACCTTCCTCTGCAGGAACACCTTCCCCTGCTCTGCCTCTCCCCCAGGCTCCGTGGCTCCTCTGAGCACAGGGCAGGCTGCAGTGGACCTGGGGAGGATGCAAGAACATTTGGTCTCTGGGGCCCAGTGCCCAACACACAGTAGTGTCTGTGGCATTGACTTGAGCTGGACCCAGCTATTCTGAGGAAAGGCATAGGACCCCACTCAGACCCTTGGCAGAGGGCAAAGATACATTGAGATCTTCATAGCCACTTCCACAAAAATGTATTAAAAATTATATTTTAGGACTGCATTGGTATAAAAACATTTCTTTGAACTAAAAGTTAATGTTTTCTTTTGATTTAAAAGAAAATAAACCAGCCCTGGCCAGGTAGCTCAGTTGGTTAGAGTGACATCCCTGTATACCAAGGTTGTGGGTTCGATCCCCAGTCAGGGCACTTACAAGTAACACAGTGAATGCATAAATAAGTGGAAGAGCTAACCAATGTTTCTCTTTCTCTCTCCCTTCCTTCCCCCCCTTCAAATCAATTTTAATAAATTAATAGAAAAGAAAATAAACTGTTAACATGGACCCATAAAAGAATGTTGGGCCTGAGGCTCTGTCTGCTGTGCCTGCCTCGCAGGGACCAGTAGGGCCTCAGTCAGTCCCTTTAGTGGGGTGGCCTGTGATAAACGAATTACAACTGCCCTTTTGCTGTTCCACTTGGCTGCCTGACCCCACCCTTCATTACCGGACAATCGCCTCTGGGACAAAGCAATTCCAGGAAGCTGGTCAATCACCCCAAAGAGGAGTATTCCAGAAAGCCGAACATACCAGCACACCCTTGCTCGAGGCTATCCCCAACCCTATAAAGTTTTACCTCAGTCTGTTTTTGGGGCTCTTCTTTCGGAAAAGTGTCCCGGCAGGTCTTTCTCCTCTAATAAAGCCTGCACACCTGGAGTTTGAGTGCCGTCTCATTCTTACAGCCTGCAATTGAAGTCCCTGTCACAGCCTTCCTCAACTTCCGAGCTCCCCTATGGTCCTAGGGCCAGGAGGGAGATCTGAGAAGGGCTCAAGGTGGGCAGAAGAACATCCAGAGATGTTGTTCTTTGCCCAGGCTGTCTCTTCGTCCTGGTGTGCCCTACCCTTTTTATTTATATATATCCAGAAACAAAACAGGCTGAGCACTGGCTGTGTGCAGCCCACGCTAGGGACCATGGTTAGGAGGGTCAAGAGAGGAGGGAGTCATGGATGCATCATCGACACTCCTGCCCTGGAGGGCCTCCCAGTCTCCCAGGGAGATAAAGCTGCCCCTGGAATTCCAGGCAGAATGCACCCCGAGACCCAGGCCGAGGGGAGGCCCTTCCCACTGATGGGTTCTGGGAAACTTCCCAGAGCAGGGGACTTGGCCGGGCCCTGGAATATTTCTGAAGGGTAGGGGCATCCTGGGATTGCCAGGCTAGTATTGACCTGATAGTTTTGCTAAAGATGGCAGATTAAACCCATGCATCAAATTTCTCCTCCTCTAAAATCCTGTGAAGACTACAGAAATAGATTTCTTTCTCTTCTTTAAGGTATAAGCCCACAAGGATGGGCAAGCAGGACAGGAGACCACATCCGCACCATTTCTGAAGCTGGAAAGTAGAGGTAGAGTGGCAACTGCCTTTAGGGCAGGGATCGGGAACCTTTTTGGCTGAGAGAGCCATGAACGCCACATATTTTAAAATGTAATTCCGTGAGAGCCATACAATATATTTAACACTAAATACAAGTAAATGTGTGCATTTTATATAAGACCAACACTTTTAAAGTACAATAAGTCTCTGAATTCTTTTTAATAACATTGCTCTGCTGTTGCTGACCAATGATGAATAAAGTACTTCTTACCATTAATGCGACTTCTGGTGCTGCATGGTTTTGCTGATGGCTTTGTAGTCTGGTTAATACGTGGTGAGGTTAAGCTTCATGCAGGCATTGAGACTTCCATCCGTTAAACGTGATCGTAGGTTGGTCTTAACATTCTTTAGATGTGAGAAAGACTGCTCACATGCATACGTAGAGCCAAACATTGTCAGTACAGCAATACTCACACGCTGCAGTGTGTGGTATGTGACAGGAAGCACAGTCCAAGTTTGACAATCAGCTGGTCCGGGGGTTGAAGTTTTTTCATTTCTCCCCACTTGTGTTTGCTCGCCAACTCTGCTTGCTGTCGTGCAAATCTTTCCAAATCTTCATTCAGTGACTTGAACTTATTCACCCACATGTCTAAGGCCTTCAGGTCAGCAGCTTGTACCTCAAAATCTCTGACGGAGACACCGGGGATGTAACTCAGGTCGGCGCTGTCCACTGCACCTCGTGTGGATGGGTGATGAACTTAAAAAGATGAGTGCGCTGACGAAATTCTCCAAAGTATGCTTTGAATAACTGCAGGAGACTAGATGTGAAGCCCGCTAGCTGCTAGAGATCAAGATATTGAGCAGCATCACTTGCTGTGCATGCATCTTTAAACTCTCCCAGTTTTTCAAAGTGTAGTAAATGACCTGTTTCAATGTCAGCGATGAAGAGTTCCAGCTTGTTTTCAAATGCAAACACTGCTTGTTAAAGGGATAAGACTGTATTTCCAATGCCTTGCATTTTCACATTGATCTGGTTCAGATGTTCAGTCATGTCCACAAGATAGAAGAACTTCAGGAGCCACTCAGTGTTAGCTAACTCAGGATGCTCAACATTTTTCATTTCAAGAAAAGTCCAGATTTCACTCAGACAAGCTGCGAAATGGCTGAGCACCTTCCCTCTTGACAACCAACGCACATTGCTGTGCAGAAGCAGACCAGGATAATTATTCCCAACTTCATCCAGCAGTGTTTTAAACTGGCAATCATTTAAAGCTCGGGTAACAAGGCCCTGGCCAGTTGGCTCAGTGGTAGAGCGTCAGCCTGGCGTGCAGGAGTCCCAGGTTCGATTCCCGGCCAGGGCACACAGGAGAAGCGCCCATCTGCTTCTCCACCCCCCTTCCTCTCTATCTCTCTCTTCCCCTCCCGCAGCCAAGGCTCCATTGGAGCAAAGTTGGCCTGGGCGCTGGGGATGGCTCCATGGCCTCTGCCTCAGGCGCTAGAGTGGCTCTGGTGGGCAGAGCATCGCCCCCTGGTGGGCATGCTGGGTGGATCCCAGTTGGGCGCATGTGGGAGTCTGTTTGACTGCCTCCCCATTTCCAACTTCAGAAAAATTAAAAAATAAAAAAAATTAAAAAAAACAACAACAAAAAAACCCAAATAAAGTTCGGATAACAATAAAGTTGACCACCCGAATGACCAGCGACATCACCTCACCAAGCTGCTTGCCAAATATCTGAGCACAAAGCGCCTCCTGATGTAGGATATAGTGAAAACTTAGGATGGGTCTCTTTTCATATTTATGAAGAAGTGCTACGAATCCTCTGTTTTTCCCCACTATGCATGGAGCACCATCAGTACACACCAAAATAAGTTTATCCATTGGTAGATTTTTTTCTTTAGCGAACTCAGTGGAAGACTTGAATAAATTCTCCTGTTGGGCAGATAAAATATATTATGCTCACTTTGTTAAAGATGGTGCTGCCCATGTGGAAGCCGTTGCCCAGGTGATATTAATGTGTGTTAGAGGCAGCTGTGGGCAGGCAAGATGCTTGTAGCCTGGAGCTTGGTTTTAGGATTAAGCCTTTCCCACCCTTTTTGATGTGGGGTAGTACATTCCCATCATGCCCCAGATAAGTGACTTTGTATTAGAGACTTCTCTATGTTGTATATTGGATTAAAGGTTTTGATTTCTACACTATAAAATGGGGGCAGACCGGGAGCTTGCTCTCTCAGTTCCTGAGATTAGCATTAGAGCAGAGAGAGCAGAGCAGAGAAGGGCCACGTGGAGGAGGCCAGGAGAAGCAGCCAAGATGGTAGAGTGCTGAGGGAGAAGCCAGTTAGTGCAGAGTTTGTGCAGGGAGAAGGAAGGAGATGGGGAACAGAGATGAATAAGTCTGGTGAGCTAGAAACCTTTGATTCTAGGAAACTTGGATAAAGTCAGTAGCTTTATGAGCACTGAATGAGTGGGTTTTGGAGCCCAGTGTGTGTTTTTACTTGCCCGCTGGGTACAAGCTAGGATTAAAGAAGATGGCCCATCAGTTTTTGGCTCCGTTGTTTCTTTACCAACTGTTCAAATCCAATGCGAACCTGCATGGGCCAGGCAGCTGTGATGATGGCTGTGGATACCGGCCACATACCTCCCTTCTTGTTGTCTCTTTCATAGGCAAAACAGCAAGACTTTCCTCACATAGTGTGTCACCAACAGCATACCTTGCAATCACGCTGAACTGGGGATAAATGGCTTATGTCTGTTGACTCATACAAAGCGAGAGAAAAGAATGGTACTGCATTTATGTCCTTCACTTGTGTTGCCTCAATTTGATTTGCCATCATGATGGTATGATCATGAACAGTTCTTGCCAACAGAGGCATGTCTTTTATTCGTTTGATTATCTTGTCTTTATCCAAAAAGTTCATTGGCAACATCAAGCATGAATGTTTTGGCATACTCCCCATCTGTGAATGGCTTTCCATTTCTCACAATTGCTAAAGCACCAGCAAAGCTAGGTGAATTCCAGTCACCTTGTTGGGTCCAAACACGGAGTTGCTGCTGACTAGCTTGCACTCTGCACAGTAGCTCTTGACAAGCTTTCTTCCTGCTGTCCCCCGCTGGATATTCCAATGCAAATGTAGTATGGCGTGTGTCGAAGTGCTGCTTTATATTTGACCGTTTCATCGATGCAATTTTATCATTGCATATTAGACTCACTGCAGAACCTGCTCTCTCCACAAAGGCGAATTCCTCTGTCCATTCCTGCTGAAAAGTACGATACTCCTTATGTTTTTTTCTTTTAGCCATCTTCTTCGTCAAAAGGGTTTCTGCAATTAGCTAGCTGACTACTTGATTAAAAGGAGGGAAGTTTACTTCCTGACCTCACAACGACCAGTGTATGTTATGCATTATCCAATAAAAATTTGGTGTTGTCCCGGAGGACAGCTGTGACTGGCTCCAGCCACCCACAACCATGAACATGAGTGGTAGGAAATGAATGGATTGTAATACATGAGAATGCTTTATATTTTTACCATTTTTTTTTATTAAAGATTTGTCTGCAAGCCAGATGCAGCCATCAAAAGAGCCACATCTGGCTTGTGAGCCATAGGTTCCCGACTCCTGCTTTACGGACTCAGAAAAGCCACATCCCAATCCCAAGTGAACAGGGCTGAGCACCAGCATTATTATCCCCACAGAATCACCAAGGGTTCAGCCTCATCTGCAACTCCAGGCAAGGGCAATGGGTGGGAGTAAAATAATGATCAATCAGACCCTCACATCCCCTCCCAGAACTGCCAGCCAGTCACCCTCTCCACCATGACAGAAAACAGGTCATTCTCTGAGTCCCTGGGCAAGGGAGAGGGGAATCATATGAAAAACAGGGAGCTGAGGCTCCCTGGGGCTTCTGAGTGCTAGCGTCCCTGCCCAGTCCCCTGCCCTCCTCCCAGGAGCAGTGGTGCTTTTACCCCCTAGGCAGGATACTGAAGCGTTCTCCCTGGAGAATCTGGTCCTCCCAAGAACAAAGTCCTAAAAATACCAACATGGTTGGGGGCCCAACCAGCACCCAGACTTCCCTTCAGTGGCATTCAAGGGTCTGTCTGAACACACCCTGAGGAACAAGTCGACTATCTGGCAGTGTATGTCTCAAACCTTGATAAGTAAGGTGAATGTTAAAAAGACCAACAGAACTAGCAATTCTACTCCCAGGAAACAAAAAGGTATGTCCATACAGAAATCATATGCAAATGTTCGTAGCAGCATTACTCATACTAGCCAAAAGTCAGAGACAACCCAAATGTCCATCAGCAGAAGAATGGATCCATTAATGGTGGTATAGCCATACATTGGAGTATTACTCAGCCTGAAAAAGGGATGCAGTTCTGATACTTGCTACAACGTGGATAAACCTTGAGGATATTCTGCTCAGTGAAAGCTAGACACGGTCAGATGGCTTCACAGGCGAATTCTACCAAACATTCAAAGAAAAACTAACTCCTATCCTTCTCAAGCTATTTCAAAAAATTCAAGAGGGAAAACTTCCAAGCTTCTTTTATGAGGCAAGCATAATTCTGATTTCAAAGCCAGGCAAAGACAACACAAAGAAAGAAAACTATAGGCCAATATCCCTGATGATTTTTTTTTTTACAGAAACAGAGAGAGAGTCAGAGAGAGGGATAGATAGGGACAGACAGACAGGAACGGAGAGATGAGAAACATCAATCATTAGTTTTTCTTTGCACATGTGACACCTTAGTTGTTCATTGATTGCTTTCTCATATGTGCCTTGACCACAGGCCTTCAGCAGATCATGTAATCCCTTTCTCAAGCCAGTGACCTTGGGTCCAAGCTGGTGAGCTTTGCTCAAACCAGATGAACCTGCGCTCAAGCTGGTGACCTCGGGGTCTCGAACCTGGGTCCTCTGCATCCCAGTCTGATGCTCTATCCGCTGCGCAACCGCCTGGTCAGGCTCCCTGATGAATTTAGATGCTAAAATTCTCAACCAAATATTAGCAAACTGGATCCAGCAATACATGAAAAAAATTATACATCATGATCAAGTGGGATTTATTTTGAGGAGGCAAGGCTGGTACAATATTTGCAAATCAATGTGATTCATCACATAGACAAAAGGAAGGACAAAAACCACATGATAATATCAATAGACACAGAAAAAGCATTTGATAAAATCCAGCACCCATTTATGATCAAAACTCTCAGCAAAGTGGGAATATAGGGAATATACCTCAACATGATAAAGGCCATCTATGACAGGCCCACAGCCAACATCATACTCAATGGGCAAAAGTTAAAAGCAGTCCCCTTAAAATCAGGAACAAGGCAGGGGTGCCTTTTACCACTCTTATTCAACATAGTTCTCTAAGTCCTAGCCACAGCAATCAGACAAGAAGAAGAAATAAAAGGCATCCAAATTAGAAAAGAAGAAGTAAAACTAGCATTATTTGCTGATATGATACTGTACATAGAAAACCCTAAAGTCGCAGTCAAAAAACTACTGGACCTGATAAAGAAATTCAGCAAAGTATCAGGATATAAAATTAATATTCAGAAATCAGAGGCATTTTTATACACCAACAATGATCTGTCTGAAAGAGAAATTAAGAAAACAATCCCCTTCACTATTACAACTGTTATAAAGTACCGCACCCCAGATTATGAAAGGCACCTGTTGGGCAGATAAAAGATATTATGCTCACTTTGTTAAAGACGGCGCTGCCCACAAGGAGGCCGTCGCCCAGGTGATATTAATGTGGGCAGGTAGAATCCTTGTAGCCTGGTGCTTGGTTTTGGGATTAAGCCTTTCCCACCCGTTTTGATGTGGGGCGGTACAATCCAATCATGCCTCAGAGAAGTGTCTTTGTATTAGAGACTTCCCTATTTTGTATATTGGATTAAAGGTTTGGAATCTACACTATAAAATGGGGGCAGAATGAGAGCTTGCTCTCTTGGTTCCTGAGATTATCATTAGAGGAGAGAGCGGAGAGATCACAGCAGAGAGCAGAAGGCCACATGGAGGAGGCCAGGAGAAGCAGCCAAGATGGCGGATTATTGAGTGAGATGCCAGTTTGTGTAGAGTTTGTATCTGGGATAAGGAAGATGAGGAACTGAGGAGAATAAGGCTGGTGAGCTAGAAACCTTTGATTCTAGGAAACTCAGATAAGTCAGTGGCTTTGTGAGCACTGAATGTGAGTGGGTTTTGGAGCCCAGTGTGTATTTTTACTTGCCCGCCGGGTGCAAGCTAGGATTAAAGATGATGGCCCACCAGTTTTTGGCTCCGTTGTTTCTTTACCGACTGTTCGAATCCAATGCGAACCTGCATGGGCCAGAAGGCTGCTTTGATAGCGACAGCCATGGCTCCTGGCCTTACAGCACCATACCTCACTTCATCGAGTTCATATAGAAACACCCAATCCAGATGAATTTTGAAGAGTTTTATTAGAGGAGGAGATTTATTAAATATGCCGGCCACATATGGCTGACATGGGGCATCAGACCCAAATTGTGCAGTCCCAAAAATAGTTCAGGGGCTGCTTATATACCCTTGATCACACACGGGTGGGGGAGAGCATGACATCATGGTATAGGCTGGCAACGTTTGTTTAGGGGATACACAGAAATATTAAGACTTTTAAGGTAACACAATCAAAGATGTTTACAAATCTTTCAGGGTTCATCTTCCCTCACTAGCCTAGAGGTATTTTACTCTCAAGATTCCAGGAAGGGGGAGGAACTACAATCAATGCAAGGTGGTATGTAAATTCTGCCTCCTATTGAAAGAGAAGAAGTTTCTCGGTTAACCTTTATTTTAGATTTAAAACTGAATGACCTGCCTGACCAGGCGGTTGCGCAGTGGATAGAGTGTCGGACTGGGATATGGAAGGACCCAGGTTCGAAACCACGAGGTCACCAGCTTGAGCGCAGGCTCATCTGGTTAGAGCAAAAGCCCACCAGCTTGAACCCAAGGTCGCTGGCTCCAGCAAGGGGTTACTCAGTCTGCTGAAGACCCGCAATCAAGGCACATATGAGAAAGCAATCAATGAACAACTAAGGTGTCGCAATGTGCAACGAAAAACTAATGATTGATGCTTCTCACCTCTCTCCGTTCCTGTCTGTCTGTCTCTGTCTATCCCTCTCTCTGACTCACTCTCTGTCTCTGTAAAAAAAATAAACAAATAAATAAAATTAAAAAAAATAAATAAATAAAACTGAATGACCCATTGTTCTTGCAAGCCAGAAACTTCTACATTCTTCTCCCCCCGCTCCCCAAAGGAGGGACGGAACAGGAAAGCCTGATAGGAAAGCCTGACCTTTCCTCCCAGAATATTAATATCAATTTTCAGCTTTTTGGTACCTTACAACACAACAACAACAAAAAAAAATACCTAAGAGTAAATTTAACCAAAGAGGTTAAAGACTTGTACTTGAAAAATTATAAAACATTGATAAAAGAAATCAAGGAAGATACAAACAAGTAGAAGCATATACTGTGTTCATGGCTAGGAAGAATAAACATCATTAAAATATCCATATTTCCCAAAGCAATCTATAAATTCAATGCAATTCCTATTAAAATACCAAGGACATTCTTATTTATTTATTTATTTATTTATTTATTTTTATAGAGGCAGAGATAGACAGGGACAGACAGACAGGAACAGAGAGAGATGAGAAGCATCAATCATCAGTTTCTCGTTGCGACTTCTTAGTTGTTCATTGATTGCTTTCTCACATGTGCCTTGACCACGGGCCTCCAGCAGACCGAGTAACCCCCTGCTGGAGCCAGCAACCTTGGGTCCAAGCTGGTGAGCTCTTTGCTCAAGCCAGATGAGCTCGCGCTCAAGCCGGCGACCTCGGGGTCTCGAACCTGGGTCCTTCCGCATCCCAGTCCGACGCTCTATCCACTGCACCACCACCTGGTCAGGCCCAAGGACATTCTTCAAAGATATACAACAAATATTCTGTTGGGCAGATAAAATAAATTATGCTCACTTTGTTAAAGATGGTGCTGCCCACATGGAAAGCCTGTCGCCCAGGTGATATTAATGTGTGTTGGGGGAGGGCTGTGGACAGGCAAGATGCTTGTAGCCTGGGGCTTGGTTTTAGGACTAAGCCTTTCCCACTCTTTTTGATGTGGGGTGGTGCAATCCCATCATGCCCCAGATAAGTGACTTGTATTAGAGACTTCTCTATTTTGTATATTGTAGTAAAGGTTTTGATTTCTACACTATAAAATGGGGGCAGAACAGGAGCTTGCTCTCGGTTCCTGGGATTGTTAGCATTAGAAGAGAGAGCAGAGAGGAGAGGAGAAAAAGGCCATGTGGAGGAGGCCAGGAGAAGCAGCCAAGATGGTGGAGTGTTGAGTGAGAAACCAGTTAGTGCAGAGTTTGTGCAGAGAGAAGGAAGGAGATGGGGAACAGAGGTGAATAAGTCTGGTGAGCTAGAAACCTTTGATTCTAGGAAACTCGGATAAGTCAGTAGCTTTGTGAGCACTGAATGTGAGTGGGTTTTGGAGCCCAGTGTGTGTTTTTACTTGCCCGCCAGGTACAAGCTAGGATTAAAGATGATGGCCCACCAGCTTTTGGCTCCGTTGTTTCTTTACCGACTGTTCGAATCCAATGCGAACCTGCATAGGCCAGGCTGCTGTGATATGGTGGTCCTGGCTACTGGCTTTACATATTCCAAAAATTATGGAACCAAAAAAGAACACGAATAGCTTCAGCAATCTTGAAAAAGAAGGATAAAGTGGGTGGTATCACACTTCGGACGTCAAGTAATACTACAAGGCCATTGTACTCAAAACAACTTGGTGCTGGCATAAGAACAGGCATATAGATCAATGGAACAGAACAGAGAATCCAGAAATAAACCCGCACCTTTATGAACAATTGATATTTGACAAGGGTGGTAATAGCATACAATGGAGTAAAGACAGTCTCTTTAACAAATGGTGTTGGGAAAATTGGACAGCTACCTGCAAAAAAAAATGAAACTAGACCTCCAATTTACACCATTCACAAAAATAAACTCAAAATGGATAAAAGACTTAAATGTAAGTCATGAAACCATAAGCATCCTAGAGGAAAACATAGGCAATAAGCTCTCCGACATCACTCACAGCAATATATTTGCTGATGTATCTCCACATGCAAGGGAAATAAAGGACAGGATGAACAAATGGGACTATATCAAACTAAAAAGCTTTTGTGCAGCTAAAGATAATATGAACAAAATAAAAAGGCAAACCACACAATGGGAGAACATATTTGACAATACGTTTGATAAGGATCACCCAAAATTTATAAAGAACTTGTAAAACTCAATACCAGGCAGATAAACAATCCAATCAAAAAATGATCAAAAGAAATTAATAGACATTTCTCCAAAGAGGACATACAGATGGCCAATAGGCATATGAAAAAATGCTCAACATTACTAATCATTAGAGAAACGCAAATTAAAACCACAATGAGATATCACCTCACACCAGTCAGAATGGCGCTCATCAACAAAACAACACAGAATAAGTGCTGGCAAGGATGTGGAGAAAACGGAACCCTCCTGCACTGCTGGTGGGAATGCAGACTGGTGCAGCCACTATGGATGTTATAAAGTACTGCACCCCAGATTCTGAAAGGCACTGTACCTCAGTGGTTTCCAACCCCCAGGCTGCGGACTTGTACCGGTCCATGGGCCATTTGGTACCGGTCCACAGAGAAAGAATAAATTAGATTATTTCCGTTCTATTTATATTTAAGTCTGAACGATGTTTTATTTTTTAAAAATGACCAGATTCCCGCCTGACCAGGCAGTGGCGCAGTAGATAGAGCGTCGGACTGGGATGCAGAGGACCTGGGTTAGAGACCCCGAGGTCGTCAGCTTGAGTGCGGGCTCATCTGGTTTGAGGAAAAGCCCACCAGCTTGAACCCAAGGTCGCTGGCTCCAGCAAGGGTTTACTCGGTCTGCTGAAGGCCCGCGATCAAGGCACATATGAGAAAGCAATCAATGAATAACTAAGGTGTTGCAACGCGCAATGAAAACTAATGATTGATGCTTCTCATCTCTCTTCGTTCCTGTCTGTCTGTCCCTGTCTATCCCTCTCTCTGACTCACTCTCTGTCTCTGTAAAAAAATTAAAAAAAAAAAAAAAATGACCAGATTCCCTCTGTTATATCCGTCTAAGACTCATTTTTTTTTTTTTTTTTTTTTTTTTGCATTTTTCCGAAGCTGGAAACGGGGAGGCAGTCAGACAGACTCTTGCATGCGCCCGATCGGGATCCACCCGGCATGCCCACCAGGGGGCGATGCTCTGCCCATCTTGGGGTGTCACTCTGCTGCAATCAGAGCCATTCTAGCGCCTGAGGCAGAGGCCATGGAGCCATCCTCAGCGCCCGGGCAAACTTTGCTCCAGTGGAGCCTTGGCTGTGGGAGGGGAAGAGAGAGACAGAGAAGAAGGAGAGGGGAAGGGGTAGAGAAGCAGATGGGCGCTTCTCCTGTGTGCCCTGGCAGGAATCAAACTCAGGACTCCTGCACGCCAGGCCGACGCTCTACCACTGAGCCAACCGGCCAGGACCTAAGACTCATTCTTGATGCTTGTCTTGGTCACGTGATACATTTATCCGTCCCACCCTTAAGGCCAGTCCGTGAAAATATTTTCTGACATTAAACTGGTCCGTGGCCCAAAAAAGGTTGGGGACCACTGCTGTACCTCACTTCATCGAGGTCACGTAGAGACACCCAATCCCGATAAATTTTGAAGAGTTATATTAAAGAAGGAAATTTTAATATGCCAGCCGCATATGGCTGACATGGGGCATCTGCAGGCCCAAATCGTGCAGTCCCAAAAATAGTTCAGGGGCTGCTTATATCCCTTGATCACACGCGGGCGGGGGAGAGCATGACATTATGGCACAATTATTAACACGATTATAACATTTGTCTAGGGCAGGGGTCCCCAAACTTTTTACACAGGGGGCCAGTTCACTGTCCCTCAGACCGTTGGAGGGCCAGACTATAAAAAAAACTATGAACAAATCCCTACGTACACTGCACATATCTTATTTTAAAGTAAAAAAACAAAACGGGGCCCTGGCCGGTTGGCTCAGCGGTAGAGCGTCGGCCTGGCGTGCAGGGAACCCGGGTTCGATTCCCGGCCAGGGCACATAGGAGAAGCGCCCATTTGCTTCTCCACCCCCCCCCCCCTCCTTCCTCTCTGTCTCTCTCTTCCCCTCCCGCAGCCGAGGCTCCATTGGAGCGAAGATGGCCCGGGCGCTGGGGATGGCTCCTTGGCCTCTGCCCCAGGCGCTAGAGTGGCTCTGGTCGCAGCAGAGCGACGCCCCGGAGGGGCAGAGCATCGCCCCCTGGTGGGCAGAGCGTCGCACCTGGTGGTCGTGCCGGGTGGATCCCGGTCGGGCGCATGCGGGAGTCTGTCTCACTGTCTCTCCCCGTTTCCAGCTTCAGAAAAATACAAAACAAACAAACAAACAAACAACAAAAAAAAAAACGGGAACAAATACAATATTTAAAATAAAGAACAAGTAAATTTAAATCAACAAGCTGACCAATATTTCAATGGGAACTATGCTCCTCTCACTGACCACCAAGGAAAGAGGTGCCCCTTCCAGAAGTGCAGCAGGGACAGGATAAATGGCCTCCGGGGGCCGCATGCGGCCCACAGGCCGTAGTTTGGGGACCCCTGGTCTAGGGGATACACAGAAACATTAAAACTTTCAAGGTAACATAATCAAAGATATGTACAAAAAAAAAGAGAAAAAAAAAAGATATGTAGAAATCTTTCAGGGTTCCTCTTCCCTCACTAGCCTAGAGGTATTTTACTCTCAAGATTCCAGGAGAGGGAGGAACTACAATCAATGCCAAGGTGGTATGTAAATTCTGCCTCCTATTGAAAGAGAAGAAATTCCTTAGTTAACTTTAATCCTTTCAGAGAACTTAAAACCAAATGATCCTAGTCGTCCTTGTAAATCAGGAGACTTTTACATTCCTTTTCCTCCATTTTTCAAGGAAAGGACAGGAAATCCTGACCTTTCCTCCCAGAATATAATATTAATTTTCAGCTTTTTGGTACCTTACAACATGGAAAACAGTATAGCGATTCCTCAAAAAATTAAAAATCGAACTGCCTTTTGACCCAGCCATCCCACTTTTGGGAATATATCCCAAGAACACCACATTAACGAGTCAAAAGGAGAAATGCACCTCCATGTTTATGGCAGCATTGTTTACATAGCCAAGATCTGGAAACAGGCCAAGTACCCGTCAGTGGACAATTGGATTAAAAAGCTGTGGTGTGTGTGTGTGTGTGTGTGTGTGTGTATGTGTGTATATATATATACACACACACACACACACACACACACACACACACACAATGGAATACTATGAGCCATGAAAAAGGAAATATTATTTTTTGTGACAACATGGATGGACCTGAAAACTATTATGCTAAGTGAAATAAGCCAGGCAGAGAAAGAAAAATATCATATGACCTCACTCATCTGAGGAATCTGACAAATAATATGAATTGAGGAGCTGAATAGAGACAGAGGCAGGATCAAAGGATCCAGAAGGAAAGAGGACAGAGGGAAAGGGGATGATAGGCTGATAAAATGGGATGAGAGCAAAAAAGCAAATCCTGGAGGGAAGGGGGAGGGCGTTATGGGGACGTGGATAGGGAGGGACATACTGGGGAACACGGGGGAGGATGTATTCAAGGGGACACTAGAATCTATGTAAACACAATAAATTAATAAAAAAAAGAAGAATAAAAAGAAAGCTAGACACAAAAGGTCACATATTGTTTCATTCCCTTTAAATGAAATGTTTGGAATAAGCAGATGCATTGAGACCAAAAGCAAATTAGTGGTTGTCAGGGGCCAGGAGAAAGGAGGATGGGGAGTGATTACTTTAATGGACACGGGGTGTTTCTCTGGGATGATGGGAAACTGAAACTTGAGAGAGGTGATAATTCTACAACATTGTGAATGTACTAAATGGCATGTAGAATTGTACACCTCAGAATGGTTAATTGCATGTTATGTGAACTTCACCTCTATTCAAAATAAGTACATAAAAACACCAGCCACGGCTTGTAGGTTTTAGGTGGCTCCTCTAGACTCAGAAAGTACCTGGACTAAAACCACTGGGTTAAGCTTCCAATGGAAAGATAATGCAAGCCATACATGCCACGTTAGATTCCCCAGTGTTCACATTTTAAAGAGTGAAGAGAAACAAGAGCAATTAATTTTAATGCTATCGTTTCTTCAACTCAATATAGCCAAAATAGTATCATTTCAACATAGCAGCATTACTAATTACTAGTCAATATGTAAAAATTACTAATAAGACTTCATGCTCATACTAAGTGTTTGAAATACGAGCGATTACCCCCGCACAGAACACCTCCGTGTGCGCTGGCCGCCTCCTCCACTGGTGCAGCTCTGGAGGGTCTCAACCTCGAGTCTCAGGACATTATCTGCAGCATATTTATGAGGGTTTAAAATTTAGTGGGCTTTGAGTCTATGAATTAAGAACAAATTGGCTGTAATTCTAATATTCAGGATCATCGGAACTACAGTGTATCACCTTAAAAGTAAGTCCTGCTGATGAATGCCAGAGGGGGGTTGAGAGGCTGGGTGGAAAAGGTGAGGGGATTAAGAAGTACAAATTAGTAGTTACAAAAGAGTCACTGGGATGTAAAATACTGCACAGGGAGAGAATTAGTCAATAACATTGAGTAATGGGGTACTGATGGGTACTGGGAATATCGGGGGAAGCGCTGTGGGAAATGTATAATTTTCTGACCACTGTGCAGTACTCCTGAAACTAATACAAAATGCTGTTGAATGCCAACTGTAATAAAAAAAAATAAGTCCTAAATTAAACATAGAATTGCCATATGACCCAGCGATTCCACTTCTGAGCGTGTATCCCCAAAAATTGAGAGCAGGGACTCGAACAGCTGTTTGCACCAGTGTTCACAGCAGCGCTGTTCACAACAGCCAAAAGGCAAAAACAGCCCCCCGGAGGATGCAATGCCCATCATGGGTAAGTGGGGAAACACAATGTGGTCCATCCATACGCTAGGATATTATTCATTAAAAGGAAGGAAATTCTGACATGTACTACAACATGTGAACCTAGAGAACATTATACTAAGTGAAATAAGTCAGTTGCAAAAGTATTCACTCGTCTGTGGTGCCCAGTGGCATCACATTCATAGAGACAGAAAGTAGAATGGTGGTTAATGGGCGGGGGGGGGGGGTTAGTGTTTAATGGGGACAGAGTTTCAATTCGGGAAGATGGAAAAGGTCTGGAGATGATGGTGGTGGTGGTTGCACAACAATGGAAATGTGCTTAATGCCTCTGAACTGCACACTGAAAAGTGGTTACAACTGTAAATATAATGATATATATATTTTTACCACAATTAAAAAAAAAAAATCCTGCCCCTAGGGTGTTTGGATTTGTAGGGTCCAGGGTTATTGAGACTTTATAGTCACTGGTGGCTAATGAGAGAAGATGGAGGAGACAGTCCCCAAAGGCCTGGGTGCTCAGGACAACCATACACTGTCCAGGATCTGACCCAGCCAGGGCCTTGTGGGGTGGGTGGGGGATGAACAGAGGAGGAAGGAGTGATCAAGGCCACCAAGCCCTAGAGAACCAACTCTTCATTGAACTCTTCAAGCTGCTGACCAGTGGGCCCTGTGACTGGGCCTGTCTGTGATGAGTCCTCTTGTCAGTTTGAATTTTCACTGGTTCTGCTAATATTTTTGACGTTTTATAAATTTGCTTTGGTTTTCCTGTTGGAGGCAAGCATAAATATAAGAGGTTTACCCTGGGCTCTGCCTGGGAGCAGTTAACATTGCAATAAAAATGGCTGGAGGCCTGATCTGTGGTGGTGCAGTGGGTAAAACGTCGACCTAGAATGCTGAGGTCACCGGTTCGAAACTCTGGCCTTGCCTAGTCAAGGCACATATGGGAGTTGATGCTTCTTGCTCCTCCCCCTTCTCTCTCTCTGTCTCTCTCTCTCTCTGTCTCCACTCTCTAAAATGAATTAATAAAAAAATTTTTTTTAAATGGCTGGAGGCCACCCCAGGGTTCATGGGAAATGTTCTTTTTACAAGAGCTTTCAAGGACTGTTGGTTTTGAGTAATGCTGTGGTTTGGCTTCTGGGTCTATCTCCCTCGAGCCACGGTCATCTCTGTGTTCCCTAGGGCCAGTCTCAGACTTGTTTCCTGGGTGCATGAGAGAGTGAATACATGAATTCAAGTGGAGAGAAAGGAGGAATTCATCGTGGGGCTGGGTGTGGAGAGGGAGAATCAGGGAAGGCTTCCAGAGGGAAGGGTGTGCATCCTGGGCCTGCCAGAGAGAGTTTGAGGAGATGGGGTGTGGGTGGGCCTATGAGGACTAATGTCAGTTCCTGCTCTACCCTGCGATTTCCCACCTGGGACCCAACCTGAACCCAGCTGTCAGGGGTGGGTGGCTGTCAGACACCCCACTGGGGTGTCAGCTGCACTTCCTCTTCCTTCCCCACATCTCTGACAGCAGCACCTCGATAGCACCTTGTCCTGTGGTCTCACTTCCCCTCTCCAGCCCCACCTCAACTGGCTCAGCCTCCATCACCTCTCCTTTATATCACAATGTCTGCCAGTCTGGCCCCATCTGACCTACTCAGTCCAGCAGGCAGTATGCACTGAGTGCCTGTGCGTCCTGATTAGGACAGCACTGATTAAGAACAAGCAAAAGTCCTGTTCAGTGGAGAGACTGACAACAAACAAGAAAATGATATGAATATCATCTGACAGTAATCAGCAGCAAGCCAGGAGGAAAACAAAAGGACTCAGAGGGAGGGGTCCTTGTGACACCTTCTCTGGGCTCAGATTGCTCCACACCCCCCCACATGCCTGCCTGCTTCTGAAGGGCTGGTTATGATGGGGAGGAGGCTACACCCCAGCAGTCTTTGTGAGTGCTCCAGAAACAGTGGTGAAAAAGGTGGACTTACCGAGGCCTCAGGAAAAGGGAAGCTTGGGGAAGGCGGCTTGCCCAAAGTCACACAGCTGGGGCTAGAGGAGTGTGGGGTGAGGGGGTGGGTGTTCTTCCGGATGCGCCGAGGCCCCGGTCTCTGGCCCCATTTGGCCATCACATGATATGGCATGACTGCATGATCTTGGACAGGTCATTATTCAGTTCTGAGCCTCAACTTCTCCACCCTAGGAGGGGCTCAGGGTTGGTAGGCAGGAACATGCAGGGCCTGGAATTCTTCCCGGGAAGCAGAGGTAGCAGCTGAAAGAGGGAGGAATGACTGTCAACCAGACCTAATTTAAATATTTAATCTTTAAAATATTTATTTACTGCCTGACCAGGCAGTGGCGCAGTGGATAGAGCGTCGAACTGGGATGCTGAGGACCCAGGTTTGAGACCCTGAGGTCGCCAATTTGAGCACAGGCTCATCTGGTTTGAGCAGAGCTCACCAGCTTGGACCCAAGGTTGCTGGCTTGAGCAAGGGGTTACTCAGTCTGCTGAAGGCCCACAGTCAAGGCACATATGAGAGAGCAGTCAATGAACAACTAAGGTGTCGCAACGAAAAACTGATGATTGATGCTTCTCATCTCTCTCTGTTCCTGTCTGTCTGTCCCTATCTATCCCTCTCTCTGACTCTCTGTCTCTGAAAAAAAAAAGCAAAACAAAACAAAAACAAACAAACAAAAACAAAACAAAACAACAACAAAACCCCCAAAATATTTATTTACTTATTTAAATTTTATTTATTGATTTTAGTGAGAGAGAGAGAGAGACAGAGAGAGAGATGGGAACATCAGTCTGTTCTATATGTGTCCTAACCAGGGATCAAACCAGCAACCTCTGTGCTTCAGTATGATGCTCTAACCAACTGAGCTATCCAGCCAGCACTATTTATTGATTTTAGAGAGAGGGGAACAGACAGAAAAATTGATCTGTTTCTGTATGTGCTCTGTTGGGCAGATAAAATGTATTATGCTCACTTTTTTAAAGATAATACGAGGCCTGACCTGTGGTGGCGCAGTGGATAAAGTGTCGATCTGGAAATGCTGAGGTCGCTGGTTTGAAACCCTGGGCTTGCCTGGTCAAGGCACATATGGGAGTTGATGCTTCCAGCTCCTCCCCCCTTCTCTCTCTCTGTCTCTCTCTCCTCTCCCTCTCTGTCTCTCTCTCCTCTTTAAAAATGAATAAATAAAAGTATTCCTTTAAAAAAAAAAAAAAAAAAGATAACACGAGGAGGCCGTTGCCCAGGTGATATTAATGTGTGTTGGGGTGGGCTAAAGGCAGGCAGAATCCTTGTAGCCTAGGGCTTGGTTTTGGGATTAAGCCTTTCCTACCCTTTTTTATGTGGGGTGGTACAATCCAATCATGCTTCAGAAAGTGACTTTGTATTAGAGACTTCCCTATTTTGTATATTGGATTAAGGGTTTGGATTTCTACACTATAAAATAGGGATGGAGCGGGAGCTTGCGCTCTTGGTTCCTGAGATTATCTTCAGAGGAGAGAGCAGAGCAGAGAGCAGAAGGAGGCCACGTGGAGGAGGCCAGGAGAAGCAGCCAAGATGGTGGAGTGCTGAGTGAGATGCCAGTTTGTGTAGAGTTTGTATCTGGGATAAGGAAGGAGATGGGGAACTGAGGAGAATAAGGCTGGTGAGCTAGAAACCTTTGATCCTAGGAAACTCGGATAAATCAGTGACTTTGTGAGCACTGAATGTGACTGGGTTTTGGAGTCCAGTGTGTATTTTTACTTGCCCGCGGGTGCAAGCTAGAATTAAAGAAAATGGCCTATCAGTTTTTGGCTCTGTTGTTTCTTTACCGACTGTCCGAATCCAATGTGAACCTGCATGGGCCAGAAGACTGCTGTGATAGTTGCCCTGGCTGTGGCTCCTGGCTTTACATGCTCTGACCAGGGATCATACCAGCAACCTTTTGTGTACTGAGACAATGCTCTAACCAACCAAGCTATCCGGTCAGGGAAAATACTTAATTTTTTAAAAAATGTATTGATAAATTCTAGAAAGAAAGCGAAAGAGAGATCAATTTGTTGTTCCACTTAGTCATACATTCATTGGTTGATTCTTGTATACGACCTGACTGGGGATCAAACCCACAACCTTGATGTATCAGGATGATGCTCTAAGCAACTGAGTTACCTGGCCAGGGCTGGACCTGATTTAGAAGCAGCCCCTCTCCTGGCTCCAGGGCTGGAGACATCAGAGACTCACAGTTGTGTGCAAATATAGATGTAAGAGGCCTAGCTTGTGAGTCCACGTAGCAGATGCCCCTCCTGCAGCCTCAGGGTTTGCCATGTGTAAAGCCAGTAGCCACGGCCACCATCACAGCCTCCTGGCCTATGCAGGTTCGCATTGGATTCGGACAGACGGTAATGAAACAACGGAGCCAGGAACTGGTGGGCCATCATCTTTATCCTAGCTTGCACCCAACGAGCAAGAAATACACACAGGGAGAAAACACTTCCCTTTCCATTCAGGGCTCCCAAAGCCACTGACTTATCCAAGTTTCCTAGAATCAAAGGTTTCTGGCTCACCAGTCTTATTCACCTCTGTAAAGCCAGAAGCCAAGGCCAGGGCCAACGCTACCATCAGAGCAGCCCAGCTCTTGCAGGTTCGCATTGGATTCAGACAGTCGGTAAAGAAACAGCGGAGCTGAAAACTGATGAGCCATAGTCTTTAATTCTAGCTTGCACCCGGCGGGCAAGTAAAAATACACACTGGGTTCCAAAACCCACTCACATTCAGTGCTCACAAAACCACTGACTTATCCGAGTTTCCTAGAATCAAAGGTTTCTAGCTCACCAGACTTATTCACCTCTGTTCTCCATCTCCTTCCTTATCCCAAATACAAACTCTACACAAACTGGCATCTCACTCAGCACTCCACCATCTTGGCTGCTTCTCCTGGCCTTCTCCACGTGGCCTTTCTCTGCTCTCCTCTGCTCTCTCTTCTAATGATAATCTCAGGAACCAAGAGCCCAAACTCTGTTCTGCCCCTATTTTATATTGTAGTTTCACAACCTCTAATCCAATATACAAAATAGGGAAGTCTCTAGTAGAGTCACTTCTCTGAGGCATGATTGGATTGTACCACCCCACATCAAAAAGGGTGGGAAAGGCTTAATCCCAAAACCAAGCCCCAGGCTGCAATGATCCACAGAGACACACATTAATATCACCTGGGCAACGGCCTCCACGTGGGCAGTGGCGCCATCTTTAACAAAGTGAGCATAATACATTTTATCTGCCCAACAACCTCTGTTCCTCATCTCCTTCTCTCTGCACAAACTGGCTTCTCCTTTAGCACTCTGCCATCTTGGCTGCCTCTCCTTGAATCCACATGGCCTTTCTCTGCTCTCCTCTCTAATGCTAATCTCAGGAACAGAGAGAGAGAGAGAGAGAGAGAGCTCCCAGTCTGCCCCCATTTTATACTGTAGAATTCAAAACCTTTAATCCAATATATAAACAAGGAAGTCTCTGATACAAAGTCACTTATCTGAAGCTTAATGGGATTCCTCATGAGAGTGCACCACCCCACATCCTGCAACAGTCAAGGGTGTGGGGAAAAGCTTAGTCTTAAAACTAAGCCTTAGGCTATAACAACTTTGCCGGCTTATAGCCTGTGTCCCACACCCAATATAAACTCTAAGTGAGCAAACATATATATCATATTTAAAACTTATTTGACCAACACCATGTGATGATCAATGCTTCTTCTTGCCCTCAGGGCCCACGCCAGGAGACTTGGGGCACTAGGTAAAGGGAGCAGGTAGGGCAAACTCCCTGCTCTGAACTGGACGGTGGAGGACACGGGGTCAGAGAGCAGGAGCTCTGAAACCCCCTGACAGGCCTGGGTTCAGGGCTGGCTCCATACCTTTTGGCTCTGGGACTTCTAAACCTCTCCCACCTCAGCTTCCACATTTATAAAGTGGAGATGGTCCCTCCTGATCTGGAGAAACAGATGGAGGTAAGGTAAATCACCTTCTAAGAATGGGCATTTTAAAAAAGTTGGTGATAATCTTAGTGGCAGAGGAGTGGTGGTCACTAGAAATGGGGTGGGGTTAGCTGGGGCCACTTCACATCCTCCTTTCAGTCCCAGGAGGGCCATTTCCTGTGACTTTCGAAGAAGTGATCAGGAAGCTGGGAAGGAGGGGGTGGGATTTCAGGCTCAGCTCTGTCTGTGTGGTACGAGGAGATCACTCCCCCTCTCTGGGCTTTTGCTTCCTCTTTGGAGTCTGCTCTTGAAGACAGTTCAGGAACCAGCCTCAAGCCTCAGCTGCTTGAACCATCTCCTTCCCTGGAGCCAGAGTGTGGGGTCAGGGCTTTCAGGAGGCAGCCGGCAGTGAGCAATGAGTCTGGGCCAACAGGAGAGAGCGGTGGGGGGTGGGGAGGGTAAAACTGTGTATGTGGGTTAGTGAGGACCTGCCACCGGAGGACAGGCACCTACGGACAGCAGTTGTGGCAGCACCAGGGTGGTCTTCAGGGGGTCTTGGTAACCCCCAATCTCTACCAGCCCTAATGAGATAGATAATTTAGGGTTAAAAAAAGGTATGCATGCTGTCAAGAGTAGCTAAGGACACCATCTCTGCTCAAGACCTCCTCTTACACAAGCCCCTCCTGTGTAGAAATTTGGTCCCATAGTCCCTCTGTTGGGGGGTGAGCATCTCTGTTTCTGGCGGTTTCTCAACAGGAGAACCGGAAATGAGCTAGGGAGGAAGGGGAAGGAGTGCAGGGGAGGTGCAGCGTGTGGGCTGGTGGCCTCCTCCTGCTGTGGGCTGGTGGCCTCCTCCTGCTGTGGGCTGGTGGCCATCTCCTGCTGTGGGCTGGTGGCCTCCTCCTGCTGTGGGCTGGTGGCCGCCTCCTGCTGTGGGCTGGTGGCCACCTCCTGCTGTGGGCTGGTGGCCTCCTCCTGCTGTGGGCTGGTGGCCACCTCCTGCTGTGTGGCTGGTGGCCTCCTCCTGCTGTGGGCTGGTGGCCGCCTCCTGCTGTGGGCTGGTGGCCGCCTCCTGCTGTGGGCTGGTGGCCTCCTCCTGCTGTGGGCTGGTGGCCACCTCCTGCTGTGGGCTGGTGGCCTCCTCCTGCTGTGGGCTGGTGGCCACCTCCTGCTGTGGGCTGGTGGCCTCCTCCTGCTGTGGGCTGGTGGCCGCCTCCTGCTGTGGGCTGGTGGCCTCCTCCTGCTGTGGGCTGGTCACCTCCTCCTGCTGGGGGCTGGTCACCTCCTCCTGCTGGGGGCTGGTGGCCGCCTCCTGCTGTGGGCTGGTCGCCTCCTCCTGCTGGGGGCTGGGGGCCTCCTCCTGCTGGGGGCTGGGGGCCGCCTCCTGCTGTGGGCTGGTGGCCTCCTCCTGCTGTGGGCTGGTCGCCTCCTCCTGCTGTGGGCTGGTGGCCGCCTCCTGCTGGGGGCTGGGGGCCACCTCCTGCTGTGGGCTGGTGGCCTCCTCCTGCTGTGGGCTGGTGGCCACCTCCTGCTGGGGGCTGGGGGCCGCCTCCTGCTGGGGGCTGGGGGCCTCCTCCTGCTGTGGGCTGGTGGCCACCTCCTGCTGGGGGCTGGGGGCCGCCTCCTGCTGTGGGCTGGTGGCCACCTCCTGCTGTGTGGCCTGGGCTGGCTCCCAGGGCCATCTTAGCTGAGCCCTTCCATACCTTGCGCCATAAGAGTGGCTCCCATGGGGACATGCCGGCAGCAGGGCTTGGGGCGCTGGCAGAGGTATGGTGGGTCTGAACAGCAGGTGTTACCCCTCAAACTGGCTGGTGGTCACTGACTCAAGAAAGAACCCAGTGGTATAGAAGGACATGTGAAGAGCCACCAGTCTGGGTTGAGTCACAAACATCGTGGCCCTGGGGAAGTCCCCTTGTCTCTCACATTGTACACCTCACCAGACTGTGGGAGTCTTAGAGGTGATGTGGTCCCTGTGCAGACAGGGTGCCTATTAGGTCCCTGCAGCAACAGCCCTTCATGGGATCCTGGTGTCTCCAGGTTCCTGGAAGCTTTAGCCAGCTGGGGAGGGGCCCACCTGACTCAGTTCTAGAGAACTTTTTAACTCAAAAACCCAAATACCAGCCCTGGCTGGTTGGCTCAGTGGTAGAGCGTTGGCCTGGCATGCAGGAGTCCCAGGTTCAATTCCCGGCCAGGGCACAGAGGAGAAGTGCCCATCTGCTTCTCCACCCCTCTCTCTCTCCTTCCTCTCTGCCTCTCTCTTCCCCTCCCGTAGCCAAGGCTCCATTGGAGCAAAGTTGGCCCGACGCTGAGAATGGCTCCATGGCCTCTGCCTCAGGAGCTAGAATGGCCCTGGTTGCAACAGAGCAATGGCCCAGATGAGCAGAGCATCGCCCCCTGGTGGGCATGCCTGGTGGATCCCAGTTGGGCGCATGCGGGAGTCTGTCTGACTGCCTCCCCATTTCCAACTTAAGAAAAATACAAAAACAAACAAAAAAACCCCAAATATCAGGAGCCTGATGACTTCCTTGAGGTGGGAGAAGAGAATGACCCTCTTTGCCTCCCACACCATCTGCCTCAACAGGTTGGATGGAAGCAGCAGTCCCAGCCAGGCACTGTCTGTCTCTCAGGAAGAGAGAAACCATCATCCTGTGGTCAGAGCTGTGGCCCAGAGACCCTCCAGGGGGCTGGAGCAGCCAGGCCTCCACACCTCGCTCACGTCGCTCAAACACAGCCTCTGGGCCAGCCTGTGCTCCACTGCCTCACTCACTCCCTGTGCGTGTACCCTCACCCCAAGCCACGTGGGGCCGTTGTTACCCCTGTCTGGTGGAAACCAAGTTCCAGAGAAGTGATGTTACTTGCCCAGGCCACCAGTGGAAGCTCTGACTGTCATATAGCTGTAAGCCTGAAATTTTAGGACCTTAAGATTTCAGGACTTGAAGTGTATCGGTTATCTATTGCTGAGTAGCAAGCAGCCCACCAGCATGGATTTGCTCATAATTCTGCAGTTCGGACAGAGCTGGGCAGGCCTGCTGGACCACTTGTCTCTGCTCTGTGCAGTGTAGGCTGGGGTGACTGACTGCCAGGGGCTAGGCTGCTCTCCACCCTATATGGGCTCCAGGGCTTCTTCCCTTGGGAACTCTCTCTAGCAGAGAAATCTGATTTCCTCACATGGCCTTGGGCTTCCAAGCTGGAGAAATGAATAATGCAAGGCGTCTTAGGGCCTTGGCCTGGAATCTCTCAGTCACTTCTACCTCATCCTGTGGGTCACAGCAAGTTGCACACAGGCCACCCAGACTCCAAGGGAGGGCAGGTAGGGGGCTGTGGGGCCCAAGTTTCCAGTTGGGGGGGAATTATTGGCAGGCATCTTAGCAAGCATTTTTCCATGCAAGGATCCTGCCCTCAGAGCCAAACACTACCTACTGACATGCTCCTGTGTGACAAGGGCTGAAGAGTGGATGGTGACCCATGAGCAAGTACAGGAGGGGCAGCCTGTGAGCTGCTGGCCGCCTCCTGCTGTGTGGCCTGGGCTGGTTCCCAGGGTCATCTTGCCCCACAAGAGTGGCTCCCCAGGAAGCTCCGGGGAGCAGCTCCAGCTGGACGAGGAAGCAAGGCTGGCTCTGGCCAGGCCCAGGGGCAACAGAAGCCTCCGAGCTCATTCTCTTCAGGCCTCAGTATTAGGCCCTTTCGGCCCCATCTATCCTGCTCCCTGCCCTCTGAGGGTGAGGTGGCCAAGCCCCAGTGGGGAATGAGGTGAGGCCTGTTCATCCTGCTGGTAACAACATCCTATAGGCCGTGCCCTGGCTTTGCAGGGGGTGCCGCTGGCAGGGAGCATTGCTGTGGCTGTTGTCCTCCTCCTGCCCTGCCCTGTGCCTTCCTGACACTGAGAAACTTCCTCCCCACAGCTCCGCCTCAGCCCTACCCCGGCCTCTCAGGTTCTGAGAAAATGTCATTCCCAGATTCTGATGTTGATGGGGATTAGTGGGGAACAGACATGTAAATCCTTCCCCTACCTCCATCCCCCGAAGACCTCAGGAGCTGCACCATGGCCACCCAGCACAGGCCCTGGAGCTCAGTACCTGCTCTGCCTCGCATTAGGCTTTCAGATCCTAGGGCCCTGACCTCTGTAGCCTTATTCCTGGCCGGGGCTATATTCTGAAGGGTGGCACTGCAGGCCCTGAGAGAGTGGCCTGGCCTCGGGCCACATGTGTTGCTATGGGTTGAAGGCCATGCTTATGGGGTCTTGTCCTAGCAGCCTCCTCTGGCCCTGATAAGGCCCAGCCTCTCTCTGAGTCTGGTTTCTTCAGTGGTGTAATGCAAGTAGGTTAGAACTCAATGGTTTCAAAGTTCTCCAGCTAGAAGATTCCATGACCTTAAACTAGAAGGGGTGGAGAAGTCACTGAGAAGGACTGAGCAGACAAGTTTCTAGGCAATGCCACCTAGAAGATGTAGTGATGATAGCACTCTATTCTAAGCATTTACCATGTACAAACTGACTTCATTCCTTCAACAGCCCAATGCCGGAGGTACAATTCTTATTCCCATTTCACTCAAGAGGAAACTGGGGCACAGAGAAGTTAAATGACTAGCCCAAAGCCTCAGCAATGACAGAATTTGAACCCTACTTCCCTAATCCATGTTTCAATCCAGAATCTTATATTATCATGTGGCTGAGGGTTTTTTTTTAAACCAGAATTTTTTTGAGCCCATGATCCTTTCCAAATGCCAAGCCCCTGTCCTTCATGTAGCAGCTTGCAGGAATTGTACAATAGCAGCCAGGAAACTTAGGGCAAAAGCAGGCCATGTGGACTGGAGGATGGGCAGATCAGGAAGCCAAGAGGCCCTCTGTGTGTGTCTGCACTAATCAAGCCATGGGGGTTGGGGGTAGCATGTGGGACGGTGGGCTGGGATGGAATAGGAGAAGCTAATAAAGAACCTGGGAGGAGAAAGGGGGGAGGGACTCTTGCCAAATTTCTGAAGGACCATGGTGTCAGTGCAGAAACTGACTTGCTCTGACTGGTTCCAGGCAGTGGGATCTAGGATTTCCAGCATCCCAAGCTGTCCCATGATAAAGAGCTGCCATGGGAGAGAGTGACTGTCTTTTCATAAAAGGTATGTAATCAGAGCTGCATGGGACAGGAGCCCCCTCTGCCAGTTTGCAGGTGTGAGGTTCAATTGAGCCAACATTTGGACAGTCCCAACAACTTCAGGGTATACATGGGTTGAAGGTCTGTGGCTGAGCCTTTTGCTGCCAGCACAGGCCCCCAGGCAGAGAGCCAACCCTGTGGCCTTTTCCTGTTACCTACCACACATTTCATGGGTGACTTTCTTTCTTCTTCCAGTTTCACTCATCAGCCTGGCTCCAGCTAGACAGCCCGACCCCCTGAGCAAGGTTCCCTGCATCATCATGTTAATTAAATTTCTGGTCATCAAAAAGACCAGAAAACCTCCTGACCCAAAGGACCTTGGAGACCCTTAGCGGGCCTCCTCTGGGCTCATGGCTTTTAGGTTCAGACAAGTGAGAACAGACTAGATGTTCCAAAGATCACCTTCCAGGCCTGGGAGATGTGGCCACAGGGCTGCGGGCAAGGACTTGGCAGTTGTGAGGCTGGAATCTCACTGATGAGCCCCAGGAACTGACACTGCTGTAGATAGGCTGTGAGTTAGCATCACTGGGCTGTGCCCCCATCTCCATTTATGGCATCTTTGCCAAAGCAGGTGCTGGCTGTGGGATGAGAGCAGGGGATGGGAGTGAGGAGAGGGGTCTCTGGGTGGGCTGTGCCCAGCCTTGCCCTCCCTGTGCTGGTCCTGTGGAATGTTGCCATGTGAGCTTGTGGGGAGTGCCCAGCCTGGCTTTGTTGGTACAGGGAGGTGTGTCCTGTGTGTGTACACATGGAGTGTGTCTGCAGGCCAGTATGTATAAGGCTTGGCGTGTGTGTGTGTGTGTGCGCGCGTGCGTGTGTGACACTGGTCTGGGGCGCTCCCAGTGAGTGCACCTACTGGCCAATGGGGTGGCCATGCCATAGGTGTACCAGGTGTGTGCATACAGGTCTGGGTGCTTCTACTCTTCTCTGCTGGCATGTGTGACCCAGCCTGTTCTCCTGGCCTTGGTCGGCAAACCGCGGCTTGCGAGCCGCATGTGGCTCTTTGGCCCCTTGAGTGTTTAGCAAAGGCCAGCTCAGGAGTACCCTAATTAAGTTAATAACAGTGTAGCTACCTATATAGTTTAAGTTTAAAAATTTTGGCTCTGGAAAGAAATTTCAATCGTTGTACTGTTGATATTTGGCTCTGTTGACTAATGAGTTTGCCGACCACTGTATAGGGCATCGAGCCCCTCACTCCAACAGGCTATATTTTGGGCTGGCCATGGGCTGCAGCCTCTGTCACTTGCTCAGCTTCCATCTGCTGACTCAGTCTAACTCTCAGCACCTGTGGAATCCCTGGAGCTTGTGGAGTCCTCAGGACAAATTGCTCCCTATGTGTCTATCACTTACTTTCTGGCCGAGTAGCCAGCCATCGAGTGGGCTGTGGGTTTGTGCTGTGCCTCAGTGTTCTCACCCGGGGACTGGGCACGTGAGGCTGTGGGGCTGCCTGGGGAAGGCAGAGGGGTAGAGATAGACTAAGCTCTGAGTTTCTAGGAGTGGTTGCTAGGGCCCAGCTAAGTGTGCAGCTCATAATATAAAAGGCAATTTGAACCCTGGGTCCCATCTATCTGCAACCACATGGCAACCCTGGTCCTAATGGGAGGACTTTTCCAGTCCCATGGTCTTCCCTTGCTTGGAAGACCAGTGCTTTTCTCTCTGCACTCTCACCAGCCCTCACACCACCCATATAAGAACTTATAGATGAGGGGCATCTCTCCAAACATACTCACGGAGGCCAACATGGGTTTATTGAGGCTTCCTTCCTATGTGACAGCATTTATTGAGCAGCTACTATGTGCCAGGCTGTGTTAAGTACTGGGGAGCCAACAGCAAAGTCAGGACAAAAGCCCTTGTACTGGTTTTGTTCTACAGGGAGACAAGCAAAAGAACAAGAAAAATGGAAATTACTTCATGTGCTAGAAGGTGAAAAGTGCTAGGGGAGAGGCCCTGGCCGGTTGGCTCAGTGGTAGAGCGTCGGCCTGGCGTGCAGGAATCCCGGGTTCGATTCCCGGCCAGGGCACACAGGAGAATCCCAGCCATCTACTTCTCCACCCCTCCCCCTCTCCTTCCTCTCTGTCTCTCTCTTCCCCTCCCGCAGTCGAGGCTCCATTGGAGCAAAGATGGCCCGGGTGCTGAGGATGGCTCTGTGGCCTCTGCCTCAGGTGCTAGAATGGCTCTGGATGCAACAGAGCGACGCCCCAGATGGGCAGAGCATCGCCCCCTGGTGGGCATGCCGGGTGGATCCCGGTTGGGCGCATGTGGGAGTCTGTCTGACTGCCTCCCCATTTCCAGCTTTGGGGAAAAAAAAGTGCTAGGGGAGAAAGGAGGGCCAGCAGAAGAGGGATCACCGAGGGGGTGGTTGAGGAGGTCCTGCATTTGCACTGAGACTGCGAGGAGAAGGAGCCTTGTGATGCCAGGGGTGGGAGGGAAGAGCAGCCCAGACAATGAACAGCCAGTCAAAGGAGGTTAATGAGTGCAGGGAATGTGGAGGGAAGGGACTAGGGAAGCACCAGGTCATACCAGGAGTGCCCTTGTGACCCTTAAAGGACCCTGGCCTCCCTGTGGGTAAGATGGGAGCCCCAGGAAAGTTTGAGCAGAGGAGGGAGGTGGTTTGACTTGTGCATTCCAGGGTCACCCTGGCTGCTCTATAGGGCAGGAGCAGAAACAGAAATACCAGTGGGGAAGCTACAGCAAGAATGTAGGCAGGAGCTGTGGAGGGGTGAAAGGGCAAATCTGGAGAGCCCCGGGGAGTGGAGGAGGAGCATCTGAAGGAGTAGAAGCCCATCACTGGGAACTGAACACAGAATCCGGTAATAGCCAAGGACCCTTTCCCAGAAAAACAGGCACATGTGTGTGCACACCTCCACACACACAGACAGGCAGGCACACATATACATATTTGCACATGCATGCACACACTCAAATTCACATGAGTATACTCATACCCATGTTTATGCATGGGCGTACACATTCACATGTCCACAAACACATCATGCTACAAGGACTTTTAGGAGATTTCTGGATCATCTGACCCCCAGGTAATGAACCCCTGTCAAATTCATCCCCGCTACTTGACAAGTATGGAAACAGGCTTGCCGAAAGGGACTTGTCCAAGGTCACCCAGACAGAGAGGGTCTAACTAGCAGGACTTGGCTCAGACACCCAACCTGGAGCATCAGGAGACCCCTATTTTTGGACCTCTGTCCCCCAGCACTGAGCTAGTTGTCAGGGGAAACCCCTCTCATCTTTGTGCCCAAAGAGATCCCAAGGAGACCAGCATACCAGACAAGAAGTATTTAGGGTCCTAAGAGGGTCCCAGACACCTGCAGTGGGCCACGAAGGTAGAATTCAGAGGAAGTCAGAGGAGACTCTGAGAGATGAGGCATTTGAGCTGCACCCTGCAGGCTGAGAAGGTGGAGTGAGTACTTAGAGAGATGGTCTGCGGAAGCAAGGCCTCTGGAACCAGGAGTCAAAGTGGCCTTCAAGGGGAGGGAACACATAGATTGTGTTGAAGAATGAACAGCATTTCCAGAAAGGCTCTTTGAGTAGAAGGACTAATATATGCCAAAGTGTAGAGATGAGAAAAGTTGAAGAAACTTCAGGCCTTTCAGAAGGCTGTATGCTGTGTGCTCTGGGGAGGGGCTCAGGAACGAGTGAGTGAGTGAATGAATGGATGGAGTGCATGGAGGGGACAAGATGCCAAGTCTAGAGACTTTGTCAACAGGTGATGAGGAAGGAAAGGGAAGAAATAGTTTTTCTTTTAGATTTAAAAAAATTATTTTTATTGATTTTAGGGGAAAGAGAGAGAGAAAGGTGGGTAGCAGCAGGAAGTATTAACTCACAGTAGTTGCTTCTCTTATGTGCCTTGACCCAGCAAGCCCAGGGTATCAAACCGGCAACTTCAGCATTCCAGGTTGACTCGTTATCCAATGCGCCACCAAAGCAAACATTGAAGCCAGCAAACATTAATTGAATACCACTGCTGCCAGCTGTCAGCAAGCCACAATCCTCAAGCCTGTTCTGCAGATGAAGCCAAAGCGTTGAGCTAGTTTGCTCTGCCTGTAGCACCGGGCAGGGGACTCCTCACCAGGAGACCCCGGGCTAGCCTGAGCTGACTCAGCCAGAGTGGAATGTGAATGCGGTTCTATCAGCGCCAGGCAGCAGTTCCTGAAAGAGATAACAGACCTAGCAATTGTTCCCAGAGCCAAGTAGGGTCCAGGTGAAAGGGGACAGCAGAGCTGTAAGGTGATGCCACCTTGGGCTAGCTAATCTTGTATCTCCTCTCAACTCCGGCTGCCACAGCCTCCTTGTCAGGCAGCCTGGCCCCAGAGGAGGTGGGGGAGGGAGGACCACCTACTGAGCCCAGGCATTCCCCCATACCTCCTTTGATGGCATGGAGATATGATGGGAAGAAAAGGAGAAGATGGCAGGTCCAGATTGCATGATAGCACTGTGATGCCAGGGCAGTGATTATCCCCATTTTCCAGATGAGGAAACTGGAGCTGAGGGCACAGAAATGACTGGAACATGCAGTGGACCTATTTTGAACTCAGGTCTTAATGATAATTTCAGCTTCTCCACCTGTTGGCACCTTCTGTGTGCCAGGCCTCTGTAAACACTAGCAGGGAAAGGATGATATCGGGAAGCCTGTGGGAGGGGCTCCAACTCCTGGCCACCTCCCTCAGACGTGGGCTCCTGTGCTGCAGGGACTGGCCAGGAGAGTGAAGTGACCTGGTGTGCTGGACTCTGCCAGGGGCAGGGTATGTGTGACTGAACAAGGCACTTGTCATCTTTCGGGCTGGGAGCAGGTATTTTTCACACACAGCTCCCTAGACACTGTGAGAGTACAGTGGGCAGATAGAGGCTGACTTTGATATGGCCCCAACCAAGGGCCAGTGGAGCTGGAGGGAGTCCCAAGAAGCTTGGGAATCTGGAAAGGCCAGGAGAACAAAGGCCAGAGTAGGGGGAGGCTGGAATGCCAGGAGCAGGCCCGCAGGCACTTCCTGACCCAGCCAGCTCTGGGCAGGGCAGGCCAGGCCAGGGGAATTTCACTCTTGTTCCTCCACACAGTTTTCCTGGGGTGGGGATGGGGGTGCCTATCTTTGGATCCTTCCTCCTGCATGGGTCTAAAAACACCACATATGTCCCAGTGAGAAATGCAGGGTATAGCCCATTGAAGCAGGGCTTTGGAGACACAGCTTTCCCAAAGTAGCCACTTTTAGACAGGTCGAAATGGACAATCACTGTTTTTTTAATGACAGGCAGTATGCATACAGGTGGCATTATTTTTTTCCAGCAAATATTTATTGAATGCCTCCTGTATGCCCAGCCCTGTACTCTAGGTTCAGGAGACAGTGGTCCTGCAGTCATAGTGGCAGCTAAGACCGACTGGATGACAGGCCCCCTGGGGGGGGCACCTAATGAATAGAGATCCATTTCACCTTCCAAGGAGCCTTATGAGAGAACCCTCTTTATTCCCATTTCACAGATAAGGAAACTGAGAGTCAAGCAACTTGTCCAAAACCCTAGATTGAAATTAATTACTTCTGTACAATAGGACCCACCCCACAAGTTCTTTTTTTTTTCTTAAGTGAGAAGCGGGGAAGCAGAGAAACAGACTCCGCATGCACCCTGACCGGGATCCACCTGGCAAGCCCCTTTGGGGTGATGCTCATCACCAGGGACCAATTTGCTCCAGCCAAGCCATGGCTGTGGGAGGGGAAGAAAGAGAGATGGGAGAGGGGGGAAAGTGGAGAAGCAGATGGTTGCTTCTCCTGTGTGTCCTGACCGGGAATAGAACCCAGGACATCCACACTCTGGACCCACGCTCTACTGCTGAGCCAACTGACCAGGGCTCCACAAGTTCTTACCTCTCACTCTGCCTCATGGGCAGGACCTGGGAGTCAAGAACAAGTGAGCATGTTTGTTTTTAACTTTATTAAAAAAAAAGGGGGAGTCTAGCCAAGCCATAAGTATAATGTATTGGTATTTAGGTCACAAAAAAATGACTTCACATCAAACAGGCTTAGAGGGAAACTGGGTGGCTGGGGCCGATGCTGGGAAGTTTCCATTCTTACTTTCTGGTTTTAGTGGACACCCTTCAGTAATGTTCACATTTGTACAGAGTAGCTATTACTTATTCATCCATCTCAATTAACAATTTTCAAAGGACAAAAATGCAAATTTGAGGCTCAGGCTTTGTTCCAGACCTTTAGAGTTCATAGTTTTAGGGGGATGAGTTTATAATGGGCAGAAAGAGCACACACTAGGTGACAGACAAATGCTACAGACTGCCCTTGCATCCAGGCAAAGAGAATGAAGAAGAGAAAGCCCCACAAACCTGGGTTGGAGTCTTGGTTCACGGGGTCCCCAGTCTTGTTACCTTGGGCATGTCACTTCAAGTCCTCTACTTTGCTGGTAGCTATGAAAATTAAGGGATATGATAGTCTGTGCTCAGCTTAGTGCTTGGGGGTGTAGGGGAGGAAAACATTTCATTCTACTCTTCTAGGTTATTTTTCTGGTCAAATTAACATAAGACAGATTAACAGGAAAAAAACAAATTTAATTACGTACATAGAGGGTATCCTTGGGTTTCATTCCTATGACAGTGATATAACCCTAACTTTGTTGTAAGTCAAAACACACCCTAGCCTAAGTCACTTACATACTCTAACACAGTTGTAAAATCATAATTCAGAACAAAAAAACACGCCTGACCAGGCAGTGGCACAGTGGATAGAGCATCAGCCCGAAAGCAGAAGACCCGAGGATGCTGGCTTGAGCACGGGCTCATCTGGCTTGAGTGCGGGCTCACCAGCTTGAGTATGGGATCATAGACATGACCCCATGGTTGCTGGCTTGAGCTAAGGTCACTGGCTTGAGCAAGGGTTCACTCGCTCTGCTGAAGCCCCCTGGTCAAGGCACATATGAGAAAGCAATCAATGAACAACTAAGGTGCTACAATGAAGAATCGATGCTTCTCATCTCTCTCCCTTCCTGTCTATCTGTCCCTCTCTCTGTCTTGCTGTCTCTCTTGCCAAAAAAAACCCCCAAACATAAAACACAACCAAGTCACAGAAAAAGGAAAAGGACATAAATATGTTGTAATATACACACTGTACTGCATACTCTTCCACCACGTGCAACTAAACTAGTTCCCCCATGTAGTCGGTAAGTATGACACTAACGGCGTAAGCTGAAACACTCACGTCTCAATTTTTTAAAGTGTTTATGGGATTGAGCTGGTAAACTTGAAACGTCCTATGTCGAGACTGTCATACCCTGAGGACCCCCTGTACTGGGGCCCCCACAAAGATATGAGACCCAAGGAGGAGTTGGGCAATTGAGGCTTATAAGCCTTTCTGAGCTAAGGAATGGAATAGGAGCTTGAGCTTCCAAAGGGAGAAGGCTAAGTCACAGGATAAGAAGAGCAGATGTTTGGTATTTAGATATTTGTCCTGCTTTACAGAGAGATCATTCAAGTAAAAAGTCATTTCTCTTTCTGGGCCAGGTCCCCATCTATATTGTTTTAGGTAATTAAGGGAGAAGTAAAGGTTTTCCTTGAGTCTGCTGGGTCTTGATTGCCTTCCACTCAAAATTGTCCACATGCTCAAAGTGGCACATTTTGGGGAGGTTTGTTCAGAACCACTTTAGGGGCCAGCCTCGAGATTTCTGAGATGCCCAGAACAAATCCACTGGGGGAGACAGACCTGAAACAGTGTTTTTCTCACAGTCTGAGGGATACCCAAGCTGCTGCAGGAGGCCG